>NC_141596.1:8364356-8991035 GCF_047967505.1 Dipteris shenzhenensis | reverse complement strand
TTCTTGATCGAGCTTCATCCGCACATGTGGCTTATATTTCTGAAACTTCTTACGTTGGGAACTGTGGGGTAACTTTTCCACTGGTAAGGTGTTTCCAAGTAAGGGTTCATGTGCTGCACATACTCCTTCCAGTCCCTCAGGGGACCATTCAAGAGGTGGTGGTTTTGATTTTGTGGGAACTGCCTTTGCAAGGTACAATTCGACAATCCTTGTTTGGACTCGTTCGAATTCATTGAAGTGCTCGGCCTTGGCTTTTCTACGATTTCCTCCTGCAGCTTTTCTGCTGTTATGCAACTGTGGAGGTTCAACTTTTGGGAGCTCAACTGCCATTAGGGCATGCAGAATGGCTAGGTCATTATCAAAGATTTGATCTTCAATTTCAGCATTCACAGCCTCTGTTTCAAGGTCCCAAGGAAAATCTGAGTCATCATTGGTATGGGTACCTTCTTCAGGTTCATTATCCCATTCGAGGTCAGCCATAAAGAAAGGCATCTCTAGATCGATTGGTTCTTCATGCGTCGGTGGAGGATCGACCTGTAGTGCCTTAACATCTATCTGTGAGAAGATGGGGTCTAATGAATGGCAGTTGTCGATGGTTGCCAATGTTTGTATCCAGTTATTGACATTGCTTTGTGAGTCACCTGCTATGGCATGCTGTTGCAAGGGATCTGATTTTCTCGAGATTGTTGTGGAAGATGTGTCATCCAATGCTCTAGGAACAATTGGTTTAATAAGTCCTGTCCCCACATTCACCCTGACTGTAGTGTCTCGATTCTGGATTGTCAATCTATCCGTTCCCCAGTCATGGAGGACCGATGCTTCCCGTATCCAAGGACGTCCCAGTAAGATTTGATAGGATTTTTTGGGGAGATCCAAGATTGTGAATTGAAGGGAAAAGCGGACTCCTGCGATCTTTGTGGACATGCCATTCACTATTCCCAAGGGTTTAGCCCGTGAATCATCGGCAAGGCGTATGTTGAAATTAGAATTTTGCATTGGTGGGAGACCCCATTCTTCGTAAAGCTCCTTTGATAGGACATTGACACCTGCTCCACCATCCACTATGGCTTGGATTTCATTATATGCCTTGTGGATCAAAGGCACAGTGATGTTGCGTATGTCATCTTTCTCACCCATCCACACAGGGATATCATCAATGTCGTTCATAGGTGGAGGGGGATTTGCGAGTTCAATCCATCCTTTGAAACTCTCCCAGAGATTGGGACAATTTCGTAAGAGGATTCCGATGGGGATGGACACAGGGCAACTCAGGATGCTAGAGAG
The DNA here is from genome assembly GCF_047967505.1 of Dipteris shenzhenensis. NCBI lineage: Eukaryota > Viridiplantae > Streptophyta > Polypodiopsida > Gleicheniales > Dipteridaceae > Dipteris > Dipteris shenzhenensis. The sequence goes on along the minus strand of NC_141596.1, from coordinate 8,989,751 downwards.
TGCAGCTCCTTCAAGTTGACATGGCGGTACATTCTGTTGTGGAGTCTGTTGTTGGAACAAAGGCTCGAGTACAGTATCAATACTTTGTGGGGCCAAGTCATGGAGTGGGTCTTGAGCTTGTTTCTGAGCCTCAAATTGAGCTTGTTCATTTTGGACGCATTGCTGAAGTGCCTGAAAACGAGCCTTCTCCACTTCTGCATTCGGGAATGGAACTTCTTTTATTCGAGGCTCGGGAGTTGATGTGGATGAGCTCGGCTGCTCATTACTTGGCGGAGGTGGAGGCACTTGTGCTTTCTTTTTCAGAAGTCGCTTCGGTTGGATTGGAATGATAGGGTCCTTCGTGGCCTCTTTCTATTGGCGTGTAATTACAATGATAGGTTGTGACCTTAGACTTGCCGGACCCAGACTTTGATGGTCCACCCCAATGATGCCGATGGGGATGTCAGGCTTAACCTCTGTTTGTTCTGGGACCTTATTTTTCATGGGACAATCCATACAGGCATGTCCTATGCCACAATCTCTGCAGAGTGGTTGGAAAGTGGCTGGGCTACCGCGATGAGGGCACTCTGCGATTCTATGATTTTCTCCACAACCGTAACACTTGATTGGTGCGCGGAATGTGTTGGGTCGCACTTGATTTGCATAGACTGGTATTAGACCCTCTGCACCTTCTACATAGTATACTGGGTACTTTGCTTCATACTCAAATAGTGAGTCTACTTCTTCGGCTTGTAATTGATGTATGGGAACTGCCTGAGGAGCTGGATTTGGTGCTCTTGGATACGGTCGTGGATTCGGATTCCTGAGTAGTTGTGGGACTTGTGTCCGAACGGGAACAGGATTTAGTCTCGGAGCTGGGGGGCGCTTGTGCAAGTGCCGGTTGCCTGTATACTGGCATGGGTGCCGCTTGGTATTGTGGTGGTCGAGGCGGATTGTTGCGCATGTTGAAGATGCAACTGGTCTCATCATGGCCGCCGACGACACAGATATGGCACCACAACCGTGGCGGTGGATTTGCTTGTGCAGTGATTCTTGCTCTTAGGACTGGGCATTCATTTGCTGTATGATTTGCCAAGCAGTGTGGGCACCAGACATTTTCTCACCGTGGATATGTTTGAGTTGGCGGCTGAGACAAGTGAAGTTTTTGATCCATGGCCTACATCATATCTTCTTTCAGCTTCAAGGTCATGGCCTCGAGGCGATCTTCATTGGATGTTTCGGCAGTGTCCTTTGATTTACCTTTTTTCGAGTGCTTATCTCGTGTATTTGATCTGGCATCATCACTGCTAGTGTCTGAATCTGTCATGCCATCTTCGATGTCAACGGTTGCCGCATGAGCAGCACTGAATGTTTCATAGCTACTTATCTTTTTCATATCCTTGTGGATTTTCTTTCTTAGACCTACTATGAACCATGCCGTGAGGTACTTTGCATCTGGGCGTGGGTCACATTTGGCGATCAATCTCTTCATCTTTCCCAGGTATGTGCGTACATCTTCCCTCCGGCCTTGTTGAGTTGGAGAGTGGGATCATCTTGTAGCCTCTCCGTTTGAAAGCGACGTTTGAATTCGGTTTGAAGTAGGTCCCATGTGGCACGTTCTTCCACAAGAAGGTCGAGGTACCATTCCGACGCCTCATCAGTTAAGGCCATTGGAAACCAAGCCACCTTGGTTTCATGGGATTGATCACCACCTGCTCGACATGCGGCATCAAAATGCTGGAGGAAGCGAGCTGGGTCTCCCCTACCATTATATTTGGGAACTTCCAGATTTCCCAAGGGGCGTCGGCCGTGATTGTTGTGATTTCATCGATTGAAGAAGTTGTCAGCCTCAGCATCGAGCTTGATATCCCCATCATGCTCAGGATGACGTCCAGCCATGTTGGGGCGTGGAGGAGTTAAAGGAAGTTGTTGAATCTCAGGGGGGGATTTGGGGTAGAGGATTGGCGGGGGCGGTTGTTGCAGTGGAGTTAGTTGCGGATTGGGCGAGTGTTGGAGTCGAAGTTGTTGGCCGGAACGTAACTGCATGCAGATGGTGCGTGATTTGCCAAGGGTATCGCTACCCCAAGTGTGGGTGTGGAGGTGGTGCTGTTAGGAGAGTTAGAGTGGTGTTAGTTTGTGTAGGGACCGTCATGTTAATAATGTGCCTAAGATTGTCCTACGTGTGTAGGGAAATGTGTTGGTGCAGACGGATCGTTAATTGGAGGTCGCGGCGTGAAAATACGAGTGAATTAATGGAAAATGAGGCCCACACGGGGGTGCAAATGAACGTGTGCTAGGGATGCCGAAATGGTGTGCAATGGGCTGGAAAAATACCCCATAACGTGGTGTTTTCGTGTGTGAAATCTGGGCTCAAACGGAGTTCAATTTGGGTCCCAAACGGATGAGTTTCGAGGGATTAAAGGAGGGGTAAATTTGGCGTTTGGGGGGGTCCTAATGGTGGTGTGAATGGACTTTAAGTCCAACTGAGGGGTTGAAACCAAGTGACTCTAGTTAGACTAACTAACCTAGATCCTCCCAGTTACTGTAACTGGGAGGTTTAACTAACTGTAGTTAGATACTAACTGAAGAGTTAGTCTAACCTAACTGAGGGTTAACTAAACTAACCTAACCTCGGTTACTACTAACCAAACCTACGTAGCTAATCTAACTGAGGTTAGCTAACTAACCTAGGGTTAACTAACCTAACCTAACTGTAGTTAGTACTAACCTAACTATGGTTAAACTAACCCTAGAGTTAATTTTAGGTTAGGTTTAGTTTGTGTGTTTTTTTTTTTTGGTTTGGTTAGGTGGGGGGCTGCCCGGCGGCGGCGCTCGGAGGGGGGGGGGGGTTGACGCGGCGTGGGAGGGCGGGGGTGGCACGCGGGGGGGCCGGGGGAGGGCGAGGGGGTCGCGCGGGGTGGGGGGGCGGGGGGTGTGCGCGGGGGGTGTGAGGGGGGTCTGAGGGGGTGGCGGGGGGAAATGGCGGGGGGTGGCGCAGGGGGGGGGAGGTGCGTGCGAGGGGGGGTTGCGGGGAAGGGCGCAGGGGGGGGAAGGGGCGTGCGAGGGGGGTGGCGGGGGAGGGCAGGGGGTGTGAGGGGAGGGGCGTGCAAGGGGGGTGGCGGGGGAGGGTGGGGGGTGTGAGGGGAGGGGCGTGGGAGGGCGGGGGGAGTGCGGGGACGGGCAGGGGGTGACGCGGGGTATGGCCATGAGGGCGGCCGAGGGATGGCCGCGGGGGCGGAACGGGCGGGCGCCACCGCTGGCGGCTCCGCTGCTGGCGGGCGGGCGTCGCCGGCCCGGGTGGGGTGGGCGGGGGCGGCGGCAGCGTCTCTGCGGAGCGCCACCGCGGGAGCGGGGGGTGGGTGGGGTGGGGTGGGTGGGATGGGGGGTTGAGCGGGGTAAGGGGGGAAGGGAGAGAGGGGGTGGGGGAGAGAATGAGGGGGAGAGAGGAGAGAGTGAGAGAGAGAGGGGGGGAAAGGGGGAGAGAACGAGGGGGAGAGAGGAGAGAGGGAGAGAGAGAGGGAGAGAGAACGAGGGGGAGAGAGGAGAGAGGGAGTGAGAGAGGGGGTGGGGAAGGGTGAGGGGGGAGGTGGTGGTGGAGGGGGAGGGGGAGGGGGGAGGTGGTGGAGGGGGAGGGGGGAGGGGGAGAGGGGGAGGTGGAGATGGAGGGGGAGGGGGAGGGGGGAGGTGGTGGTGGATGGGGAGGGGGAGGGGGGAGGTGGTGGAGGGGGAGGGGGGAGGGGGAGAGGGGGAGGGGGAGAGGGGGATGGAGAGGTGGTGGAGGGGGAGGGGGAGGGGGAGGGGGAGGGGGGAGGTGGTGGGGGAGGGGGGGAAGGGGGAGGGGGAGGTGGTGGTGGAGGGAGAGGGGGAGGGGGAGGTGGAGATGAAGGGGGAGGGGGAGGGGGGAGGTGGTGGTGGAGGGGGAGGGGGAGGGGGGAGGTGGTGGAGGGGGAGGGGGAGAGGGGGAGGGGGGAGGGGGAGGTGGAGATGAAGGGGGAGGGGAAGGGGGGAGGTGGTGGTGGAGGGGGAGGGGGGAGGTGGTGGAGGGGGAGGGGGGAGGGGGAGAGGGGGAGGGGGATGGAGATGGTGGTGGAGGGGGAGGGGGAGGGGGGAGGTGGTGGAGGGGGAGGGGGAGGGTGGTGGTGGAGATGGAGGGGGAGGGGGGAAAAAAAGAGGAAAAAAAAACTGAAAGACTGAAATCGAAAAGCAGGGAGAAGTGATCACCTGAACGCTCTCCAAGTCTTTCTCGATGTAACGGGATTGTTGCGGAACAATGGACGGTGGGTGGAAGGCTAGGTCATCGCTGCGAGAAGGGCTCGATGTCACTTACATGGCGAGGATAGGAGTAAGGGGGTGGTCGATGGAGAGGGAGGAGTGTCTTGCGTGGGGTTCGGAATGAGGAAGAGAATGGAGGCAAAAAGTGAAAGATGAAGAATGAGGGGGGGTGGAGTAGGTTTTTATAGGTTTGGATTTTAGGTTTAGGGTTTAACCCTAAACTCTTCCCGAGCCATAACTCTTTATGGAGAGCTCGGTTTGCCTTTCTATAAAAAGGTAAAATGATCGAAATTGAAAGCTCTACGCATCCGTGTCCACTACCTAGCCTGATTGTATATCATGTGGCTTCTTTTTAAGAAATTAAGAAAATTTCTTAAGGTAGTTACCCCAAGTGGATGTTTGGGGTTGAAATGTTTGGCTAGAATTGGAAAAAAAATTTACTCTCCTTGCCCTTGAGTGTTATCTTCGTGAAAGTTCAAAGTAGTGTCTTGTTTTACACATACCTACGTATGTTTACTCACTACTTGAGACGCTAGTCTCCCCGGCAACGGCGCCAAATGTTGGCTCTTTCCTACTGCTTTCGTAGGAAGAGCTGGGTAATCTATGTTGCAGGGCTCCGAGGCTTTTTGTCACCTATAGATATATTGGGATTGACGTTGTAGTATATGTGTAGCTTAGGACCTCGAGTCATGTTCCGGTGAGAGACGTAGGCTTAAGTGTGGTAAGCAAACAAAGTGCAAGCATGTGTAAAAGGCACGTAAACCTTCGTTGTTGGGGTAATGAAGGCTTTCGCCTTCATTGGGGGTTGTAGGGTTTAGGAGGAGTTTAAGGGTTCAGAAGGAGGTTCCAGGGTTTAGAACGAGTTCAAGGGTTCAGAAGGAGGATCTAGGGTTTAGAAAGAGTTCAGGATTAGAAAGAGTTCCAGGGTTTAGAAGGAGGTTCCAAGGTTTAGAAGGAGTCCAAGGTTAGAAGGAGGATCCAAGGTTCAGAGTAGAGTACATGGTGGAGAACTCGTCTCCCTCGTAGATCATGGAGTTTAAGGGTTTAGGAAAGCATAGGAGTGGGAGAGGAAGAAGGTGTAAGAGCATGGGTGAAGGAAGAGAGAGAGGAGGAAGGAGGAGGAGGGAAGAGGAGGAGGGAGAGGGAGGAAGAGGAGGAGGAGGAGGAGGAGGGAGGAGGAGGAGGAGGAGGAGGGAGGAGGAGGAGAAGGAGGAAGGAGAAGGAGGGAGGAGGAGAGGGAGAGGGTGGGTTGCAGGGTTGGAGGAGAGGGGAGAAGGGTTGCAAGGTTAGGACATGCTTTTGGACGTGTAGTGCAAGGAAGCATGGACACTTGAGACAAATGCTTTGAATACCAATGTAGACTCAACACAATGCCCCAAGAGTGCGGGCTTCATTCCATTATGGGGTATTTATACAAGTTGGAGAGCTTCTCTCTCTGCATGTAACACAAAGTCGTATCACAAAGTTGTTACACAAAGTTGTATCACAAAGTTGTAACACAAAGTTGCAGAAGTTGTAACACAAACTTGTAACACAAAGTTGTTACACAAAATCGTAACATAAACTTGTAACACAAACTTGTAACACAAAGTTGTTACACAAAGTCGTAACATAAAGTTGTGTCTAGAAGTTGTAACACAAAGTTGTAACACAAAATTGTATCACAAAGTTGTAACACCTTCTCTTTCTTCATAAGTTCATGTTGGCACAGAGTCAACAGAGATAGAGCACACTGATTGGGTTTCACCCATTTTCATTGTACCTAAACACAACAAAAAGCTCAGAATATGCGTAAACTTAAAAAATTTGAATGCCGCCACAATTAGGGATCACTATCCCCTACCCTTAACAGAAACAGTGTTGGAAAAGGTGGCAAGATCCGAAATATATAGCTTCTTGGATGGCTTCAGTGGCTATAACCAAGTGCAAATTGCTCCTCAAGACCAATCAAAAACAGCATTTGCTATAGAATGGGGTATTTTTGCATATAGAGTCATGCCATTCGGCCTTTGTAATGCCCCAACCACATTCCAGTGAGTCATGTTCACAGCTTTCAAGTCATTTTTGAATAAGTTTTTATAGGTGTTCTTGGATGATTTGTGCATCCATTCAAACAAACAGGACCACTTCAAATGTCTTGAAGAAGTACTAATCAAATGCAGGGAGTATGGCATCTCCCTAAATCCAACAAAATGCCAGTTCATGGTCACCCATGGAGTTGTTTTGGGACACATCGTCTCTCAACATGGGATTGCAACTGACATGGACAAAATCAAAATCATCATGGAATTGCCTCCTCCTACAAATTCCAAAGGTGTACAGGTCTTTATGGGACATGGTGGCTATTATAAAAGATTTATATTGCGGTGTGCCAAGATAGCTAGACCACTTTCCAAATTATTAGTGGAGTTCTTATGGATGGAAGGGTTCGACCAAGCCTTTGAGCTTTTAAAGTGGTGCCTAATCACAATACCCATCCTTATATCTGCCAATTGGGATATTGATTTTCATGTACATTCTGATGGATCCAAGTATGCAATTGGGAGTGTGCTTTGTCAACCTGGTGAACATAAGAAAGACTACCCCTTCTACTTTGCCAGTCAACAACTCAATGATGCAGAGATCAACTATACAACCACAGAAAGAGAAGCCCTAGCAATGGTGTATAGTGTAAAGAAATTTCGGCACTATCTATTGGCAAATGATTTTGTCTTCTACACTGACCATCAAGCATTGCTTTATCTTGTGAACTGTCTGTGTACCATAAGAAGAATAACCAGATGGCTCCTCTTGCTGCAAGAATTCAACTTCAAAATCGTGGTCTGCAAAGGTGCCCAACACTACATTGCCGATCACATGTCTCGAGTCAAGTCAGGAGAAGAAGCCATTGGAGTAGAAGATGACTTACCAGATGCCACACTATTTCAAATAGATGCTATTCCAGAATGGTGTGGAGATATCATTGGGTACTTGATGGTAGGAAGACCACCCCCTGACATGAAAGCAGTAGATGCTAGAAAATTGATTCTAAAGGCTGCACCCTATCAACTCATTGCAGGACAACTGTACAAGATGGGCAAGGACCAGATATTAAGAAGATGTGTAATGCCTCATGAGATCATGCCAATCTTGAGTGAAGTCCATGAAGGCATTACAGGAGGACACTTCCAAGGGGAAGCCATAGTAAGAAAAGTTCTCCTCACAGGCTACTAGTGGCCAACACTGTGGGCAGATGCCTATGAATATGTAAAAGGTTGTGATGTATGCCAATGGACTATTAAACCACAACACAAAGACTTTAATCCCCTAACACCAATTGTTGCACAAAAACCATTTGAAAAACGAGGGATTGACTATGTGGATCCCATACATCCTGCAACAAAAGGAACACAGGCACGCTACTTCATTGTGGCCATTGATTACTTTACAAAATGGGCTGAAGCTAGAGCAGTCAGAAAGGCAGATGCCAAAAGCACAGCAAGATTCTTATACGAAAATGTGATCACCCGATTCAGATGCCCCATTGAAATTGTGTCAGATAGAGGCATACATTTTGTCAATGAGGTAATCCAAGAACTCTTGTCTTGCTTCATGGTAATCCATAGAAAAAGCACACCCTAGTACCCCCAAGGGAATGGACTCGCAGAATCCACCAACAAAATCATATGCATTATCCTCACCAAGGTAGTAGAACCACAGCGTTCTGATTGGGCAGAGAAACTGAATGCAGCCTTATGGGCATACAGAACCACATTCAAGGTCAGTACAGGGAACACACCTTTTCAATTGGTGTACGGCCTTGAAGCTATGGTCCCACTCGAATTTGTAATACCAAGTCTACGCATCGTAGTATAGGAATGCATGGGTGACCATGAATCCTTGAAAAAAAGGCTCTATCAGTTGGAGAAGCATACAAAGACAAGACTAGTCGCCTACCATGCCATGACAATAGAAAAACGTAGAAGAAAGGCATGGTTTGATAGAAATATGAAAGCTAAAGACATCACGGAAGGCGACTTAGTCCTATTTGCATGTTTTTGCACATATAGTTTGCACTAGATTGTTACACGCACACTCACTGGCATATGCACGTTTTTGCACATTTAGGAAGACCTAATCAATTTCATATCAGAGATGTTTGAGTCTTAGCTTCCCTATCAAATCCCACAAATAAGCATATGGTTAGACACATCACATGCACCCACATGATTTTGCATAGGCACATAATAGATTGCATAAAAAATAGTATCACACACTTTCATTCCATACTCTCAAAGCATGCAATGAATTCACAAGCAGTACACGAAGCTATGCCAAAACTCAAGATGAATTGGCAAAAGAGTCTATAGCCTCCGCAACGAGACGCCCGCCAAACATCACAGCCATCTCCTATATGTAAAAATATCAGACTTTCATGCTAGTTATCTACAAGCTCAATGATACAGGTGCAATCGCATCCAACATGTATGCAAGATAGCAAGAAATGCCAACCTCAACAACGAGACCCCCGCCAAACCTCTTCCCAAGAAGATTCGATGGTAGAGTCCACAACCTCAGCAATGAGATCCCCTCTGAAATTCATAGCCATCTACCCCTCCTTAAGAGGAGATAAGCTTCTTGACTACAGACTACAAATTGTATGGTGCAAAAGCATTACAGCAGGAACGACTCGCATGCCACAAGCTAAACAGCCACTGGATTATGCACATGGCATCCCAACTCTAAAATCAAAATAAGCCATAACCCGAGGATGGGTAATAAAATGGATCTGGGAGTATGTTGACTCTGTGCCAACATGAACTTATGTAGAAAGAGAATGTGATACAACTTTGTGTTACAACTTTGTGATACAACTTTGTGATACAACTTTGTGTTACAACTTTGTGTTACAACTTCTACATGTAGAAAGAGAATGTGTTACAACTCTATGTTACAACTTTGTGTTACAACTTTGTGATACAACTTTGTGTTACAACTTTGTGTTACAACTTCTACATATGACTTCTACATGTAGAAAGAGAATATGTTACAACTTTGTGTTACAACTTTGTGATACAACTTTGCATTACAACTTTGTGTTACAACTTTGTGATACAACTTTGTGTTACATGCAGAGAGAGAAGCTCTCCAACTTGTATAAATACCCCATAATGGAATGAAGCCCACACTCTTTGGGGCATTGTGTTGAGTCTACTTTGGTATTCCAAGCATTTGTCTCAAGTGTCCATGCTTTTTTGCACTCCATGTCCAAAAGCATGTCCTAACCTTGCAACTCCTCCTCCCCTCTCCTCCAACCTTGCAACCCACCCTCTCCCTCTCCTTCTCCCTCCTCCTTCTCCCTCCTCCTCCTCCTCCTCTCTCCTCCTCCTCCTTCCTCCTCCTCCACCTCCCTCCTCCTCCTCCTCCTCTCTCCTCCTCCTCCCTCCTCCTCCTCCCTCCTCTCTCTTCTTTCCCCCATGCTCTTACACCTTCTTCCTCTCCCACTCCTATGCTTCCCTAAACCCTTTGTTCCTCAACCCTTAAAACTCCATGATCTACGAGGGAGATGAGTTCTCCACCATGTACTCTACCCTAAACCTTGGAACCTCCTTCTAAACCTTGGAGCCTCCTTCAAACCCTAGAGCGTCCTTCTAACCCTGGACTCTTTCTAAACCCTGGAACCTCCTTCTGAACCTTAGATCCTCCTTCTAACCCTGGACTCCTAAACCTTGGAACCTCCTTCTAGACCCTGGAACTCCTTCTAAACCCTAGAACCTCCTTATGAACCCTGGAACCTCCTTCTATCCCTGGAACCTCCTTCTAACCCTTAAACTCCTCCTAAACCCTACAACCCCCAATGAAGGCGAAAGCCTTCATTACCTCAACAAAGATGATTTACGTTCCTTTTACACATGCATGCACTTTGTTTGTTTACCACACTTAAGCCTACATCTCTCACCGGAACACGACTTGAGGTCCTAAGCTACACATCTACTACAACCGACAACCCCAATATATCTATAGGTGACAAAAAGCCTTGGAACCCTGCATACTGAGAGAACCCAGCTCTTCCCATAAGTAGGAAAGAGTCAACACACTTTTATAAACATCGCTATATAGCGACACTTTTATAAATGTTGCTATATAGCGACGTTTATAAAAGTATCGCTATATAGCGACACTTGCCAGACTTGTATAAGGTCATTATATAGCGAGGTTTTACAAAGAGTGTTTTTCCCCATAACAACCTTTAAAGATAGTTTTACCCAATGACAAAAAAAAATTCTTTTCATACACGTTTGATGCTTTGAAAGAATAAAAGTACAAGAGCATGTACATCAATTTTGAAGCTCATATATTCATGTCTATGTTTGAGACTTGGCTTCATCCTGAGCCATCTAGTGTGCCAAACAAGTCTATCTCCAACTCTATACTGAGTTGATCTCCTATATCATACATTGACCATAGACTTGATCATCTTCTTCAATAAAGTCGGGTGATTCTTGATGATCGTCATCTTCTTCCTCAATATCGTGATCTCCATCTTCCTACCATATGATGTCATTCTGCACATCTTCCTCTTGGCTCATATTGTGATCTTCATCTTCTTCTCTAAATCCATCTGGATCAATTGGATCCAGCATTGGTAGTGGCATCTCCATATCCACATGATCTCTATCTTCATATCCACATTGGTAGTGTGAAGGTATATGCACACCACCCTCCTCATCTTGTCTCAAGGTTTCGTGTAAATATAAGATCTTGTCTCAAGATTTCGTGTCGTGTATGCATGCAATATTAATCATGAACTCAAATAGCATTGACTTTTCAATGATCCATCACCATGTGCACCACCAATGGTGGGTACTGGTTTGGGCTCCTCCCCATACATCCTCAAGTGGCACATGACAATAGGGCATTGATGTCGTACTTCTTGCTTGCAATGAGTGCAATGACAATACAACCTCTCCGTAAGCCACTCTGCACTCCCGAGCATTAGCGCATCATCTGACAAGCTTTCACTTGTCCCTTCCATCTGCACACCTCCAAAGTCACAACACAAAATGCAAGGAAATCCATTAAGATCCAAAAAATAGCCACCCATGAGCTCCTTCCCTCTCTTCTTAGATCAAGTGCCTTGAACTGACACTTTTAAGGTTAAAGGTCACTATATAGCGACTTTTAGGGTTAAGTGTCGCTATATAGTGATACTTTTAGGGTATGAGTGTCGCTATATAGCAATTCTTTTAGGGTATAAGTGTCGTTATATAGCGATGCTGGGAGACTAAAACCCAAAACGCCACGCGACACCGTCTTTCACAACTCTATTACAAGAAAAGCAAAAATCTCTCCTCCCACACTTTCCTCCTCTTTTTGGTGACCTCGCTTTCCTCCTCTATTCCCCACACTCCTCACCCCTACCAAGTCCCTCTCCCATTGACACTTGTGCTCTCTCTCCACCCTTCTCCCTCTCTACTTATGTGAAAGGAAGTTTTTCAAGAAGGTGTGTCTCTTTAAGCAATGTAGGTCCATTTTTTGTGAGATTTCATTTTGTGAGAGTTGAAGCATGTTTCTCCTTGCATTGCTAAGCCTATGTGCTAGCTTTCATGCTTGATTTTCAGAGATTAAGGACAAAAAACGAGATTTTCTCTTCTCTTTTTGGTATTTCTCTTCCTCCTCTTTTGCTTCCTTTCGTGCTTTCTCCTTGTTTGTAGGCTTATGCTTGTCTCCTCAATCCAATCCCTTTGGAAATTTGCTTCTCCAAACTACACCTTCCTCTAACTAGTTATCTAAAAAATGGTATGTTTCCTCTCTTTTGTAAGGCCAGTCCACGAAACACTGAAAGTGCTTCTTCTTTTTTCCTTTTTTTGTTTTCCCTCTTTTCCTCTTTTCCTCCCTCTTTTCCCCCTATTTTCCTCCCTCTCTTATTTCCTCTTCTTCCTCTCTTTTCTTCTTTTCCCCTGTCTTTTTTCATTCTCTTTTCCCCTCTTCCTTTCTCTTCCTTCTCTTCTTTTCCCCTCTCTTATTTCCTCTCTTTCATCCTCTTTTCTCTTCTTTTCATAAGCATATGCATTTGCCTATGCTTATGCTCATATGCTTATTCTTATGTATGAGCATATGCTCATATGCTCATATGGTTTTCCCCTCTCTTTTTTCTTCTCTTTTTCCCTCTTCTTTCTCTTCTTTTCCCCTCTCTTATTTCCTCTCTTTCATCATCTTTTCTCCTCTTTTCATAAGCATATGCATTTGCCTATGCTTATGCATGAGCATATGCTCATATGCTCATGCATAAGCATAAGCATATTCTTTCTCTTTTTTTCTCTCTTTTCTTCTTTTCCCCTCTCTTTTTTCCTTCTCTTTTCCCCTCTTTCTTTCTCTTCTTTCTCTGCTTTTCCCCTCTCTTATTTCCTCTCTTTCATCCTCTTTTCTCTTCTTTTCATAAGCATATTCATTTGTCTATATATCTCTCTTATAAGCTTATGCTTATGCATGAGCATATGCTCATATGCTCATGCATAAGCATAAGCATATGCTTTCTCTCTTTCTCCAGTTTTTTTCTTTTCTCCTCTATTTTCTTATTTTTCCCTCTTCTTTTTCCTTCTCTTATGCTTATGCTCTTTTCCCCTCTCTTTTTTCATTCTTTTTCCCCCTCTTCCTTCTCTTCTTTTCCCTTATCTTATTTCCTCTCTTTCATCCTCTTTTCTCTTCTTTTCATAAGCATATGCATTTGCCTATGTTTATGCTCATATGCTTATGCTTATGCATGAGCATATGCTCATATGCTCATATGCTTTTCCCCTCTCTTTTTCCTTCTCTTTTCTCATCTTCCTTTCTCTTCCTTCTCTTCTTTTCCCCTCTCTTATTTCCTCTCTTTCATCCTCTCTTCTATTCTTTTCTTGAGCATATGCATTTGCCTATGCTTATGCTCATATGCTTATGCTTATTCATGAGCATATGCTAATATGCTTTTCCCCTCTCTTTTTTCCTTCTCTTTTCCCCTCTTCCTTTCTATTCTTTCTCTTCTTTTTCCCTCTCTTATTTCCTCTCTTTCATTTTCTTTTCTCTTCTTTTCATAAGCATATGCTTTCTCTCGTTTTCTTTTTTTTCCCGTTTTTCTTTTTTTCCCTCTCTTTCGAAAGGGTAATTTTGTAACAAACAATGTTGTATATCTTTGACATGTATATGCTTCTATCGCTCGGCTCGTTTGAGCGATTTTGTATCACCCTTTTAACAAAGGAAATTTTGTAACAAACAACATTCTTTTGAAAAAACGTTAGTGGGGTAAAATAGGGCTTTCTGTGGCCCTGTTTAGCCCCACTAATGTTTTTTTTTTAGCTTTTGTTAATCGTCACTATATAGTGACGTTTACTAGTGTCACTATATAGCGACGTTTATTAGTGTCACTATATAGCGATGCTTATATTGCGACCATTCTTTTCCAACGCTAATAGCGACATTTTTGCACCCGTCAAAAAAAACTTTTTAGTGTAAAAAAGGTCAGTATTTTCGTCGAAAAAGGGCCTGTGCCTTGTAGTGGTTCTTGCTACCAAGGCAACTTGTGTGTGTAGGTTGTCACCTTAAGCCATTTATATCATACTACCTATTTTTGCCAAGTAACACGACAAGCTTGATTCCATTAGTGTGCATATCTTCTATTTTTCCTCTCTCTTTCCATTCATTGTTTGTATTTTGCATTTTCCCCTTGCCCCATGCTATTCATTTCCTAGATGATGATTTATTTATCAATGTGGGTGGACACCTGCACACTCAAACAAAATGAAGGGCCACTAGATAAACCAAAGCACAAGTGCACACTGCCACCATTCAACATTAACATTTGGATATCTTGCTAGGGAATGCAAATTGGTTCGTGCTAGAGAAGTTAGAGAGGTGAAAGAGAATCAAACAATCATGAATGAAAGAGCCAATAAAATCAAGGACAAGATGTCAACTAAGCTCTAAGACAAGTGGATCTGAGACAAGAAGGCTCAAGATGAACACATAAGAAGAAGAATCGGTGACCAAGGGAAGTGAGCAAGCTGAAACATTTGCCATCGTCGATGCCAAAAACACTTGCATCTAACCATCCACACATCATTTGTAAATGAAGGATCAGAAGACAAGCCCATAGCTTTGATACAGGCACACCTTCATATAGGTGTATTGATTAGAACTCCCTCATCATGTTCTAGGACTTAGACATGACATGTATGTGCTTAGCCATGCCTTCAAAATTTTAATCCATCATGTACTCCATCCCCTCGTCATCTCCTACATCAGAAAGCTGATGTGTATCCTCAACCATGCAAATGATAGTTGATGCACATTCAAACATTTGGAACCCATGTATCTTACTCACATTAAGGTCCCTACAAGGATCATACTAGACAGTGATACTATCATACAAACTGATCAATATATATTTCTCAATACATGTATAATGCATGGGCAGCCACCAATGTATATTTTTTAATAGTCATTCATGATGTGTGGTAAAAAATAAGGAAATACGCATGCCAAATATGAAAATGATATCTCATCCATAGAAAGAACCTTTAGCACATGAACATTACTCACATTAAGGCCTCTATAAAGTATCAACCCATCAATGAATTTTTTTAATACTTATGCATGATCCATGTTTTTAGAAAAGGAAATATAAATGGCCAACCATGCAAAGGATATACACGTGTAATCGCACTAATTCATATTTCCTAACACCATATGCATGATGCATGGTTAAAAACAAGAAAATATGAAAGTGATATCCAACTCACATAAACATTTGTGAGCACATGACTATTATTCACATGCAAAGTATCAGACCCATTAGACTCATACATATGGGGTAGAAACCCATGGATGCATATTTTTTAACACTTATGCATGATGCATGGCTAAAAATGTGCCCAACCATACAAATGATATCCAATCCACATCAAAATTTATGAGCACAAAAATATTACTCACATGAAGGCCTCTGCAAATGACCATAGCTACAGAATACACACACACATGTGGTATAAGCCTAATAATGCATATTTTTTATACCATTATTCATGCATGACGCATTGGTTAAAAATAAGGAAACATGCCTGCCCAACCATGCATAGAGTAGCCATTTAAGAGCACATGAATCTTACTCGCATTAAGGCCTTTGCAAAGTATCATAGAACCTTGCTCTACATAGAATATCCAACCCATATCAAAATTTTAAGAGCACTTGAATCTTGCTTGCATTAAGGCCTCTACAAAGTATCATATCCATTGGATGCACACATATGCTAGAGTCCCACCAATGCATATTTGTTAACCTCAAAACAACCTCCACATAATCTCAAACATGCTATAAGCCAAAACATGATCACATCAAGTCTAGTATCCTTAGATGATGAGTGCTCTATCTTCTCTTGGCATGCTGAGCTTTCCTATGCATGAGCACTGGGCCATCGGATAGTGTGCAAAAGGAGATTCAAAGGGCAAAGTGCCCAAGATGGTGCAAGGGTCTAGAAGAAGAGACAGAAGAAGAGATGGTTGTAGGAAAGGATGACACGATAGAAGAAAAAGTTGAGCAAATAGAGTCACAAGTCCCCCAAAGTGAGAAGAAGGTAGGAGATGAGTCCCACAGCGAGGCTAGCCTTCCATCATATGCCAACACCTTGCAAAGCAACTTTTTGATGGCTTTTTGATATAGACGACATATTGGTGTTGAGAGTTCATGCTCAACATGTTAGATCCCCTAACCCTAACCCTAAATGGGTTTGTATATATTCTATTTTTCCAACTAAATCTAGTGTACAGTTTGTTGAGAGTTGTGGTGCCATGAGCACATGTAGAGCAAAGGTATGAGTAAAGGACAAGCTACCACATGGCATGGAGGAGATATCCCATATGTGAGCAAGCAAATGGATGTAAGTACCCTCACCTATAAAAGGGAGGTTCATTTGAAGTAATATCAATCAAGCACTTTGCACTATCTCAAGATTCTCTTTATGAGTCCAAGCTAATCTATCTTGGAACCTGACTTGAGGTACATGTCATGAGCACTCTCTTCATCATGTCTTCACATAGGTTCCATCCACCTTAGAGTGCTCCATAGATCCTGAGGTGTACATGTTTTATCATGGTATCAGAGCTTAGGTCTAGCCTCTTAGATTAGTTGTAGGCTTGCCTTAGGAGCACATGTTTTCTCGTAGGTTAGTTTTAGTTTTAGTTGTAGGCTTGCCTTAGGAGCACATGTTTTCTCTTTGAGTTTCTATTCCTTCTTCTTGTGAGAGAGAGAGAGATTCCTTGTGAGTTCTCCTATTGAGAGAAATAGGGAAAGTGTAAGAGGTAGTCTATACATCAAGTGTGGGAGAGAAAGAAAGACATAGTTCTATTTTTTTGAGGAATCCAAAGCTCTAGGCAAAGAGCTCAGCCCCGCTACTTGTGACAACAGATAGGATTGAGGGAGAGAGAGAAACCTACATCTCTAGAGCTAGAAGCTCTACTCTGCTCAACCCATTCAAGCTTCAAATGCAGCACAATCCTTCATCCACTGCCAGCATCCTATCAAGATAGAGACCTGAGTCTTCAAAGGCTCCGAAGCAAGTAACTCAGGAGGGAGACTCTACAACATAGCCAGTGACTATCTCCATCCACAGCGACTGTAGTGCCTACTCTACAGATATCTCCAAACTCTCCATCAACTTGCTCTTTGCTTCTACCACAGCCAACGAGCCTTCTCCAAACGACGCGAGCCCATGCTCAATTGGCTCCTAATCTCCATCGACAGCAATGATTGCACGGTAGACTCCAACAAGCCGATGCCTCCAACGAAGAGCAGCGACAACCCCTAAGCCACACACAAATAGCAATA
This sequence comes from Dipteris shenzhenensis, assembly GCF_047967505.1. NCBI lineage: Eukaryota > Viridiplantae > Streptophyta > Polypodiopsida > Gleicheniales > Dipteridaceae > Dipteris > Dipteris shenzhenensis. The sequence continues at coordinate 8,972,662 of NC_141596.1, read as the reverse complement.
AGCCAATGGCCTCCTGGATCCAGAGTACTGCATTGCCTTCACGACAGCCTCTCATACCCCCTCTGTCGCCAATGCATCTCCGTCATCGTCGTCGCACCTCTGCAACCTCAAAGTTTTCCAATGATGTATGTTCTCCAAGGTCTCACCACAAAATGCCACGTGGCAGATAAGGTGGTCAAAGCTAACTGTGGTTAAGTTTATAGTTAGGTTCAGTTTAGGTGGACCATGGTAAAGTCAGTGTAACCATGGGTTAACCTATTTGGGTTTAAAGATTGCCACACGGTAAAGTGCCACCTAAGCATAGAGTCCCTTTGTAAGCACAGTATGGAATTCAGCATGTGAATCCCTATGCCACATCATCAAAGGCCCTCTTCTTCACAGAAACTTCAACAAGCCATAACTTGCAATCCAAGAAGAATTTGCACATGCTCCAAAAGGAAAAATAACCAACTTTTTGAGCTCTACATGCTTGAGAGAAATAGAATTGAGATAGAGACTATCCTATCTCTTTTGAGAGAGAGAGAGCTCTCAAGGGAGAGAGATTTTGCAACAACTCCAGCCTCCAACGAAATTGACCCCCCCATCAAACTCTATAGTGTACCCAGACACTAATTTCAATCCCAAAGAGGATTACAACTATCAAGTTGACCAAGTGGAACAGGACACATTGACAGTGGTGCATCATCTCACATGATAAATCATCAAGAATGGTTCACAGAAATAAAGCCATTAGAAGGATAGAAAAATGTCATCTACATAGCAGACAATACAGCGAATCTAGTTCAAGGGACAGGTGTTATCCCTATGAACAATTTCACTGGTACGAAAGGATTAGTGAAAGATGTGCTCTATGTTCTGAAGCTCAGCAAGAACCTCTTGTCAGTAGGTCAAATGACAGAACACAATTACAAAGTCATCTTTGACGGTGATGAATGCACTATTAGAGATAAATCCAAAAGATGTCAGCTAGTAACAAAAGGTGTCAAGGAAGGACGCTTATATAGAATGCTAGCTATAGTACCAGATAAGCATGCCATGTCAGCTCAACCGCAACACATGCCACTATCTACAAAATGGCACAAGAGATATGGTCATGTCAACTTCAAGTACTTGTTAGATCTTAGGAATCAGAGAATATGCAATTGGGGTTCCGAAGCTACAATTTCTTGAAAAAGTTTGCGAAGCTGCATGCTGGTTCGGCAAAAAAAAGCGAACCAACTTTGTCAGAAGGACCTCTTGTGCACGAGGTATTCTTGATTTGATACATACAAATGTATGGGGTTATGCTCAGACCCGTAGCATCAATGGTTCACTTTACTACTTGACTTTCATCGACGACTACAATGTTGGGATATCTCAAGGTGTATGCCTCAGGCACACCTTATGTTTCTATGTGTGAGTGCTAGAGGCACAGTTAGGTGCCCACAAGCACAGTTAGGTGGTGGAAAAGCCACATAGGATGATTCACTTTGGGATATCTCAAGGTGTATGCCTCAGGCACACCTTATGTTTCTATGTGTGAGTGCTAGAGGCACAGTTAGGTGCCCACAAGCACAGTTAGGTGGTGGAAAAGCCACATAGGATGATTGAGTGAATCTAGGAGCAGATTGAGGAGATGATTGTGGAGCTTTGAGGTCATCAGTGATGTCAGTGACCTTGTATGAGGTGCCTACTTAAGGACCTCTTTCTTCTTCATTCTATATGCAAGTACTCTGATTTTGTGTCAACTCTACTCTTTCCTTTCAGTGTTCCAACATGGTATCAGAGCCATTTGATCCCCCTTGAGCCCATTTCTGCCACATCATCATCATCATCATCTTCTTCTTCTTCACCACCTCTCCCTCTTCTCACAAAAATTTGCTTGAGCTTGTTCTCCTTCAATCCTCAACCATTTCCCACGCCCTTTCTGCTGGAGATCCCTCTTGTTAGGGTGAATTTCGGGCTGCAAGCAATTGGAGAATAACCCGCGCTGCTGGTCGCCATTGCGCGAAAATCGTCGATCCTTCTTCCTGCAAGTTCTCTGCGCCTGCTCTGTCTTTTCCTAATTCCTTCCAGGGCAAGCTTCTTCATACCTAGAGCTACCTTGTGCTGAAATCTGAGCAGCAATGACTGCATATTGAAGGAGAAAATAGAGAAAAACCAATCGACTTTATTCAAGAAGATGAAGGCGACCTGACGAATATTTTCGCCTCTTCTTCCCAGAGGATCTACTGTGGTATACCAGCTTTCTTTTGCCTCAGAAAGCCCCCTTTCTTTTGCTTTGAAGAGTGTGATATGAGCCCTCCAAGTTCAGCTCTCTAGTTTTGACAGTTTTGACATACTTTTGAAAATGATGCTACATAAAATGCTACTCTAGCATTTCTGGTCATTTGAAGTTTTCAATAACTTCACTATAAGTGTTGCTTCAGTTTTGTTTTGACTTGCTAGACCTGGTTGTGATTGGAAAGTGTTTATTTCATCCACTCTTATGAAGCATGCAAAAGTAGCATCATTGTTTGAAAACTAGTCACTACTATTTGCTATATCAAGTGCCTATACTTTGGAAGTATTTCAGTTCTTTTTGCCTTGTAAGAGAGAAGACACTACCCAATACTTGAGTTAGAGCCTCTCATGGCTTGCTTATAGAAAATATGTGAGAAGCCAAAACATAAAGCAATGTCTTGTTATGCTACAAAGGATGAAAATGCCAACCTGACTTCCTTGTTGAAGATTGCCAAAACAATGGTTGCCAAAAAGGAAGCAACTACAGAGATCTACCCTCTCATGGAACTTTTATTTGACTCCAAGTACAAGAAAAAGATGAAGGTCAGATACCTCAGATATGCTTCTCTACACAACTATGGAGATGACAAGATAATTGTTCTCTTGAAGGATATGACTTTAAGATCCACTTGTTCTATCATAGTACCATCATCTTATAAGGCACTAGACACTGCCCATGTGGTAAGACCTTGCCTTGACATGGATATTTTGCCTCCACAAGATGAGGCATCCCATGAAGATTATGCATTTTAAATCATCTCTATGTATGCTCCAGATCTCTCTTTTTATGTCAAGGTACTCAGCCTGGATAGTCCTCCAAAATGAATGAAAATAAATTATTGTGTGTTGTGTGTTGTGTGTTTTGTAAACACCTCTGGTCACCTTATGATGTAGGCCATGTGTATGTTTGTTCCATGGTACCTCCTACAGACATTGTGTGCATGTACATGTAGGGGAGATAACCATTGGAAGGTCTGTTTGTATCCCTTTCTGTTTACCTTACACCCAAGGAAACCCTTGCTAGCATGAGAACCTAGCCATAGATTTATCCTTGACCACCATGAGATGGCATGAGAAACTATGAGACTAGATGTATCCTTGACATAGCCTGAGGCATTTCCTTGAGGGGGGGTTTGTTGGGATATCTCAAGGTGTATGCCTCAGGCACACCTTATGTTTCTATGTGTGAGTGCTAGAGGCACAGTTAGGTGCCCACAAGCATAGTTAGGTGGTGGAAAAGCCACATAGGATGATTGAGTGAATCTAGGAGCAGATTGAGGAGATGATTGTGGAGCTTTGAGGTCATCAATGATGTCAGTGACCTTGTATGAGGTGCCTACTTAAGGACCTCTTTCTTCTTCATTCTATATGCAAGTACTCTGATTTTGTGTCAACTCTACTCTTTCCTTTCAGTGTTCCAACATACAATAGATATTGTTGGGTCTACATTTTGAAAGAGAAATCTGAAGTGTTTTCCAAATTTCAAAAATTCAAAGCCATGGTAGAAAACCAGACAGGTTGAAATATCAAGGTCATGAGATCAGATAGAGGAGGTGAATACATGTCTTCATCATTCATGAACTTTTGCAGAAATCACGGCATTCAAAGACAATTCACATGTACAGATACTCCTCAGCAGAATGCAAGAGCTGAAAGGAAGAATGGGACTTTAGTAGACAGTGCTAGAGAAATGCTTAGTGAAAAGCATCTTCCAAATCAATATTGGGCAGAAGCAATAGCCACTGCAAACTATTTGCTTAATCGACTTCCTATCGAACTGATACAAGGTATGACTCCTTATGAAGCATTTACTGGACACAAGCCACACATTGGTCATCTCCACATATTTGGTTGCATAGCATATGCTCACATACATGATGATCATCGCAGGAAATTGGATGCAAAGTCAGGCAAACACATCATGGTTGCCTATAGTGAAGAAAGTAAAGCATACAAATTATATGATCCCATCAACCGCAAGGTCATTATCTCCAAAGATGTAATCTTTGATGAGGAATCAGAATGGAAAACCTCACCTACACAGGAGATAGAAGCATCGACTTCACAGCCATCTATAGAACAAGTTGATGAAGAAGAGCAAGAATTGCCAGAAATACCCCAAGCAGAGCCACAGCAGCTCAGATGGTCTACTAGGGAAAGCAGACCTCCAGCCAAATTGACATATGCTCAGAAAGGCAAAGTAATTCAGGTGGAAACCACCAACTATTATCTTATGACTATCATCATGGCTACAGAAGAGCCAGTGTACTTCGAAGACGCAGTAGAAAAGCCAGAATGGCAAACTGCTATGAATGAAGAAATGGATGCTTTGTATAAGAATAATACTTGGGAATTATGCGACCTTCCACCAGGAAAGAAGGAAATAGCAAACAAATGGGTATACAAAGTGAAGTGCAATCCAAATGGAAGTATTCAAAGATACAAAACCAGACTAGTTGCAAAAGGATTTGCACAGCAATATGGTCAAGATTATGATGAGTGCTCCAATAGCAAAGATGGGTTCCATATGGTTCTTGATATCACTAGCGACACTCAGCAGATGGAATGTGTATCAGCTCGATGTCAAGAATGCATTTCTCAATGGTTATCTAGACGAGGAAGTCTACATGCAACAACCAACAAGTTATGTTGAACTAGGAAAGGAGAATAAGGTTTGCCATCTTAATAAAAGTTTCTATGGCTTAAAGCAAGCACCTGGAAGTTGGTACAACAGAATTGATAAGTATTTTGCTGATCTGGGATACATGAAATCCAATGCAAATCATACTCTCTACTACAAAGTTCAAGGGGAAGACATTACTAGTGCACTTTTGTATGTAGATGATCTGATTGTGACAGGAAGCAAGGATAGGTTCATCAAAAAATTGAAACAAGACTTATCTGCAGAGTTCGACATGAAAGATCTTGGAATTATGCACAATTGTCTTGGAATTGAATTTTGGAGAAATTTCGATAGCACGTTCATGAGTCATATCAGCTCAAGTATGTTGATAGTCTCCTGAAGAAGTTTCATATGGCAGATTGCAAGATTACAGCCACTTCCATGGAACAGAGTTTAAAACTTACTAAAGATTCAGAAAAGCCTACAATCAATGACAGGTACTACAGGCAGCTCATCGGATCTCTTATATATCTGACAATTACACGACCAGATATTTGTTATGCAATAAGCTCACTAGCACAGTTTATGGCAAATCCAAAATAGTCTCACTAGAATGTAGCCAAAAGAGTCTTGAGATACATCAAAGGTACAAGACAATTTGGGATATAATACAGAGGAAGTCATCCACAGTTGCATGGATACTGTGACAGTGACTATGCCAAAGATCATGAGACCAGGAGATCGAAACAGGGATATGCATTTTTCCTTGATCAAGGTGCTATATCATGGTTGTCAAACAAACAGCCAACTATTTCTTTGTCTTCGATGAAGCAGAATAAAGAGCACTCACTACAGGTGCATGTGAGGCTATATAGCTCAGAAGACTATTGTCAGAAATAGATTACCTTGATGAGGCAAAGCCAACAACAATACACTGTGATAATCAATCGGCTCAAGCATTGGCCAAGGATCCAGTATATCACTCCAAGACAAAGCACATTGATGTTAGAGGGCACTTCATCAGAGAAAGAGTATTACTTGTGACATCACACTACAGCATTGTGATAGCAAAGAGAATGTTGCAGACATCTTTACCAAACCACTCGGTAAAGAGCTATTCGAGAAACACTGACTAGCTCTTAATGTAGAGGAAGGACATTCCCATTAAAGGGGTGTGATGGAATGGAATGCTCAATCCTTCTTTGATTCCCTGGAATCATCATCTTGAGGGAAGGCCTACTTCATGATGTTGATCTTGAGGGAAGGTGTTGAGAGTTCACGCTCAACATCATGTGATCATGTGTGCATAGCACCATCACGTGATCATATGTGCATAGCACTAACCTTATAGAGTGCTATAAAGGAAAGGGTTAGATCCCATAACCCTGAATGGGTTTGTATATATTCTATTTTTTCAACTAAATCTAGTGTACAGTTAGTCATTTGTGGTGTGCTCTCTAGCTGTGCCTTCTCTCCTCATCTCCACTCTTCTCCTCTCCCCTCTTTATATTTTGTCAATTGGTCGAGAAGTTGTCAGGTGAGAAAGTCGAGCAAAAAGCGAGAAAAAAAGCCAAAAACCCTGGTTCAAAACCAGTAGGAAACATTCCAATTCTTGTAAGGTTGATCTTGCAGACATCAAGCCTAAGCTCATACATTTTGTTAAGGGTGGTATCTAGCTTTTCTTTATGGGGAGGGTACCTTCAATGCGAGAGCTTGAGTATTTCCTTCTCTATGAGTGTAACTTACCATCAGTTGGGTATACAACGAGATTTCTAGGAAGGGGTTTCTTCTTGCTTAGATTGCTACGTGAGGAGCTAGTTAGGCACTCTTTTGTCTTTTGAATCAAAGGAGGTTTGAGGTCTCAAAAGGGCCTCATAAGGAATATATTAAGGAAGAGATAAGTTGGGAAAAAATGACCTATTATGGTAACCCAACGGTATAAGGGACCCCTAGCATTTACTAAGCTGACATGGGTCATCTTGGCCCTTGGATGGAGAATGGATCAAGGGCCTAGGATGCCTTGGATGGTGTGAGGTTGACTTTAGTGGCCTCCAAATCTGACAAGGGGAAGGCCTAATAAAGAGGGGTAAGGCGCTTCATTTTAGGCCATTGGATCTATTCATGATCTTGGTGGAGATGGAGGCACTTAATGAAGGGCTAGGATTGAGGCGCTTCATAAAGGGTGGCGATCAAAAGATGAAGATGGATGGACCGGATTGAAGTGCCATATTGGATGTCCTGGATTGATGAAGCACCATTTTCTCTCACCTCCTCCCTTAGATCCATGCTTGATCTATGTCCCATATTGAAGTGTCTTTTGCACTTATCCCCTCCCTTGGATCCATCCCTTCATCTATGGCTTAGATTGAAGTGTTTTTTTCTCTCATCCCCTCCCTTGGATCCACCCCTTGATCTATGGCCTACATTGAAGCACATTTTCCTCTCATCCCTTCCCTTGGATCTACCCCTTGATCTAATGGCTGGGAGTGATCGACTACCATAAATTTGGATGTGACCCTTGGATTAGAGACTAGATCAATGGATAGGAGTGAGGACCATGGGTCTAGACCATGGGTGAGAGGTCTCCCCACCCATAAATGCACAACATGTCCTTTTGTACACCTCAATGTACCATTGCCCCATCAAAATTTACTTTAAATGACATGCCTTGAATTACAATTTGCTAATTCCGAACAATACTTAGTGGTTGAACTTGTCTTTGATCAGCAATTTGAAAAGGTGCTTCATCCAACTCCGTTAGACCCATCTTCTCATACATACTGTGTGGGAGGATATTCACACTTGAGCTTGCATATAGCAATGTTTCTGGTATTTCTTGGCCATTACAATGCACTTTAATTGCCGCGACCTTATAGTCCACATCATCTGGTTCTACTTGTAGCACTGGTGGTTATTCTACTAATTGTTGGTAATCTACCTCACATGAAAATTGTAGTTTTTTTTTCTCCTTCTTTGCCTCTTGCAATTGCTTAATTAAGTTCTCATGAAACATGGGAGCCAAACTCAACAATTGATCCAATGTCATCTTGATAAGCGCTTGCTTCATGGCTTGGAACAATTTGGCCGAGAGGTTTTCTTCACCTCGCTTTCAACTAGTCGTCTCTTGCTCCTCAACTATTCAATGGTTTCCCAAATTTTGGCTACTTTTGAATCTGTAGTCATATTATTAGTCGAAACTATTAAATTACACGAGGCAGCGGAACAGAAACTGAACAAAGAATAGAGAGTACATAACAAATAGGAGAGGAACAAACTTTTCCTTCAATACTGATGTAGTACAGATGATGGCTCCGTCCACCCATGCGCTCCCACAGTGGAGCTTAGATGGTGATCTAGTTAGATACTAGGTGAAGAGCTACTACCTAGAAGATCTGATCTGATCTGAACTAATATGATACAATGGACTGGGAAGGTCACCTCTTTATAGCTATGAGGGCAGTAGTTGAATCAACATAGTCGGTGGAGTCGACTAGTCAACCTAGTCAGTGGAGCCAAACAGTCAACCTAGTCAGTGGAACCGAATAGTCGTCCATGGAATATTCAAGGAATATTCCCTATACCATCGCCTTGAGGGCTCCCGCCCTGAAACCCCCACCAAGGGGGCTATTGGCCCCCCCTGGGACCACCCAACTGGGGGCCAGCTAGCCCTGAGGCCCCAGCAAGAACAAGGGGCTCCCACACAATCACCTTCCTACCATCAACAATCTCATTGATAGACCTCATTTGACATGCAAGTCAGGATCCATCTAGTGTCCTGGGCTCATACATGGCTTTTCCTCATATGGGGGCCTTACAACTTGAGCACCTTGGACCACTGGTGGTTACCAGGAGGGTGGGGCATTGAGCATATCTAATAGAAACTTTTCTCAAACTTGACATCGAGCTATGACCTAGACTTGTCTTTGAACTTGTTGCTAGGCTGTTGATCGGATTATGTTTTGGATTTGCTAGATTGCTCCATTCTTGCAGATCCATTGATTGCAAAACTCTTGTCATTGCCTCTTTGGCTTGTGCCTTCTAAATTTCTTTCAATGTTTCTTTCAGACTTCTTCTTGGTCCTTCAATCAAACAACTTTCTCTTTGACCTTGTGGTTTCTTTTGAACTAGTCCTTTTCATCTAGTCATTGCTAGAACTTCCATGCCTAGTGATTTTTTTGGTTGTGTTTCAATTATAGCCCGATCAATCACACAACTCATGCCAGTCGTGCTGCCGACCCTTTTGTAAGCCGTTTCTCTACCTCTCAAAGTATTTGGTAGTTCTTGTATCAACACAACATTGGCTTACAGGGGTTGTTGTCCTGCTTGAGGTGATGATCCTTGATTGCCATATGGACAATTGGAATTCCTCTTTCAACTTGGTGCTTCACTCACAAGGCACAATTGGGTCTCGGACGGTGACCATCCATACCCAGGCAATATTCCACACTATCCCAATTATTGTTGATTCCAATTAGTTTTTTGGTTCTAGTTCATTTGCTATCCCAAGTTGTCTTTGTTGTTGTTGTGGTTGTTGTGGTTGTTGTTGCCGCTGTTGCTGCTGCATAATGCCTGTTGCATTTGCTCTAATCGCTACCGCATTGGCACCCGTTGCTGGACTTCTTTATGACTTTTGCTATGGATTGTTGCACCCATTAGGTTTGTATTAGCATGCTATGGTTGGATGACTTTTGCTACAAATTTGCACTGCAATTGTGGTCAGTTTCGAACCCTTATTCACCCCCAAAGTTTGCAACTTTTGATCCACAAGTTTCTCCAAATCATAGGTTAAAGGAGTCTTTTTTTATTTTTGCTTCTCTTTCTTCATCTTATTTTCTTCCTTTCTACTTTTCTTTGTTACCTTCTTTTTCTTTTTCTTCCTTTTCATCTTTTTCGGAATCACTATCGGACTCATTACTGCTCAAGTTGGATTTGGGTTTGGATTTATTGTCTCGAACATTAGAATGTTCTTTGAAATCTTCTTTGCATTCTTCCTATGTGTCATTCAACTCTTTTGGCTACATCAACTAGGGTATTGAACTCATTAGCACCTATTGCAGTACTAGGCTGCCAATCAAACTTTGAATTTTCACTGCAAAAGTATTTCGGTATTGTTTTAGTTTCTTTGGTCTTTCTGCTACATCCAGTCATGCATTCAGGTTCAAAAATTATTGGGTGTAGTCCTCTATGTATAGTTTCTTTTGCTTTAGTTGCCTTAGCTTTCTTCTAACATCACTAGGGGTTTTCTCCTTTCGAACTGTCTCCCAAACCTATGTCTTTAAGTCATCATAAGTGGCAAAATTCCCCACTCCATCCAAGGTAAACCACCTCATAGTGTTTCCAACAAGTGTCCTCGTGAAGTGTTGCAATTTTTTTGGATCCCCAAATGAGGTTTCAAAACTATTGGCTCACCATCGAGTTTCAAATTGTGCAACATGACTGTTACCATGAAACTCAAAAAATTTACATTTCAACCTTGCTACCTATGGATGTGCCATCAGGTAAATTGGTGTATTCAATCTTGTGTACGGGTGGACTTATAGGTGATGGCGGTGGTTGGTTTGTCTCAAGGCTCCTTGAGTTGTTTGGTAAGGTATGAAAACCCTGATTCTCTTTGTCTTGGTCAGAATCTGCACCCGAATTTAATTTGCTTTGTTCCTTAGATCTTTCATCTGAATATGTGTATTTGTCTTCAGATATTTTGTCGTGAGCTGCTTTTTTTTGTTCGGATCTTTTGTCCGAAACTGCTTCTTTTTCTTCGAATCTTTTGTCTGAATTTTGTTCTCTTGCTTTGGATTCTTTGTCCGAGTATTCTTCTTTTACTTCGGATTCTTCATCCGGTTCTTCTTCTCTATCATTGCTATCTACAACTATGTCTTTTGTTACTTGTTTGAAATCTATTGTTGCTTTGTCCCCAAGGTACTCAAGCTATAGAAGATCTCATGGCAGTTCATCTGCATTCTCTTCATTTGTTTGAAGGTGGCCAAATAGCAGTCGACAATTGATTCTTGTTTGGATTACCTTTCTTTACTCCAAGAATGCTTGAAATTGTGAGATCTCCCCTTGATTCATCCTCTAAGCTTTTGACCTCGATTTCTTCCCGTTTCACCATTTGGATCATGCTGTCTTGGCTTGATAAATGTGTTGGTGTTGTTTCAGCACTAGCATTCACAACCTCGTCTTGTGGTTGTTGCTGATGTCCCCAAAGTTGGAGTTGCAAACCCATACATTGAGATATGGGATTGTCGAACTCTTGGCTATTTGTAGACATTCATCCGACAAGAGGGAGATAGATAGGAAGATGTAAAGAATAAGGGAGAGAGATAGGAGACTCAAGTTTCAGCTTTCTTCACAACACACAAAAGAGAGAGGACACAAGGTTGGAGGGTGAAGCCTTTCTTCACTTTTGCACACAACAACAATACAATAGAAGAGGGAAATACCCTATATGTCAAACCCTAGAATACGTGGTTCATATGTGAACCCAAACCAAAAACATACGTGGTAGTCTAACTACACCACGAGTACAACTAACATAGGCGGTGACATAAATGATAGTCATCCAGGAGATATATCGGGGGTAGAGCTTGATATCTCAACACTCCCCCTCAAGCTCAAATCCATCTCACGTACACCAAGCAAGCTCCTAAATCTGCGAAGCTTCTCGGTACCCAATGCCTTCGTAAAAATATCAGCCACCTGCTCCTCAGTGCTGACATAGACAAGATCAATCTCACCAGCTAGAACCTTCTCTCTCACAAAGTGATAATGCACCTCAATGTGCTTCGTTCTAGCATGATAAACTGGGTTATTAGCAAGCATGATGCTGCTAATGTTGTCACAATGAATGACAACTGCTGCATGAATTGACTGTCCCATATCTGCAAGTAGCTTCCGTAACCAAGCTACCTCACATGCAGCCATTGCTACACCCCTGTACTCAGCCTCTGTGCTCGACAAGGCAACTGTTTGCTGCTTCTTGCTGCTCCAACTGATGGCACCACTCCCAAGGGAAAACATAAAACCACTAGTAGATCTCCTGTCTGAGACACTACCAGCCCAATCAGCATCTGTGTATCCATGTACCTGTAATGCACACCCAGCTTCATAAAACAGTCCATAATACAATGTGGACTTCACATACCGCAGTATGCACCTAGCCGCATCCAAATGTGGCTTCCTCGGTGCCTGCATAAACTGACTTACCAGCCGCACAGCATAGCTCAAATCTGGTCTGGTTATAGTCATGTAAATCAAGCTACCTACTATGCGCCTGTACATAGTAATATCTTCAAGAAGCTCACCTGTCTCTGCATTGAGCTTCACATTCTGCTCCAATGGAACAGAAATAGGCTTACAGCCTGTCATCCCATATTTGGACAGCATGTCCAAACCGTATTGCCTTTGCAACAGCCATATCCCACTCGGGGATCTAATAACCTCAATGCCCAAGAAGTAACGCAGCTCTCCCAAATCCTTCATCTCAAATTTCTGCTTCAACAGCAGCTTCACTTCATTAATGTCTGCATCACTATCACCTGTAATAATCAAGTCATCAACATAGATGACTATAAGCACAATCCCTCTGTCTGTCCTTTTCACATAAAGTGAAAAATCTGAATTGGAAGTCTGAAATCCAATAGTGACAAGATATTGCCCTATCTTGTCTGACCATGCCCTCGGCGCCTGTTTTAAGCCATACAAGGCTTTGCGCAACCTGCATACAAAATCGGGGTGTGAATTATCCTCATAACCTTCTGGCTGCATCATATAAACCTCTTCCTGCAAATCACCATGCAAGAAGGCATTTTTCACATCCATCTGATGCAAAGACCATCCCTTTGCAGCAGCCATAGCAATTACTGCTCTCACGGTTGCCATCCTTGCAACTCGGCTGAAAGTTTCCTCATAGTCAATTCCATATGTCTGCGCAAAACCTTTGGCAACCAATCTTGCCTTGTACCTGCTAACAGACCCATCAACATTGTGCTTTACTTTGTAAACCCACTTGCAGCCAATAGCCTTCTTATCATGAGGCAAAGGCATCAAATCCCAAGTGTGGTTTGCATCCAAGGCAGCCATCTCTTCATCCATAGCTGCTTCCCAATTTTTATGCCCTGCTGCATCCTCAAAACATGTGGGCTCTGGCTCCTCTAGAACCTTGACCATATAAGCATAGTGATGTGCTGTATACCCATCATATCTCAGCCTGTCAACTGGATACTTAATACGAGTGGACCTCCGTACAACTGGATCAGTTGCAAGAGTCTTTAAATCATGCCTACTTTTCCTTGCACCAGGTGTAACAACAGAAGGAATCCCAAGTTCCTCATTAAGGCTCATTTCAGAGCCGCTTGACTCTCCATCAACATGAGAGCTACCAGCAGACACATCAAACACTGGAGCATGGTCTACTTTTTCTTTTCCCTTATGTGATACCTGCACAACACTATCAGGGCTGCCATGTGACGATTCACTAGATCTCAATCTCCCTGTCCATGCATTAGATCCACTAGTAGAGGACTCTCTGGGTCCACTCAAGGCTTGAGATTGCTGCTCTGCATTTATTGTAGCATTCCCATTTCCTGCATCTGCATCTCCTACCATAACAGTTGGTGCATACCAGCTGCTCATTTCATCAAAAACAACATCTCTGCTCACTTGCATTTTGCGGGTGGAAGAGTTATAACAGCGATACCCTTTCTGGTGCAGAGCATATCCAATAAAGATGCATTTTTCTGCCTTTGGATCCAGCTTTGTTCTCTTCTCATCAGGAACATGAACATAAGCTATGCAACCAAATACCTTCAAGTGAGAAATATCTGGTTTTTGGCCTGTATACATTTCTTCAGGCGTCATGCCATGGACAGCTGCAGTGGGGGTTCTGTTCATAATATAAACAGCAGTTGCTACTGCTTCAGCCCAAAAATAATCAGGCATGTTTTTCTCATTTAGGATCGCGCGTCCTACTTCTGTAATATGCCTGTTCTTCCTTTCTGCAACCCCATTCTGCTGAGGGGTAGACCTGCATGAGTACTTCCTTTGAATTCCCTATTCTTTCAGATATTCACAAAATTCTTCTGAAAAGTACTCTCCCCCTCCATCAGATCTTAGCACTTTAATATGCACACCTTTCTCTTTTTCAACCATGGCCTTAAAAGCCTTGAAATGGCTGAACACTTCACTTTTGTGCTTCATAAAATAAATCCACACCTTCCTAGTGTAGTCATCAATAAACGTCACATAATAATGGCATCCACCAATAGAAGCAGCTTTGGTTGTCCAAACATCTGAATGGATCACTTCCAAAGGTCTTCTGCTCACCTTAGCATTTTTGGGGAATGCCCATTTGGCATGCTTCACATACCTTTTGCATTCCCTCAACTCTGAATTTAGGCAAACCTGCAACAATGTTTTTCGTTTGCATAGATTTCAGCCTTTGTATATTCATGTGCCCAATGCGCTTGTGCCATATCTCAATATCTGCAATGACACCTCTCCCATGCGCAAACATAGCAGCTTTCACCTCAGGCATATCAACATCCAAGGTGAACATTCTGCCATTTTTGTTGCCTTTCGCAACCAAGCGGCACTTATTTTTCAAGTCCTCAACAAAGCATCCATCAGGATTAAATCTAACCTGCAGACCTTGCTCAACCATCTGGCCAACTGAAACCAGGTTCTTAGTGATTTTTGGAACATGAAGTACATCTGCCAAGTACTTTGTTTTGCCATCCTGCATAGCCAATGGCACTTTACCAACCTGCGTAATTGGGTGCACAGTATCATCACCTGTTTCAACATAACCTGGCTTATCCAAATTTCTAACATCATGAAACCACTCACCATGACTGGTCATGTGGTTAGAGGCACCTGAATCAACATACCAAACATCATTGCAAGCTGTAGCATCTCCTGACATGGAGTTAACCATATGCTGCATCACAAAAAGGTGCTCATTTCTGTCGTCACCATGCCCACTTGATGATGCATAGTTGCTTTGCTGCAACTTCCCACTTTTGATGTCATTCTGCTTTTTATAGCATGTATTCTCCTTGTGTCCAGGCTTTCCACAATAATAGCATTCTGTGCTGCTATTTACTTGCTGGTTCCTTTGCCATGAACCACGGCCTCTTTGGCTCCCCCTGCCTCTAGAACTACCACGTCCTCCTCCATAGGACTGGTTTTCCTGTTGTTGCTATTGGTTTTGATTTCCTGCACGGCCACCAAAACGGCCTCTTCCTCTACCCCTGCCTCTACCTGTATTCGAGTAGAAAGCAGTCTCTTGAGAAGTTGAGGTGGCTGAACCACCATTCCTTTGCTCTTCACTTAGCAAGAGAGCAATAAGTTCTTGAAAATCAGGAAATGTTTCACGGACTTCAATGGATGTCCGAAACTGTGCATAATCTTTCCCAAGACCATTCAAGGTCACGGACACTAAGTCCTCATCATCAACAGGTGCTCCAATGGAGGCAAGAGAATCTGCAAGGCCTTTCACTTTCAAGGAATACTCATTTATATTCAGATTTTTCCTTTGCACATTGTGCAACTCCTGCTTTAGCTGCATCTTTCGTGCTTTGGTATTTGTGCTATACAGCTTCACCAATGTATCCCATGCCTCCTTAGGCGTCTCTACATCCTGCATATGCACAATCATAGAATCTGAAATGCTAACAGATAGCCAATACAGGCATTTTCTGGCTTTTTCATGCCATTCTTTAAAGGTCTTCAATTCAGCAGGAGTGGAAGCAGCACCCAAAACTAGTTCTGCAGTTTCACCACTGATGTACTCCCAAACTCCCTTTCCCATAAGGAAGTTTGTCATCCTGAACTTCCATGCTTGGAAGTTGTTCTTGTCAAGCTTCTCACTGACAATGGTAGACAGATTCTCAGACATTTTACAAATCACGAATTGCAACAGCAACCTGTAAACACAGCAAATGCCTCACAAGGGCAAATAGCAAAACTTCTGCAAAAAGCCTCACAGGGGCAGATCTGCAACACTGACGAAAGTGGTATTTCATCACACAGTCACTTCCTAGTGACGATTTTGCATCAACAAGCAATAGGCATGAATCTGCAACTCCCAATATCTCTGCACACAGGCATACGATGCAATTTCTGTGGCACCTTTTCACCGACTAGCCGCGCAGTGGTCGCACAACGAAAAACAGGGCCTTTTTCTGAGTACCTGCGAAGAACTTCCGCCTTCAAAACGGGCCCCGAAACGGCCTCAAATCAAAAAAATAAAGTCACCAAGGGCTTTGCCCTGACCCGCAGCATATACTGCGCTCTCGCCACACCACGAAGGGCCTCTCAATCTGAAACAGTGCACTCCTGCACTTCTGGCTGTGCTACCTGCAGAGATTTGCTCCCAAACTCGAAATAGGAAAGCAACACTGGTCCTCTTACCAGGACACCACAAACTTGGCTTGCTTTCTTGAGCTCCTTACCACGAACAAGGCTCTGATACCATGTAAAGAATAAGGGAGAGAGATAGGAGACTCAAGTTCAGCTTTCTTCACAACACACAAAAGAGAGAGGACACAAGGTTGGAGGGTGAAGCCTTTCTTCACTTTTGCACACAACAACAATACAATAGAAGAGGGAAATACCCTATATGTCAAACCCTAGAATACGTGGTTCATATGTGAACCCAAACCAAAAACATAGTGGTAGTCTAACTACACCACGAGTACAACTAACATAGGCGGTGACATAAATGATAGTCATCCAGGAGATATATCGGGGGTAGAGCTTGATATCTCAACAGAAGAGAGAAGAGAGAGAGAAATGGAGACGAGGGAAAGACATTGGGGGAAGGGAGATAATTTAGATAGAGACTTTTAAGAGGAATAGGGATGAGGAAAAAGAACATAGAGAGAAAGAAGATAGAGGGAAAATAGAACATAGTACATTGGAAAGGGAGATTGAATATTCCTTGCCTTGAGATTAGGGTGAAAAAGAAATATGGAGGATTTTGTTGATTTCATTGCAACCAAAGGCCACTATGTGAATTGCAAGGTGCATCTAGGATATATTATGTTATTCCATCTGATGTGAGGTATAAGATTTATTGTTCATTTTGGTAGCTATAGTCATGAAGTTGAAAAGATGAGAATGCAGTGAGCCTGTCAACATCGTGAGAAACTTGGAGGCTAATTATGTCGAAAAGACCCTTGGAACAGGAGGAAAAAGGGTTGAGAAAGAGATGGCTAGGGATATAATATTCAATAGCATAATATATGTGGGTGACAATGCCACAAAGTTGATGGACAATGGGACCTTTGCTGAGTCTCTATCACATTTGGAGCCTTGAATAATCAAAGTAGGTATGTGGGTCTTTCATCTCCTTGCAACATTTCATATCAATGTCACATAAAAATGATTGGTAACAATTTTCTTTGTGTAGACTTCAGAGATGGATAGAGACATTCAAAATGGGTTCAAATCCAACTGATGATTCAATTGGTTCTATTTAGAAGCTAAAGCAAAGTGTCAATATGGATACTTCCATGGTTCCCTATTTCTTGGGCAACTAAGGGATACTACCAATGAAAGATGTTGTGTTTTTAAAATGTCTACTATTGGACTAGCATTAGGTGTTGATTTTGTGAGGAGGATGCAAAAAGAGGGGATTCGCAACATTCGTGGGTGTGCTTTGATTATGTGTGAAGGGTGCATGGTTGGTCTATAATGGTAGTGCTCACATGTGTATGACCCAAGGTATGCAAATTGAACACCCTTCTTTCATTTGAATATTAACTATTTACCTTGTGTTGCTACAATATTCAAAGTTTACAAATAGTAGCCATTTGTGAAATGAAAGTAGAAGATGCAATAGCATAGACAAAATTTTCAGGAAACATTAAATCTTATGATAAGAAATTAGTGTGTGATGGATATTTAGTTACAAGGCTTCATGGAAGATGAGGCCATGGCAAATTGGAATGCAATGTAGCAACTTTATGGAAAAGATCAATCTACACCATGATTGGGTAGGGAAATAAGCTACTTGTTTCATTTTAAAAAGATATTTTAATAAAGCATACCAAATGATGTATATAGAGATAGGCATATAGAACTACGTTTATGGAAGAGAGGGGGGGGGATAAAATTGGAGCGGTAGAGTCTTTGAATGCATGCTGGAAACCACACTAAAGCATGGGGAAATTCAGAACATGAAGAAGATGCAAAGGCACAATATAATATTATCAATTTATGCATACCCCGAAGAGTTTCCTGCCTTGGATAGCTAGCTATCATGGTGGCATGTGAGATATTATCATTGGGGATATACATGAATGCTATCACTATCAACTAAAGCACTACATATCTTGAAGCTTAGTGGGGTTTAAAATCAGTTACCATGCAAATTTTTCTTGACCGGAGATGGGAATTTATTTTTGCTTGCAAACCTTGGGAGAAGAAGAGCATGCAAACATGCCTACTAGAAACATGTCTAAATCCAAATATGGGAGTTGGTTGGCTACTATGTCAAACCATGCTTAGATAGGACTATATGAAGCTTGTTTTTGTGAGATCGTTGGTTCAATTCTACAAAGTTCCCATTATGCATCTTACATAAAGGCTTAGGGGATTCACTCCTCATTAAAGGGGGATGTCACTTGCATGCATGAACTTCAAGAAAACCCCCTATTTATGATCCATGTAGGATGATAAAACACCCCTGTTTAAGCTTATAAGATACCACCAAAATTCTATTATGTCCCCCCCCGCCCCCCCCCGTTTCCTTAAATACGTGTTCTTTCTCAAGCATTTAGATTACACAATAAGCAAATTTAGATTACTTTCCCTATGACTATTTAAAACCATACACAAAACCAAACTTGTTCAAACTAGTTACCGAAGGTAGCCTATACTATATCCCCCCCTCTTAAATATGGCATGGCGAATATCACTACATGTGTGAGTGGAAACCAAACATTGCCTCGAAGTCGTAGGAGGTGTTATGTTAGTGTTGTTATTGAGAGGAAAAGATGATCACTTTGAATCTAAATATTACTACATAATGTTGTTGGTCCCAAACTTTGTTCCCAGTGTGAGGAAATTCTTGGCCCCTCTATAGAATCCGCTCCTCAATTTTTGGCATTGTTGGAGGAGTACATGTGTGGACAAGAGTGCAAAAGTGTTCATGGGCACTACATCCTAATTTATTGGCTAAAGCATAGAGAAAAGCATTCATCATATAAAGCATCCAATGCCAAAACTGAGGCAATCATGATTTTTTACTTTAAAAATTTACATTTGAAATTCACAAATGAGAATCTCATTCTCCACTATAGGAGTGGAAGAGGACAAAAATAGGCTGTGAACAACAAGGGGGTGGAAGGGGCTGGTCAAGGAGGCATGACTTGAAGAGGATGAGGAACTAGCTAGCTACTGGTAGCAAAGGAGGGGAAGGTAACCAAAACATGCTATGGGTAGAAAGGGGGTGGAAGAGGCTGGCTATAGAGGGGCAAAATGGAGGGGAAGAGAAGCAAAAGAGGCTATGGGCAGCAATGGGATGGTAGGGGCTGAGAGCAATGCAAGAGGGAGGCAAGTGGGCTAATCAAAATGCAACAAAGGGTGTATGGAATGCAAGAGAGAGTGATTCCACATAGAACAGGTTGTGGGCAGTAAAGGCGAGGAAGGGGTTACCCAAGGAGGGGTGAAATGAAGAGGGAGAGGAGGGAGATGGCTGTGGGATGAGAAAAATACAAGAGGAGATGGTATGAGCCAACTGGAGTTTCTTCGATGCTTTTTTCCTTGGTTGTGAATTGGAAACTTGCTTAGGTGGCTCATGGGTAGCTGACTTGCCGTGTGTGGATGGCCTTTAGACTTGCTGCCCATTTGTAAGGTAAACTGCTATCACCAAATACAACTGAATGTGGTGATGCCTAGTTGATTGGGGGCAAAGTGTTTGCATGGTAGGCCCATGGATAGGTAGGCTGATCCACATCCTCCTCCTTTTGGCTTGGGCCCGAGTTTTGCTCCACATGATAATTTGGTGCTCTCTCCTTTGTATGCTTCTTGGGTAGCACTTGCTGCATCGAGTCCTCCAAATAAACACCTATCCCCCCTTTGATCTTATTCTCTCTTATCAGATCTGAGTGACTTCCAATCAAATAATCCCAACATCTTGATGGCCACAGATAATTCCTCCTCTCTTAAGCTTTGAATTTAGCTTAAGGTACTCCATCCTATGATGATACTCTTGTGTGACCAACTGAATGACCAAATTTGCCACTCCTAATGGCAACCAAGTGGTGTGGACACCCATAGTTCCATGGTTGATATCATAGATCATATAGGCCATAGCAAGGGGAACTAGTGATGGTGAAGAAGTTGCCTTGCTTGGTGTTTTTTGGTTGACTATGCATGCTTGAGATTTGTTCATTGTTCAAGATCTGTGTGTCTATATCTGCCTCTATCTATGTCTGTGTGCACAAAGGAAAGGAGTGAGATTTCATTTTAGCACTATGTATTTCTTAGGCTACATAACTACATTATTCGGCTGCCAAGAGTGTTGGCTAATCTAGGAACCCATGTCCTTGTTAAACATAATGACAATACTTCTCATTCAATCTGTAAACAATCTCTCCCCTCCCCCCCCTCCTAGCCCCCCTTGCTACCCCTTCCCCTGCCCCTTCTTCATGTGGGATATTTTGAACCATGAGGAGATCTAATCTAGCCTTGTACATCATAGTGTGGCCAGCTAGGAGCTTGGTGCCATTCACCATACTATGGCTTAGATTTTGAAATTAGGTCACCCGAGTAGGATACTTTCTTAGAGGTTGGAGAGGGCTTGGACTGACATTATTTTGATGCTTACAATCAAGTGTGGATTGAGGAAGTACCACCCACAGGGTCTATAGAGCCCCATCTATAACATGCCATGCTGTGCTTAATTCCTTACTACTACTATTTCAATCTCTTCATTGACATAGGTCGCACTTTTTTAAAAATTATTTTTGATACTCTAAAAGGGTAAAAGAAACATCTATTTCTTGTTTGTTTGTCAGATCATGTTGTGGCACAATGCTTGTGCTAATCCATTTTAGGAGAATGTATCGTCTCCTTTTATTTTGTGAGTACTATTGTCTTGCATGCAGGGGGATAGTTTTATTTTGCTTATTACAGTTCATTGTTGACAATTGATGTTTTATACTTGTTTTATAAAGTGCTTTGTAAGTTTCTTTCACTTAAAAGGATTCTCAATGGAGGCAAAAAAATTAGAGGTTAGTTTAAAACATGTGGACTTCTATCAATAAATACCAATAGATATGGCTCAACTCTACCTAGAAAATCCTCTCAAACGGCTCTAGGTCTCTCAGCTTCTATGGACAGTGGAAATATTCTCCATCCCTTGGTAGCAATTCAATAATGATCAACCTAAGAACAAACAGTGTAGATGCTAGGACACAAAATGGGAAAAGTCTTGGGAATGATCTTGAGTCTCCTAGCTATCCAGGGTTAGTGGGGTTCTAACTCATTTTAAGTGGACTTCAATGTAGCATTGGTTTTTCCAAATAGTGTAGAAATAACTCACTAGAAAAATTTACTGCTTAGTGGAAGAAAAAGGAAAAGAGGGCCATGGTTTGGTGGTGGAGAAAAAGGTGGAAGAGGACTTCACCACTTTAGCATGAAAGGTTAGTGTGGTATTTTATTTGTGTTAGAAAATTGGCAATTTTTTTGTAATATGCATCGCTTAAATTTACTTAGTTATGCGTTTCTAGAATTTTGTCACGTGGAGTCGGCTGTACCTTTGAATTCTTTGTTCAAATAATCTCTGTTTCATTCCAGTTTGTGAGAAGGTTGAAACAAAAGGATGGACAACTTACAATGAGGCAAGTGTTGTATGCATCTCTATTTTTATGTTTCTTATGCATATTGTGAAGGATTTTAGGTCGGGCTCATTCTCCTAGGTGAGTGCAATGCAACACCTTATACGAGAAGGCAGATAGCATTGGGATCACGTTGCATTGAGGGGTGGTAGTAGGCTTCATGAGGATGAGTGGGTGAGCAGTGGAGCAGATGAACAGGGGAGTAGATGAGTATGAGAGTTGGAGGAGGGAGCATGGAGCAAAGTAGAGTAGGGGCTGAAAAGAGCTAGAGGAGGACGTGTGGAGAAAAGAAGCAGAGCAGGGGCGACGGATGAGAGCAATGTAATAAAATGCCAAATGCCACAGATATTATATATAATAAAGTTGAATCCACCATGGTGGCTGGAGGCCTGGAGGCCTAGGGCTACATCCATATTAATTGTACGCCACCATGGTGGAATCTTAGGTGCCACCCTAGATGGGCTGGTAATCATGAAGCAGACGCCAGTGGTGGTAGCTATGGCAGGTAAGGCCACAGCAGTGGCTGGTAATTAATTTCCAGCCCGGTGGAATCTTAGCCATGATAGACGTGATTGATGAGAGCCACCACCATCCACAAAAGTAAATTACAATGCCTAATCACCTCTAATCAATCATTACCATGCACTCTAGTACTCTACTGAGAGCATGCAAGCCTGGTGACTAATAATTTACTGCACTTGTAGTAATCATGCATGCAAGCTCGTTGGTGGTAACTGGAAGGTGAGTAATTGCGGGACACTGCAGTGGCTGGTAATTAGCTACCAGCCCAATGGCATCTTAGCCACCATAGATGTGGCTGATGAGAGCCACCACCATTGGATAGTAACTACCACAAAAGTAAATCATGAAGCCTAATCACCTCTAATCACTCATTGCCATGTACTCTAGTACCATGCAAGCCCGATGACTAGGAATTTACTGCACTCATAGTAATCTTGCATGCAATCCTATTTGTGGTAACTAGTAGGTGAGTAATTGTAGGCCACTACGGTGGCTAGTAATTAACTGCCAGCCCGGTGGCATCTAAGCCACCACCGACATGGCTGATGAGAGCCACCACCATTAGGCAGTAACTGCCACAAAAGTAAATCATGAAGTCTGATCACCTCTAATCACTCATTACCATGCACTCTATTACTCTACTAAGCATGCAAGCCTAGTGATTGTAATATACTACACTCGTAGTAATGATGCATGCAAGCTCGATGTTGGTAATTGTTAGATGAGTAATTGCAGGCCGCTGTGGTGGTTGATAATTAACTACCAACCCAATGGAATCTTAGTCGCCACCACATACGTGGTTGGTAAATCTTAGACTCCACCACATCTAATCACTCATTACCATGCACGGTAGTACTGCCACCTTAAATTAATCAAAATTTGGGCCAACCACCACAGTGGCTCTCACCTTGACAGTTCCTTGTAGTGGGCTAGAAACTTAAGCCCAATCCATTTCATTCCCTTCACTATTTCATCTTCTATTCCTCTCGACCAGTTCCTTCTCCCTTTCACCCAAACTACAAAATTAAGCCTCCACTGTTCCATTTTCTTCACTGTTTCATCTTCTATCCCTCTCAACCATTTCTATCTCCCTTGCACTCTTCCTCTCGAACTTCTATCCCCTCTCATAATGGACCTTGCATATTTTGGGAACTTCTCACACAATCTTTCCTCCCCATCTGTAGCATAGTGCGAGAAAAGTGTGATTGAAAATGCGCTAGGCATTCTTGGAGGCAATTTGCAAGCATAGTTCTTTGAGAAACAGTGGAAGAGGCATGATATTCTAGAGGTATACCCCAATGCTTAGATTAGTAAAGATGGTGGAGTCAAGCTTTCTAACTTGCCAACAGACCTCCAAGATGTGTTGAAGATGACATTGCACTTCTTTCCTGATACAAGAGGAACCGTGAATTTTTGGTAGGTTCAAGCTGTTAGTAGAGCAATTGAAAGGACTTGATGTGTCTTTCTCAAGGCCATTCTCTAAGAGCATGATAACCAACCTGAAGAATTGTATGGATGGCAAATCCCAATTGTCATCTCAATCCACTGGAGTTGCAATGCACCTGATGACATCTACCCTCAAATGGATTTTTAAGCAATACAATAAGAAAATGTATCAGAAGATAACTTTTCTACAAGAGAAAGCCACCGATGCAGCAAACACAGTGCAACTTGAGAAAATTCTTAAGGAGGGTGCAAAATTCAAGGTAGAGGTAGACGCGAGGGCATTTCAGGCACAAGAGAAAATGGTCAACATAGAAATGCATAAAAGGGAAGAAGCAGAGAAGTGCATCGATGAGCTCTGAGATAGGCTTGAAGAAGTTAGAAGTGATAGGGACAGAGTGATAGTGATAATGATGATGCAGGATCTACAAGAGAGCTTCAAGGCCGAGATGGATGGGGCAAAGACCAGCCAAGGTGGAGAAGACAATGAGGTGGCTCTCTAGGCCAAGAGGATGCAGAGAACATCCCATGGTGAAGCAAATTGTAGTAGCCACAGTGGGGGTTGTTTTTTCAAAACACAGTTGGAAGTTTAAAGAGTAAGCTACAAGACCTGTTGAGAGTTCACGCTCAACATCACGTGATCATATGTGCATAGCACTAACCTTATAGAGTGCTATAAAGGAAAGGGTTAGATCCCCTAACCCTAACCCTAAAAGGGTTTGTATATATTCTATTTTTTCAACTAATTCTAGTGTACAGTTAGTCATTTGTGGTGTGCTCTCTAGCTGTGCCCTCTCTCCTCATCTCCACTCTTCTCCTCTCCCCTCTTCATATTTTGTCATGGTATCAGAGCTCCCTTGTCTTCCGTTGAGACATTGAGTTTCTTGAGAGTGATTGAGAGATTGAGAGAGATTGAGTGTTCCATTCTCTTCCGTTGAGAGAAAATTCCGTCCATCGGAAGAAGATTTCCGTCATTTGTTCTTGAGTGAAGGATTTCCGTTCATTGAAAGAGAGAAATTTCCTTCTCATTGAGAAGAATTTCCTTCATAGAACCGTTCATTGAAAGAGAGAAATTTCCTTCTCATTGAGAAGAATTTCCTTCATAGAGTGAGAGAGAGAGATCTAGTTTGTGAGAGGATTCATTGAGAGAGCTCTTGAAAAGTTTCATGAGAGAACTATGCTGAGAGATTTCTGCTATGAGTGAGATCTTGCGAGATCTGTTTTTGGAGAGAGAGAGAGCGAGTTCTTCTTCATGCTACAACGGCCGCTCCAGTACCTCCAAATGCTAGCAAGCTGCATAACGCCTCTTGGTCCATAGCCATGACTAAGGACGACTGCAGCTTGTGAGCCTCCAACTCAAAACAGCGCCAACGCCATAACAAGGCTCTCAGCCTTCTTCAACAGTAACTACGACCTCTCCATCAACACCCACGAACTCCATCGACAGCCAAGAGTTGCAGCCAGCTTCAACGCTCCTCCAACTCAAAACAGCGCCAACGCCATAACAAGGCTCTCAGCCTTCTTCAACAGTAACTACGACCTCTCCATCAACACCCACAAACTCCATCGACTCTGACGCAGCCTCAGTGCCAGCGACCTCCTTCGTGCAGCGCTCCAAGCCTCTTCGTCGAGCGACGCCTCCTACAATGCCTCGAACGGCGGCTCCTTCAACTAAGCTCCATTAACGACGAGCGACTACGAGCGACAACAGTCCCTGTGCAAGCACTCCAACAAGCCAACGGGCTCCATCGATCTTGCCAGTCCATCAACGGCGCCATCTCCAAGGCTCACAGAGCTCCATCGAAGAAGAAGACGGAATCTTTGAGATTCCGTCAGAATCTCAAAGATTCCGATCGTCCTCCTTGTGACACGTGGCCCTTATCCATCTGCCAATCCTATCTGCCACGTCACCTGCCACGTCATCAGTGACACGTCATCAGGCCACGTCATCTTCCACGTCACTTGTGCCACATCATCTGGCCACGTCATCTGCCACGTCACTTGTGCCATGTCATCAGGCCACGTCATCTGTGCCACGTCATCTACCACGTCACTTGTGCCATGTCATCAGGCCACGTCATCTGTGCCACGTCATCTGTGCCACGTCATCAGTGCCACGTCATCAGTGACACCTCAGCACTGCCACCTCAGCACAGAGCTTCACTGGCACACCTCTTGCTAAGCACAGTGCCACATCATCACTGCATGTGACTCACAGTGACACATCATCATTGAGCACCATTTGCACTCCTTTTGCCCCTCCACCTAGATCAAGTCATATCTCTTGATCCAAGAAGAATTTGAGGGTGCTCCAAAAAGGAAAGTCGCTCGATTTTTCGTGCTCTACGCGCTCGTTACATCACGCGCACATTTCAGTGCAAGTTACACTCACATTTGAGCCTCGCTGACAAAACCACTTCCTTCACGCACATTTGCCTCTACATCGACGCATCTGACCCAGCACTTAAAAAGAACAAAGGAAAAGGAATTATTTGCTGTTCTTTCATCGATCGACGGTTGGTTTAGATCTAGATCAGAGTAGACTAGATCGCCATAGAGGGGACGCTTTGAATTCCCCAAGTTGCCAATCTAAGCCATGCCCGAAATTCCCGACTAGTACCTACTCGGAGTCAGTCCATATGCTCACATCCGATTTCACATCATTGCATTACCTGAAACCTTACGTTCATCAGTTCAGTGAGCATACTTCAGAGTTCAGAGGCATTGCAGATTGATTCAGTGGGCAGATAGCACTTGATTTCACACACACATGCCACCATTGTAAAGCCTATTTGGCTATCTCACGGCATCGTGCACATCATTTTCAGCCTTGTAAAGCCTCTTGGCTATTCCCGGCATCATTGCCACAAGCCTTGTAACACAGGTCAGATCTTATTTACTGCAGTTCTATCTTCACCGACGGTACAGAGATTTCACTTGGCATCTTCAGTGTATTTGCAGTTGATTCATACAGAGTTTTCCAGGACACTTTTTGAGTACATTGTTTGCACCATGTCGACTAGCAACCTCAATCTGGAGGCATCTGCTAAGTTAGACAACTCCAATTACGGTACATGGAAATACCGAATGGAGACCATTCTTGTGCTTCAGGACAAATGGGAGTATGTCGATGGATCCATACCTAGACCATTGGCCGATCCAGCCACCAGTAGCTCTACTCCATCTGTTGTCACAGCACCAGCAACGGGATCTACATCGGGATCTACATCTACGCAGATCCTGCCATTGCCCGAGCTCAAGTAGAATGGGATAAGAAAGACAAGTATGCCTATCACCTGATCAAGCAGAATGTGCAAGATGTCATGCTAGGACAGCTCAACACAGTCAAGACATCAAAATAAGCATGGGATATGTTCGCAGCTCTCTACGAGTCCAAGAACACATCCAGGATTCTCACCTTGAGAAACCAGATCAACCAGAGTTTCCGCAATAGCAATGAAACCGGTCATGCTTATGTACTCCGCATCAAAGACTACAACAATCAACTTGCAGCAGCAGGAGAGACTATGAATCCCGCAGAAATGGTTCAAGTAATCCTGAATGGACTAGGAGAAGGATATGAGAATCTGGTCCAGAGTATTGCCATCCAACGGCAAATTCCAACACTAGAAGAACTTCAGTCAGTTCTACTTGGTGAAGAACTCAGGACTCAAGCCATTCAAGCACGTAAAGGTCATTCTAATGATCAGGCATTCACCGCTTCAGACAGAAGCAGAGGCAAAGGCAGAAACAGAGGTAGATCATATCAGAAAAGTGGTCAAAATCAAAGTCAGAATCAGCATCAGCATCAGCAGCATCCTCAGCAACATCAAAATCAGCAAAGAGGAAATCATTCCAACAGAGGAAGATTCCAAGGACGAGGGAATGCATCCACCAATGTGTCAAACATTCAATGCAACTATTGTCACAAGTTTGGACACTATGAAAGAGATTGCCGCAAGAAGCAGTATGACCAAAGCGGTCAATCCAGCACTAATCGAGGGAATTCTCGAGGAAGAGGAAATCATCGTGGTGGACATTCTAGTCACAGTCATTTTGCAAATGAACATGGCAATATGTTTCTTGCAAATGAGGAATTGCATCAGACTGATACAATGCACCTAGACACTGATTTCAATCCCAAAGAAGATTTCAGTTATCAAGTCGACCAAGTGGAACAGGATCCTTGGTACATCGACAGTGGTGCATCATCTCATATGACAAATCATCAGGAATGGTTCACAGAAATGAAGCCATTAGAAGGTCAAAAGAATGTCATCTATATAGCAGACAATACACCGAATCCGGTTCAAGGGACAGGTGTTATCCCTATGAACAATTTCACTGGTACAAAAGGATTAGTCAAAGATGTGCTCTATGTTCCGAAGCTCAGCAAGAACCTTTTGTCAGTAGGTCAAATGACGGAACACAACTACAAAGTCATCTTCGACGGTGATGAATGCACTATCAGAGACAAATCCAAAAGAGGTCAGCTAGTAGCAAAAGGTGTCAAGGAAGGACGCTTATACAGGATGCTAGCTACAGTACCAGATAAGCATGCCATGTCCGCTCAAATGCAACAGATGCCACTATCTGCAAAATGGCACAAGAGATATGGTCATGTCAACTTCAAGTACTTGTTAGATCTCAAGAATCAAAATATGGCAATTGGGATTCCGAAGCTACAGTTTCTTGGAAAAGTTTGTGAAGCATGCTGCTTCGGCAAACAAAAGCGAACCAACTTTGTCAGAAGTACCTCTCGTGCACGAGGTATTCTTGATTTAATTCATACAGATGTATGGGGTTATGCCCAGACCCGCAACATCAATGGTTCACTTTATTACTTGACCTTCATCGACGACTACAGCAGATTGCCATATTGTTGTGCAAATCCTTTTGCAACTAATCTGGCTTTATATCTCTGAATACTGCCATCTGGATTGTACTTCACTTTGTATACCCATTTGTTGGCTATGGCCTTCTTTCCTGGTGGAAGGTCGCATAATTCCCAAGTGTTGTTTTTATACAAAGCATCCATTTCTTCATTCATTGCAGTTTGCCATTCTGGCTTATCTACTGCGTCTTCGAAGTACACGGGCTGTTCTGTAGCCATGATGGTAGTCATAAGAGCATAGTTGGTGGTTTCCACCTGAATTGCTTTGCCTTTCTGAGCATATGTCAATCTGGCTGGTGGTCTGCTTTCCCTAGTAGACCGTCTGAGCTGCTGTGACGCTGATTGGGGTGTTGCTGGCAATTCTTGCTCTTCTTCATCAACCTGTTCTGTAGATGACTGTGAAGTCGATGCTTCTATCTCCGGTGTAGGTGAGGTTTTCCATTCTGATTCCTCATCGAAGATTAAATCTCTGGAGATAATGACTTTGCGGTTGATGGGATCATACAATTTGTATGCTTTACTTTCTTCACTGTAGCCAACCATGATGCATTTGCGTGACTTCGCATCCAATTTCCTGCGATGATCATCATGTATGTGGGCATATGCTATGCAACCAAATATGCGGAGATGCCCAATGCGTGGCTTGTGTCCAGTGAATGCTTCATAAGGAGTCATTCCTTGTATCGGTTCGGTAGGAAGCCGATTAAGCAAGTAGTTAGCTGTAGCTATTGCTTCTGCCCAATACTGATTCGGAAGATGCTTTTCACTAAGCATTGCTCTAGCACTTTCTGCTAAAGTCCCATTCTTCCTTTCAGCTATTGCATTTTGCTGAGGAGTATCTGCACATGTGAATTGTCTTCGAATGCCGTGAGTTTTGCAAAAGTTCATGAAGGCTGAAGACATGTATTCACCTCCTCTGTCTGATCTCATGACCTTGATCTTTCTGCCTGTTTGGTTTTCTACCATGGCTTTGAATTCTTGAAATCTGGCAAACACTTCAGATTTCTCTTTCAGAAAGTAGACCCAACAATCCCAGAAGTTGGTACAGCAGAATTGACAAGTATTTTGCTGATCTGGGATACATGAAGTCCAATGCAGATCATACTCTCTACTACAAAGTTCAAGGGGAAGATATTACTATTGCACTTTTGTACGTAGATGATCTGATTGTGACAGGAAGCAAGGATAGCTTCATCAGCAAGCTAAAACAAGACTTATCTGCAGAGTTCGACATGAAAGATCTTGGACTTATGCACTATTGTCTTGGAATTGAGTTCTGGAGAGATTCAGATAGCACATTTATGAGTCAGCTCAAATATGTTGACAGTCTCCTGAAGAAGTTTCATATGGCAGATTGCAAGATTGCAGCCACTCCCATGGAACAGAGTTTGAAACTTACTAAAGATTCAGAAAAGCCTACCATCAATGACAGATACTACAGGCAACTCATTGGATCTCTTATATATCTGACAATCACACGGCCAGATATTTGTTATGCAATAAGCTCACTAGCACAGTTTATGGCAAATTTAAAACAGTCTCACTGGAATGCAGCCAAAAGAGTCTTGAGATACATCAGAGGTACAAGACAATTTGGGATAGAATACAGAGGAAGTCATCCACGGTTGCATGGATACTGTGACAGTGACTATGCTGGAGATCATGAGACCAGGAGATCGACACAAGGATATGCATTTTTCCTTGGTCAAGGTGCTATATCATGGTTGTCAAACAAACAACCAACTGTTTCTTTGTCTTCAAGTGAAGCAGAATATAGAGCACTCACTACAGGTGCATGTGAGGCTATATGGCTCAGAAGACTATTGTCAGAAAAACATTACTTTGATGAGTCAAAGCCAACAACAATATACTGTGATAATCAATCGGCTCAAGCATTGGCCAAAAATCCAGTATATCACTCCAGAACAAAGCACATTGATGTCAGAGAGCACTTCATCAGAGAAAGAGTGTTACTTGGTGACATCACACTGCAGCATTGTGATAGCAAAGAAAATGTTGCAGACATCTTTACCAAACCACTCGGTAAAGAGCTATTCGAGAAACACCGACTAGCTCTTGGTTTGACGCAGAGGAAGGACATTCCCATTAAAGGGGTGTGATGGAATGTAATGCTCAGTCCTTCTTCGATTCCCCAGAATCATCATCTTGAGGGAAGGCCTACTTCATGATGTTGATCTTGAGGGAAGGTGTTGAGAGTTCACGCTCAACATCACGTGATCATATGTGCATAGCACTAACCTTATAGAGTGCTATAAAGGAAAGGGTTAGATCCCCTAACCCTAACCCTAAAAGGGTTTGTATATATTCTATTTTTTCAACTAATTCTAGTGTACAGTTAGTCATTTGTGGTGTGCTCTCTAGCTGTGCCCTCTCTCCTCATCTCCACTCTTCTCCTCTCCCCTCTTCATATTTTGTCAAGACCCTACAACAAGATTATGATAGGGTTGTGCATGAGATTGCAGTGTCTTTCAAAAGCTTTGAAAAGTAGTCCATTGTGAGAGATTTCCAAACTAGAGTAGAAGTCTTGGAAACAGCCCATGTTGATGTTTTTGAGAAATTTAAGCATCTTTAAGAGATGCTGAGGGAATCAGATAAAGCTATTGCATGAAGTGAGCAAAGAGTGGAGGAGATGAAGGATTACATTTGCAGCCTTAGGATGAGGAAGGAAGGAATCAAGAAGCAACTTCATCATGTACAAAGCAAGATTGTGGTATTGATGGTTGCAATAGTTAAATCGGTGGATGCTTATCCTACTATGCAGTAGGGTCCGGAATGTATGGTCTGCCATACCCCCATCATAGATGACTGGATGATCCGATGGCCCACAAGCTACTACCTTGTGCATGTTTTTTGCTTTGGGGTGTTTGTGCATGCAAGATCGGTATGTAGAGAATGTCATTTTCCATTGCCCCGGTCATGGACAGTTCAAATGTGTCTTCCTACTAAAGCTATCTATGATGAGAAAGTGGACGTTGCATCTCAATTTGCCATTGGGCAAAATTTTCAAAAGACAAGGAGCTCAAATAAAAAGAGGCCAAGCCTAAGCCTATAATATATGTATCTGTATATAGTGAGCAATATTATAATATTTCTAAAGTGACTGAATTGATGTTTTCTCCACTATGTGACTACTAGATAGTGTCCTTTGATAGGCCAAGGACCATAATCTAAGATGGAAGATTTTGATTAAACAACTAATGTGAGACAAAATATTTTGATTCAAGAGTCGAATGATGAGAGATGGAAATGTAAGGATGTATGAAAGAAGAATGAGAAGGATGGGCTCAATGAACTCTCACCCTATTTAAGTGCAATGTGGACACAACTAAGATCCCATTATGAAATCAAGCCCCAAAACTCTGTACACCGATCCACCTACTACACATCTATGGCATACCCAAAATACTTTGGAATGCTCATGTTCTATATGAGAACAATGTTGGATGACCTCCTCACAGAAATAGACCCAGAGATGAGGGAGGAAAATAGCTACTTTGTCAAGCTCATGATGTAGGCTTCTTTTGGTAGGACATGATGGCAGTGTGAAGTTGTATAGAGCACCAATACCAGGATGAAGAACCCTGACTGAAAGGAGGAGTTATGATGGGCATACAAGTCGGCAGTGGCAAGCAAGAAGTTCTTGGTCCAAGTGTGTAATGAGGTCTGCGATAGTTCATAAGACTAGCCTAAAGAGCTGGGAGATGCTTGCTATAGAGAGGTTAATAAGATTTTTGGGAGTTTGGAATTTCCTTGAGCCGCAAAATGTCAGTGTATTTTTGAAAAATAAAAATCCTGCAGGCATTTTTGGATTTGTGGACTTTGTTGAACTACCATCAACCATGATCTTGGTGCTCGTAATACCTGATTTTGTGTCAAAACTTGCTTCCATGTTAATACTTAAATGTTTTAAGTATCCCGGTGGTTGAAATATGAAAGTTAAAGATAACCAGTTGAAAGAGGACTGTTTTAGTATATCACTGTGCAACACATTTTAGGATAGCATGGCAATACTACGGGATAAGTGGTCACCATCATGGTGGTTGGTTGTACACTAGGATATTAATAGCCACTAGCATGGTGGTTTACTTCTATTATTACAAAATGAATGGATTTATGGATTTGTGGATTCATTATGGGATTTAATAAAACCAATGCATAGGTTTTTTGGGATATACTAAAAACAAGCATGGGGTTTATCATTTGGGATTTACAAAAATAAGTGCGGTGGTTAGTTTGGAATTTACTCAAAGAAATGTACTCTCAAATACATTTTCCATTTTCCAGGATAAGTGGAATATTATTTCCTTGCAATGAGACTACATTTTCTTATTACTATCTTAATCACCCATCTTAATCACCCTCATCCACTGCTCCAAGACACCCCAAGATGTGCTTTGCCCAGGCTTCAAGGCTTGACAAGGAGGTTGGCATAGAGGATGACCATTCACTACTAGCTTTGGAAACAATTTTTGATCCTATAGAGGCCCTTACTATTTGTTTCAAAGAGGCTGAAAAGTTCCAAGAGCCAAGTGAAGCTGCCTTCTAGCTCACACAGGAAGCTATGAATCTCTCAGCACTATACACAGGAAAGCTTAAATAAGAGGCTGGACTGGAGGGGAGAGAAATAAATCTTTGGAAAGATGAACTGCTTGTTGCTGATGAAAATGAGAAGGTACGATCTTGTTACTTCAAATCAAATACTTTATCTTCTGCTTAAATGTTTTGTAGGTTGTGTATTGTCTCACTCCAATCTTTTGATATGTGGCAGCTACAAATTGAGGATGACACATTCCTCCAGAGATCAAGTGGAAGCAGGCTGGCTGGGTTTGGCAAATTGTCAAGCCTAGCTCATTATATTCATGATCTAGGCAGTACTAAGATCTTGATTTACCATAGGTAGTTGAGGAACAATGGAGAAGCCATTGTTTACTTCTTTAAATGTTTGTCTAGGGTTTTAGGTGGACATGATCTTTCATGGCAAAAGGAAAAGATCATTTTGATAGAGAGGTTGTCTGCCATAGATATATTTGGAGATTATGTGAATAAGCTGGCCTCTAGGGCCTCTTACTTTTTGTCTTACACTTCTTATACATTAGCATGTGGTGTTAAGGAGCCCAAATGTCTGGAGGGCTATGGAAAACACATGCTCATAAGGTTTCAAGAGCCACCCATGATTGCATCAAGCGACACAATCCAAGAAGAAGAACATGTGGAGACAGCTGAAGAAAAGGATACCCCTCCCAGACAAGCAACAGAGGCAAGCATTGATAAAAAGACAGTCGACATCAAGCCAATAAGGAAGAAAAAGACTCCAATCAAGATCAAAAAGAGAGTTCGGATCGGCAGGCCCTGGGAGAAATAGGATTTAGTCATCAAATATAGCACAAACATTATATTGAAGTTGAACTGATTTGTACAAAGTCTTTGATGTATGGTATGATCTTTTATAAATGAACAATAAGTTGAAGATGAAATGATTTGTACAAAGTCCTTGGGATAGATAGAGTGGTGTCATTAAATATTAAACAAAAAATATATTGAAATTGTGAACCTATTACGTTTAGATCACATGTTTCACAAAAGAAATACTGTTGATGGAGTCTCAAATCATATAGGCATAACACCAAGAGTCACTTGTTCCACAAAAAAAAAATCTATTGATTGAGTTTGAAAACATGTGGACATAACACCAATAAGTTACAAATTCCTATTCATGTTTACTTGTCCATTTATGGTTTCTAAATATCTTCGATTCCCTCCATTTTCTATGTCTCTCTGCTGCCGTTGAATTGTCTAGAGTTTGTCTTCATCTTTACTTTTGGGCTAGAAGAAAAGCAAGCTTGACTTTGGAGCTAGCAACTTTTCTTTTAGCATGCAACCTCTGTAGTATGCCTCGGTAAAACCATTGGAATACTTCCTTCAAACTATTTGCCTTTTGACTCCCTCCATAGCATTGTGTGTGTCTGAAAAATGCATTACGTGCCATGTAGTGAGACTTCTCCATGCCTTTGGTAGACCAAATTGCTGGGCATCCATACTTTTTGACAAAATAGGGAAGGTGGTTGTAGATGATATGCTGTAAGACATAAGAATGCATAGTAAGTAATAAAAAAAAGAGGATCACACTTAAGTAAAAGAAAAAGGCAGAACCTTACCATGTAGTGAGTTATATTGTAGGCTATCCACACGTCTTTCATTGACTTCCCAAAATGTTTGATTGCCTCCTCAAAGTTCTTGTAATCACTCTTTGTCCATGTTACTTTGTCATAGAATATGAAGAGTTGATCAAGAGACCTCCACACCTCTGCCTTCACATTTCGTGCTTCCCCATCTACCTCATGATCTTTCACGGCATTATGGACTTGCTTCCACAATCTGTAATTAATCTTTGAAACTGTTCTACCTTGCCTTACTTGCTTATTGTGTTTGGGTCGAGACAAGAATCTTCTTGCCTTAACACCACCAATAGAGGGCTTGATTGGTACCTCCTTGCCATTGGTATACTTTTTAAAATCCTTTGTGATTTGAACATCTCCTCCATGTAGACCTATATCGGATAACACTTTTTCCAATGCTTGAAAAGCATCCTTTCTATTTTTATCGGGACGGAGTTTCCAAGCAAATCCAATATACAAAAATACCAATTTCTCAATAATTCGACATAGACCATGCAATGTGTAGATGTGAACATTACATAGTGGAATGTCCAGAATGGCCTTGAAGTCAAGGTCAACTTTATCTCTATTAGGTGCTCTCTTCCACCATTTGGAATCCATTACTTGAGCTGATTCTTTGCATTAAAGACAAGGAGACTTTGAGTTGCCTCCTTTACTAACGTTATACATGCACTTAAGTGTTTTAAGATCCCCTGCCATGTGCCACTCTACTTGAAAATCACCTTTTCCTGCAACATGGAGATTCTAGCCTTGCACTTGTCTTTTGATTATTCTTGGTATTTCCATGTGGTGAAACACCCAATCTAGTGTTTCATGGTCTTCTGTCTTCACCTGCCAAATTATAGAAAACAAAAGTCTTACTATAACAGATTTGAAAACAATGACCAAAATCAAGTACAAAACAAAAAATGATCATACCTGGAACGAGCCTAACCACCATATGTGTTTCTCCGACTGCACACTAAAATACTTCGAACTCGCTTCAGTCAATGATGTATCAAGTGCTCCATTCATCAATGTAATAGTAACCCTTTCCATTTTCTTTTCCTTTACAACCTCACACTCATCTAGTTTGATAACAAATTTTAAATGCCTTTGCACTCCTCAAATGTTATTCCATAAAACTCGACCATTCTTCTTTGAAGTTGTTGTAGATCTACAAATATATTGTTCCAAGGATCATACACAGTGGTTCCTTTACCGCCATGAAATATTTCTTCAATATGGATATATTGCCCAATAAACTCATCTATACTTTCATTCAAATGACCTCTTATCCTCCACACGGTTGCTGGATTTGGCAGTAAAACTTGTTTAATCCTTTGATCTTTCAAAGTTGAGGATATCGCATGGAAAATCGAACTATATCCCTTCCTGCTAACTCCACTAACATCAAGAGCCTCTTGGATTGTAGTGCCATCAACTTTATTATTGGATACAAAGTCCTCTACAACATTGCGTTTGACTGTTTTGTATTTTTTTTCCTCAATCAAACCTTTTGCTACACCGCAAGAAAGCAATCCTTTCATTTGTTTAACAGGAAGAAGGTTCATATCCATATTTTCTTTTGTAGGCTCCAATAATTTCCTATAGTAACAACACAATATGCCTATATCATTCAGCACCTCCATTCTTGTTTTGTGGTAATGGACGAAATAGATATAGTCATTTGAGAGCCTTTTTGAGTATTCAAAATGATAAATTTCAATCTAACCTTGCTTCTTGAATTCTTTGCTTGCATCCACCAATCCCAGCCTTCAAATTTGCAATGTTTTTAATCTTCCTGCTACGTAGTCTGTCTCCAAGCATGGTTCTCTTCTTTCTTGCTCTTGTCAACTCTTTTTTACTCTTTGAATGCTCCTCAATTTGATTCTGCAACTGCTGCTCCAATTTTGCACGAATGGCTATCTCCTGCATCTTGGCCCCCTTTTCTTGTAAGTACATCATTTTATACGTTTCTGCAAATGCAGACTATGCTGAAATATAACCAAGAAGTCCATTTTGTCCATCGCTGGCAAACCTCAGTAATGTGGTGGGATTAACAAATGGAGGTGTAGAGGTTTTTACTTGACATTTTGGATATATGCTTCCATCGCACCATAAGTGAATATGTTGAAGCCCTTCTCTTCTCATACTTTCCCACTGTTGAGCATTCAGCATCGTATCCTTTCGTCTTTTTTTGCTGGAGCATATTGTTCTTCTAAGTCGATGTGAAGATGGTGTAATCGCTTCTTCTGAGATAGTGACTCACTAGTATCGGCCATTTTTTGTGCTTCTGAGGTTGCAAAGTTTGCTTGTCAATCTCATAGTCATTTTGTAACATGAATCGTGGAAGTGTGGTAGTATCTATGTAAATATTTTGAAAACTTGCAATCACCAAGTTCAGTGATGGATTCTTTATGAAAGGCCTGCACACGTCGGCAAAAGAGATGCGGAATATTTGGTAAACAAAAAAAAATCTAAGGAGATATTTAATGCAAAATCGTGTTAGTCAAACAAAAGATTATCTTATTCCTTTCTGAACTGACAGTCTTGTAGTCCTTACTGACAGTTCTGAGCCATGTTTCCGTATTTTACTATTTTTGAGGTCTTTAAGGAGAGAAATAAATCAAAAAATAGTGAATTTCTTACAGGGCCCCAAAATGAGCTCCCTTTTTCCCTAATGCTGTAAGACCTTATGCCAATCATGGGACTTGAGCCCACTAAGCTTATTGTCCTTTGAAAATGCTCCTTTCAAGCAATGCATGTACCCTATCGGTGTTTGAAAAGAGGCAATGTCTGCCTTGACCGCTGCCTCCTCCCTTGCAGAGAGGATCCACGTTGCTTTAGGGAGGACAACTTTTCCCGAAGCATGCACTTGGGGCCACAAATGAGACATCCTATTCATAGCACACAAGTCTTCTCACACTCCTCTCGAGTCTTTGGAACCAACCAAGTGTGCCCAAATAGTAGCCCCCACATTCTTGAAGATATGCATGGGATCCAAGAGATGATTGATTTGTAGCTGACCCCAATAAGGAAGCTCGTGAAAGATTGATAGCCTCTTCATACCAGGAGGACGTTCCTCTCCATTAACCCTCCAAGCTTGAATCCATTCACTTGCCTTCAAATATGATGGTGGTGGATCAAGTTGACCTCCATGTGCGAGATGATCCAACGGAAGGTATCGAGCATGAACTTCATAAACATTTTTCCTCATATGTTTGGAGTATCGTGCAAGCGATTTCAAACCCAGTCCACAAACAGGACAAGCATGGTACCCACTTGTAACAAGTCTTGCACGTGTGCATGAATGTGTTAGTATAAGACCAGATAATTCCCTTCATGAGCTCTCATGACTCACCTGGTGACTGCTGTGGTCTAATTATAGCAGCAGAAAAGTCCAGCTTCCTCTTGAAAGGAGGGGCCTGGGAGTCAACTGTTCCAAAGCAAAAACATTTCTCATCATCAAAGAAGAATTCCACAGGGCCAAAGATAGAAAAATAATGAGGTAGAAGTGAGAACTAAAAGAGACACTGGAATTTGCAGGAAAACGCGATGTAGGACCATTTGGAAAATATGAAGCACTCTCCTTGCATTTTGTTGCAAATTCTCCAGTTCTGTTGATATCCATGTCAAATCAAATACTAGGTTCATCTCATTGATTCCTGGATAGTATGAGTTGATATGCAAGAGAAAGGTTGGAGCTAAGTGAAGCTTTTCATGAGGAATGTGTCAACAATAGGAATTTGCAGCAAAATGCGATATGGGCTATCTAGAGATGGATAAAGCACTCTCCTCGCATTTTGTTGCAAACTTCTAGGTTCTATTCATATCCATCTCCAATCAAATTCTTGGGTGATCTACCACATTCTTGGACAGTATAAATTGAATATGTAACAAGAAGGGTGGAGCTAAGTGAAGATATTTGGACATCAAGAATTCAATGGATGGAAGAAATATATGTCAAAAAACATTGAAAAGAATCTAGAATTCTGACCTTTTTTTTCCTTTTCCATGCTGTTGGAGTTGCACTGGTGAATCTCCTGCTCTTTCCCAAACTTGAACTGTAGCCTTGGTAACCTAGAGATCTGGCAGTGCTAGTAGTCTTCAAGCAGGTTGCAGTTTGGATGGAGTGTGCTGGGTAGGAAGGGATTAGAGAGGGAAGGAAAAGGAAGATGCGAGGGCCCTCACAGGGATGAAAGATTGGGAGGCAGGGGAGGGAAGAGTGGTTGTGGAATTGATTATGAAATCATGAATGGCACAAGTTCCAAGGCATAAAGTATCCCTTTCACATGTGCCAAGTTTCAAACTCCAAGAGATCTGGGTCCCATCCACACGTGTGAAAAACGACTACATTCCACACGTGTGGGATTTAGTAGCTGCCTTATTTGTATTTTGCACTTATCTTTTCCCTCCTATCTAATCTATCCTGTCTCAGCTCTCTTGCCCTCTAGTCTTAGCTCTCTTGCCTCCCTACCTCCCTACTCTACAACATCAACATCTTGACCAGCAGCAGAGGTTCATCCCCAGTACAGGGTACTCATCAGCAGCACAGCATACCCATAAATAGCTTTCAGGTTAGTACTAATGGGTTCTTCCCTCAGTCTCTGCAATCTTCTTGCCTTCCATAGAAATAATCCATCCTACATGGACATGCATAGACTCAATCCATATTTTATTTAGTTGTAAAGACAGAGAAATCACTATAGGAATGCACATCTTCAAGTGTGATAATTGCATGTGAGGGTAAAACTGTACTTATGGGTTCTTCCTTCAGTCTGTCCACACTTCTTGCCTTCCATAGACTCAATCCATCCTGCATGGACATGCAAACACCTTCAAATGACTGAAGGCATATTCTAGCATGCTGCCTCATGAATTTGCAAGAAAATGCGAGGAGAAGGCCTTGGGAATTTCAAACAGCCAAAATCGCATTTTGTTGCGAATATTGAACTGTTGCTTCATCCACCCCTGTCATTCTGGTTTTGTGACTTCCATAGTTGTCCATGGCTGTACTCTCCTTGCATAAACTCCATTCATATTGTATTTAGTTGTAAAGACAGAGAAATCACTGTAGGAATGCACCAGCATGTCACTTCAGGTATTTGTAGGAAAACGCATTTCGAGCTGTTAGGAATTTCAAACTGTCCATATCGCATTTTATTGCAAAATTTTCAATGTTGCTTCATCCACCCCTGTGATTGTCTTTTTTTGTCATACCATGTTCTCCATGGCTGTAATCTCTTTCCATTGCTTTGTATGCAGTTTGTCAGAGTGATGGCAAGAACCAAGTCAACTGCAAGGAAAGCTGGCAAAGGGCCAGGGCTTGCAGCAATAGCAGCTAGGGCAGGTACCAAGAAATTTAGTGTGCCTCCAAAGGGAAGAGCTGCACATGGCAGGAAGGGTAAGCCAATGAGCCTGCTCCAGCAAAAGGCCAAGAGATTGAAACATGGTGCAGGTGTTCTAAGGGAGATCAGGAAGCAACAGACAACTATAGGCTTTGCAATCCCCAAGGCACCTTTTCAAAGACTGGTGAAAGACATATGTGATAGTTGGCACCTTGGGTTTAGGTGGAACAGGACTGCCATTCTTTCCTAGGAAATGGCAGAGGATTACTTGGAAAAATATTTTGAAGATGCAATGCTGGTAGCAGCCCATGCTCACAGGGTGACTATGATGGCCAAAGACTTTAACACTTTGTCCAAAGTGAGATGGAGGTATGACAAGCTTGTTCATCCTGTGGAATGGTAGGACATAAAGATGAGAGACGTATTATTAATTCCACCTACAAGGAAGTTGAAGGTAGATGAGGTTAAGGTTGTTGAAGTAACCCACTCAAAGAACACCAGAGGGAAGGCTATTTATGAGGAGTCACTGAAGCAGCAAATAAAAGAATCAAAATCTGTTATAGATGTGGAGATTGGAAAGAGGGAGCTGCAGATACAAAGAAGGTTGCAGGAGCTGGGCCCTAATATAGTTGTCAAAACTTTAGTGAATGATTTTGACTTAACAAAACCACGCTTGGCAGCATTGGCTCATAAGAATGAGTATTGCTCAGATACTATCATTCTTGCAATGCTCTAGTAAGTGTCTATTATTTTACATTTTTTTGCAAAACAATCCTCCTTGTACCTCCTTTATATCCTACCCTAATTATTTTTTGGTCCCATGCAGCATGATAAGAAGCTGGCTTCACCCCTCTATACAGCATACAGTCCATATTATTGATCCTGCCATTTCTTCCAAGTTAAGAGATGCAAAGGAAACTCCCATTGGTATTTCCAACTGGTTCAGACACTGCAATTTTGAAGTTATCGATGTTTTGCTACTTCCATACCATAACAGGTATGTGGGTGACTGCTTCTTTTGGGATTCTTCTTTAAGATTGAGAACTCTTGTAGCCTTGATTTCTTAATGCTTTTTTCCTTACGCAATGACCACTGGAGTTTTGTTTCTATTGACATCCAGCAGAAGCAATACTTTATATTCAACTCTCTTAAAAACACACATAGAGAGCTGAAATTGTAAGTGGTGTGTGTGCTTTTTTAACTTAAAACTTCATTATTTTGATTTCATACTAACTAAATTATATGTATTGCAGTTGTATTAGAAGGCTTCTAGATGCATTGGATCACTGTCCTCCTAATGTCTCTCTTTTGGATTTAATAGAGCCAATAAATCTAGAGGTAAAAAGTCGTTCTCTTTACTGATGTCTATTTCATGCTATGCCTTTGAACTTATTGAATAATTTTGTTTTGTTTAGATGTTAATAGTTTCTAACATATCTTTCCAACTGTACAGACACCACAACAAGATGATTCAAGTAGCTGTAGATGGAGAGTGCTGATCAGTGCCAAATATCTACTTTTAAGCTATTTTGAGAAAGAACAGCGAGACCTTGTAAGAAAAAATAATTTTAATTTAGCTTGAAGATAATTGATAGTGGTACAAAGTGTTCTAAATCATCATATGCCATTGCAGATGAAAGAAGATAGCTTCAGCTCAAACTATGTATATAATTTCAGAGCTCATACAATTTGGAAGTTTTTGAGCTATGCCTCCCCCAAACTTATTGTACCAGCTACTGTCGAGTTGGGTGAGAGCTCTAAAGTATGAGAAGGTGTCATACACCTTGATGCCACAGATGAAGCTGATGTGGTGCCACAGGAACAAGGACCTAGTGCTGATGAGGAGAAGCCACAGGAACAAGGACCTGCTGCTGATGTTGTTGAGGAGAAGATGGAGCAACAGCAAACAAATGCTCCAGGGGTAGTAGAGGAGACAATGGAGCAGCACCAACATATTGTACAGGATAGGATGGAGTAGCAGAAAA
The DNA here is from genome assembly GCF_047967505.1 of Dipteris shenzhenensis. Lineage (NCBI taxonomy): Eukaryota > Viridiplantae > Streptophyta > Polypodiopsida > Gleicheniales > Dipteridaceae > Dipteris > Dipteris shenzhenensis. The sequence continues at coordinate 8,930,562 of NC_141596.1, read as the reverse complement.
CAGATTCTCCAAAAAATGATGATACAGAGAGCTTGGACCATGTAGAGCAGCCTCTGGATAAATAGAAAATGATTGTCAAGAATATGTTCTACATGTACAACTAAACACTTTTGTACAAAATTTTACTTTATTGAATACAATACCTTTGTTTATGGAGTCTGTGTTATCTCAATTTTCAAATTTTCAATGTCTTTGCATTTTATTGAGCTCTCTCTTCTTTTGAGCACCTGCAAAAAAGCAATATGAATCAATAGGGTAAAGTAAACTAATAGCAGTGCTTAATGAGACTAGGATAAATCAGATATGGTGTACATTTTTATTGTTGTAGATAAATAAAAAGTCGTTTGAAATAGAACCTTCTGTCTCAAATAGAATGTCATTGCGCAATTGAGCTAGGGAGCAACATTCTCTTAAGGGAGATATTGACTAGCACATCACCATTCTCAACAACATCAATATCAAGAAGTTTATTTTCTGCACCAAAAGAAACTTCATCTTGATCCATTGGGACTAGTTTTGTGCCTAGCATTTGACTGCGCTTATAATAAAAAGAAAAAATAAAATTTTTTGATGCAACCATGTACTTCAGTTGGATAGAAGGTTGGACAACCTCACAAAACACTGAACTATATGTCTTCTTATCCCAACCTTTATCCAAAAATTGTGGCATGCATGCCGAACTTGTTCCTTTAACTATGAACATTGTTTTTGAAACCTTCACTGGAAAGGTATTAAACAAGTCCACAAAAACTGTGACAGGCATGCATAAAGAAATTTTTATTATCCTTGTGGCAATATTGGGCCTCAGAGCTTTCTGTACTTCTTTGAAAAGCTTGGCCCTATATGCCTTTGTAACACTAGAATGTGGGTGAGGCCAATCCACTGAATTCCATGCTGGAAGGTCTTGTTTCCTTAACACAACATGTGTGTTAGCATTGTCCAGCAACTGATAAAAATGATCAGTAAAAAATATACCCAATTGAGCTAGCTCTGTTGCACATCAACCTTGGTATTGTTGTTCTCCTATCGATCCATGCAGAACATCTATAAATCCCAGAATACAATCGATGTTTTGCCATGTCTCATACGATGAAGGGTATAAATCTGAAATAAAACAACACAAGAATGTCAATAAGCAAAGAAATAAAGCTTCATCTTAAAAATCCATACACCTCGTAAAGAAAAAAAACCACAATAGAAAAATATACAATTAGGCCTGTGTTGCAGAAGATCATTTGGATAGTCTTGCAAGACAAGTTCTTTATGCATGTACACATGCTGAATCAAAACTTCTTTCACCGATATCTTCTCTCTGGTGATTTTAAAATCTCATACTCTTCCCTTCCATGATGCCAAGAAAATGTTTTTTGTCTGGGGTCTTTTTCTTTTGCTAGGTTGCATGAGCACCCATGCTCCTTTCGAAACACTAAACCTTTCCCAAGTTCCTTCCGTTTTGACTGTACTTGAATTCTCTACTGAAGAAATAGAAGAAGTAGGTCGATGGGGTAAGGATGTGTGGTATAATTCTGCCTTCATAGCATTATCATACACAGAGCGTCTTCCACAAGAACAGCCATGGTTTTTATTCACCATGGAGACCTTCTGAATCTATAACAATAGCAAAGTAATGTAAACAAGATAACAAATTGAAGTTTCAAGAAAGAGAAAGTGGGCAGACAGACAGTTGACAAGAAACATCTTACTCTACGCCAAACAGGATCAAGGGAGCAGTTTTGGAAAAGAAGAGGCTGCTGAACAATGAGGCAGTGGTGTAGAATGGTAGACCTTTCGAAGGAAAGGCAGCACAACATTTCAAAGTTCAAAGGAAGGTGGAAGTAGGAAGGCCCTTGTCAAATAAAATGTCAGACTAGATTCTATCTTCATGTCCAAAGATCTTGTGAGAATAAAAAACCAATCTCCACATTAATGTAGCACGCTTGTACCTACATAAAGTATTGTTTCTTTTTTCTATTTTCTCTTATTTTTGTGAATTTCCAATGTTACGTTGGCCCTCTATTGATTGGTTGAGAGATTATTTTTCCAAACTGTAAAAGGCCCCAAAATGAGCTCCCTTTTTTCTTAATGGTATTCTAAGCTGTAGAATTAGTGTACCGATAATCGTGATGCGTTAGCGTAATTATGATTATGTTATATTGTTGACATGACTTCTTTGTTGCTTTGATAGTTCATCCTCCAAATTACAATAAAAGGGTGCTTACAAGAAGATGTTAGAAATGCTATATTCAAGATCAGTGGTATTGTGAGGTATGCTTACTATCAAATCGCATTGATTGCTTTTTCTTTAATTTAAGCTGATTAATCTGTAGACTGATTATGAAAATATCTTACATGGATGTGAAATAGGTGGATATCTCAAAAAGAGATCTCCATATCGAGCATCGAGAAGGCTAGGGTGGAATCCATCGAAGCCATATGCTTGCTTGAGAAGCACTTTCCCTCGAGCATTATGACAACTCAAGTCCACTTGCTTGTGCGCATAGTTGATGAGGTGGCTATTGCAGGTACTATTCATAGTCGATGGATGTTTTTTCTCGAGCGGTTAATGAAAACTTTGAAGGGATTTGTAAAACAAAGAGCAAGACCAAAAGCAAGCATGGTAGAGGGATGGCTTGTGCAAGAGTCATTAGTATATATCACAGAGTTTCTTGCATCCATAGATCCCGATATGCCACAAGCTTGGCATAACAAGGATGATGATCACATCATTGGCTAGGTTCCCCAAGGAATAGGGATTGAAAGAAAGATGAGCGAAGAGCAAATGGAGAAATTCAATAAGTTTTGTATCCTCAATAGCCCTAAGATGTAGAAGTGGATTGAGTGATATGAAGTGGCCAAAGCAAAAAGAATAAATGCAAGGACGAGATTCAGAGTAATGTACAGGTGATCGCAACCATATCCATGGGATCTGGCTCTTCTCCCCACTCACATATCACTTGATTGGCTACAACTGGCTCTACGTAAAGCCGAACATGATGGAGAGACAATAAATGAGCACGAGTGAGAGTTATCATCTAGATGTATGATGCATGTAAGTTTCTTACCTCTTGACATAATTAAGTAATTATTTGTGGCAATATACGCTATAAAATAGATGCATCTTCATTGTTTTAATGATGCTCTTTTACAGTACCAAAAGTACAGTGCATTATGGTCATGTGGACGACATTTTCACGTGGAACACAACGATTCAAAGAGAGTCATGTATGATTGTGGAGTCATGGCTAACTTCACACAAGATAGCTGAGCAAGCGCTTCGGATACCAATCTTCTCTCCTCATAGTTAGATTATTGTGGAACCATACGCAAAATCTATGAAGTTGATTTCAGACGATATAGTATTTTCATTCTTGATGTAAAATGGTTTAGAACTATTTACAACGGTCCCCATGCGACAGTGAGAAAAGATAGTAGCGGTTTCTTTGCAATAGACTCCACCAAACATTGGACCGATGAAAGTGATACTTTTGTTCTTCCTGAGCACTATGAGCAGGTGCATACTAATGATTTAAGTAATCCAAGCTTTCGTTTTTAAAGATCCATTGATACATGTATTTAAGCATAATATCATATATATAATTGATGACATCTGGCACCCATCTTCAATAGAGGTGGTTTTTCATCCGGATCGTTCTGATCCAAGATGGTGGTACGTGATCCAAGTTGCACCGTGAAGTAAGCAAATTTTTGAAGATAGAGATGTGGATATGGAGATGCCACTACCAATGTCGGATCCAATTGATCCCGATGAATCTAGCACTAAAGATGAAGATCACAATATGAGCCAAGAGGAAGATGTGCATAATGACATCGCACGGGAGGAAGATGGAGATCACGATATTGAGGAAGAAGACAACGATCATCAAGAATCATCACACTTTATTGAAGAAGATGATCAAGTACTTTTAGGTGAACGTATGATGCTAGAGTATGATGATGATATAGGAGATCAACTCAGTATAGAGTTAGAGATAGACTTGTTTGGCACATTAGACTTGGCTCAAGATGAAACAGTTGATGTAAATGCTCTTCATTGATTTTTTTCATCTCAAACTTGGACATGAATATATGAGCTTCAAAGGCTTGATGTACATGCTCTCATACTTTTATTCTCTCAAAAGATCAAACATGTATGAAAATTTAAAAATTTTGTCATTGGAAAAAACTAACTTTTAAGGCCTATATGAGTAAAAAAGCTCTTTGGAAAACATCGCTATAAAATAGTATCTCAGTGTTGCTATATAGCAACACTTACATTTCTTACAAACGTCACTATATAGCGATGTTTGCTTAAAGTCGCTATATAGCAACGCTTTACGAGATGCGCTTCCCATACTGATGATTAGCACCCCACGCGCACTAAACGTCGGTACTTAAACATCGCAATAGAATCCACGTGTGGTAGTGACATTTTCTTTTGGGCCAGATTTGCTCATATGGATGCATAGTATATGCACATGAGTCAGATGAATTTTGATGCTTTGAGCCTTGAGTCTTGGTGACACTATCCTTCATTATTATTGGGTGCACCTAGTATTTGGTGTGATTTCTCTTTTGCAGGTACTAGCATTTGGGATTTTCTTTCATTTGCATCATGGCATTTTCTTCCATGTCTGAAAATGAGTTTTTCAGCATTAAAAAGTTTGATGGGACAAACTTTTCTTTGTGGAAAGAACAGATAAGGGATGTGATTATTCAAAAGAAGCAGAATAAACCCTTGGCAAGGATTGAAGCTAAGCCTGCAGATATGTCTCATGATGATTGGAATGAGTTGGATGCACTAGCAAAGTCTACTATTAGACTTCATCTTGTAGAGTCAGTTTAATTCACAGTAGTAAATGAGCAAACTATAGAAGATTTGTGGAAGAAATTGTGTGCCACTTATGAGAAGGAAACTGCGTCTAATAAAGTTTACCTCATGAAGAGGTTGTTTGAGCTGCAGATGAAGGAAGGGGTCTCCATTTCTTCTCACTTGAATGAATTCAATATTATTTTCAGCCAGCTTCAGGCTCAAAAGATGAATTTTGATGCAGAGACTAAGGCAATATTTCTCTTATGTCCATTGCCATCCTCATGGGATACCTTTTGTACAATTGTCAGTAACTTTGCACTTGGTGGAGTACTGAAGTTTGATGATGTTGTGGGTAGCTTGTTGGCCGAGGAGATTAGAAGGAAGTCTATGGATGGCAACAAGCAGGATGCAGCCTTAAATGTGCAAAGGGGCAGATTACAGTTCAGGGGGAAGTCCCAAAAAGAGGGAAGTTTTGTAGCAAATCTAGGGCATGGTACATTGAGTGTTACCATTGTGGCAAGAAGGGCCATATGAAAAAGGATTCCTACAAGATGAAAAGAGAGAAAAAGGATAAGAAAAAGAATGCTTGCAAATTGGGGTGCAAATAAGAACGAAGAGAGTCCAAGGGAGGACAAAGGAAAAATGAAGATCGAAGAGATTAATACAGTCATTGATGATAGTGACAATGACATTCTCTTCATGTCTAGTCTACCTGCATACTTGCTCACCACTTCAGATGATGCATATTCCCAAGATTGGATTTTGGATTCTGGTGCTTCATTCCATGTTACTCCCCATAGGGAATGGTTGTCCACTTATGACAATGGAAAGACAGGTTGTGTGCATCTTGGAAATAACTATGCATGTGACATAGTGGGAGTAGGTGAGCAGGTGACATAAAGTTTTCTTTTGCAAATGGGTTTGCATTTGTTTTGAAAAATGTGAGAAATGTGCCTAAGTTGACCAAGAGTCTAATTTCAGTAGGGGTCAGCTAGATGGTGCTAGTTTTTAGACCACTTTTGGCTTTCAGAGTTGGAAAATTCAGAAGGGCTCTATGGTTTTGGCCAAGGGTGCCAAGTGTAACACTTTGTATCCCTTACATGTATCAGGGGTGTCTGGTCATGCTATTGCAATAACCAAACAACCAAGTACTTCTTTGTGGCATTGCAAGTTGGGGCACATGAGCCAAAATGGAATGAAACTCTTATGTGTTTTGGGTTATGTACCGCATTTCAGTTTTTCTGATTTTGAAATTTGTGAGCACTGTCTCTATGGGAAGCAGACTAAATGAGCCCATAAAAGAAGGGGAAAGAAAGAGCTTGAAAGGCTTGATTTGGTGCATTCAGACATATGTGGTCCCATGCCTACACGGTCATTATGCGGGGTTGAATATATGTGACATTCATTGATGATGTAACTAGGAAAGTGTGGGCTTATGCTATAGCTCCGAAGAGCGATGTGTTCCAAGTATTTCAAAAATGGTTGGCTTTGCTGAAAATAAATCAGGTAGAACACTTAAATGCCTACGGACTGATAACGGTGGAGAGTATGTCTCTCATGACTTTCAGCATTTCTGTGATACATGTGGGATTAAGAGGGAGCTCACATCCCCTCATACTCTAGAATAGAATCTAGTTGCAGAACAGATGAACCGCACCATTGAGTAAAGGTTGTAATGTATGCTTTCCAATGCAAGTCTTCTTGGTGGTTTTTGGGCTGAGGCAATGAAAACTACAGTGCATGTGATCAATAGATCACCTAGCACGAGTTTGGATGGTGGTATTTCTAAAGAGGCATGGAGTGGCAAGAAGCCCTCTTACTCTCATTTGTGTATATTTGGGTGTGAGGCATATGCACATGTGCCAAAAGAGCTTCAAAAGAAGCTAGATCCCAAGTCTAGGAAATGCATCTTTTTGGGTTATGGTGAAAGTGGAGAGATGGGCTATCGTCTCTGGGTTCGAGAAGCCAAGAAAATCATACAAAGCCATGATGTGATCTTCAATGAGAAGAAGATGCATAAGACACCGATGAGGGATGTGGAAATGAGGAGAATCACTTTCCAGGATGTGAATCCACCCACATCTGTTGGTAGAGAACAAGCTGTCCATGCACTGAATGTGTAGGAAATGGTGCCAACAGGTACTCCCACAAGTACACAATCAAGGGTAGATGATGAATCATGTATTGATGGCAATGATGAGACAAATGTGGTTGATATGCAGGTGGGACAACAAGTTGAAATTCCCTTGAGAAGAACATCTAGAGTGTCTAGACCGCTTGAGAGATTTGTTCCAGGGGTAGACTGTGATGCTTACTGATTGCGGGGAGCCTTCTTGCTACAGAGAGGCTATGATGCGCAAGGATCAGCGCAAGTGGGAGTATGCTATGCAATCAAAGATGAGTACTCACATAAAGAATAAGACTTGGGACTTGGTTTCTTTGCCACATGGAAACCATGTAAATGGGTCTACAAGATGAAGGTCATAGGTGATGATGTGCCCAAGTACAAGGCCCACTTGGTTGTTGCTAAAGGGTTCAAGCAAGAGAAGGGTGTGGACTTTGATGAGATATTCTCTCTGGTTGTGAAGATGACCACACTTAGATGTGTACTTGGACTTGTGGCAATAGAGGATATGGAGCTTATGCAGATGGATGTCAAGATAGCTTTCTTGCATGGGGATTTGCATGAGAAAATTTACATGATACAGCCAGAAGGCTTTGAAGAAAAGGGCAAAGAGCATTTGGTTTGCAAGTTGAAAAAGAGTCTCTATGGCCTTAAGCAAATGCCTAGAGAAGGGTATCACAAGTTTGATGCTTTCATTCGGCTCCAGGGTTTCAAAAGAAATGAGATTAATCACTACCTCTACACTAAAAGGGCTCAGGATAATAGCCTGATACTCTTGGCACTTTATGTGGATGATATGTTATTGGCTAGCAAGAACACTTATGAGCTTTATGCATTGAAGGCCAAGTTGCATGAGGCCTTTAACATGAAATATTTGGGACCTGCAGGTCATATTCTTGGTATGTGCATCACGCGTGGACAGAGTAGAAAACTCCTTTGGCTTTCACAAAAGGAGTATATTATAAAAGTGTTGCAGCATTTCAATATGGAGGGGGGGAAGGTAGTAAGTACTCCATTGCCTCCATATGTGAAATTGAGTCAGGTAGATAGTCCCAAATCAGATGAGGAGAGGGCTATGATGGCCAAGGTTCCATATGCATTAGTAGTTGGGAGTCTTATGTATGCTATGATAGCTACTAGACCAGAAATTGCAGTGGGAATTGTTAGCCGGTATATGTCTAATCTAAGAAAGAGGCATTGGGAGGCAGTTAAGTGCATCATGAGATACATGAAGGGTACCAAGGAGGTGTGTATATGCTTTGGTAGAGGAGAGATGCGTGTATTTGGGTACACAGATTCTGACTATGTAGGGCATGTGGATAGCAGGAGATCCACTTCTAGTTATGTGTTCACCTTTGTAGGTGGTGTAGTGTCATGGATGTCTCGTGCATAGAAGTGCATTGCTTTGTCTACCACAGAGGCCGAGTATGTTGTAACAACCACAGAGGGTTGCAAGGAGGCTATATGGCTTGATCGGCTACTGAGAGATTTGGGGATTCATACAGGTGTACCTATTAGATATGCTCAATGCCCCACCCTCCTGGTAACCACGAGTGGTCCAAGGTGCTCAAGTTGTAAGGCCCCCATATGAGGAGAAGCCATGTGTGAGCCCGAGACACTGGATGGATCTTGCTGGGACCTGGGGGCCAACTGGCCCCTAGCTGGGGGGGTCCCAGGGGGGCCAGAAGCCCCCCTGGTGGGGGTTCAGGGGCGAGAGCCCCCGAGGCAATAGTATATGGAATATTCCTTGAATATTTCATGGATGACTAGTTGGTTCCACCGACTAGGTTAACTGGTCGACTTCACTGACTAGGTTGACTGGTCGATTCCACCGAATTCCACCGACAACGTTGATCCGACTACCGCCCTCATAGATATAAAGAGGTGACCTCCCTAGTCCATTGTACCAAATTAGATCTTCTAGCAGAGATCTTCCAACTAGTAGCTCTTCACCTGATATCTGTCTAGATCGCCATCTAAGCTCCACTGTTGGAGCGCACGGGTGGACGGAGCCATCATTTGTACTACTTTAGTATTGAAGGAAATTTGTGCTCATTGCTGTGTACTCTCTATTCTTTGTTCAGTTTCTGTTCTGCTGCGCTGTGTAATTTAACATGGTATCAGAGCCCAAGTGGCTCTAAGGATCGAAGAATAGAAGAGAGGCAAGGGCTTCAATAGCATATGGAGTGATGGCAACATGAAGTGGCTCAATAAGAAGCAGCTCAATTTTAGCAGCTGCTACTGCTGCACCAACAATCCAGGTGTTGAGGATTCACACACCTGCCTTCACTAAAGGCAAGCTAGATGGTACAAACTACACTATGTGGAAGTTTAAAATTACTGCTATTCTTGATTCATATGAGCTTCTAGAGACAATATTGGGGACTGACCCAGAACCACAAGAAACCCTCGACCCTTCAGGGAGCATGATACCTCCTAATGCTGACCTTCTATGAGCTTGGAAACGTAGGAACACAGATGTTGTGTGTGCCCTGGTTACAAGTACTACTGATAGTGTTTTGACCTTGATTCAACATACATCTAAGGCAACTGTGGCCTGGAACATATTGAAGAGTCAGTATGAGACACGGAATCAGACAAGGATCTAGAACCTAGAGAATCAGCTCGTAGCTGAGAAGTTTAATGAAGGAGAGACAACAGGGGCATTCATAACCCAAATAAAAAATCTACGTGACCAGATGGCTGGTGCTGGGATACAAAAGACTAGCAAAGAGCTAGCTCGACGGTGTCTCTAGATATATCCACCAAGGTTTGATGGACTAGTAACAATGCTTAACACTCAAGTGAGACCCCAACCATTGTCATTTGAGGAGTTCTGTGCTTTACTTATGGAGGAGGAATTGAGGCTTAAAGCTCGAGATGGAGGCGGCAATGGGGATGCTGCGTTCTCTGCCACTACGAAAGGCAAAGATGGTTCCTCCACCAAAGGTGAGTCCTCTACTAGTGGTGACAAAAAGAACAAGGGTGGCACGAAGAAGTTTCAGGGAGAATGATTCTACTACAAGAAGAAGGGCCATGTGATTCCAGATTGCCGAGTCAAGAAAGCAGATGAAAAGAATGGTACCCTAAAGAAGACAAATAAGGGGAAAGAGATAGCCAACACAGCTGAAGCAGAGTTGGAAGCAGAGTTGGATCTATTTCTAGCCATCGAGGAAGAGTGTATATTTTGATGCCACAATCATTCATCACCTCATAGAATAATTGCACCCCTTAGTCGGCTTCTCAATCCATGCAAAATATCATCTCTAGGCGAACCTTCTGTATGACCATGCCTCATGCCAAATATTACCTCCACATGCAACCATACAACACTTGTTATGATCTTACTCGGACCTTATTGACATGAGTCAGAACCCCCTCGAAATCAGATTCAAATCGAACCCCCATCTAGGTCAGACATCAGATCAGCTTCATGTCAACCAAAGTCGTGGATCATCTGTGTGGAGGCAATTAGTTGGAACACAGTCGGACCACCCTACAGTCGGTGGACTGCAACATCCCTCATGTAACCCTCTATTATTTGTTTAATGCTCTAGGAACACTACCACAATCTTCTCATGCATGAATAAAACCATTCTGATATTCCTGGACATATTGACAAACAAGGGAGTCAGATTTTCATTGGATTTGTGAAACCTACCAACACTGTACTATCTACATTACTTTTGTATTCTCCACCTGACAAATGCAAATCATTACTGCCCCCATGCTTGTGTTTTCACATACTTTGGCTCCAACCACCTTCTTCTTTGGTTGATTTGGATCATTCCCAATATATGGTTTAAGCCTAAAACCATTGACCGGTTTAGAAAAAGTATTGCCATGCAAATGTAAGAAAATAATACAATGTCTGTGCTCAACAGATAACAGGATCTCGTACGCAAGAGAGAAAACCAGATAGTATGGAGAATCAAAAATTTGATTACTGTAGAACTGATACGATAGATGGTGCTGCCTCCCAGACGTGCGCTCCTGTGAAAGAAGCTTCGATGGCAAGCTCGAAACAATAGAGGACAGAGGTTAGATGCTAAGGAATCAGGGTTGCTATAGCCAGTGATGAAATGGGCTTCACGAGCTTGCTCTTATATAGCCACCAGTCGTAGTCGGTTAGGCCCAAGATGGTGACCGACCCAGTCCGCCCAAAACGGTCGACTGGGGGTCGGTCCCGAAATAGGCCACTGACCACACGATAGAACCGGTGTGCAAAATAGAGCAATTCACCTAAGTTCTCCATTCAGAGTGGCCCAGAGCCATCCGAGATCATCTGAGGATCCAAATGGCCCCACAACCCGAGAGTGGGCTACCCCGAGAAAAGCTCTGTCTACCCTCAATGCGGTCAGTCAAGGGATGCCTTCCCGCACTTGCATGTAGCCTAGTTGGTAGTGTGCCAACTCTATCTGAAGCCGTCCAGCCATCAAGCCACACATGGCCCCCATCTGGTGTCCAAACCAGGACCTATCGGATAACCGAGCTACTCAAATGCCTTCTCCTCATATGGGGGGCTTACAAGTAGAGTTAGCTGGCTCCCGCGTAGTTACATGAGAGTGGAGCATTGATATTTAACACCCCCCCTCAATGTCCACCCGCAAGTGAACTTACTTTTTTGGTCCAATGCCAAGTCGATGAAGATGCCTCTCCAGCAAGTCTCTTCCAAGAGCCTTCGTGAAGATGTCCATAGCATTCTCTGTAGTCGGACAGTACACCAAGTCAACCTCTCCATCCATGATGAGCTTGCATGCAAAGTGATATTGAATCTCAATGTGTTTTGTGGGAGCATGGAACACCGAGTTCTTTGCAATCGCCATGCAACTCTGATTGTCACATGATAACTGCATAGGCTTGTTTTGCACTGCACCCATGTCCCCCAAAATCCTCCTCAACCACACTGCCTCACAAGAAGCAAAGCATGTAGATTTGTACTCGACCTCGGTAGAAGAAAGAGCAACTGTGGGTTGCTTCTTGCTGACCCATGACACAAGTCCAGATCCAAGTGAGAAACAATAACATGTCACTGATCTCCTACTATCCACGTTTCCTGCCCAATCCGAGTCACAGAATCCAGTCAAAATGTTGCCCTTGGTATAGGTGATGCCATAATCAAGTGTGCCTTTGATGTATTTCAACACCTGCATCCCTGCCCTCCAATGGTTCTCCCATGGCTTATTGGAAAACTTGCTTAGTACACCAGTCACAAAACTGATGTCCGGCCGTGTGTTGCATAGGTAAATCAAGCTACCCACAAGCCTTCTGTACTTCGCTTCGTCCATCAGTGGTGATGAATCCTCGTTTGAGAGCTTCGCGTCAACCTCCATAGCGGTACCAACTGTCTTGCACTCAGCCATGCCAAATGCCTTCAGTATCTCTCCAGCATACTTCAGCTATGAAATGAAGATCTGTTTCGGCTCCTGCCAAACTTCAATCCCCAAACAGAAATGCATCAGTCCAGGGATCTCAAAACTTGGTGGTTGTTCCACGTATACCTCCTCCTTGAGATTGCCATTCAGAAAGGCGGATTTCACATCCATCTAAAACACGAGCCAGCTTCCCTTGGCAACCAAAGCCAAAACACTGTGAATTGTTGTTAGTCAAGTTGTGGGAGCAAAAGTATCTTGATAATCAAAACCATGTACCTGTGCAAATCCTTTTGCCATGAGCCGAGCCTTGTACTTATCCAACGTGCCATCGGACTTGTACTTGGTCTTGTACACCCACTTGGTTCCAATTACCTTGCATTTTGGTGGTCGATCCACAAGGTCCCAAGTGTTGTTCCCAGGTGCCCTGCCTTGTTGCAATAGAAGCACTTGATCTTCTTCTTTCTCTTTTTATCATCAGAAGAAGATGGATAAGGTTAAGGACTCTGGTAACCCATCTTCTTCTGATGATAAAAAGAGAAAGAAGAAGATCAAGTGCTTCTATTATGAGTGCTAGAAGAAGACTGCAGATGAGAAGAACCGAGTAAAGAAAGAGTCCAGCAACAGCGTGCAAGCAATACCAGTAGAGCTGTTCGTAGCAATTGAGGAGATTTGCACAGAGGCAGTTCATGTACCTACAGATGAACCTTGGATCATTAACAGTGGTGCATCATGCCACATGACCAGTCGGAAGGATTGGTATACCTCTCTACAGCCGGTAGGGAATGACATCCTGGTAGCAGTCGGCAATGATGCAAAATGTCCAGCAAAAGGAAAAGGTACGATTGCTCTCAAGTTAGATGGAAATGTAAAATAGTTGTCCAATGTTCTTTATGTGCCATATATCAAGAGGAGCTTGTTGTCCGTTTTTGCGATCACGGATCGGGACCTCAAAGTTCAATTTGATAAGACTGGTGCACAAATCTTGGATCTTCAAGGGAAGGTTGTTGGTAAAGATACACGGCGCAACAACATTTATGAACTCTCAGCTTTCAGTTCTCAAGCGGATGTGAAGAACACTAAGCTATGGCATGAGAGGTTTGGTCATCTAAACCTTAGTTCTTTGTAGGAAATGCATAAAACTGGAATGATTGCAGACCTACTAGAAATTTCAGATCTTCCCGATGTATGTGAAGCTTGCATGATGGGCAAGTAGCATCGGCATCCCTTTCCTAAAGAGGCCAGTAGGGCAAAGGCTCCTCTAGAGCTCGTTCACACAGACCTCTACAGAAAGATGGAGACGGAAGCTTTGGGTGGTTCCTACTTCATGACGCTGATCAACGACTATAGTAGAAGGATATGGATATACTTCCTGAAGACTAAAGATGAGGCTTTTAGTAGGTTCAAGGAATGGCATGTAATGGTCGAGAAAGAAACGGGAAGGAAGGTGAAGAAGTTGAGATCAGACAGAGATGGAGAGTTCACATCAACTAAATTTGAAAGTTACTGCAAAAGTCACGGAATCAAGAGACAAAAACCCCCACCACCTACATCACAGCAAAATGGAGTAGCAAAACACAAGATGCGCGTCATCTACGAAATGGGCTGGAGTATGATGAAAGGGAAAGATTTGCCAAAGACTTTCTGGGCTGAAGCATGTAACACTGCAGTTTACATCGTGAATCATAGCTACACGAAGGCTGATAGGGATGACTCCACTGCAAGCCTTTTCTGGTAAGAAACCTTTAGCTGCACATTTCAAAGTTTTTGGATGTGGCTATTTTATACATGTCCCTAATCCTACCAAGACCAAATGGGAACCGAAGAGTCGGAAGTGTATTTTCTTCGGCTACAGTGAAGAGGCGAATTGTTACTGTCTCTATAACCCTGTTACCAAGAAGGTAATTGTAAGTCGTGATGTGGTCTTCTCAGAACAGCCGCATCAATTGGAGGAGGATGCTTCCTTCCCAGACAACCGGAAACAAGATATCCATCTAGTATCACCACCAACAGCAGACCGCACTCCCCCAACGGTGCTTGGGAGGATTCAAGATAAAGAAGATGAAGAAGAGCTTGCAGAACCACAACAACAACGGCCATTCCCGAAGTGGGTAAAGCAGCTTTTGGACAGTAGAGAACCTCCAGCCTTTGAGGAGGAACCATCCGAACACCACCGGTCCAAGAGATTAGAGGAGCAAAGAAGGGCACAGGAACACTTGGTCAACTATGCTTTGATGATAGAGGTGATCCGTGCTGATGAACCCAAGTGTCTTGAAGAGGCACAGGGTGATGATAGGTGGATGGAGGCTATGCAGTCGGAGTATGGCTCCATAATGAAGAACAACACTTGGGACCTTGTGGATCGACCACCAAAACGCAAGGTAATCGGAACCAAGTGGGTGTACAAGACCAAGTACAAGTTTGACGGCACGTTAGATAAGTACAAGGCTCGGCTCGTGGCAAAAGGATTTGCACAGGTACATGGTTTTGATTATCAAGATCTCTAAATATTGGCCCTTGCAACTTGGAAAACCCTCTAAATTAGCCCTTGGGCTAAAATTCGCCCCTAATTTTTCCCTTGGAATGGACTAATCAATGTGAGCAATCATTTTTGGAGCTCAAAGAAACGTTGATGGTGTTATTAAGATCACGTCTAGTAGATGGGAGTATGGAGCTCCTTGATAATATGGGTGCTCAATCAATCAAGAGCACATCTAAATAGTGGACGGTAGACTATCACATGGTGGACAGATTTGAAGATATTAGTGGAAAAGAGGTGGAAGAATTTGGTCAAAATAAAGTAGGTTGTAATGCTGCCCAAGAGAGAGAGAAAGGAATAATAAATAGTACAAGGGAAGTGAACTCTTTTGATAGTGGTTGGAGAAATGACCAAAAATATGTTGTCATTTAAGTCCTCAAGGGGAGGTAGAGATAATCCCATGGACGAAGCTATGAGTGACATGGACATAACTCTCAGGGAAAAGGGATTTCAGAAACTCTGCAAGGAATTAGAACAAGAGAAATGGGAAGTGGAGGTTGAACTGAGGGATGCAAGAGAGAGGGTGACACATCTAGAAATTGATAAAGTGCAGGCTTTGTAAGAGTTACGTCAAAGTAAGGAGTTGACACGAAAAGTAGATCTTTATCATAGGGAAGAGATTGATCTATTGGATGCGGCTTTAGGGGAGAAAATTGAAACTATAAAGCACCTTCAAGTTTAGTGGGAAGCATAAAAAGATGAGATCTAGAGGGTATTTTGAGATAAAGAACGTGCTCTCATCCAATGAGGTGAGAAATAAAAACAAGAGGCCCTAGAGGCAGTTTGAAATAGTGTGAGAGAGATAAACAAGAGGCCTTAGAAGAATTCTGAAGAGTAACCGCATTAAAAGAGGGTTACTTGGAAACATTACGTGAGCAAGTAGAGTTTGATAGACGAGTAAAGGATGCATGGAAATGAAGTTTTCTAAATCAAGGAAGAATAACGGATTCAAAACTTGTAGAGATTCAATGATGAGGAGCCCAATAGGGGTAGATTCATATAGGAAAAATGTATGCCATGATACCTTGCAAGGTCATGATGTTAGTAGAGGGAGGAAAGGAGACCTAGACCTTCATTGCTACAAGGTGGAGTTAGCAAAAACATATGGTGAGGCAACCGTGGAATGCCCAACTATTTTGCCTCTTGTACCTATAGAAGGTGATCCAATGTATGACAGTCACAGGTTGACTCATGGAAACACACAAAGCTTGTGGTGAGACACCCCTATGTAAGTATTTCAAAATTTACCTAAAATTGTCCAGCGTCAACTTAACCCAATTCATGCAAAATTTGTGTAGACCAGGATTTCTTTCATGATGGATTTAGGGTTTATTTACCCAGGGGCTTATGATGAAAGGATTGCACTTGTGGCAATTATTCCTAGAAAGGAGGGCTATGTGTGGGTTCTTATGGACTATCATGAGCTAAAAGCAAAAATAAAGAATGATACTTTCTTATTCTCAAGAAGATCTCCTCTAGATATTGGAATTAAGAATCCAACTACCTAGTGGGGTAGTGTATGACATAGAAAGAGAGACAAATTCCTAGACCCTAACTGTTTCATGGTAGAGCTAGTGGAAACAAAAGCAGAGGAAAGTAGTGAATGTGAAGCCATCATACCTTATGTGCCGATTCGGAGGGAATTAATTCCAAATGTTTAGGAGTAATTGCATTCAAATTCACATGGATGATTAAAGTTCATTCCTATGAGGATTGCTCAAGGGATTATGACCATGTCTCCAAAATACTCCATTCATGCTATATGGGTAGTGTTGGCATAGAGGTGACAAAATTGGAGTCAGCTGAAGGCAAATCTTTAGTGATTGGTTCACAATTAGTAGGAGATCATTTGACAAATTTTTGTCGTGTCTTGGAGAAGCACATGGATGTATTTTCATGGACATACAAGGACTTAAAGGGGATCAAACTTGAACTTTATCAACACTTTTTTGATTTAGAGCCCCAAGCACGACCAGTGTGTCAACAACAACGATGAACGAATCCAGTCTATGTAGAACTAGTGAAAGCGGAGCTTACTAAGTTGTTAGATTTGGATTTTATTTACCTAGTGGCCTATTGCAAGTGGGTTTCACCCATTGTGGTCGTTCCAAAAAATAATAAAAAGATTCGCATTTGTGTGGACTATCGACAACTTAATAATAAAACTAAGAAAGATAATTTTCCATTACCCTTCACTCATCAAGTTCTGGATAAGGTTGCACGACATGATATTTATTCATTTATGCATGGTTTTAGTGGATACAATCAAGTTTTGATCCATCTAGATGATCAGCCTAAGACCACTTTCACCACTGAATGGGGGACATTTGCCTATAAAGTTATGCCCTTTGCGCTATGTAATGCCCCTGCAACATTCCAACACATGATGATAGCTGCTTATCAAGAATTCTTGAGGCAATGGATGGAAATGTTTTTAGATAATTTTTGTGTCATTGGTAATCAAGCAGATATGCCTGGTAAATTAGAACGGGTGTTTGAGCACAGCACAGAAGTCGGTATATCGTTAAATCCTAGAAAGTGTGTCTTTGGTGTGGAGATAGGCATTCTTTTAGGGCATGCAGTTTCCAAGGATGTCATTGCTATGGATAAGGTAAAGATTAAGGAGATCAGTGAGTTACCGTCTCCTCAAAATTTGAAGCAATTGCGTGGATTTCTGGGCCATGTGAGCTATTATTGCCGTTTCATTGCCAATTTTGCACAAGTTGCTTTGCCTTTAACCACACTTTTGTGAAAAGATATTTCTTACATGTGGACAAGGCTTTGCCAACAAGTGTTTGAGATTTTAAGGTCCAAATTGGTTGAAGCACCTTTTTGATACGCCCAGATTGGACCAAAGAATTCCATATTCATGGAGATGCATCACTGGTAGCAATCGGTACCATTCTTTGCCAAAGTGGAAATGATAAATTGGACCATCCTATCTATTATGCTAGTCGAAATTTCAAGGATGCGGAAAGAAATTATACGACAACAGAAAAGGAATACCTTTCTATGGTGTATTGTGTGGAAAAGTTTTGGCATTATTTGCTAGGAAATAAACTTATCTTCCATGTGATCATGAGGCTTTAAAATATCTTCTCAACAAACCCAAATTATCTGGCTGAGTAACCCGATGGATGTTGTTATTTCAAGAGTTTGATTTTCAAGTGGTGACGAACCAGGCAAAACTCATGTGTTAGCTGATCATTTATCACGGTTATTAATCGGTTGATATGGAATTTGGTGTGGATGATGATCTTCCCGATGCTCAATTGTTCTTAGTTCAAGTGGAATATCCGTGGTATGCTGATATTTCTAATTTTTTGAGTACTGCACAATATCCCCATAGCAGATAAACATGATAAGAAAAAGCTTTTGTTGCAATCTCGAAACTATACTCTTTTTGGTGGATTTCTTTATAAGTTCTACCTTAGGAAAGGTTTCTATTGTAGATGTGTGTGGGAAGATGAAATTCTGATTATACTTAAAGCACTACATGATGAGCTTTGTGGAGGACATTTTGTAGGGGATCTCACTGGTCGTAAGGTCTTGTTTGCTGTTTATTGGTGTCCCACCCTATTTAAGGATTGCCATAAGTGTGATAAATGTTAGAGATTTGGTGGCCCTAAATGGTTTGCGATGCCACTTACCCCGATCTTAGCATTGAAACCTTTTAAAAAATGGGGAATTGATTGTGTGGGACCTATAGACCCTCCTTCAAAGTATCGATCAAATCGGTATATTTTGGCTTGTACGGATTATGTAACCAAATGGGTTGAGGCCAAGGCCTTAAAAATTGATCGCACAAGTGATGTAGCCAAATTTTTATATGAGAATATCATTAGTCGATTTGGCTATCCACTAGAACTAGTGAGTGATAGAGGTTCCCATTTTCTAAATGACACAATTCGTGAGTTGAATGAGTTGTATCAGATCAAACCTCAAAAGTCTAATCCATATTATCCATGAGCTAATGGAGAAGAAGAAGTGACTAATCGTGTTATGGGCCGTATTATGACCAAAATAGTGGCTGAAAATCGGCAAGATTGGGATGAGCGATTGTATGAGGCATGGTGGGCCTATCGAACAACATATAAAGTCACCACTCAAAATATGCCTTTCACTCTAGTGTATGGGACTGAGGTAATATTTCCTATTGAGCACAACGTTGCAACACTATAGGTGGCTTTGAGCATGCGGCTAGGTGATCATGAGCCCTTAAAGGACAGATTGTTTTCTTTATAAAAATTAGATGAGCACCGCTTGGTTTCATTGCAAAATATGGAGGCAATGTAGAAGTGGAAAAAGGCTTGGCATGATTACAATATTAAACTTCATGAGTTCAAGAAAGACAATTTAGTTTTGGTTTATAATAGCTATTATTATAGATTCCCTGGTAAATTGTGTATATGATGGTTAGGCCCATTTCGGGTTTTAGAGGTGTTTCACAATGGTTCTTTGATTGGTCAAGATGTAAAAGGAGAAAATGAATCATTTAGAATGAATGGCTTATGGGTGAAACTTTATGTGCTGGAGTGATTGTATGGTGTTGGTTGGTGAGCGAAGTATGGTAAATCTATTATCATATGTGTGCTATGGTGTATTGTGGTTCTTGTGTTACTCATTTTCATTTGGTTTTTTGTGCTTCGCGATGTATGTTGTCATCTTTTAATCATAGATGGATTTTACTTGGCACGATACAAGTCTTTTGACCATGGATGTGAATAATATGGAGGAGCTTCATCAGGGTATTCATAGTATCCCTCATCTACTAACCCATTCATGGTATTTTTATGCTATCTAAGGTGAGGTCTGTTGTGGTATGGAAATTGTGGTGTTGTTTTGTCTACAGCTCCATCCCACCCTTGTTTGTGTTTCATGTGAGCAGAATATCCATTCGGCTGCCTCTTTTATTTGTTGGCAGTGCCGTACTTACTTTCAAAGATATGGGTGTAGCATGGTTCAACATATAGTCGGCATGCCTCAATGTCATGACCCTGACAGTGTTTTTCATTCTACTATGGGTGTGGGTCAGAGGAGTGTAATAGGTCTTGAGGTCAAAAATCTAGGATTGGCGGATAGGACATGTGTTTGAGCTATCCCTTGAGCGACCGAAAGCTATTCTTTGCTCATAGTTCTTGGGATGAAGAGGAACATGCGACACAGGAAGCGCTAGCGATATTGTTGGATGAGGTTACTTTGGAGGAGGATGATACAATGAGCATCTACAAGAGCCTTCAACCAAATTTGGTAGATTACTTGCATTACAGGCGAGAAGTGCCATGTATAGGTGACAGCTAGATATGGTCGTTGTTCATGGGTTGCAATGAGAAACATGATGTAGAAGGCACAGAGATCTATCAAGTGTACTCCAACCTTTCTTTGCTTGATTCTTTTTGTTTTTGTGTTAGGTTTTCTTTTATTTCAAAAGAACAAAAAAATGTGAATGAGCGTGGTTTAGAACATGTGACAGTGAGTGAAAGAGTGAGTATAAAAGTGAATATCTAATTTGGAAAGCATGCTAATGTGACTTAAAAGTTGTGTGTGTGTGTGTGTGTGTGTGTGTGTGTGTGTGTGAGAGAGAGAGAGAGAGAGAGTGAGTGAGAGAGAGAGAGAGAGAGAGAGAGAGAGAGAGAGACTCTATGTGTATGAAAGAATGTGTGAATGTGATTGAGTGAATTGTGTGTGAATGTTTGTAAGAATGAGTGATTGAATGAATTATGCATGTATGAGTGCGAGTGAAAATGTGATGGTAACAAACAATGCATGTGAGTTTTTATGTTTATGTATCTGTGTGAGAGGAGTATGAATGTGGTGTGTAACTGGACGTATGAGTGCTTGCTTTGATCAATCATAGCTAGAATACATTCCATTTTGGGTGGCTAGATAGAGGATTGCTAAAGCTTTTCCATTTTAAGAGGCTAGGTAGTTTTAGCCATGCTTAGATTCTATTTGAGGCATGTCAAAGGCGTATGCCAAGTGCTTTGGCCACATTTTGACTGAAGTTATTTTGAGGTTTCATATTCTCATTTCATAGGTAGATTACAAGTGAGAAGGATGAACTTATGAAATAAATACTAAGTGGTGTTTAAAAAAAAAGAAACAAAAAATAAGAATGAGCCAAGAAGATAATCATCGCCATAAAGATTCTTGGTAGGCCTAGGGCCGATGCCTTGACCTTTATAGGGTGAAACTTTGGTGGAAAAATGGGAAATAAAAGATTAAAAAGATAACAAATGGCATGTAAGATTCTTGGTAGGCTTGGGGCCGATGCCTTGGTTTTCATGGGTTAGGACCTTGTGTCAAAAGAGATAAGGGAAAAAAAGAACATGAATGAATAGGAAGAACACAAAAAACATGGAAAATGAGGGATTTTTTATTGTTTGTGATCTCTCTATGAGGTGTAATATGTGGCTTTGAGATGGTTTTCATGAGTAGATGTGTGCTAAAGACTCAGGTCATAACCATAGAAATGAATTTGAGTAGTATTTAAGTGTGGATGGTTCTACCTTAGTTTCAAAGATGGGTTAGTTTTACTGATTTTCTTTTTAGCATGCCTATGTGGAAATGTAGTTTAGTTATGCTATCCAGTATTACCTGCAGGTGAATGATGAGGTATGTTGTTGTGAGTGGTGATGTGTGTTGAGAGACAATGACATGTGTATTGAGTGATGTGATGCTATGAGGTGTGTTATGTGTGAATGTTTTTATGTGGTATTGGTGTGTTGTTATGTGGTGATGCGATATGAGAGTGAGTGCTATATTTGGAATGGTTTATTGGTGTATTGATTGTGTGGCAGATTTGATGGACAAGATGATTGTTGCGGTAATGATGAAGTGATGGATGTCCGAGTTTGATGTTTGTGAGAACGCTCCACATTTAAGTGTGGGGGAAATCATGACGTGTGATCACTTTTACTTTTTACAGTGTTGCAATCTGAGTTATGGATTGAAAGTTATGGAGGTTGCAAAAATGAGCAAAAATGCATTCAATTGTGGATTTGGAGTGGTAAAAAGGTGGAGAAATGAAGGGGTGTGAGAGAGGGGCACATGGCAGCTATTTAAGTACTCAAGATCCAATGGTTGTGTTTTAATGTGGAGACTAAAGTAGTTATGGATGGAAAAATACAAAGAACAGAGGAAATACATAGACTAGCGACACGAGAGAGAAGAGAAATTCCAATTTTGCTCATTTCATCATGATATTCAGTTGTGAGTGCATCTGTGGGCTTTGTGGGAGATTGCTAAGTCAGCCCAAGTGATGGATTATGAAAAGATAAAGTGGTTTTGCTGAATGGAATCCTGCTAAGAAGAGGTTGAATGCCCAATTTTGTGGGAGCAGCTTGTGACATGAATCCACTCAATCTTAGTGCTTATTGGGCTAGAAAGGGTTGCTAAAGAAAAAGCTAAGCATCCCATAATATCTCCCATACTAATCAGTGATAGATTGAGAGGTAGGAGCGTGGTTTTACCGTCAAAAACAAAACTGAGATTACACGCAGTCATTTTTACTCTGATTTTTGCAAAAACTAGCTTTCGGTTGTGGAAATTTATAGACTGTTTTATATTTTCTAGAATAAGTCATAAATGGTGTGTGAAATGGAAAACATTTCTTCTACAAAAGTGTTTATAGACATGATTTTGGGTAAATCCTGGACCTGCCTTTGCTACAGATGTCATAGCTCTCTTCCAATGCGGGTTTTGAACCATGCTTAGTGGGGGTAAGTAGTGCAACAAATGGCCTAAAAAACATCTTGTTGCACTTTCTCTATATATTATTGTCTAAATGAGTCTTCCAAAGATCTTTGATGCGGATGCGCATGCGATTGCGAACGAGAAATGTCACTACATTGTCTACTATCCATATACTTCATAGAGCAGCTTGCCATCTGTGTGAATGAGGCCACACCACTACTTTGAGGTGGCACATCTACAGATTGACTAGCTGGAGGTGTGAGTAAATCATCAGGCATATGTTCTTGAGGCTAGGATTAGTGACGTGCGACTATATCATCTACTTGGTTGTCCATACTTTTAGGCATTTGGCAGCCTAGAGTGGCTATAACTCTCTCAACTCCTGGCTCCTGGCCCCTTGCATTTTCTAATCTATTTGTTGCTATCACCCAAGAAATGCTTTTGCATTCTTGTGCCGGAGCCTGAGTACTCTTCATGACAAAAGTTGCATTTCCACTTCTTGTAAGGCAACATCGTAATGTAACGCGAGCCTTTTTTGGATTCCTTCCTTGTTTTTCTGGAGCCATGCTTCCAATAAAGGTTGTAAGAGAAACATACAAAAGCTTATATAAGTTCTATGTATATTCACATTAGTAATCATGTTCTGGATACTACCATATCATTTAGGATCTATGACACATCACATTATCTTGAATCATTTGTAGTTCTATGTCCAAAATCAATGTGGCTTTTTGGAACACTGACTTAGAATACTCCATGCAAGCTTGCTAGACCTCAAAAGAGAGAAATCATCCAATTGTCTTGTCCCTCTTGACATAATTGGATGATTGTGAACGTGGTAATCTACCTCTTGAAATAGGCATGGGATGGCAAATTTCCTTTTCCCATGTTCCACTCTCTCTCAAGTAAGCATCTATCTGCACCATGATCATCCACAACATCATGCTCTATTGACGGATGTCGGTTTTTACACACACTGGTGCAGTAGCTAGCATCACTTACACAAGTACTTATAAATAATTTTACTACTACTTTCTAAGCTATGAGAAAATGTTTTACTACTACTTTTTAAGCTAGGAGAAATTGTTAACCTAATATCCTCAATCCTCAATATTGTTTTTTTCTATGTATATATGTACTATGGTGTTTGAGTTCTAATAAAAGCTACAAATTAAAACATATGTAATATATTCATATCTAATTTGTTTCACCTAATAATCTATAAAACATAAGGATAGTGAACCTATGTATATCACTATCTTTCCACACATACGCAATATAATTTTGCGAGTTGCTATGAGCTGGCAAATGCAAGCTCCACAACTGGCTAGACTTCGAGCGAGATGCAAACGGCCGGCATAAGCAAGCCCGCAATCGGCTCAAAGTCAAATATTTCCTCATCACTCTTAGATACTAGTTTGTAGAGTTTTAGTACTATAAAGTATGAATTTTAACCACATACGATATGTTCCAGGTCGGCCTAAGCGAACCTCCATCTGGCATGTGGTATAATAATATTCATCAACAAACGAGTTTTGTTACAGGTCGGCTTAAGTGGACCTCCAACTGGCCCATTGACTTTTTCTTTAGGTATAGTTACAAGCTATAGTTACATGCTCATAAATAAATACATATGCTAAAATTAAGAAAATCATACACACAAACATAAACTATTCCAAAAGTAAATCATTTCATGCACTAATGTCTACTCTACCATTTTTCTAAATTTTTTATGTAGGCCATTTCTTAGGTTAGAGAGCATCGCCTCTTGGGTGTGTATCCCAAGGTCTTGGTAGGATTGTTACTCTACGAACTTTAGGATGTAGGCTAAAGCTTGTGAAGACTCGAGACTGGTAATCACCTGAATGGCCTGATGTTGTTGTCTCGAATGCCCCCATCAATCTTGACACTCCTGTGACACACCACATCTCCTTTTCTGTGCTTCGATGGAAATGATCGAAAGAGTGCATTTGTAATCGCTTCCTAATGCTGTTCTGCAAGGAGTCTTCTTTCTTCTTGTTGTTTTTGCCTTCCTTGATGTTGTAAAAGTGTCTTCCGTTGTTTCGATACCGTGCCAATTCTTTCCTCGACCCACAATCTATTCTTTGTGCCTTGACCAGAGGCTTTTCAGCTTTCTTGTCTTGCATCCTTTGTCTGCTTCTCTTGCAAGCCATGATGAGCTACATGTTGCCATTGACACCATGGCCATGATCAGTCCAAAATGGACCCAGAGAAGCTATCTAGTGAGGCAAGAAAATAATAGAAGACAACTTACCCGACAGAAGACAATTCCAAACCAAAGTCTACGCAAGGTCACGTCAAGGTGCATGTGGGTTGGAGGGCATTTGCAAGGCAGGGGCATGTTGCAAGTACTTAATCTTCCAAGATTTGATCAGCGGGAGATGTGAAAATTTGAAATTTGTGGGAATAGCAGAAATTTTAGCCGTTGGTTCTCCCCCCTCTAGTGATACACATCAACAGAATTAGATATCCTAAACAAGTGCAATGTGGCCTAAAATGCTTCAAAACACAAATGCTCTGTATTATGAAATGCAATCACCTTTGGCATGCTTATGAGCTATATAGAAATCAAGCGCATGGAAAAAGAAATAGTTCAAAATTATAAATAGTGTTGGTGAGTCTAGATACCAATACCAACAACTATCAATGTTTTAAGACCACCATGCAGTAGTCCCACTACTTTGGATTGCAAATTTTCAATCCGTTTTGGTTTTCAACAAATCGGAAAACATTCATGAAGCGTGCCCTCAAATGGGTATGCATCACTTTAGCACAACATTGGAGGCCTATTAATCCATGCCTAATGGTCTCATTTAGGTGTGTCCTTGGGTTGAGAGAAGCTCACGTAGTGTACTTTTTCAATGATTACTTGGTTTCATGTATGTATAGAACAAAATTTTGATGTTTTTGAATACATTTCTATATCCTATAGTCTTCAGGATGCATGCTTCACATGCAACATAGCACTTGTAATGCTTTAATGATCTCGTTCCAAAGTTTTTTGCTTTCATGTTCAAGTTTGGAAGGTGTACTACAACTTGAAGACAAAGTTTGTCGAATTCCATTGAGCAATGTATAAGTTATGGGCCATGCAAGATACCTATATACAGAAAATTCCGTAAACCTAACCCAAATGGATACACCCAAGCAAACAACATTTGACGCATCATGTATGTATCAAGTGCTTATATATTGGCCTTCTCTTATGACTGAAGTACAAGACTTATTTTGGTTGTTCCACTCTCATATTGTTGCTTATCCATGATCCAACATGTGGAAGTAGAACCACCATGCCCTCCTTGAGCCATTTTTAGCCACGTCATCATCTTCTCCATCCTTCCTTATATTTTTGCCCCTTTCTGGATCTTGGAGCTTCAAATTTTACAAATGTAGGTGACCATTCCCAAACCCTTTCATCCATAGATTCCCCTCATATAGGCGCACTTCGACTCTAGAGGGTTTTTGGAAATTGTGCTTTCTTAGCATGGCAAAATGATTATTGCCCGATAAACTTTTTCCACACACAACCTATATAAGTAAAACTTTGGACCAGCCGTCCTAGGTATAGTTGGGAGAATTTATAAGCTAGCTATTCTTCAAGTTTGAGTACATTTGGTCCATAGACAAGGGAGAAATAAAAGAAAAACCAATTAATTTTGAAGCAGTTCTCATAGACAACATGGCACATTTCAGCTATCCTCTAAGTTGATATTCTCTAGTATATAAGCTTTATTTTGGCATAAAAGTCCCTTTCATTAGGTCTTCCAATTGTGCAAATTCAGCCCTCCAAGTTGTTACTATCTCTGATTGCTATTTTGGATAGTTTTAGCTGTGAAATGGTTAACCAAGTCAACTAAAAATTGGGGCTTTTTAGGTTTCTAGTATATTGACTCTTCTCGAGCATTAGAACTCAGTTATGGTACTCATGGGTGTCATTGTACTTTGCAATTATGGAGATGACTTAGTGGTCTATGCAACATATCTGATGATGTATGCAACTTCTTGGCATCTATATGGGGATGACATGATGATTGTGCTCTCAAAGAATATGTTCTCAAGTTCCACTTGTTTGAGTCTCTTTGTCAAACGTTGTTAGGCAATAGACACTACCCATGTGGAAAGACCTTGCCTAGAAGGAAATCTTTGCTTCATCGACACTGAGTACAATACAATGGACAAGCAAGTTTATCAGTCTGATACAATGGAGGCTTGGAAACGATGCCAAAAAATGATTGCCATCAAGGGGGGGAATTTCCCAACATCTTACACTTAGAATTTTCTATGTATAAGGGTTCTCTGCCCTAGGATATCCCCCTCAAATGATTGCTAGTCTTATGTGAATTTCCCATGCATAGTCATTGTCCATTCTCCCAATCGTAAACCAAAAGACCAAAGTAAGAGTGAGATCATGTTGGGGTGAAGATGCCCAAATGAGTCTACTGCTGATGCAACAAGAGTGAGTTCCAGGTTGGGATCATGAGTGTTGTCCACTAGAGGTGGGCAAGCCTTGATGTTTCCCATGGACTACTACAAGGGTTGAGGTCATCACTTTGTGGCATGGGGGGGTACATGATGGGATAAATTGATGTACTGGGGTCAATACCAAGGATTACACGGTATGTGGTTGTGAGTGTGATCACATGAGTGAGTGTGTGAACACACATTTGTGTGTAGTTGTGCTTGAGTTAGGTGTGACTGATGATGTGTCCGTTAGTATAGGTGTGAATGGGTGAATCTAGGAGTGTGGTGTGATTGAGAGATGCTGATCGAGAAATCAATGGATAAATTAGTGGAGCTTGGCTTGCATGTATGTATCAAGTGCCTATATATTGGCCTTCTCTCATGAAAAAAGTACAAGAGGACCAGTTTAAGTTTTGTTCAAGGCTTTCTAATCTGTTCCTAATGTGTTGTTAGCGTCAAGTTTTTGTCCTCTAGTTATACCTTGTGTAGGTAAAAACTATTTTATTAGTAGTCGTAAGGATATGCATTCTCAATGTACTCTCAAGATAGCACGAGCACATAGACAACATCTTCTTGATTAGGGTAGCTCTATGTAGATATAGTGTAGAGGACACTCAATGTAACACTTGAGCATAAGCAGATGCAATGCATTTTTAATTTCTTGTATACTTGTGTGTAGCATTGTGTATTTCATGTTGTGGTGGAAGCTTTAGGATTCTTCTTTTTCAAAGAAGTGAAAGTCTTAATCCATCATAGATGGGTCATGCTACTCGTATTGTGAATATATATAAAGGACGATACAAGCAGAGTGGGAGAGCATGGAAGGGTCTAGTATTGGGTTTGTGGATAGTCTTTCATGGCATAGCAACATCAATAGTTTTGTAAAAGGTGACGAAGCAATGAGGCATGGGGATGGCACAAAGCGGGTCTACAATCAACGGCTTTACAAAATGCGACGAGGCGTGGGGATGGCACAAAGGGGATTTGCAAGAGTTGCAGTGAGGCCATGTGACTCTTCTAGAGAGAACGATGAAGCTTGTTTCCAATGGAAGCTATGCACGAGGTTTGCCACACTAAGGGTGGCCATGGCATTGCCAAGGTGGATGCCGGGGCAAGAGCGTCTACCAGTGCCAAATGGCAACAATTCATAGCTTTGCCCGGACACTCCCATATGGGCAGCTTGGCCGTTGCCCAAGAACCTCTCAGGCATGAACTGAGAAGCTTTGTCCCACACGTTGGTATCTCTACCCATACTCCACAAGTTCACAATGAGCCTAGTGTTGGGAGGCAGCACATAGCCTGCCACCTCTGTCGCTTGCTTGGCTTGGTGTGGAAGTTGCAAGGGCAATGGTGGATGCAGCCTCCATGTCTCCTTCATCACTGCGTGCAGATATGATAGATTTGAAAAATCGGACTCTTCCACTTGCCTCTCTAATCCTACTGCTGCATCCAGCTCCGCTTGGAGCTTCGTCATCTTCTCCGGCGCTCGAAGGAGCTCAGCCATGGCCCATTCCACTGACGTGCTTGTCGTTTTCGTGCCGGCCGCCACGAGTTCCTGCGTCAATTGCACACTTTTGAATACAAGTGCTGGAAAACAAACGAAGTTCAAACGATGAGTGAGCACTCAAACAAGCAATCACGCGTGCAATGCGTAAACGCTGCGCACACGTTGACGATCGATCCTAACAATTCGTGGGCAGAATCGCGGCGTATTAAAACTTCGAGCTAAAGAAGAATACGACAATTGTTGACTGATTTACCAAGAGCATTGCCTTCACGGCAGTCGTGTCCGAGGCATCGATTTTCTTGTTGAAATCCAACATAGAGGTGAGCAAGTCCTTAGGCGTTGCTCCTCCATCCTCCATCTCCTGCACGCGGTTATTCACAATTTCCTCCAGCACTGCGTCGAGAAGCCGGACCAGAGCGTCTATCTTCTTTTTGTATCCACCAGGGTCGAGCCACTTAAGATAAGGAATGACATCTCCCATGATTGGTTTCACGAACAGCTCGCTTAACTCTGCTAGCACGTCTACGAAACATGAGAGTCGCCCCTCCGACCTCTCGCTGAACAACGTGCGTGTCATGACGTCCATAGTGAAACGGAAGGCGCTTGTCGAAATCTGCAGAGCTGAACCACACTCCTTTTCGACTGCCTGCAGAAGGGAAGAAATTTCTTCGTCTCTCAAGTTCTTGTACAGTCGTGTGCTTTTGGCGGACAAGATCTCTTGCACATACAACTTGCGAATATCCCGCCATTTTGCAGTGTATTCCATGAAAGCGGAAGCTTGACTTCCGTAGAAGACACGGTTACCGATCTCTAGACGAGGCCTATTCGCAAACTCCTCGTCATGAACATGAAGAAATTCCTTGGCGAGGGCAGCGGAAGAAACCACAACAGTAGCTCTACTCCCCAACCTGAGAAACAAGATCGGACCATATTTTTGCGAGAGGTTGTCAAGTGATTGATGAGGGATGGAGCTTAGGAGGTGCAGGTGACCGATGACGGGCAGGCAAAGAGGACTAGGAGGAAGCCGTTGGCGGGATACGTAATTGAAGTATAACCAAGCCAAGGCTAAGATAAATGCGGGAAGGGAGAGCACATAGTATGATGCAAGGGAGCTCCAAAGAATTGATTCCATGGTTTGTGATGGATCGAAGTTGACCAATCAGTGGCCGAGCTGCTCTATGACTATAGCGATCATGCAATAGATTCAGCTACGAGAACTGATGATCAAAGCCATATTCAGATTGCAAATTTATAGAGACTTGGAGCTACTCAAATTAACAAGACGTACGATGGACGCAAAAATGGGCGAGGCTTTAGGGACAGGCGCATATAATAAGATGTCTTTTTAAAAAATAAAAAATAAATAAACATGCCGGCTTGTATAAAGAGGAGGATGGTCAGTCCCAAAAGTAAGACCATATACAAAAATGAGCCAATTCAAGGGGCAAGCACCCGTGGCCTACCTTGCGTAAGCAGTAGGAGCCTACCCTAAAGACTGAGACCTATCTCCACGAGCATATCTCCTACTAGGGACTCCTTGTTCAAATTTTTTTTTTTTTTTAAAGATGTCGTCGTTAAAATGTATTCCTTTGTGAATCACGATCTCTGCCAATATTCACTTAATGCTTTGTCGTATAGTGAGATTGAGAAGCCATACGAATATGGACGTGAATATGGGCTAGACTTTAGGTCTACTCTCTATGTGCCAATATTTATTAAATGTTTGTCATATAATGAGCTTGGATGATCCTCTAGGGAATACGAGAACTCCTTCTCTCCTTCACATCCCTCTTTTCCTTCATCATCATGGTCTAGATCCACACTCGGACGGAGATCAACTTGTTAAACCAATAGAAACGACACTCTGGTTGCTTTCACCACCAAAGAGGATGCCCCCCTGTCACCATACATCTCCATCCCTTCTCCCTTAAAAACAAAAAAACGTGTTGGGCGTGAGAGGCTCCTGACGACCTACATGCCTCCTTGGGCACTTTCCCTATGTTAACCTTAACCTTCATTCCGTAGTTCTCACCTCCTTCAAGTTCTCTACAGAATTCATGTTCTACTACTCCTTTCTTATGTTGAAGGCTCCGATTTTCTCACCCTTGTCTATCGTACCGTACCTCTGTTGCTCTACTTCAAATTTCTAGATAGGTTGTCATTGCTTCTAGGCTATTCCTTTTCGTATAATGAGATTCAGAAGACATACGATGGACTCGAATATAGCCGATACTTTAGGTCTACCCTCTCTCTGCCAATATTATTAAATGTTATGTCGTATAATGAGGTTGGATGATGCTCTAGGGAATACCATCTTCGCCCTCATTGCAACACAAAACACACAATGACCTTGAAGTCTTCTCCTTTGTCCATTTCATTATAATATTTAGATAAAAAGACAACTTTGTCACTCACATGCATGTCCCTCCACCTTTGCTCGATGTTTCTTTATATTGCCTATTTCATATCGGGGCTTATCAGTCAAATCATTTCTTTGACTTTTAGTCATTGACTTCGCTCTCCATTGACTTTTAGTCATTGACAACTTTTTCCATTTTATTATAATATAAAGATAATATGACAACTTTGTCCTCACATGTGCATCCCTCCCCCTTTCGTCAACATTTCCCTATATAATTGCCTATTTCCTCCTGCACCTTTTTTGGCAATCCCTTGAGCTTATCCGTCAATGCATTTCTTTGAATTTTAGTCATTGACTTCCCTCCCTAATGTGAAAAGCCAATTATTTGGGTTAAGACTCTAAGGGTGCATTCCCACTCCAGTGGAATCTACCACTGGCAGAGAAAGTAGAGAGAAACCCTTTGTTTAGCACTGCCCCCTTAGAGAGGGTGCTATAGTGGAGAATTGGATTCTGATCATTTGTGAATTTCAAATGTAATTTTTTAAATTAACAAATCAAGATTGCCTCAATTTTGGCATTGGATGCTTTATATGATGAATGCTTTTCTCTATGCTTTAGCCCATAAATTAGGATGTAGTGCCCATGCACACTTGTGCACTCTTATTTACACATGTACTCCTCCAACAGTGCCAAAATTTGAGGAGAGAATTCTATAGAGTCCAAGAATTTCCTCACACTAGGCACAAAGTTTGGGACCAACAACATTATGTAGTGATATTTAGATTCAAAGTGATCACCTTTTCCTCTCAACAATGACACTAACGTAACACCTCTTACAACTTTGAGGCAATTTTTGGTTTCCACTCACACATGAACCTCCTCTCATTACAAGGGTTGGGCTTGTGCAACCTCACTTCTTTGTTGACTTGGATTCTTGAAGACCATGTAATAAATCATGCTTACTGGTTGAACATTTTTTTGACTTTTTATTGTTGAGTGTAAATACAAGCTTTGAACTTTCCTTGGCTTTCTCTCCTAATGCGAGCTTGATTCTTACTTAAAGTTTCATTTTCTTATTTTCAAATACTAGGCAAGGCCTTCTCCTAATCTAAAGGTTCTTATTTTAAAATACTAAGTCTAAGGCAATTATGAAACACCTCTTGTTTTTCCCAAGTTTTCTAGCAATATATATGGTTGGTTTTGAAAGGGTTTTCTCTTACATAAGCAAAATTTTTTGGAAACATTGTACAAAAATCATTTTGGTACCTTTAGAGAGACTCCCCATGTTAATTCATTGCACTTGTCCAAAGTCATTTTTGCAAATAGAGAGACTTCCCATGATAATTTATCGCACTCGGCACATGGAGCTTTCTATTAATCCAATAGAGTGTTATGAGAGAATGAGAGAGAGAGAGAGAGAGAGAGACTCGAGGGGTGCAGTACTAAGAAACCCTTTGTATCATGTGGGTTCAAAGGGTATTTAAAAAACCCCTCAACTAAAAATTCTCCCAGAATAAAAACACTCCTATGTACTTATGAACTGAGTTTTTTCAAAAATTGAATTAAAAAATCCCTCCTCATGATTATAATTCTATTAAAGTTTTCCAAAAAGTTTGATTAAAATACCCCTCCTTTTGAATGCAAGTGGTACACTAAATTTTTTTAGGTGAACCCCTCGAGCAGAGAGAGAGAGAGAGAGAGAGGGGGGGGGGGCCTTGGGAAGGGGTTAGGCTTGTTAAGGGATAAAGAAGTAACCCAACTTTAGTATCACAATAGTAATAGGAATGTCTCAAGCACTTTGTAGACCTTAGCTCTTCCTTTCAGCAATGCATTGTTCTAAGTGTAGTTCTTGTGGGGGTTAAAGGCCATTGTACCTTAGGCCCAATTATGTACAATACTCAAACACATATATACATGGGATGACATAGAAGATTAGGGTGTTCCACAGCCACCAAAACTTGTGTGAATCTCTCTTCTAGATCTCCCTCTCTCTCACCTTCTTCTGTTCTACTTCCATTGTTGAGATCTCTCAACTGGTATCGAAGCACGAGTGTTCTAGTTGAGCCCAGATATGAGCATGGAGCCTGAAGTTTGCTACAGTTGCAGCTATGTAGGAGGAAGGAGAAGTTGCATTGGGTGACTTTACCTACATCCTAGTGTGCAACTACCTTTAGAGAAACCTTTCGATGAGTGAGAGTCCGCAATGAATTGCAGAGGCAACCATTTCTTGATCTTGGTGTCCATTGTACTTTGGAAGTTCAAAAACTCCTTCATTCTTGAATTTGGGATTATTTTGTTGGATTTCTAACTCACTCTCTCTACTTCAACGTTTTTATACCAATGTGTTGGAACTTGAGTTTGAAGCAAACATTCCCAGATCTATCAGTTTTGGTGGACTTAGGAGGTCTTAAAACTTATGTGTTACTCATTATTTGCATTTTGGTGGTGTTTACAAATAGGTCTATTTGCAAAAAAGTTTTTTAGTCCATGTGTTGGACCCGGTAATTGGGAATGGGAACACGGTTTCTAAAACTGTCTGTTCCATTGCATTCTAAAGGCCCAAAAACCCCTACTCACCAACTTTTGTGTAATCCCATGGAGATTTAGAGAAGTTTCATCTCTCTGAGGTGTCAAATTGTCTGTTTCACTGTCAAAAATCCATTCAAAGGTTCAAACCTTTGATTTTTGGATTATAGGTCAATTGCAAGGGTTGACTCCCCATTTCCCTTTCATCGGTTGGGATTTTGAAGTTCCAGCAGACAAGAGATATTTGTAGATTGTCTTGTTGAGTCTGATTATGCAGTGATGCACATGTTTTGAGGCATCTCAGGTTCTATTTTCACTAGCGATCATTGCCCTGGGGCTGTGATTTTTGGTACTCCTTATGCAAATCACTCTGGTTGCAATCTGAGCTGTGTGCTCATTCGTGGTTTGCATTGAACACCATATTCGGAAATTTGGAAATCTCCCAAGTCCCATTTTAGAATTCCCAGATTTCCCAATATAGATTTTTCTCATTTAGAAGATATAAACCATAAACTAAAGTACTAAAACAATTAGTTTCTTTTCACATCTTACAAATTAAATGGAGAAAAGTAGTGCATTTACATTTGCATGTGAGCTTACATGCAAAAACTAGTGTTTAGAACAAACCCGAGGGGGTCACTCATAAACATGTAACATAGTGCGTCAATGCACAGAGGGGTATTTTATTAATAGGGGGACTTACATGCCGTTTACATACATGAGGGAATTTATAAAATAGGGACTTAGTGAAATTCATATGTGTATATTTATGGAGGGGTGTCTAAATTTTAAGATGAAAAAATGTATACATGCAAAAGGGGGTTAATCAATTACATGAAAAAATGTAAAAATTAAAAAACAGGGGTATTTTTAATACATGCTTGCTCGCACGTGCTATATGGTTTTAATAAAGAGTGACTCCCCCGGGTACAAGGTCCATTAGACAATGAAATATGTATGACGATGGTTGTCTCCCCTTCTTTCCTAACTTCTTATCTTGCAATGGGAGATCAAGTCTAGCATACCGTTCTCATAGTGTCAACCCAGCCATCAAATGTATCCTTCGGTCTAATCACCATATGGCTATCTTTTTGTGCAAATTTCTCTCCCACTTATTGTACAAATCTCTGCACAAGAAAAAATTGGTGTTAATACAAGCAATATACAAGAAGATTTGAACTTGTAGCGAAACCTATAGAAGATGAAAAACCATTACCTCCCATGGCTGCTGCAATGGAATGTTCTTTTGATTGTCGTTTCGATGGAGACCCAAATGCTATCCTTTGATCTCTCAATTGTTGGATCTGCTCAAGGTAAGGAGCATTCTTCATCACCTGGTGTGATTCCATATTTGTCATCCATGATGGCTCAATGCACTTTTCCGCATGGAAATCAACAAGAATTCTTGAATTTTTAAATGCATACAGGTGCTTTGTTTAAAGAAAAGGTGGAGACATCTCCTTAATATACAACTTTGTAGCTGTGATAGAATGCAATCCTGATATAATCCAATAGTTGTATGTATCCAACTTGTTGGATTCCACTTCTTCCTTCTTTATGGGCCGAGCTACATCACCTTGCTTTACAAATGGCATGACATATGCCACATTTGTTGGGTTCATTGGATTCCTTTGAAAAGCCACCTCCAACTTCTTTATGTACTCCCAACAAAGTGTCATGTATGCATATAGTGGTGGTGCTTTTGAACACCTGTCAACTAGGATTCAAAACTCTTTGTCAGATCCAAATGGGAAGTATTGTTCATAAATATATAGTCCACCCTCCATCTTTACTCCTTTCTATAATTGTTCGAGTGACTTAATTTGCATTTTTTCTAAACTTCTCACTCCATGAAATGAAAAATCTGGGAGCATCAAATCAAGGGGCTTTGCAAAGTGTATAACTTGTTTCTATGCATCATATCCTGAATCCAAACCAGTTGGTGGCATAATGTTATGGAAAAGTTTTGGCCTTGTGACCAAAACTTTTGGTGGCAAGATGCAAGCATAGAGTTTTGAGCTTGTGGCCAAAACTTTGTCCCTATGGTGTAAATTTGCAAGATCTTCTTGGAAACTAGTAGAGAGGGTCACCAATCCTTGCAAGATTGACTCCGGAAGCTACCTAACTCAGGCGATCTTGAAGCTCTCTTTCCAATATTCAATGTGAAGGGAAATAGGAAATTGTCGAAATGGAAGCATCTACATAATGACCAGAGGAAGAGAATCGGGATGATGCCAGATATTGAAAACATTCCTATTTACGCTTGCAATCCTTGTGAGATGGGATGGGAAATGATGCGTTGCCACTGCTACTGCTTGGATGCAGATGAAACAAAGGCCTTGGCAAGGACGATCTGTTGTTGCAAATGGGTGATGAGTCATGGACAAGTGAGGGCGATGTGTGGATGATCCTAGCTGCACAGATGAGGAGTGATTTGCTGCGGCGATTGAGGTGATGAATGATTTGTTGTAGAGACGAGCTAGGCGAGGATCGAAGAAATGATTTGATTTGTGGCAATGAGCAAGGGCGATGAGCAGCTCCATAGTTACTCACGATGACAAGCAACCTACAAAAGCAAAGGTAGGGTTCCTAATTTTTTAATGCTTGCCCTTTAGGTAGGCAAAGTAAAAAATTTAACTTTTTTATTTTTAGGGTAGGCAGGGTCTTACCTCCCTATAACAAACCAACAGGCAGGTAGCCCTCCCTTTTCTAAAGAATAGCGATCCTATGTGTATATATAAAAATGACAAAATTCATCACCTTGTCATTGGACCAAAATTCTTATGTGCATATATAAAAATGACAAACATTTTCCCCATTTCCCTTTTTCATTTGACAACATTCTTTTGGGAGTATTTTTAATGTTGTTCCAACTTTTTCTCCGTTTTTTCCTCTTTCCTATTGCGAATTCTCTTTTTAAAGCAAAAAATCCCTTCATGGTAGGCCACTTGAATGCAGTTCAACTTTTTTTCTTTTTAATAGAACATGCCCGATTATTAAGAGAGGGGGGATTATACAAAAAAAATTTCAGATGGAATCAAACATATGTTAAAAATCAAAAGGCCTGTATTGGTCTGTCTATTGAGACTGAGCCTATTGATTATTAATATATGTTTGATTTCATCATGAGGAACCTGGTACATGCTTTTCTTATATAATTTTTTTTAAAAAGATTTTTTTCTTGATTTTATTAAGTTCTTTTTATAAAATAAACATAAGTAGTTAGATGTTTCGATATGTCAAAAATATGTATATAATTCATTACATGCATTTAGATATACATTAATGTATACATAAAGAAACTCATCTAAGTACAAATGCATATACCTTTTTAAATATATAGTCAAATAGAATCTATAAATTTAAACATATAAACATACAAATAGAACATACAAATAGAATCTATAGATCTAAACATATATATAAAATTTAGTTGGATATAAAACAGAGTGTATACTTAGATGTAAAAATTATATTACATACATATGTAGACACTCAAATAGATTTGACTACCTAGTCAAAACTTCCACATGCTTTTTGATTGCGTGGGCTCATTAGATTTAGCCAGAAGCTCAAAACGTTTCCAATTCTTGTTTAGAACACCACTCAAGATTAGGTTTGGACAACTCACAAATATTTGGCCACAAGGTCAAAACTTTGTGAGGGTTTCCAAACCATCCTTGGGGGATGCCCTCAAGAACAAGATGTTGAAAAAGTGTAGACCTTGTGGCAAAAACTTTCCACGAACTTACAATGATTATCTCACTAGAATAACTTTTGTCTCATGAAGATTTTGTCACAGGTTTAAAGCTTTTCCTCAACTTGTTCATAATATTTTGCCATAATGTCAAAACTTTTCCACATGCCCTCACATGCACATATATAAATACATACATTGACATTCAAAACGATTTGACCACCTGGTCAAACCTTCCATATGCTTTTTTATTGCGTAGACAAGCCTCTTGACCTCATGAAGGTCAGAACTTATTCTCCATAGATATTTGGCTCATAAGATTTGGTCACAAGCTCAAAATGTTTCCAATTCTTGTTTAGAACACCACTGAAGATTAGGATTTGACAACTCACAAAGATTTGGCCACAAGGTCAAAACTTTGTGAGGATTTTCAAACCGTCCTTGGGGGATGACCTCAAAAACAAGATGTTGAAAAAGTTTAGACCTTGTGGCCAAAACTTCTAAGGGAAACAAACTCCCAAAGATTATCTTACTAGAAAGACTTTTGTCTTATAAAGATTTTGTCACACAATCAAATCTTTTCCTCAACTTGTTCATAAGATTTGGCCATAAGGTCAAACTTTTCCACATGCACTCAAACTCATACATATAAATACATATGTAGACACTCAAATATATTTGAACGCACTCCATATGATTTTTGATCATGTAGACAAGCGTAGTCTGCCTCTACGGGTGTAGGCACTCTTCTCAATGTTTTGTTTGGAAACTCCCTTGATTTGACCACAAGGTCAAAACTTTTCTTGGATTTTTTTTTGTGTGGACACCATCTTGCAATCATAAAGATTTGGACACAAGGTCAAATCTTTGTGTGGACACCATTGTTCCCTCATACATACCTGGCGAGAAGATCAAAACTTCTCCTTGCTTGTTTTGGATGCCATCTTGCTTTGAAAAAGTTTTAGCCACATGGTTAAAACTTCTCTAATGTTTTATGGTTATGTTTACACCTTCTAGTCATATTTGTCCATATGAACAAAACTTTGATAGGGTGATATACCATACTGAGAGAGAGAGAGAGAGAGAGAGAGAGAGAGAGAGAGAGAGAGAGAGAGAGAGAGAGATTGGTATGGGGGAGTGGGAGAGATACTACCATGTGGTAGAGTTTGTTATTTCAAATTTAATTTACTAACTATGAGCTCTCATTTTATCTTTTAGATGCATGGGTGTAGAAATCTAGTGCAAAGATATTGTCAACTTGATGGCTAACCTTGAAGTTGTGGCTATGGGGAAGGTACATGCAATAAATACATTTGACACATGCCATGGAAAGCTTCTCGGTGTTGGGTGCCTATCGGTGTTAGTGGAAAAATGTCTCAATAGTAGTGCACTTTTGCCATTCCAAACTGATGATACATGCAAAGTTTGTGATGATGTTGGTAGTTTTGTCAAGTGGACTAGTAAAAATATAATGAAGATGGTGCACAATGAGGAGCGAGCAGAACACAATGCTTTGTACCTTGAAAATGGAAGAACTGACCTAAGAAATTATGGTGGGACAATAATTCAATGTGAGGAGATGCTTAA
This sequence comes from Dipteris shenzhenensis, assembly GCF_047967505.1. Taxonomy (NCBI): domain Eukaryota; kingdom Viridiplantae; phylum Streptophyta; class Polypodiopsida; order Gleicheniales; family Dipteridaceae; genus Dipteris; species Dipteris shenzhenensis. The sequence continues at coordinate 8,891,860 of NC_141596.1, read as the reverse complement.
GGATTATGATTGCATTAGTGTATGTGATAGTTGGAGAGAAAGGAGAGTGGTACTATGGTTAGAGGGAAAAACACAACACCTTGGCATAGGGATCATCCTTTTGGCTTACTCAATGAGGCTATTGATTTTGAACTACTAGGAGACCTTGATGTGGGTGTAGTGGTGGTTAGGACATACAATGCCGATGCATCATCAACTCTGAGTGATGATCTAAATTGTGTCAATTTGTTGAGGTGGCCTATCAATAGAATCTCATTTGAAGATAGAATACCATTGCTAGACGACGAACACATGGTTGATAACATGTATTAACTAGACAAGGTTGATGGAATACAGGATTCCAGTGAGGATTTGATCCCAAGCAAGAATTCAATCTACATTAAAAAGAGAACGTTTTGTATGATGAATCAAAAGGCTAGGGTTGTCGCTCAAAAAACCTCTACATTGAGGTTATGTATAGATGATATTTTAGAAGTGGATTGTTAGCCCTCTCTACTCTGAAGACTAACTCGAAACGCACTACTGCGACAGATTTACATGCGTAATCGAACTTCAGAACTGCGTATGAAAATTCATAGAGTAGAACAGTGATCGACAGAATCATTCATGATAAAACAATAAGATAGATGCAATAGAATATCTGTATTACACTTCTCCGAGCAGTACAACACCGTACTCTCTGATACATAACAATGTTCCTCTTCTGATCACACTGATCCTTGCTCCGATCCTCATCAATGAGCCCCCTGAATGATCGCTCTCTTCTCTTTTATCTAACCGGCACACATAACTCCTTCACGGTTGCCGTGACGGTTGCCGTGCCTATTCAGTTCTCCGCCTGGTCCTAGAACTTCCGTCTTTTCATATCTCACTATAAACTAGATACAACGTATTAATGATAATGATCTAAGGACTCCCCCCCTAGTTCCTCTTTGCTGTTGCTGCTTTTGCCCTTAACACTTGGCACTCCCGGTGAATCGGATTCCGGATCCGCATCCGAACCCACCGGTTCTCCGCTACGGTTCATCCTCGACGTCGCCACCGTCATCGTCCGCCGCCGCCGCTGCTGCCGCTGGAACTGCTGGAGCCGCCGGCGCCGGTACTTGTACTGCCGGAGCCGCTCCGTCCCGAGGTTAAGATCCAGCAGCTCGTCTTCTTTGACCCTCCGCGAGCGACGGAGTTCCTGCTCGAAAACTCTTTCCGCCTCCGCCACTCCCGCTTCGTCCGGCATGTCTCCTGTGCCTTCCGGTAGACTCCCTTCGACTGGTTCTTTCGTGGAACTGGATGACTCCTGCGTAGCCGAGGGAATCTGATGCTGATATTGCTTTAAAACGGCAACCACATCGACCTCGAACAAGCTTACTAGCTCCGTATTCCTACTGAAGTAGTCATCCTCCTCTTCGACCCCCATTCCGTCCATCATATGGATACCTTCCGCCATCGTCGGTCGGAATGGTGTCCTCAGCCCTTGTTTGGTATGTACCGAGAGCTTCAGCTTCTTTTTTCCTTTCCGAATGGTGATGCGGTCTGATTGCCAGTCTTGTTTCACACGGGCCTGCCGCAACCACGGTCTTCCGAGCAATAACGGGTATGACCCGCTAATATCCTCCATCCGGAGAATCACCGCAGCGATTTCGAACTTCACGCCGCAAACCTCCATTTTCAATCCACGGAGCAATCCTAACGGCTGCACTCTCCGTTGGTCTGCCATCCGAACGGCGAAGGGTGCTGATTCCCATTTTGTGATACCCAATGGCACCAGCATTTGTTCGGACAGGATATTGACCCCAGACCCGCCGTCCAGCAACACCCCTCCCACACGGCTGTTCTCCAGTGTTACGGAAATTACCGGGACCGCTTCGTCAAAAACAGGAGGCTGTACTTCCGCTTCAGGCTTTGCAGATCCGTCTGACGACACTTCCATTGTTACCGCTTCCATCTCCGACTCCATCGCCCTGACTGGTTCCGTCAATTGTTTGATGAGAGAACTCCGGAAATTGGGTACCAATGCTAACAATTGCTCCATTGTCATGTGTATTTGCTGTTTCTGCAAATCTTGCCATAAATCATATGGTTCAACACCCTCCTCGCCGGTCATCAGGCTGTCCTTCTGACTGGTAGGTAGACAAGTCGCTTCTGGCTGCTCTCCTTGCAGGCGCCTTGCCACCTTCGCACCATTCTCCGTCACCGAGACTGCCTTTTCCGTGCTCGGCCTAGGTAACACCGTTGGGGTTTTCTGGACCCATTCACCGACCGTCGACCGCACCTTTTGTTGTGCCTGCCAGTCCAACGCCGTAGGTCTCCCCTTCTCTTGCGGGGCCTTGTATTCCCGCACCTTTTCCTGGGATCGTGTGACCACGAGCACATCTCCGCTCGCACTTCCTCCCACTTTGCCTTCAACAGGGACACCCGCCGGTACTTCCGGTACTTCTTCGGACTTCGGACTAGGCTCCTTGCTATCCTGTTGCTGACTGGCATCATCGCATTCGATAATCAGAACCGCATTCACTGCTGGTGTGGACTTGCCTTCTCCGGATCCCCGGATTGCTTCCTTTTCCGCCTTGTGGCGCTTGAATAATTCGCAATCTACCTTTCGATGTCCGGGTTGATTGCAATAAAAACATAGGAACGTCCGTTCCCCTGCTGGTTCATCTGCACCTGTTCCAGCCGTTCTCGGCCGCCAAGGTCTTCTCGCCGGTGCGGCTGGTACCGCGGCTGGTGCTACGGCTGGTGCCGCAACTACCGCCGCCACCGCTGGTGTCGAGGCTATTCGTGCGTTATAGCGGCAGATCTCCGTGGTATGCGTCGCTGTTTGGCAAATCGTACACCACCGCTCATTCAAACCGCATTCCTCTGCTAAGTGTCCTGCATTCCGGCACCGATTACACCAAGTATCCTTGCGAACTTTTGAAGAGGACCCTATTCCACTATCCCGGCTTTTGGCTCCGGCAGCAGATCCTTCCGGAAATGACTTCCCTGCCGTTTTTCCAGCCTTCCGCCTCATGGAACGTTTGTCCTCCTCCTCATCCGACTGATCCGACTCCTCCTCATTATCGGTATCGGAGTCTCCCTCAGCCTCCTCATACTTCACTTTTCCTTTCCTTCCCTTGGAAGTAAACAGAACTTGTTCCGCCCTCACCGCTGCTTGGACGACTTCTTCCAATGAAAGAGCTTCCAGATCCAACGATGCCAGGGACCTTTTCAATCCTTTATTCAGCCCCTCCATGAAGTAAGCATTTTGGATGGGGACTGCCGGGGTAGTTGCTGCATCGAGGCGGCGGATCAACGACCGAAACCTGGCCGCATACGCCTCCACTTCTTGGTTCTTCTGTTCCAGTTTCCCCAGTTTGGCCAGGACATGAACACGGGTCTTGTCCTCCCGAAACCGGAGCAAAAAAGCATCCCGCAGTAGATCAAACGTGGCGAAATGGGTAGCTCCATATTGCGCGATCCATACTGCCGCCTGCTTCTGCAGTGTCGGGATGAAAGTCGCCATCTTCATAAGATCTGTCGCCTGCACTGGTGGAGCCGTATTCACCATCCATGCCATCTCAAATGACAGTATATGTGCATCCGCATCCTCCTTATCCCGTCCCGAAAACTTGGGGTACTTCACCGTCATCCTGGGTACCAGTGGTGGAATAGCCGCGCTACTTACCGCCGGAACTCCACCCCCGCCTCCGCCTCCACCGCCTCCACCTCCCCTACCGGGATCTGGTGACGGACCTGGGGCTCCGCTTCCTGCAGGTACACCACCCCTCCGTCTCCTGGGACTCGGTGGTGGGGAATTCCGCAACGGTGACACTTCGTCTTCCGGAGGAGTACTTGTTAAATCGAACGGGCTACTGCGTCCGGAGGATTCGCCTTCCTCCTGAACACCGGAAACGACTGGACCTTCCTCTCCTGGGATCAGCGGAGGTGTGTCAGAGCGGCTACTACTCTCACTATCCGTGAAGAAGCCGAAGAGAAGATCACGTTGAGCCACATATCTGTCATACCGTTCCTCGCGGGTTGTACGTGCCGATACTGGAGTTGCAGGCTCCCGAGGCCGTGCCGGAGAGCGCGATGTTCCCCCTGGCTCACTCCCAGCGTCATTCATGCGCTAGTCCACGCACCGAGGAATCAGAGTATTACAGATGGGGAGCATCCAACCTCTCCGGGGTATCCACCGCGACGAACATGGAAATCTTCCGTGGTCGCCAAAGTGTTAGCCCTCTCTACTCTGAAGACTAACTCGAAACGCACTACTGCGACAGATTTACATGCGTAATCGAACTTCAGAACTGCGTATGAAAATTCATAGAGTAGAACAGTGATCGACAGAATCATTCATGATAAAACAATAAGATAGATGCAATAGAATATCTGTATTACACTTCTCCGAGCAGTACAACACCGTACTCTCTGATACATAACAATGTTCCTCTTCTGATCACACTGATCCTTGCTCCGATCCTCATCAATGAGCCCCCTGAATGATCGCTCTCTTCTCTTTTATCTAACCGGCACACATAACTCCTTCACGGTTGCCGTGACGGTTGCCGTGCCTATTCAGTTCTCCGCCTGGTCCTAGAACTTCCGTCTTTTCATATCTCACTATAAACTAGATACAACGTATTAATGATAATGATCTAAGGACTCCCCCCCTAGTTCCTCTTTGCTGTTGCTGCTTTTGCCCTTAACATGGATACAACAGGATGATGTGCTAACAAATGGTGCCAACTCACTAGTTGAGAAGAAATAAATGATATTTGCAACTACTTTTGGAGATTGAACTTGGAAGCATGCACTAACTATGTGTATGATATTTTTGACTCATCAAATCATGTTGAGCCATCCATGGAAACAAAGGATTTTTAAGGAAAGCTTGGGGCAAGTGGGGTATAAGGATATTTCTTTGACCACATTCATCAAATATGGACCACAGAGTTCAAGCATGTAAGTCTTTCAGCAACAAATGAGTTCTACAAGTGAAGCACTTGTTCGGAGATTAAAAAATAGCTGGGGGCAACAAAATTTATACAAGAATGTGATAAACTCTTGAGGTGATGTTGATGTCACATGCTACAACAACAAAGCTATAGAAATGTCTATTATGCATGGCACTTCACCTTGGGGGGTGCACTACTTAGAAACCCTATGTATCATGTGTGTTCAAGGGGTATTTGAAAAACCCCTCAACTAGAATTTTTCCCCCAATAAAAACACCCCTCTTTACTTATGAACTAAGTGATTTTTTTCTAATTTGAATTAAAAAACCCCCCTATTATTGTAAACCTATTAAATTTTCCAAAAAGACAAATTAAAATACCCCTCCTTTTGAATGAACATGGTACAGTAAAAGTTTATGAGCTGAACCCCCAAACGCTTGGCATCACAATTGTGAATTCCAAAAAGAACTTGTGCATCATACATGACAAGATGGATCAACAAAAGACATCAATACCAAGATTGAGGGTGCAATCAAAAGAGATGGACAAATGCCCTCATTTGTCACTTTCAGTAATAGGAGTTATCACACATGGACATGGGGAAGGGTAATATGGTCACTTCGCTTTGGGACTATGGCCTCATGACTCAAACTTCACTATTGCATCATTGTCCATGTGTTTACCAAACTTAGAGAGGTTGGAGAGACATGAAAAGGGTGATTTGATAAAGGATGGTATGCTAAGAGGCACTAGATCATAACCAAGGTAATATAAATCAAAACATGTTTATGGATTAGATGGTAGCATCGGATGGTCAAATGGATTTCAAATGATTCCCTGAGAACTTACAACTAGAGCTTGACAATTGTAGATCAGAGAATAAAAATTGCTTCTTGTTTGCATTTTTATTGCTTTTGGTGGCACGAGGGACCTTCAAGATGATACAACTAGGATTTCTTATGGTGGGTCATACATATGAGCACATTAATGCCATGCTTATCAAATTCTCTGAGAATATTAGGACAAGCACAAATTTCACTTTCCCACACCTGATGCATCATTTTCAAATGTATCAATCTTCAATGCCCGTACCATTCTTATTAACCCATGCCCTTGATTTCGAGAGTTACATCGATGGCTTCTTCTGTGATAACTAGGATGCATTTGTGGGACATTCAAAGCCACTACAATTTAGGTTTTATATGAAAGGAAGCATGCCAAACATGCTGTACAAGATGCATCCAAAGTCGATTGAGTGGCTACCGAGAGAAGGTGCCATTCAAATTCGGAAGAGGGACAATTCTGGGCAGCCCATGCTTGCAACAGTGTCCCCAATGTTGGTACCCATGTTTGAATACATAAAGGAACTAAGCTATTGGGAAAGATGGTCAACATCACAAGGTTTAGATGCTGAGTTCACACGGTACATAGCGCAAGCGCCCGTGGCCTACCTTGCATAAGTAGTAGGAGCCTACCCTAAAGCATGAGACCTATCTTCACGAGCATATCTCCTACTAGGAAATCCTTGTTTAATTTTTATTTTTATTTTTAAAGATGTCTTTGTTAAAAATGTATTCATTTGTGAATCATGATCTCTGCCAATATTCACTTTATGCTTTGTCATATAGTGAGATTGAGAAGCCATATGAATATGGATGCGAATATGCGCTAGACTTTAGGACCTCTACTCTCTATGTGCCAAGATTTATTAAATTTTGTCGTATAATGAGGTTGGATGATCCGCTCAGGAATACGAGAACTCCTTCTCTCCTTCACATCTCTCTTCTCCTTCATCATCATGGTCTAGATCCACACTCGGACAGAGATTGTTGACTTGTTAAACCAACAGAAATGACACTCTGGTTTCTTTCACCACCGAAGAGGATGCCCCCCTATCACCATACATCTCCATCCCTTCTCCCTTTAAAAAAAAAAAAAAGGTGTTGGTGGGCATGAGAGGCTCCCGACAACATACATGCCTCCTTGGGCACTTTCCCTATGTTAAATTAACCTTCATTCTGTAGTTCTCACCTCCTTCAAGTTCTCTACAGAATTCATGTTCTACTACTACTTTCTTATGTTGAAGGCTTCGATTTTTCACCCTTGTCTATCGTACCGTAACTCTATTGCTCTACTTCAAATTTCTAGATAGGTTGTCATTGCTTCTAGGCTATTCCTTTCCATATAATGAGATTCAGAAGACATACCATGGACTTGAATATAGGCAATACTTTAGGTCTACCCTCTCTCTGCCAATATTTATTAAATGTTATGTCGTATAATGAAGTTGGATATTGATGCTCTAGGGAATACCATCTAATTCACCCTCGTTGCAACACAAACACACACTTCAATATTTATTAAATGTTATGACGTATAATGAGGTTGGATGATGCTCTAGGGAATACCATTTTCACCCTCGATGATCTTGAAGTCTTCTGCTTTGTCCATTTCATCATAATATTTAGATAAAAAGACAACTGTGTCATTGATGTGCATGTCCCTCCCCCTTTCCTGGATGTTCCTTTATATTGCCTATTTCATCGAGGCTTATCAGTCAAATCATTTCATTGACTTTTAGTCATTGACTTCGCTGTCCATTGACTTTTAGTCATTGACAACTTTTTCCATTTTATTATAATATAAAGATAATATGACAACTTTGTCCTCACATGCACGTCTCTCCCCCTTTTGTCAACATTTCCCTATATAGTTGCCTATTTCCTCCAGCTTTTTTGGCAATCCCTTCAGCTTATCTGTTAATGCATTTCTTTGAATTTTAGCCATTGACTTCCTCCCCAATGTGAAAAGCCAATTATTTGGGTTAAGACCCTAAGGGTGCTCCAGTGGAATCTACCGCTAGCGGAGAAAGTAGCGAGATACCCTTTGTTTAGCACTGCCCCCTTAGAGAGGGTGCTATAGTGGAGAATTGGATTCTTATCATTTGTGAATTTCAAATGTAATTTTTTAAATTAACAAATCAAGATTGCCTCAATTTTGGAATTGGATGTTTTATATGATGAATGCTTTTCTCTATGATTTAGCCCATAAATTAGGATGTAGTGCCCATGCACACTTGTGCACTCTTGTTTGACAAAACATGTGTGCCTCAGGATCTATGGAGCACTCTAAGGTGGATGGAACCTGTGTGGAAACATGATGAAGAGAGTGCTCATGACATGTATCTCAAGTCAATTAGGTTCCAAGATAGATTAGCTTGGACTCATAAAGAGAATCTTGAGATAGTGCAAAGTGCCTGATTGATATTACTTCAAATGAACCTCCCTTTTATAGGTGAGGGTACTTACATCCATTTGCTTGCTCACATGTGGGATATCTCCTCTATGCCATGTGGCAGCTTACCCTTTGCTCATACCTTTGCTCTACATGTGCTCATGGCACCACAACTCTCAACACCTCCCCTTGGTGCCATAATCCTTTGGCTACTGCAAGGTGGTCAGATGTGAGTTACATTCCATCACCTCCCCTTAGTGCATGCATACTACTTAAGGTGGTCAAGTGTGGCTTCTACATGTCAATACCTCCCCTGGGTGCTTTCATAGCTACTCTCAGGTGGTCAGGTTTGATTACAAAACATAATAGGCAAGGTTGGCAAGGTTTTTGCTTTTCTCAATACATTCAATTGATGTCACCTTTTGGCTCATGGCTTGATGATGACTCGTTTGCTTCTTTGTTTGGTGTAGCTACCTGCATGATGCTTTGTTCTTCCATGTGCCTTGATGCTTTATGTGTGGATGCCATGCTTTCTGCTATGGTCATCTCATGCACTTGTGCTTTTGGCTTGCTTTTTACATCGATGTTTGCATTCATGCTTTGCTTTTCCATTTGTTGCAAAGGTCTTACCAATTGATTTCTTTCAATATTGGCAGTGTCTAATTGCATACAATGATTCTGACTTGACAGGCGCGTAGAGCTCAAAAAGACGATCACTTTTCCTTTTTGGAGCATGTGCAAATTCTTCCTGGATTGCAAGTTATGGCTTGTTGAAGATTTTGTGAAGAAGAAGGGCCTTTGATGATGTGGCACAGGGATTCACATGCTGAATTCCAAACTGTGCTTAACAAGAGGCTATGCTTAGAAGGCACTGCTGACTGTGCATGGTTATGTGGCTTAACTAACCCTATCTACTTGCTGACCAAGATTAATTTTACCCAAGTTAAGTTAACCAGCAGTCAATGACCACACCTAACTAACCAAGGTTAACTGTGGTTGGATTAACTTAACCATAGTCAAGCCTTATCCTGCCACGTGGCTTTTTGTGGGAAGACCTTGGAGAAGGAAGAGAAGGTTTGAAGCTTTCTCTGCGACGACGGCGACGTGTTGAGGACGGCGACGCGGTGGGAAGGCAGCTCTGAAGCTTGGAGCAGTTCATCTTCCTCGTCTTCGCCCTTAGTTTTCTCAAGAACAGTTTCCACCTCGGAGGTCTTTCTTCTGCTGCAAGCGTAGAGCGGGCTGTTCGCGGCTGAGTCCGTGAGGGCCTTGAGCTACTGCTTGGACTTGTATATGGCGGAGTTGTTGAAGCGTTTGCTGAGTGCTAGGTCGTCCGTTTGTTGCCAATAATGGAGACCCATCCGTCTGTGCGCTGGGAGCCAAAGCTGGTCGCTGAAGCATGTTGGCTGTTCGGAGATGGCTATTGTGCAAGAGATGGCTACTGCACTGGAGCATCGCGTTGGATTGCATGGAGTTCTGCTGGACTTTCCCATTAGTCGTTGGTGATGAATGCATAAGGTATGTGAAGCCTATCAATTTGGAAAACAGGCAAGGAAACCATTTCCTAGACATGTTCAAGAGAGTAAGAAGCCATTGGAATTAATCCACTCTGATGTCTGGACTACTAAAGCTGCATCTATTGGAGGCTGTCATTACTTTGTCACTTTTATTGATGACTACAACAAAAAAGTTTCGATGTATTTTATGAAAAAGAAAAGTGAAGTATTTGGGCATTTCAAAGATTTTAAAGCTATGGTTGAAAAAGAAACAGGCCTGCAAATAAAATGCCTCAGGTCAAATGGAGGGGGAGAGTACCTCTCAAATGAGTTTGAAAGATTCCTGCAGGAGCATGGCATAAAGCAGCAATATTCATGCAATCATACCCCACAACAAAATGGACTTGCAGAAAGGAAAAATAGGCATATTAGAGAGGTATCTCGGGCCATGCTAAATGAAAAAGACCTACCAGATTATTATTGGGCTGAAGCAGTTGCTACAGCAGTTCACATAATGAACAAGACTCCCACTGTAGCAATACATGGCATGACACTAGACGAGATGTATACTGGTAGGAAACCAGATATTTCTCATTTGAAAATTTTTGGTTGCATTGCCTATGTTCATGTGCCAGATGAGTTGAGGTCCAAGTTGGATCCAAAAGCTGAGAAGTGCATCTTTATTGGTTATTCTCTGTAGCAGAAAGCATATAGATGGTATAACCCTTGTACTCGTAAGTTTATAATGAGGAGAGATGTTGTTTTTGATGAGATGAGCAGCTGGTACCAGTAAATGTGATTGATGATATAGATGCACAAAATGGTAATGCTCCACAGAATTCACAGCAACAATCACAAAATATTAGTGGACCTACAGTGTCCTCTAGCAGTGGTTCACATACTTCACCAAGGACAGGTAGATTGAGATCAAGAGAATCTCCTCAAAGCAATGCAGATAGTGGTATGCAGGTATCACGAAAAGGAAAAGAGAAGGTAGATCAGCCCATGTTTGATGTGAATGCAGGTCACTCTTATGTGGATGGTGAATCTAGTGGCTCAAAATAGAGCATTGATGATGAATTTGGTATTCCTTATGTTGTTACCCCCGGAGTAAGGAAGACCAGGGATGTTTTGAGAGCACCTCGAAGTGAGTCTACTTTGCGCAGGTCTACAATAGCTAGGTATCCTATGGATAGGCTGAAATATGATGGATTTACAGCCACTCACTATGCCTATATGGTCAAAGTGATACAGGAACCAGAACCCACTTCTTTTGAGCAAGCCATGGGAAAAGAAAAATGGGAGAAAGCCATAGATGAAGAAATGGATGCCTTGGAAGCAAATGTTACATGGGAATTGGTGCCTTTGCCTAAAGACAAGAATGCAATTGGCTGTAAGTTGGTTTATAAGGTGAAGCACAATGCAGATGGTTCTATGAACAAATACAAGGCACGATTAGTTGTCAAGGGGTATGCACAGACATATGGCATTGATTATGAAGAAACATTCAGTTCGGTTGCAAGGATGGCAACCGTAAGAGCAGTCATTGCTATGGCTGCATCAAAGGTATGGTCTTTACATCAGATGTTAGATGGATGTAAAGAATGCCTTCTTGCATGGTGACTTGCAAGAAGAGGTCTATATGAAGCAGCCACCAGGTTATGTGCATGTTGTTCATCCTGGGTTTGTTTGCAGGTTGAAAAAATCCTTGTATGGCTTGAAGCAAGCACCCACAGCATGGTCTGATAAGATAGGACAATATCTTATCACTATTGGCTTTCAGATTTCCACGACAGATTTCTCACTTTATGTGAGAAAAACCGAGAAAGATATAATGCTGCTTGTCATTTATGTTGATGATTTGATCATCACAGGTGATAGTGATGAAGATATCCTTCATGTGAAAATGCTATTGAAGTAGAAGTTTGAGATGAAGGATTTGGGAGAGCTACATTATTTCTTGGGCATTGAGGTGATTAGATCACCAAGTGGGATACAACACTTGTAGAGGCAGTATGGATTGAACATGCTGTCCAAATATGGGATGACAGGCTCTAAGCCTATTTCAGTTCCTTTGGAGCAGAATGTGAAGCTAAGCGCAGATGCAGGTGAGCTTCTGGAAGACCCTACTATGTACAGATGCATAGTAGGAAGTTTGATTTATATGAGTATTACCAGGCCAGATTTGAGCTATGCTGTTGGATTGGTAAGTCAGTTTATGCAGGCTCCAAGGAAACTGCATTTGAATGCGGCTAGATGCATACTCAAGTATAATGTGAAGTCCACATTGTAGTATGTACTATTTTATGAGGCTGGGGTTCAGATATAGTTGCATGGATACACTGATGCTGACTGGGCTGGCAGTATTTCTGATAGACAATCTACCAGTGGATATGTGTTCTCTTTTTGGAGTGCTGCAGTCACTTGGAGTAGCAAGAAACAGCCTACAGTTGCCTTGTCGAGCACAGAGGCTGAGTACAGGGGTGCAGCAATGGCTGCATGTGAGGTAGCTTGGTTGCATAAGCTACTTTATGATATGCATCAGTCTACAAATGGGCCAGTTGTCATTTATTGTGACAACATTAGCAGTATACACTTGGCAAATAACCCAGTCTATCATGCTAGAACAAAGCACATTGAGGTGCATTATCACTATGTGCAGGAGAAAGTTTTACTAGGTCTTATTGATCTAGTTTATGTCAGCACAGAGGATCAGGTAGCTGACATATTCACGAAGGCATTGGGTGCAGAGAAGCTGCGCAAGTTCAGAGACCTCCTTGGTGTGCAGGAATTGGGATTGAGCCTGAGGGGGAGTGTTGAGATATCGAGCTCCACTCGTGATATGCCAGGGTGACCGTTGTGCATTTATGTCACTGACTTGTTAGAGCTACAGATGCGGTTGGTACACCGCCCATGAATAATAGCTGGATGATAGCTATCCTTATGTACTCTAGTTTGTGGCTTAGTTAGTACGCCACCTTAGTTAGCTAGTTTGGTTTGAGACCCTCATATAGGGTTATTCTATTTCTTTGTACAAGAGTTCTTTTTGGCTTTCACAACTAAGAAGAGGAAAACTATTTTTAGCCTCCACCTTTGTCTGTATTCCTGCATTGTGTGTGTGAGAAATCTACAAGTGAGACTCCTTCCTTCTCTCCCACTATCTTCACATGGCGTGCCCATCGCATAAGTAATTGTTCAGATAACAGACATCGGAGCATGCTTTTTGATGCTTATGCATAACTTTAGGAGGAAAACAGTGTATAATGCATGATATACCATGCGTGATACTTTGCTTGCATCTCAACCTAGGTGGTATTGAATTGCGTGGAAAGTGGCACCCCCATCCGATAAGTACTTGTTCGAGTAACACACTTAGGACCGTGTTTTTTGATGGTTGTGCATGACACTAAGACAAAATCGGTGTTTAAAGCTTGATTGACCATGCAAAGCATGTCCGATGGGAGCAATACTATGCACACACCTCATCCTATGTATTGTTGAGTTACATTCAAAGTGGCACACCCATCCATTAAGTACTTGTTCGGATAACACACCTAGGAGTGTGTTTTTCAATGGATGTGCATCACATAGAGGCAAAAACGGTGTATGCTTGATCAACAATGCAAATCATGTTTAATGGGCACAATACTTTGCATGCACATCAAAATAGGTGGTATTAACTTGCATGCAAACTTGCATTTCCATACCACAAGTATTTGTTGGATAACACACCTGGGAGTGCATTTTTTGACGTTTGTGCATAACACTAGGGAGAAAACGATGTCTAATGTGTGATCAACAATGAAAGCATATCCAATGGGCACAACACTTGGCATACACCTCAACCTAGGTGGAATTGACTTGCATGCAAAGTGGCACACCCATCCCATAAGTACTTGTTCGGATAACACACCTACGAGTGCGTTTTTTTAACGGTGGTGCATAACACTAGGGGGAAAATGGTGTATAATGTGTGATTGGCCATGCAAAGCATATATGAATAATACTTTGCATGTGTCTCAACCTAGGTGCTATTGACTTGCGTGCAAAGTGGTGCCCCCATTCGATAAGTACTTTTTTGAATAACACACCTAGGACCGTATTTTTTGATGGTTGTGCATGACATGGAGGCAAAAACGGTATTTAATGCTTGATCGATCATGCAAAGAATATCCGATGGGAACAATACTTTGCATGTGCATCAAGGTAGGTGGGATTAAAGCCTATTCAAAGTGGCACACCCGTCCAATAAGTACTTGTTCAAGAAACACACCTAGGAGCTAGTTTTTCAGTGGTTGTTTAATTGAGGACCTCTCCCTTCCCTCCTTTATCCCTAAACATTTATACCACTCTCCCCTTTATTTAATTGAATCCCTCTCCCCTCCCTCCTTTATCCCTAAGGAATATCTTGCCATCATATACTACTAGACTCCCCTCTTTTATTTAATTGAACCCCTCCTTCACCCCTTTATCTTAAATATTTTATTTAATCGATGCCCTTTCCCACCCCTCTTTTGCCATCATAGACCCCTCCCCCCACCCCCCAACAAATAAATTACTAATTAAAAATTATAATTAATAAGTAGATTATTAAAAAGAGACTAATATTTATGTAATGTTGCTATTGCAGCTTGCTTGCAAAGGACTCTGACAAAGGAGATGGCTATAGATTTTGTTCTAGGGATGGATGTGATTTTATGTAGAAAAGCACAAGTAGTTACATTTTCTACAATCCATTATAGTGATCCCAATTCAATTTGCCATTTTTGAAGACTTGGAAAAGATAAGGTGGTGGGAGGCAGTCGATAGAGCGAGCGAGGAAAAGCGAGCGGGCCCAAAAAAGCGAGCGAGCTTTTCTGCAATTTCCTTATCGAGGTACTCAACATAGCTTTGTGGAAACCACTATTTGGGAAGATTCTCAAAAATAAAACTTATGTTACTATGTGTAACTATACCAATATTGCGAATTATAGTCTACCTTAACTTCCAATTGGAGCCATACTCACATTATGCAACAATAATATGTGGGTTTGAAAGAAACCGAATTTCCACTCCAAAGAGGATTCCATTACTGATACAATAAATCTTTTGCATTTGAAATGGGTCTTATTATCAAACTCCTTCAATAATCAAAACAAATGTGTTGCTTGATATGTTGAACTTAGTAACGTAAACATCACTTCACCCATATGCGGGGAAAAAAAACTGTCTGTAGACTTCATAGCATGGGATTGCATGAACACTTATAACATTCAAAATGGTTCTTCTTATTAAAAGTGTTATCAACCATGAAAGAAAATGTTTAAAAATAGTTCACCCATATGTTGAAAAACCCAAGTGTCATTTATGACATTCAAAATTGTTCTTGCAACCATCCTGTAGTTCCTAGAGATTTTGCCCATACTTCCAACCCCTTCCCTTCAACCACTAAGAGGTATCTAATAGTTTTATAGAACACTTGAGATATCATCACCTCCTAATACAAAACCATTATTACTATTTGTAGAACACTTGTAATATCATCACCTCTTAATACAAGACCATTCTTACTATTTGTAGAACACTTGAGATATCATCACTCCTTCCCTTTAGCCACTAAGAGGTACCTAATACTTTTGTAGAACACTTGAACCATTCTTACTATTTGTAGAACACTTGAGATATCATCACCTTTTAATACAAAACCATTCTTACGGTTTGTGTAACACTTGAGATATCATCACCTCTTAATATAAGACCATTCTTAGTATTTGTAGATCACTTTAGATATCATCGCCTCTTAATACAAGACCATTCTTACTATTTGAGAGATTAATGGATTAAAGGTTTGAAGCTCATAGGAGACGAAGGAAGAGAAAGTCAGTTTCAACATGAGGACAATAAAACTAATTGGAATATTTTGACTTATGTATTATACCTTTTTGAAGACTATGAATTTAAGTCAGTTTCAACATTAGGATGATAAAACTAATTAGAATATTTTGACTTATGTATTATATATTTTTGAAGACTATGAATTTTAATGAGGAGAGGCACACACACTACTTAGTAAATACACTAGTACTACTACTAGCCTACGACTATTAAGCCTAGTAGCACCAGTGTGATTTTGAGCCTTGTATCAACCTTTTGATAATTTTCTTTCATTGTTAGTGCAATACAAATTATTCCTTCTATCAGAAGAATCTTGCCAAATTTCTTCAAAGTGATGATTTTGTAGTCTACATCCACTATCGTCTGACTCTCAAAAATATATTAAATGTGAGCACCCATTTATCTTGTATGATCAACCCTAGACTATGCTACGATAGGACATTACTAGAACAAAAAAAATATGAATTGATATGGCGATGTTCGGTGTGAAATAAACAAATTAAGGATTTAATAAGAAAGAAAACAATCAGAATCAATAGGCTATTCAATGGCTCAAATCTGCACAGAAATTATAATGTGCCTCCCAACTCTTATGCATTCCAGCTCCTCATGTTTGACAAGAATGCAAACAATAATGAAATCACATTATCTTTAGTTTCAAAGTAAGCAAAGCACCAAAAATAAATGCAAACATATTGGATGAGGAATAAATAGGTATAGATATAGATAGACCTATATATATGCATTCATAGATATAGTGATGATTAAAGTTGGATGGTCGTAATAATATTATGTGTACTATCATTGGGATTAGGACTACTATTGGTAATATTGTATGTAGTAGTAGGAGAACTACCATTAAGGAACACTCAAATAAAATTACTAATGGTGGTGATAAAACTACCACTAGTAGTTTGGTAATTACCCCTAACATCTACAACAAATATTTGATGGGTAGCTAGTATTAGGTCAAAAGGCCCCAATTGTGCTATAATAATGGACCAAAAAAGGGAGTGCTATAGCATCACCTAAGGGTCACTTTTTATCCATGAAAGAAACAAGTCGGTGCAACCTAGGTCATGTGGAGTGGTTCGCGTCTCTTTCCTTGACAAAAAAGTTACACTTCCTTTGATAGTAACTACAAAAATTGCTGCCATAGTGCCGTAGAGTAGCCCCTAGGTTGCACCATCATCCTTTTTTGCTTTTGAGCCATTAAGTTTGATCCACTGATTTTATGTAGAATTATTCTACTATATGTTCACATGTCCTTAATAGGATCTTGATATAATCCCTTCCATTGTAAGTACTTTTACTTTAAGTTTCACATATCCTTAACAAACCACTAGGCTTCAACACAGATTCATTCTTATGTTTCAAGCCTCAAAATCAAACACCCTTGTAAAAGGGATAATGTATTAAAGCTACATTCAATCCATCAAATCTTTGAATAATAGTTCTATTGAAAATTCATGTATCATCAATAGGATTTCATCCATTATATGTTCATTTGTCTTTAATAGTATGTCTAAAAATTCATGTATCTTCAATATTATTTCTCTCATGTGTTCCAATATCTTCAAAAGGATACCTTTATTTATGTCCAAACTTGAGCATTGATTTATATTTATCAAACACAATTTCACTCCACCTATTCTTTAGAATGAAATCTTTTTTGCCAAAAGTGGGACAAATGTAAGGTCTTTCCACATATTCTTAAGAATGAAAATTTTGGCCTTATGTTGGCAAGTCTATGGAATGAGGGTAAGGCCAAAGTCTCTGGTACGGTGCACTAGGTCTTGATTAATTCTTCTTTAGGCTTGAATATTTAATGCATTAACTTCACGACTATTATCTATGCTTGAACTTGTAATGTATTAATTTCATGACTTAGGATTTTATGAAGTTATATCTAACATGTCCCAAATTTAATGGAAATTAATATCCTACATAACACAACAAAGTATCATCATATCCCTTCCCAAAATCAATGCTACCTAGAAACTCTCCTGGCATTTTCACTACCTTGCATTTGAGTTAGCTACGATGAAGAATGTTGCCTGCCTTTGGAACCTCTTACAGTTACCGTTAGCATGATCTAATTTCATGTACCCCAAAACTTGAGACTTGGAGATTCCCATATCACACTAGCGGTAGCTATCTTGTCCACTCTCAATGCTAGTAAGAGCTAGGCCCCATAGACCGGTAAAAGAAGTCTTTTTGGAGGTTCAATTTTTTCCCTCCGTCTTCTGCAGGCCCCATGATAAAATAGGATATATTCATCACCGTACATTTAATGCAAGAATCGACACAACTTTTTTGGACTTGACTATGTAGTTTACATCTCAAACTTGGTGCTAAAATTGCAGACTGGGAGATTCCCATATCACACCAACGGTAGCTGTCTTGTCCACTCTCAACACTAGTAAGAGCCGGTCCCCATAGACCGGTAAAAGAAGTCTTTTTGGAGGTTCAATTTTTTGCCTCCGTCTTCTCCGGCCCCATGACGGAATAGGATATATTCACCACCCTACATTTAATGCAAGAATTGACAACTTTTTTTCGACATGACTATGTAGCTTACATCCCAAAATTGGTGCTAAAATTGCATACCGGGCATCTCCCTTTGCGGGGGGGTGTCCCTAGCAACCCCTTGGACTTGCTCTATTTGTCTAGTTGTGTCTCTCCACAAAAATAGGAGTGGGGCCTATTTTCCCCATCTAGTAAAACTATATGCATCAATATGTATGTATGTATGTATGTATGTATGTATGCATGCATGCATGCATCCATGTATGTATGTACACACACACACACATGTATGTATGTATGTGTACTAAAACTACTAAAACTATATGCATCAAATAATGTTGTTGATCAATTTTTGGCATACCCCACCAAAATCAAGACCCCCATTGCAAAGAAAGGTAAGGAACACAAGTGCTTGTTCTTATGCTCATGAAACAACAAAATGCATGACATAGGCAACCAATGGGGTCTTACTTTTGATGTTTGTATGTATGTATGTATATATGTATGTACATACATACATGCATACATATATATATATATGTCTGTGTGTGTATATATATATATATGTATGTATGTATGTATGTATGTATGTGTGTGTGTGTGTGTATGTATGTATGTATGTATGTATATGTGTATATGTATATGTTGATGCATATATGTATATATTGATGCATACAATTTTGATATATGGAGAAAATGGACATGAAAACCATCTAAATTGGTTCTTGTTGTTCGATTTGATATATGACATGATCCTATTTGGATTTGTAAGTCCAAAGATATGGGGTCCTACTTTTAGGGCCTGAATGCCTAAAATAGGCAGTGCGTTAACACGCTGCCTATTTCATGCATTTAGGCCTCAAAAGTAGGACCCCATTGGCAACACAATGGGGTCCTACTTTTGAGGCCTAAATGCATGAAATAGGGAGCGCGTTAACGCGCTACCTATTTTAGGCATTCAGGCCCTAAAAGTAGTACCCCGTATCTTTGGACTTGCATATCCAAATGGGGTAATGTCATATATCAAATCAAACGGCAAGATCCAATTTAGATGGTTTTCATGTCCATTTTCTCCATCAACCAAAACTATATTCATCAAATAATGTTGTTGATCAATTTTTCAACAAAATGCATTCATGACATGGGAAACCAATGGGGTCTTACTTTTGATGTTTGTATGTATGTATGTATGTATATATATGCATGTACATACATACATACATACATACATACATACATATATATCTATATATATATATATATACATATGTATGTATATGTTGATGCATATATGTATATATTGATGCATACAATTTTGATATATGGAGAAAATGGACATGAAAATCATCTAAACTGGCTCTTGCCGTTTGATTTGATATATGACATGACCCCATTTGGATTTGTAAGCCCAAAGATATGGGGTCCTACTTTTAGGGCCTGAATGCTTGAAATAGGCAGCGCGTTAACGCGCTGCCTATTTCATGCATTTAGGCCTCAAAAGTAGGACCCCATTGGCAACACAATGGGGTCCTACTTTTGAGGCCTAAATGCATGAAATAGGGAGCGCGTTAACGCGCTGCCTATTTTAGGCATTTAGGTCCTAAAAGTAGCACCCTGCATATTTGGACTTGCATATCCGAATGGGGTCATGTCATATATCAAATCGAATGGCAAGATCCAATTTAGATGGTTTGCATGTCCATTTTCTCCATCAACTAAAACTATATTCATCAAATAATGGTGTTTATCAATTTTTGGCATACCTCCCCCAAAATCAAGACCCCCATTACAAAGAAAGGTAAGGAACACAAGTGCTTGTTCTTATGCTCATGAGACAACAAAATGCATGAAATAGGCAACCAATGGGGTCTTAATTTTGCTGTATGTATGTAATTATGTATATATGTATGTATATACATACATATATATCTATATATGTATGTATGTGTGTGTGTGTGTGTGTATGTGTGTGTGTGTGTGTGTATGTGTGTGTGTGTGTGTGTGTGCGTGCGTGTGTGTGTGTGTGTGTGTGTATGTATATATATATATATATGTATATGTATATGTATATGTTGATGCATATATGTATATATTGATGTATATATTGATGCATACAATTTTGATATATGGAGAAAATGGACATAAAAACCATCTAAATTGGCTCTTGTCGTTCGATTTGATATATGACATGATCCCATTTGGATTTGTAAGTCCAAAGATATGGGGTCCTACTTTTAGGGCCTGAATGCCTAAAATAGGCAGCGCATTAACGCGCTACCTATTTCATGCATTTAGACCTCCAAAGTAGGACCCCATTGGCAACACAATGGGGTCCTAGTTTTGAGGCCTAAATGCATGAAATAGACAGCGCATTAACGCGCTGCCTATTTTAGGCATTCAGGCCCTAAAAGTAGTACCCCGTATCTTTGGACTTGCATATCCAAATGGGGTCATGTCATATATCAAATCGAACGGCAAGATCCAATTTAGATGGTTTGCATGTCCATTTTCTCCATCAACTAAAACTATATTCATCAAATAATTTTGTTGATCAATTTTTGGCATACCCCCCCAAAATCAAGACCTCCATTGCAAAGAAAGGTAAAGAACACAAGTGCTTGTTCTTATGCTCATGAGACAACAAAATGCATGACATGGGAAACCAATGGGGTCTTAATTTTGATGTTTGTATGTATGTATGTATGTCTATATATGCATGTACATACATACATACATACATACATACATACATACATATATATATATATATATACATATATATATATATATATATATATATGTATGTATATGTTGATGCATATATGTATATATTGATGCATACAATTTTGATATATGGAGAAAATGGACGTGAAAATCATCTAAACTGGCTCTTGCCGTTTGATTTGATATATGGCATGACCCCATTTGGATTTGTAAGTCCAAAGATACGGGGTCCTACTTTTAGGGCCTGAATGCCTGAAATAGGCAGCGCGTTAACGCGCTGCCTATTTCATGCATTTAGGCCTTAAAAGTAGGACCCCATTGGCAACACAATGAGGTCCTACTTTTGAGGCCTAAATGCATGAAATAGGGAGCGCGTTAACGCGCTGCCTATTGTAGGCATTCAGGCCCTAAAAGTAGTACCCCGTATCTTTGGACTTGCATATCCAAATGGGGTCATGTCATATATCAAATCGAACGGAAAGATCCACTTTAGATGGTTTTCATGTCCATTTTCTCCATCAACTAAAACTATATTCATCAAATAATGTTTAGCATACCCCCCCAAAATCAAGACCCCCATTGCAAAGAAAGGTAAAGAACACAAGTGCTTGTTCTTATGCTCATGAGACAACAAAATGCATGACATGGGAAACCAATGGGGTCTTACTTTTGATGTTTGTATGTATGTATGTATGTATATATATGCATGTACATACATACATACATACATACATACATACATACATATATATATATATATATGTATGTATGTATGTATATGTTGATGCATATATGTATATATTGATGTATATATTGATGCATACAATTTTGATATATGGAGAAAATGGACATGAAAGTCATCTAAATTGGCTCTTGTCGTTTGATTCGATATATGATATGACCCCATTTAGATTTGTAAGTCCAAAGATACGGGGTCCTACTTTTAGGGCCTGAATGCCTGAAATAGGCAGCGCGTTAACACGCTGCCTATTTCATGCATTTAGGCCTCAAAAGTAGGACCCCATTGTGTTGCCAATGGGGTCCTACTTTTGAGGCCTAAATGCACGAAATAGGCAGTGCGTTAACGCGCCACCTATTTTAGGCATTCAGACCCTAAAAGTAGCACCTTGTATCTTTGGACTTGTATATCCGAGTGGGGTCATGTCATATATCAAATCGAATAGCAAGATCCAATTTAGATGGTTTTCATGTCCATTTTCTCCATCAACTAAAACTATATTCATCAAATAATGTTGTTTATCAATTTTTGGCATACCTCCCCCCAAAATCAAGACCCCCATTTTGATGTATGTATGTATATATGTATTTATATACATACATATATATGGATGCGTCAATTTTACGAGCAAAAACCTATGAGCAAGTTTATACGAGCGTGTTTTTCAAGAGATTTTAAAAATAGTATTTCTTTAGGAAACATGGTTTTTACATTTTTATTTTCATTAGAACTAGATCCCTTTATCATAAAATTATACAGACTAGTCACTCATTCATTTTTACATCACATAAATCTTCTTACTGATAGACATCCCTTTGTACCCTTGTTATTACCTTTAAAAAGTATTGAAAAATAATTCATTTAAGAAATGTCCCTCATAATCACTCTCAATATAATAATATTATACATAAATAATTACTTATTAAACACATTTATATCATATGGCAATATCTTTCAAGTGTTTTTATAGTATTAATAACAAGATATTTATGGACATGTTTCTAAAGAAGTTTAAATTACTGTAAATAAGTATTAACTTGGGCTTATATATCACTCTCATAAAATACATGTAATATTTAATACTATATATGCAAGGTTTTCCAAAATATAACCCCATAGATGTGCTCAAATGGGGTTTTCCGATCAATTTGAGTGGCTGAATGACTATATTTGGACATTGGATGTGAAAGTTATGTCACTTTTAAAAGTGCTGTCCAAGGTAGTTTCGCCAGCGAAACTACCTTGAAAGACCTTGTTCAAAGGGGTTTCGCTGGCGAAACTACCTTGATGGCTTGCTTCAATGAGTTTTCTTTGGAGAAACCCTTTCATGAAGATAGGTTGAGAGACGTTTTTCAATGTCACCCCCTATTAAGTAAAAAGTTGTAAGAAGGATCATAAGGGAATTTTCATAGAGAAGTCTACTCTACATGTGGGTTTCTTCAAAAGCCATCCCATTATGTTCTCACCATTCCCAAAGATTCACATAAATATTCGTGTATAAAATAGGCATTCCTATAATACTTTTCATATTTCTAAGTGAAACTATGTTTTCTTCTGATCCATTTTTGTCATATTTTTGCATAGTTGGAAGCTTTTTTTTTCCTTCGCTCGGACGCTCGGAAGATTTCGCTCGGAAAATGCTCGTCCCCCATATATATCTATATGTGTATATATATGTGTGTGTGTGTGTGTGTGTGTGTGTGTGTTTGTGTGTATACACACACACATGTATGTACGTATGTATGAATGTATGTATATATATATATATATATATATATATATATACATACATACATATGTATATATTGATGCATATATTGATGCATATCTTGATGTATATATTTATGCATACAGTTTTGATTGATGGAGAAAATAGGCATGAAAACCATCTAAATTGGCTCTTGCCATTCGATTTGATATAGAACATGATCCCATTGGGATTTGTAAGTCCAAAGATATGGGGTCCTACTTTTAGGGCCTGAATTCCTAAAATAGGTAGCTTGTCAATGTGCTACCTATTTCATGCATTTAGGCCTCAAAAGTAGGACCTCATTTCATCCTACATGGGGTCCTACTTTTGAGGCCTAAATGTATGAAATAGGCAGCACATTCACGCGCTACCTATTTCAGGCATTCAAGCCCTAAAAGTAAGACCCCATATCTTTGGAATTACAAATCCAAATGGGATCATGTCATACATCAAATCAAATGGCAAGAGCCAATTTAGATGTTTTCATGCCTATTTTATTGATTTAATAAAGGTATATGCATCAAATAATGTTGTTTATCAATTTTTGGCATACACCCCCAAAATCAAGACCCCCATTGGAAAGAAAGGTAAGGAACACAAGTGCTTGTTCTTATGTTTAGGAGACATTAAAAAAGAGGCCCGGTAGCCCAAAAATGGCAGCGCATCAATGCGCTATCATTTTTGGGTTGCCAGGTCTCTTTTTGTTGTCTCACGAGCATACATATGGAGGTTATTATACAATATAACTAAGAAGTAGTATTGAAGTAGTTCTACAATTTGGATGCATTAAGAGCATTCACATAGCAAGGAAGAATATAATAATTGAATACATTTTTTTTTCAATACATATTGCTAGTGAGACTACCAAAAAGAGGCTCTACCCCTCATGATGTCTCTGGATACAGAATATGAGATTGCTTGATGCTTGGATTGCAGCTGGAAACGTTGCGTGGGCAAAGCCACTATATGCCTCAAGTGTTGGAAATTGATGTATGGCTCAAGTGCTAGAATGTGCAAATCATGGCCAAACTCAAGACCCCTTAGAGATTCCATGAGGGCTATCCTTTTACTACTACACACATCACCTTTAGTCGAGGGTAGAGCCATTCGTCATCACAGGTAGCAAGTTCATGGGACCCCATCCCATGATCCAAGGCATTATTCAAAGGCAAAGTATTTCTGACCATTCCCAAATTGAGTTTGCCAATTCCTAATCTGATTGATTTCATTTACTGGACTTGCAATGCCCTTGCTTAAGCTTGAATGAGCCTCTTGATTTTGGGGGTATGATGGTCAAAGATGGCTTAACACGCCCAAAATCAAGAGGCTCATTCAAGCTTAAGCAAGGGATTTGCAGGTCTTGTTTTTGGGTGGCAAAAGCACGAAAAATGACAGCGCATTAAGGTGTTGCCATTCTTATGCTTCCCCCCTCCAAAAACAAGACCCCCAAGCTATTCATTGGAGACACCAAAATGAGGAGAAGGATGACGTGAGTAGAGGGGAGGGACAGCCTTGGAATTGCCAGCAACAAGCATGATGCAAGGAGGTGAGAAGGCAAAGAAGCAAGGAGGTGAGGAGGTGAGGAAGCAAGGAGGCGAGGAGGCAAGAGGCAGTCTTGAAGGGCAACAAGAGGGTGGAGGTGGCCAAAAGAGTAAGCAGGAAAGGGAAGGATGGAGATTGCTTGTAGGAAATGCTTGGATTAATGCTACAAATGCCTTTTTTTTTTTTGTGTTTTGCAGCATGAAATTTTTATGGCATTTTTCTTTTAAAAAATACAACATTGTTGTGATTAATTGCGCTACAAACAACTCAAGCGGTAAAGCACCATGGATTAGTACAACAATATACATCACAAATGGATGCATACACTCATATACATCACTGATGGATGCATACACTTATACTCACATCAATTTCCAATATTGTATTAGATGAACCCTTAGCATATATGTGTGCATAGAAGACCATTTCCTACATTGATCCCTGATTTCATAGTTAAATTATTCCCTTTCTCACATTCTAACATGTGAAGTTTTAATGTACATGCATTATGGGCACATTATATTGCAATTTATGACTAACTTTTTTTATGAATGCATGATCCTTGTATATGGTCAAGGAAGGTATATTATCATTTTTGAATGACAAGATTACTCTATGCTCCATTTTATCCTATATTAGAAACTATGATCACTAGATATTACATAAATGTATTGCTCCATTATATCCTATACTAAAAACTATTTTGACCCAAATACATAATGCCAATTGAGGTTAGTACTCATGACAAGTGATGAAAACAATCTAATGGTATGAATGAGATCTTATAAATTTTGGATATATAATATGGGTACTATGTTGATTGAGCTATTTTTCTAAGGGAATATTTTCAACTTAATTACTAAATACATACTTACCATGGTGACCTGATTCCCATCTATATGTATAATCAAGTTTTACTTTGTGTTTAAAAAAAATCTTTTGCATAAGGTTAAAATTCGAATAGTATTTATATTTGTTTAAGACTACCCATTGAGCTGGCTCCTATCCTTATATTGAACATGATAATGTTCATAAAGATTTTATGAATACAAATAGATAGCATTGGCTCTCTTTTTAGTGGTTGGGAATGAACCCTAAAAGTACCCTAAAACGACTATGTATTCCCTTATTTGTAGCATGGAAGTGATCATGGTAGAGTGGCATAATCCCTATTTTGCTTTTTTCATAGGTTTTTTTTCTACTCATGGTTGGCAGATACACCACGGCATAGATCCAAATAGATATTTGGTTTTTTGCTTCAACTTGCTTGACTAGACTTTCCTTGATGATTGTTCGATTGTGCATCATGAGTAGTCACTGGCTTAATTGATGCATTAAGTGCAATGTTTTCCTTAAAGTTTTTCATACTACAAGATACGAGTTTGCTTATAGGGGTGGAAATAGAAGCTTGTTAACGCCTGGTGCATATTTTTCGTTAGATGCAGCAGGATACTAGTTACAAAGTGTCGGCCAATTATTTCACTTGAATCATGCTCCTCTTATGCTTGAGTTTATGGTCACGTATTGAGTTTAACATAATAGTCTACAGGATACTGGATGAGCACTCAACATAGTGGTTAGATGCATTCATTTCTAGTTCCGATAGAACTATCATTCAGACATTGGTCATAATAGAAGTATGGAGGGCTAAAATCCTTTTTTGGCTCCCTAAGTTTTTTAAAGCATGGTATTGTCCAGATTACATAGGTATTTTCACTAAGCAAAATTAATCCTTATGATGAAAATGTGTTTTTTTTCTTTTGACATAGTTAGTTCTATTTCCATGTTTTTGGATCGAATGTATGGATGATCTTCTGCAAGCATAAAAGACATGATATGTATATGTAGCACATGATCATGTTTACATATTTTCAGTCATATATTCTACCTTGTGATCTATCGTGGATGTTCAATTTGAGTAGTGTTTGCTTTTTTTATCGCAAATTTTATGTATTGTTATGTCTCTACCTCTCCACAATGACTCAAATTGATAGTATGGGGATGAAAGAGAAGTTAATTGTGAGTTTCAGGCATGCGTTCATTGTTGGAATATGTTTAATTTGCTTATGATCACATCAATTGTTCCAATGATATTGAGGGGAATAAGATGCTGGATGAGGTTCTCGCTCGCTTGAAACCTATTTAATCTTGCTCGCTTATTTGGGGCTGCTCACTTTTCTCCGCTCACTTTTTGGTAATCCTCAGGTGGTGGCAGTAATGTATGAAAGATTCTTAGTGCACATGTTGAGCTAAAGTATAAATGTGGAGATATGAAAACACTTGGAGATGTTTTGCCCTACAATACATCCAACAAATCATTTATAGCAAGGGAAGGAGGTGAGACTTATGCAACATACAATATCAAAAATACAAATTGCACCACCTTGGATTTTACTATAGGGGACATTTTACAAATGAGGTCATTTGCAAATAGGAATGTAGTAGAAGGTGAAGTATTGGGATTGGAACAAGTGGAGCAGTGGTCATTTGCACAGATGAGAATTCTAAAAGTAACTGATGATGGTATGGTAGATAACATAACATCCTGAAGTGATCCCTATTATGAGGTAGGCAAGAATATGACATGGAGCATGCAATTTTTAAATATGAGAAAGAGGCACATGGTTTTTAATGATAAAGATAAGGTATACTACAATATCAAAGGACCTAAAAAGCATGCCCACATGACAAGCTCTATCACTTCAAACGTGGATAATGTCAATATAGAAGTGACATCTTATCTGGGGTGGCTGAGCTCATTGGTTCCGAGAAACAAAAATATTTAAATATAAGCGATGCCTTATCTAGAGTGGATGAATTCTTGCACAGTGAGAAGGGCAAAGGTTTCAATGGTGATGTCTTGTCAGGTGTGGATGAGTTCATGCATATTAACAAACCCAGTGTCGATCAAACTTGTGGATTTGTGAAAGCCATGCAAGATGTCCCAATGAGCGATGTTCTCTTAGGAGTGGAAGAGTTTCAAGGTTCTCAATACTCTCGTAGAATATTGAATGCATTGAATGGCTCTAAGAGTATGTAAAAAGCAAGGATGAGATCAACAGAGGATTATTCAGTATTTGACTTTGATTGTGATATGGCCAAGGATGCAATGACCAATCATGGATGCTTGGTGACAAACAAACATGAGGAGGGAAAGTGCATAAATACAAATAACAATGTGCATGAAGAACAAAAACAGTCATACAAATGCATGAAGAGAAAGCAAAATTCAATCCAGGTAGATCCACAAAAGCAACCAAAGAGGAAGAGAATAATGAAAGAGGAGAAACTTCTTGTAAATGGAAAAAAGATTTGCAATAAGATATATCGTAATATTACTGGATTATCTTATGGTACATATTGGGATTTAGTCAGTAAGGCAAAGGGTGGCAAAAAATTTAGCATTTATGGTAATAAAGGAAGGTCCAAATCAAGAATCTCAACTGTCAGGGCAGCAACAATTTTGCAAGACTTCATACAAGAAAATGCTTTACCTCATCCCCATATATCTATCAAACTCCCTAACCATGACGTGATCATCTCACTGAAATGCACCTTCCAATGGGCTTGATAAAACTTGAAGTATTTGACTCTATTGTAGAAAAGAAAAGGCAAAGAGGGGATGAGATAATTATGGAGGAGATTTAGGATCTAGATCCCCCTCGTGACATCATGAGTGATGCATGAAGGAAGAGGACAATTTGTAAATGGCTTTCTCATGAATAAAGAAATAAGCACTTGATTTCTTTGTGTCCATAATCTTCTTGTTGCTTCCTGCTCTCTTCCAACACTATATAACCTACATCAACTTCAAGCAGTGGGTGCAATGGATGGATTCGCATCCAAAAGTTCTTTCTCCTTATCATTGTCCATCTCTGACAGCATATTGATGCACTATGCAATTGATGCTCTATTTTCTTTTTCCACAGTACCACCTTTGGGACCATGTCTAGGTGGAGATTCTTTTTTTCGCTTCGAATTGTGACCTTATAGGCACCCCAATCCTGTTTCACCTTGGTTGTTTAAAACCATGGCCTTACCATCAACGTTGGATAGGAGAAATCTCCCTTTTCCATCTAGAGGACCACAAAATTTACTTTAAATGACATGACTTGAATTACAATTTACTAATTCTATACAATATTTAGTGGTTGAACTCTTCTTTGATCAGCAATTTGAAAATGTGCTTTGTCCATCTCCATTAGGCCCATCTTCTCATATATATTGTGCGACAGGATATTTACACCTAAGCCTGCATCTAGCAATGTTTTTGGTATTTCTTGGCCATTACAATGCACTTTGATTGCCGGGACCTTATAGACCACATCATCCGATTCTACTTGCAACACCGGTGGTTCTTCCACTAATGGCTGGTAATCTACTTCACATGAAAATTCTAGTTTCTTTTGCTCCTTCTTTCCCTCTTGCAATTTCTTAATGAAGCTCTTTCATCTTGATAAATGCTTGCTTCATGGCTTGAGGTTTTCTTCGTTCCGCTTTCAGTTAGTCATCTCTTGCTCTTGATTTTCTAAATGGTTCCCCAAATTTTGGCTACTTGTTGAATTTGTAGTTGGATTGTTAGTCAAAAATTTTCTTGGACTTGACATCAGGATATGACCTAGACATGTCTTTGGATTTGTTGCCAGGCTGTTGATTAGATTATGTTTTGGGTTTGTCAGATTTCTCCATTCCTGTAGATCCATTGATTGCCAAACTCTTGTCGTTGCCTCTTTGGCTTGTGCCTTCTAAATTTCTTTGAATGTTGTTGTCCATAATTCTTTGTGGTCCTTCCATCTAAGAGCTTTCTCTTTGACCTCAATCTTTGCTTGTGGTTTCTCTTGAACTGGTCCTTTTGATCTGGTCATTTCCAGATTTTCCCACACCAGGTGATTTTTTTGGTTGTGTTTCAATCAAGATAGAGTCGGATCAATCACACAACTCATGCAGGTCATGTTGTCGACCCTTTTTGTAAGCTCACCCAACTCATTACTGCTCAAGTTGGATTCGGATTTGGATTCATTGTCTCGACAATCAAAATGTTCTTTGAAATCTTCTTTGGATTCCACCTCAATTTTTTTCTTTTTCATCTTCCTTCTTCCTATGTGTCATTAAGATCTTTTGGCTACATCAACTAGGGTATTGAACCCATTGCACCTACTGGCAGTACTAGGCCACCAACCAACTTCAAATGTTCAATCTCAGTCCCTTGCAAAAGTATTTGGGTATTGTTTCAGTGTCGTCGGTCTTTCTGCTACATTCAGTCATGCATTCAGGCTTGGGGGGTGCACTATTAAGAAATCCTAGGTATCATGTAAGGGGTATTTAAAATACCCCTTATCTTTAAAAAAATTCCCAATAAAACCACTCCTTTTCACTTATGAACTAATGGATTGTTTTTCTAAAATTGAATTAAAAAACCCCTCCTGTTATTATTGTAATCCTGTTAAATTTTCCCCAAAAGTGGTATTAAAATACCTCTCCTTTTGAATGCACCTGGTACAATAAAATTTTTGGAGGTGAACCCATGAGCATTCAAGTTTGAAAATTGTCGAGTGTAGTCCTCTATGGATATTTTCTTTTGCTTTAGTTGCCTTAGCTTTCTTCTAACATCACTAGGGGGTTTTCTCCTTTTGAAATGTCTCCCAAAAATGTATCTTTTATTGATCATAAGTGGCAAAATTTCCCACTCCATGTGGGCTAAACCACCTCATAGATTTTTTAACAAGTGTGCTCGCAAACTTTTGTAATTTTTTTGGATCCCCAAATAAGGTGTCCAAACTACTGGCTCACCACCCAGTTTCAAATTGGGCAACATCACTGTCTAGATCTTCTTTATCCTTACCATGAAACTCAAAAAATTTACATTTCAAACTTGCTACCTATGGATGTGCCATCATGTGAACTAGTGTATTCAATCCTATGTATGGGTGGACTTATAGGTGATGGTGGTGGATAGTTTGTATTAAGGCTCCTTGGGTTGTTTGGTAAGGTACAAAAATCTTGATTCTCTTTGTCTTGGTCGGAATATGCGTCCAAATTTAATTTAATTTGTTCCTTGGACTCCATCATCTACCCTTAATTGTGTACCTATGGGAGCACCTGGTGGCACCATTTCCTACACATTTGGTGCATGGCTGTCTATCAACATATGGGGTGGATTCACATCCTAAAAGGTGATTAGAACTCCTCATTTCCACATCCCTCATGGGTGTCTTATGCATCTTCATCTCATTGTATACCACATCGTGGCTTTGTATGATCTTCTTTGCTTCTAGATCCCAAAGATGATAGCCCATCTCTCCACTTTCACCATAACCTAGAAAGACACATTTCCTAGCTTTAGGATCTAGCTTCTTGCAAAGCTCTTTTGGCACATGTGCATATGCCTCACACCCAAATGTATGTAAACGAGAGTAAGAGGGCTTCTTGCCACTCCATGCCTCTTCAGTAATACCACCATCAAAACTCTTATTAGGTGATCTATTGATCACATGCACTCCAGTCTTCATTGCCTCAGCCCAAAAACTCGAGGGGGTCACTCATCATATGTAACCCTATCATGTGAGTTCAACAGCAGGACATTTTTAATATCTTATTTTTACAAAAGTTAATCTACATAAGGGAGTATTTAAAATAATTTTGGGAAAAATTTACAGATTTGTATAGAAAAAGGGTACATTTTATTAATGAAAATTTTACAAATAAGGGATTTTAGAAATAGTCCTTGAACGCACATGATATAGAGGGTTTATACATAGTGACCCCCCCGAGCCCAAAAACCATAAGAAAAACTTGCATTAGAAAGTATACATTGCAAACTTTCCTAAATGGTACGGTTCATCTATGCTGCAAACTAGATTCTACTCTCGAGTATGAGGAGACATGAGCTCCCTCTTGTTCCCACGTGTATCACAGAAATGCTAAAAGTCATGAGAGATATACTCCACCATTATCAGTCCATAGGTATTTAAACATTCTACCTAACTAATTTTCGCCCTTCCGAGCTATAGCATAAGCCCCCCACACTTTCCAAGTTGCATCATCAATGAATGTCACATAATATTCATCCCCGCTTAATGACCGTGTAGGCATGGGACCACATACGTCTGCATGCACCAAATCAAGCCTTTCAATCTCTTTCTTTTCCCTTCTTTTATGGGCTGATTTAGTGTGCTTCCCATATAGACAATTCTCACAAAAATAAAAATAAAAAACTCAAATGCGATACATAACCAAAACAACATAAGAGTTTCATCCCATTCAAGTTCATGTGCCCCAACTTCCAATGCCACAAAGAAGTACTTGGATGCTTGGTTATTGCAACAACATGATCAGACACCCTTGATACATGGAAGGGATAAATGTCCCACACTTGACACCCCTTTCCAAAACCATAGAGCCCTTTAGAAGTTTCCAACTTTGAAAGTCAAAAGTGGTCTGAAAACCAGCATTATCTAGCTGACCCGCTAAAATAAGACTTGGTCATCTTAGGCACATGTTGAGCTCACATTTTTCAAAACAAATTCAGACCCATTTGCAAAAGAAAAATTTATGTCACTTGCTCCCACTATGTCACATGCATAGTTATTTCCAAGATGCATACAACCTGTCTTTCCACTGTCATAAGTGTAGAACCACTCCCTATGGGGAGTAACATGGAATGAAGCAATAGAATCCAAAATCCAATCTTGGGAATATGCATCATCTGAAGTGGTAAGAAAGTTTGCAAGTAGACTAGCCATGAAGAGAATGACATCGTCTCTGCTCTTAGTGACCTCATTAATGTCCTCGATCTTCATTTTTCCTTTGTCCTACCTTGGACTTTCTTCCTTCTTATTTTTACTTCAAATTTCATTCTTTTTCTTATCCTTTTTCTCTCTTTTCAGCTTGTAGCAATCCTTTTTCATGTGGCCATTCTTGCCACTATGGTAACACTCAATGTTCTATGCCTTGGATTTGCTACGAGACTTCCCTCTTTCTTGGGACTTCCCCCTAAATTGTGATCTACCCCTTTGCACATTTAAGGCTGCATCCTACTTGTTGCCTCCCATAGACTTCCATCTAATCTCCTTGGCCAACAAGATACCCACAACATCATCAAACTTCAATACTCCACTAGGTGCATAGTTACTGACAACTGTATGAAAGGTATCCCATGAGAATGGCAATGAAACAAGAGAAATATTGCCTTAGTCTCCACATCAACATTCATCTTCTCAGCTTGAAGCTACCTAAAAATAATATTGATTTCATTCAAGTGATAAGCAATGGAGACCCTTTCCTTCATCTATAGCTCAAACAACTCTTCATGAGGTAAACTTTATTAGAGGTAGTTTCTTTCTCATAAGTGCCACATAATTTCATCCAAAAATCTTTCGTAGTTTGCTCATTTACTACTATGAAATAATCTTACTCTGCAAGATGAAGTCTAATGACATGTGACTTTGGGTCTTAAAAAGCAATGTATTTGTTGCAATCTCATGTCATATGAAAGGTTGATGCTATTTAGTGTGGGTTCAATGAAGTATTTATCATGTTTTATAGCAGTGAAAATGGGTGCATATGTTTTGCTATGATTTAAGTGATGGTGCTACAAATATGTAGAGCTTGTTGAGATGAACACTTTTTATTTTTACAGTGTTGCAATCCAAGTTACGGATTGAAAGTTATGGAGGTTGCAAAAATGAGCAAAAATGCATTCAATTGTGGATTTGGAGTGGTAAAAAGGTGGAGAAATGAAGGGGTGTGAGAGAGGGACACATGGTAGCAATGTAAGTACTCAAGATCCAACAGTTGTGTCTTAATGTGGAGACTAAAGTAGTTATGGATGTAGAAATACAAAGAAAAGAGGAAATACACAGACCTGCGATGTGAGAGAGAAGAGGAATTCCAATTTTTCTCATTTCATCATGACATCAGGTTGTGAGTGCATCAGTGGGCTTTGTGAGAGATCGCTAAGCCAGCCCAACTAACGGATTATGAAAACAAAAAGCAGTTTTGCTGAATGGAATCGTGCCAAGAAGAGGTTGAGCACCTAATTTTATGGGAGAAGCTTGTGCACATGAATCAACTCAATCTTGGTGCTTGCTGGGCTTGAAAGGGTTGCCACTACTACACACGAATCCTATTGCGATGTTTAAGTACCGATGTTTAGCGTGCACGGGGTGCTAATCATCGGTATGAAAAGCACGTCCCATAAAGCATCGCTATATAGTGACTTTAAGCAAATGTCGCTATATAGTGACTTCTGTAATAGTCGCTATATAGTGACTTTTAAGTGTCGCTATATAGTGACACTGATATACTATTTTATAGCGATGTTTTTTAGAGAGGTTTTTTTCTCATATAGGCCTTCAAAGTTAGTTTTTTCCAATGACAAATTTTTTTAAAATTTCATACATGTTTGATCTTTTGAGAGAAAAAAAATATGAGAGCATGTACATCAAGCCTTTGAAGCTCATATATTCATGTCCACGTTTGAGATGAAAAAAATCAATGAAGAGCATTTACATCAACTATTTCATCTTGAGCCAAGTCTAAGGTGCCAAACAAGTCTATCTCCAACTCTATACCGAGTTGATCTCTTATATCATCATCGTACTCTAGCATCGTATGTTCACCTAAAAGTACTTGATCATCTTCTTCAATAAAGTGTGGTGATTCTTGATGATCGTTGTCTTCTTCCTCTATATCATGATCTCCATCTTCCTCCCATATGATGTCATTATGTGCATCTTCCTCTTGGCTCATATTGTGATCTTTATCTTCTTTGCTAGATTCATCTGGATCAAATGGATCCAGCATTGGTAGTGGCATCTCCATATCCACATCTCTATCTTCAAAAATTTTCTTAGTTCATGGTGCAACTTGGATCACGTACCACCATCTTGGATCAGAATGATCCGGATGAAAAACCACCTATATTGAAGATGGGTGCCAAATGTCATCAATTATATATATGAAATTATGCTCAAGTACATGTATCAATGGATATTTAAAGGTGAAAGCTTCAATTAATTAAATCATTAGTATGCACGTGCTCACAGTGCTCGAGAAGAACAAAAGTATCACTTTCATCGGTCCAATGTTTGGTGGAGTCTATTGCAAAGAAACCGCTACTATCTTTTCTCACTGCCGCATGGAAGAGCCAGATCCCATGGATATGGTTGCGATCGCCTGTACATTATTCTGAATCTCGTCCTTGCATTTATTCTTTCTGCTTTGACCACTTCATATCTCTCAATCCACTTCTGCATCTCAGGGCTATTGAGGATACAAAACTTATTGAATTTCTCCATTTGCTCTTCGCTCATCTTTCTTTCAATCCCTTTTCCTTGGGGAACCTCGCCAACGATGTGATCATCATCCTTGTTATGCCAAGCTTGCAGCATATCAGGATCCGTGGATGCAAGAATCTCCGTACTCTGTGATATATACTAATGACTCTTGCACAAGCCATCCCTCCGCCATGCTTGCTTCTGGTCTTGCTCTTTGTCTTACAAATACTTCAAAGTTTTCATAAACTGCTCGAGAAAAAACATCCATCGACTATGAACGGTACCTGCAATAGCCACCTCATCAACTATGTGCACAAGCAAGTGGACTTGGCCTTCTTGATGCTCGATATGGAGATCTCTTTTTGAGATATCCACCTATTTCACATATCCATGTAAGATATTTTCATAATTAGTCTACAGATTAATCAGCTTAAATTGAAGAAAATGCAATCAATGCGATTTGATAGTAAGTATACCTCAAAATACCACAGATCTTGAATATAGCATTTCTAACATCTTCTTGTAAGCACCCTTTTATTGTAATTGGGAGGATGAACTATCAAAGCAACAAAGAAGTCATGTCAACAATATAACATAATCATAATTACGCTAATGCATCATGATTATCGGTACACTAATTCTATAGCTTAGAATACGTGTAAGACCTTGTGCCAATCATGGGACTTGAGCCCACTATGCTTATTGTCCTTTGAAAATGCTCCTTTCAAGCAACGCATGTACCCTGTCGGTGTTTGAAAAGAGGCAATGTCCACCTTGACCGGTGCCTCCTCCCTCGTAGAGAGGATCCATGTTGCTTTCAGGAGGACAACTTTTCCCGAAGCATGCACTTGGGGCCACAAACGAGATATCCTATTCATAGCACGCAAGTCTTCTCGCACTCCTCTCGAGTCTTTGGAACCAACCAAGTGTGCCCAAATAGTAGCCCCCACATTCTTGAAGATATGCATGGGATCCAAGAGATGATTGATTTGTAACTGACCCCAATAAGGAAGACTGATAGCCTCTTCATACCAGAAGGACGTGCCTCTCCATTGGGCCTCCAAACTTGAATCTAGTCACTTGCCTTCAAATATGATGGTGGTGGATCAAGCTGACCTCCACATGCGAGATGGTCGAGCGGAAGGTATCGAGCATGACCTTCATAAACATTTTTCCTCATATGTTTGGAGTATCATGCAAGCAATTTCAAACCTAGTCCACAAACAGGACAAGCAAGGTACCCACTTGTAACAAGTCTTGCACGCATGCATGAATGTGTTAGTATAAGACATGCGTGCAAAAGAGAGACATAAAAGCATAATCCTGTATTATACTTGTAGAGACACAACCACATACCTGTGCACTCTCCATATCCTAGGTAGTCATGCATGGTCCACATCAAGATACCCCTGACCAAAATATCATTGTTATGTCTAGGAGCTCTGGAAATATCAAAGACCTGCACTCCTCTCCATAATATCTGTAACTCCTCTATCAAAGGTGCCATGTACACGTCCATACTTTTTGCCTTGTACTTCCCTGGCATAAGTAGTGCAAGCATGAGGTGTCCCTTTTTTATTGTTAGCCATGGTGGGATATTGTAATTCACCACGACTATGGGCCATGTCGACCAAGATGTCGAGCATAATCCGAAAGGATTCACACCGTCCATGGCGAGCCCAAGATGTAAGTCACTACAAGTCATAGGCCATTTTTTGATGAAAATACCGACGCTTTTTACATTAAATTTTTTTTTTTCACGGGCGCAAACGTCGCTATAAAAGTCACTAAAAGTGTCGAAAAAGAACCGTCGCTATAAAGCATCATTATATAGTGACGATGATAAACATCGCTACATAGGGACACTATTAATCGTTGCCATATAGCGACACTGGTAAACGTCGCTATATAGCGACGATTAATAAAACTTAAAAAAAAGGATTAGTGGGGCTAAACAGGGCTTGCTATTACAAAACAAAGTTTTTTTATAACAAAATTTTCCTTGCGAAAAGGGTAATACAAAATCGCTCAAATGAAATGATCGAGCAACAAAAGCATATACATGTCGAACATATACAACATTGTTTGTTACAAAATTACCCTTTTGAAAGGGCGATACAAAATTGCTCAAATGAGCAGATATACAAAATGACATACAGGGTGAAGAAAATGCTACTACCACTACTACTACTATTGCTCATCCGAATCCGAATCGTCCTCGTCTTGTTGGCATGTTCCTTGGTCCTCGTGAGCTGCGCCTTCTCCTTGATCCTCGTCACATGCATCTGATCCTTGGCCCTGGTGATCGCTCGCCTCCGATGATGGGACGCTTGAGCTTTGACCCTAAGAGTGAACCATATAAATCAAAAATTAGATTGGAACTTAAAGAATAAAACAATTTAAAAAGTGAGATTACAAGTAGGAGTAAACTTATACCATGCGAGCAGCCACCTCAGCCCAATCGACCGTCGCTCCCATTGCCTCTTGCTCAATAAACCACTTGTTCCTATCCAAAATGCGCGTCACGTCTCTACATTATTTATGGAGTCTGTGTTATCTCAATTTTTAAATTTTCTATGTCTTTGCATTTTATTGAGCTCTCTCTTCTTTTGAGTAACTGCAAAAAAGCAATATGAATTAGAGTGGTAAATTAAACTAATAGCAATGCTTAATGAGACTAGGATAAATCTCTCCTTTCCCTCTTATTCCCTCTTCTTTCTCTCTTCTTTCTCTTCTCTCCCTCTTCTTCCTCTTTCCTTTCTGTCTTTCCTTTCCCTCTTCTCGTCCACTTTCTCTTTTCCCTCTTCTTCCTCTTCTTTCCCTCTTTCCTTTCCCTTCTCTTTCCCCCTTCTCTTATTCTCTCTTTCCCCCTTCTCTTGTCCTCTCTTCTTTCTCTCTTCTTCCTCTTCTTCTCTCTTCTCCTCTCTTCCCCTCTCGTTTCCCTCTTCTTTCTCTCTTCTTTCTCTCTTCTTCCTCTTCTCTCCCTCTTCTTCCTCTTCTTCCTCTTCTTCCTCTTCCTTTCCCTCTTCTCTCCTCTTCTTTCCCTTTTTCCTTTCCCTCTTCTTACTCTTCTCCTCCCCCTTCTCTTTTCCCTCTTCTCTCCCTCTTCTTCAGATTCCTCTTCCTCTTCTTCCTCTTCCT
This sequence comes from Dipteris shenzhenensis, assembly GCF_047967505.1. NCBI lineage: Eukaryota > Viridiplantae > Streptophyta > Polypodiopsida > Gleicheniales > Dipteridaceae > Dipteris > Dipteris shenzhenensis. The sequence continues at coordinate 8,853,626 of NC_141596.1, read as the reverse complement.
CTTCCTCTTCTTCCTCTTCTCTCCCTCTTTGCCTATGCTTGTGCCTATGCCTATTCTTATGTTTGTTTTTTTGTTTTTTGTTTTCGTGTTTGTGTCTATGTTAGACATGGGATCACGTTGCTCATCCGACAAGTACGGATAGCCTCGCAAGAGGAGAGCTCACGATCTATATGCTTCAGAGGACTTTGATTCCTCTCAGTGACTACCCTGAGGACTACCCATGGTCTGACTCCTCTCGGACCTAGCACTACGACTACCCCTGGTTCGACTCCTCTTCCACATAGCACGATGAGGAGGTAGCGAGATTCTTCTCTTTGCTATCTCAGAGAACCTCAGCAATTCCCTCCCCTACACCGACAGTTGGACGTACTGCCCAGCCGTCCCCTCATGCCCCTTCGATCGAGGGGTCATCACCTGCACATGCCTCTCATAAGGGCAGGAAGAGTAGGAAGGGCAGCTTATGTTATGCTGACTCGGGAGATGTAGACGAGTCAGCACACTCACGTTCCTATAGGTCTCCACTTGGTTTGGAGACACAGTATCAGCCAGGTCCCTTTCCCTCTCCTACTCCCACTGCTACTCCTCGCTCCGGAAGCGCTCGCACAGCTTCCACTCCTTTTGACTCTGCTACCATCAGTCCTCCTGTATTCAATCAAGTAAGATTTTGTACAGAACTGTTTAGCTGAATCTGTAGAACATATTTCTGACATCCATTTTCTATTTATGTACAGCTTTTGATCCAGAGGCTGCTCTACATTTTCTAGAGGATCTTCTCTCTGCTGCTCCATCCTGGCCGTGCTCCATCCTTTCTCCTCCACTGCCCCAGGAGCCTCTCTTTGCTGCTTCTCCACCTTCTCCTCAACATCAGCAGCAGGTCTTTGCTCCTGTGTCTGCTCCTCCTCAGCACTATGTGATTGCTCCTGTGGCTTCTGGTCCTCAGCATTAGGTGCTTCATTTGTGGGATCAAGGTGTATGACACCTTCTTGTACTTTAGAGCTTTCACCCAGCTCCACAGTAGCTGGTACAATAGGTTTGGGGGAGGCATAGCTCAAAAACCTCCAAATTGTATGAGCTCTAAAATTATGTACATAGTTGGAGCTGAACCTATCCTCTTTCATCTGCAATGGTAGAGGATAATTTAGAACACTTTGTATCATTACGAATTATCTTCAAGCTAAATGAAAAGCATTTTCCCTTACCAGGTCTGGCTGTTCCTTCTCAAAGTAGCTTGAAAGTATATATTTTGCATTGATCAGCACCCTCCATCCACAGCTACTTGAATCATTTTGTTGTGGTGTATGTACAGTTAGAAAGATATGTTAGAAACTGTTAGCATCAGCACAAAACAAAATTATTCAATAATTTCAAAGACATAGCATTTAATAGACTTTATACCTCTAGACTTATTGGCTCTATTGAATCCAAAAGAGAGACATTTGGAGGACAGTGATCCAATGCATCTAAAAGCCTTCTAATACAACTGCAATATGTATAATTTAGTTAGTATGATATCAAAATAAAGAAGTTTTAAGTTCAAAAAGCACACACAGCACTTACAATTTCAGCTCTCTGTGTGTGTTTTTTACTCGGGGGGTCCATCTAGGAAATGTAAGTATACTGTGAGAGTTCAAAATGAGGGGTATTTTAATTCTCAAGACTTACAGAAATATATTTATAGCAGGGGTAATTTTATACACTGTTTTAAAATTAACAGGTAGGGTGTGTTTATTCTCAGATCTAAATTAAAAGTTATTTTTTAAATATTGTTTCATCTAGGATGATGTGTAAGAGCAATCACAATTTGTTGATGGGTGACTCAAAATTTTAATGTGCTGACTACCCCTCGCAGTCATGATAAGTAGATATTGGTGTTGGATTGATCCAACTGTGGTCTCTCAAGTTCTCCTCAAGTTCTAGACACTCCACAGATCGTCTTGCATGGTGATCAAGATCTCACCGATGTTAGCCCCATAAGAAATTCCTCCTCGACCAAAAATATCAACTAGACCCATAGGAAGATCATCATGAAGTCATTGGTAGTGTGGAAGGTGGGGCCCTCCATGCCATCCCATCGACTAAAAACTTCACGAAGAGAATCAAAGAAGCTGCTAGGTCCATTGGGTCAAGGATGGAGAAGAGATTTGATTTTTTTAGATATGCCTATAAAGTCTTTGCTCACTAATCGGGGTGAAGAGAGGAGATAGGGTTTGGGTAGGAAAAAAAAAAGCATTTGTAATTGTAGTAAAGAATCAAATACCTCAAGCTTTGTGGCCTCAAGAATTGAATTGTGGCCTGGATGAGAATTCCTACATGCATCACAAATAAGATATTTCTACTCATATCAGAATACTCTTGGATAGATAGCCAATTGGGCAAGAGGGTGAGGTGAGAGCCATGTTGAGGTCGAAGGGGTTGCTGGCTACATTCATTTGTGTGTTGAAATCTAAGAAGGGGATTATCCAATACTGGGAGGGGTGCTAGTCATCGAAGTGTGTGACAGAGTAGAAGGTGAGACCTTCGGAGTGCATCCGCATCACATAGGAGGAGTCATTGCTCCAAAGCTCCATACCCTCATAGAAAAAGATCCCTGCGATGATTGTATCGGTATGCTCCTCAGTGTTAGAAAAAAACCGTCATTTAGTGTATTTTGAACTGGTAAAAATGGCAAAAAACCATCGTAAGTGGTGAGAAGCAGGTTATTAAAAAGGATAAAATTTTATGGCAATCTCGACTTTAATGATATTTAAAAGATATACCTTGAAAATCAAGGTTAGATTAATAAGCTCTCTTTGGAAAACCGGTTAATGTTGATAAAGCACTTTATAAACTAAAGGTTATATAATATATTCTTATTTTTATATAATATTAATAAAATTTAAACAAATTAATCCATGTGGCTTGCATAATAACCCTTGATCAAACAGATCAACTTAGATTCCATCATCACCGTTGATTGCTTGTTAGATGTGTGGTTGTCATCTCTTATCCTTTAGGTCTCCTCCACTCTTTTCTCAAACTTTGCTCTTGCTTTCACATCATGCTCTTAGCTCGAGCACTTGCCACTGAGTGCCACCACCATCAACCTCCAGTTCAAAGAAAGCTCAACTTGTTTGCAGTTTTGACGACTCACGACTCGTCACTAAAGACTGAAGACTCAAGTCACTCAACAGCAGCCAGGTACTTTCATTGAGCAGTCGTTTGGAATCTGTACCTTCGTGGGTGGCTTAATTCTGCACTCCAAGAAATCGTATGGACTCCATGAACTGCGACTCCTTGAGCCTTACAGCTTCAAGAGAATTGTCCACAACTTTCTGTATTTCCAGTTGCTAAATTTTCGTTTCGAGGAGAGGGTGGCAGCTAGGTTTGAAGATTATTTTCTCTTCCCCCACTTTCCTTCTGCTCTATTGCTCTGACAAGGCCGAAGTGCAGTTGTATGCTTCCCAGGTTTATAGTGTAGTACAGCGTGCTTGCTCACTCCTGAGAGGCGAACGTGTTCATCTTCATGTGTTAATGTAGCTGCGCATTGGGAGCGCTTATTGCCCTGCCATATAAAGAAGGCGTAAATATTATTTCACTCAGTGGTGTTCCCTCTTACTCAGTAAGCTGTTTGAAACACGAAATTGCAGCGGGCGAAGATCCGGCGTAATATCTTTCGTGAGGCCGGGCAGGAAGTGCGGACACAAATTATTTGCAAAGTCCTCGAATTCCATGGGCAATCTACCGCCGATCGAGAGACGATTGCTCGCAGAAACCTTTGGCGGTTCATCTAACAAAACTCGTGTTTGTTGGCTTGACATTCAATTCTCGTCCATATCATCTATCGCCGCGCCTTACATGTCCTATTGCGGCTGTGGGCTGGTGGCTGAGCTTGAATGTCATTGAAGCTAGAGCCTCTGGAGTTGTTGGAGAAGCCAGAGGGTTGAGGCACCTAGCTTGCACTTGGAGCTGCTGTTGATGCCCAACTACACAGACCGGTTGAGTTGATGGAGTGGTTGTGGACGTGGGAGATGCATGTGAAGATTCATTTGAGCCTGGAGTTTGTCATTCAGTTGTAGTGAGGCACTACAACTATGCACATGAGCCGCTTACTATTGGGGGCTTGCTGCTGTGGAGTTTTGTTTGTACGTGGTTGGAGGCATAGTTGAAGACCTTACCCAGCAGAATGAGAGTCTCTGTTGGCCACTCCTATAGTGTGTATCTGAGAAGATATGATAGTTCATTTTTACACCCGCATCAAGGTACGCACTTGTACCATGCTCTGTACTTTTTGCATACTGTTATGCCCCCATCACGTCTCCACGAACGATCTCTGAATGTGCCGAGTTAAGGGCAACGTTCATTTGGTAACCCCTCAAAAGGTTAAAGGGGAAAACAACTTAGATGTATGGAAATGAAACCGATAAGGTAGGTGAAAGGGGAAAACAAATAGGTCTACTTAACATCCACACATGCTTGAAACACTTGCTTGGAATATTTTCTTGAAAGTTTATGCCTATGCTTCTTTAGTTTATGCTTCTATGCCATTTATGCTTCTTTAGTTTATGCTTCTATGCCATTTATGCTTTATGCTTTAATATTTTCTTGGAATATGTTTATATGTTTCTTTATGCTTCTATGTTTTAATATGTTTATATGTTTCTTTATGCTTCTATGCTTTAATATTTTCTTGGAATATGTTTATATGTTTCTTTATGCTTCTATGCCATTTATGCTTTATGCTTTAATATTTTCTTGGAATATGTTTATATATGCCTATGCTTCTTTAGTTTATGCTTCTATGCCATTTATGCTTTATGCTTTAATATTTCTATAGTCTTAGTATGTATTAAGCAATCAAGTCATGCAATGTATAGTATGTAAGCAATCTAGCCTCGGGAGCACTCCGGTCTCTTGACACGGTCTGCAATTCCCCTGGCAGAATGCTTATAGAATCAAGTCATGCAATGTATAGTATGTAAGCAATCTAGCCTCGAGAGCACTCCGGTCTCTTGACACGGTCTGCAATTCCCCTGGCAGAATGCTTACATAATCAAGTCCTGCAATGTATAGTATGTAAGCAATCTAGCCTCGGGAGCACTCCGGTCTCTTGACACGGTCTGCAATTCCCCTGGCAAAATGCTTACAGAATCAAGTCGTGCAATGTATAGTATGTAAGAAATCTAGCCTCGGGAGCACTCCGGTCTCTTGACACGGTCTGCAATTCCCCTGGCAGAATGCTTAGAGAATCAAGTCGTGCAATGTATAGTATGTAAGCAATCTAGCCTCCGGAGCACTCCGGTCTCTTGACACGATCTGCAATTCCCCTGGCAAAATTCTTATAGAATCAAGTCGTGCAATGTATAGTATGTAGCAATCTAGCCTCGGGAGCACTCCGGTCTCTTGACACGGTCTGCAATTCCCCTAGTAGAATGCTTATAGAATCAAGTCGTGCAATGTATACTATGTAAGCAATCTAGCCTCGGGAGCACTCCGGTCTCTTGACACGGTCTGCAATTCCCCTAGTAGAATGCTTATAGAATCAAATCATGCAATGTATAGTATGTAAGCAATCTAGTCTCGGGAGCACTCCGGTCTCTTGACACGGTCTGCAATTCCCCTGGCAGAATGCTTAGAGAATCAAGTCGTGCAATGTATAGTATGTAAGCAATCTAGCCTTGGGAGTACTCCGGTCTCTGAACACGGTCTGCAATTCCCTTGGAAGAATGCTTAGAAAATCAAGTCAATAATTGGAAATACATCTACATGCTCACAAGAATCAAACCGTTTAGTTGTGTGTGAGAGAGAGAGGAAGGGATAGAGAGAGAGAGAGAGAGAGAGAGAGAGACAGAGAGAGAGAGAGAAAGAGAGGATAATCTTACAAAAGCAACTAATTTTGTTTTATGTGCAGAAGGTAACATGGACAAGATGAAGAGTCATAAAAAACACGTGTTATATGAATATAGATTCAAGGAAGGAATGCGAAAAATATTCTCGAAGTGTCTTTGCATGAGCTTGTTATCAAAAACGCAGGAAGATTTGGAAAAGTATTTTGACTTAGGGGAAAGAGGGATGGATAAGCTTTGTGTGGATCTTTCCTCTGATGTCATTACCATGATGAAGAATGAAGATCCACAATGGAATATGCAATATGAATTTCAAGATAATTTTTGTGTGAGTATTCGCATAGAACTAGGGAGAGTTAAAAGTGTTTATGAAAAGCGGACAAGCACATTCAATCCCAGAGATACAAATAATAAAGAAGAGTTGATTGATTGGTTTTCCTTAAAGTGGAAGGCAGTTATGAGTTCAAAGAGGAAAGCATTCAATGCCAGTTCTTCAAAAGAATGTGTCAATCCCAGAGGATTGAAGATGCCATCTTTGTTTTTTCTTGAGAAGCAGCAGATTCATGTACAAGAGAAAGATTATGTGCTGGGTGAAGGCTCATATGGAAGAGTGGTGAAAGGTAACATCATTGGTGTAGACTGCTTTGATCCAAAAGAGACCTTTGCCATTAAGAAACTTAAGGTATCTCAAAAGCCAAGTGAAAGGGAAGAGAGAAGGTCCATGCAAGAGTTAATGGCAAATATGGAAACAATGCAAGCCCAATTACCTCATAGAGGACTTGTTCGCACGATTGCTCGTGTGATAAATCCTCCAAGATTGGTATACCAGTATTGGAATGGGGAGACATTGGACAAATGGTCAAGGTTAAATGCTATGAACTCAGTCTATGTGGGAGAGGAGCTAGACCATTTATCTCGTGTCCGTACTCATGCCGTAAATCTAGCTGGTACTTTGATGGGGACGTTAAAATACATGCATGGAAAAGATCTTTTGCATAATGACTTGCATCCTTCGAACATTATGCTTCACTTTGATAGTGAGTCTGATAAGGTCTTTATAGGAATTATCGATTGGGGATTTAGCAAGAGTGATAAATATGTCAATGATGGCAAGGATCGATGTGATCCTCAATTCAAAGAGCGATGCATGCGAAGAAAGTGGTTGGCTCCTGAGTTGTATACTTTTCCATATGCAAAGTTTTCCAAGGAAACTGATATTTATGCTACAGCCTTTTCATTGGAAAAGTTGTATCGGCTAGCTTACAAGTACTTTGTTCACATCCAAGATGCAACTAAGTTGGATCACTTAAAGCGTTGGTGGAAGAGAATAGAGGAAATGAGAAATCCTATTCCTAAAGCTAGACCTACTGCAACAGATGTTACTCATACATTTGAAGCTATATTCAAAGTCACATGTGAAAGTGCATTACGACATGATGCATTGTAACCTTTTGTAGCACTATAGTTTCTAAATAATATTCCAAAGATTGATGGTTTTCTTTCTAGTACATGATCTATTTATGTATATAAAAAATGTCAACTTTTTTAATTTATTCTTTCAAATGACTCATTAATAATGTTTATGTAATATTTGTGTTGATACAAGCAAGAATTAGAAGGTCTATAGTTATTTGTTTTGATATAGCGTTTGTGAAATACTTTATTTTTCTCTCCTCTTAAGCTAGAATATTGATCTTCAATAAATACCATTAGTGATTTAGACTATGGCATACCATTTAGAATTTAAAAGTTATGAGTTTATTTATATTTTTCTCTTATTTTGATTAGGTATACTATTGATCATATCATGGCTTCAAAGACTCACATAAAGGTGTTTGACTATGGATCATCTGAGAAGAAGCTTTTGGGATATGTTAGAGTGCTTGGTGACTCTACCTATAGCATGATACGTAAGGAGATTATGCAAGATGGAATCATTAATGTTCCTTTTCATTTTGTTATCAAAGATGACAATGATGATGAAGGTTGTATACTAAATGAGACAACCATTAAGCGTCGAATAAGGTAATTTTAGCTCTCTATGCATTATGCTTTTATCTATATCATCAAGATATTTATAATTGCTATGTTTGGAAATCTCTCAAAAAGATGAGGAAGTTATTAAACTCTATAATTGTGTTGTGTAGATGGAATGCAAAAGATGACACTCTTATTGGGTTTTGTGGAAAGAAAGGAGAATATCATCAATGCTCATCAAATGACTCCATTGTTGTTGGTGAAGGCTCACAAGGATACTCGAATATTATAGATGCCTTTCAAAATCATATCATAGGTCATTATGCTAGACTTTTGATTGTTAATCCTCTTCATGATCTTCTTCCACGATTGGCTTTGATTGTGCATTGCACATGCAATCGTTTTGATAGTGATTTTGTAAGGAACCAATGGAATCTTTTGGAGACCATGTGGAATGCAAACCTGAAAGATAAAGTTGGACCCATAATTGGACATGCTTCAGATGGAGATAGTAGAAGACGAAAGTTGATGCTTGAAGACTATTTGGAGAAAAGCGAACAACCTTTTGCTATCAATTGGTGTGGATGGAATTTGAGAGCAAAAATTGTAGGAGGAAATGTGTATGGCCTTCATGATCAAGACTTTGTACACTGTGGAAAGAAACTTACAAGCCCACTTGATAGTCCTACTCGACAACTAGCAATTGGATGTGTTTGGATCACACTAAATCATGTATCTATTGTTTACAATTCTTTTTCAATTGAGGAGCACAAGCTACGAGATGGAGATATTCAAAGGAATGATCGACAAAATTGGGGAGCAACTCAAAGGATTGCAAGTAGACAAGTACAGAAATGTTTGAGAAAACTTCAAAAAAAAGAAAGAAGTATGAAGGGGACTGAGGCCTATTTGATGATTGTTGCTGATTATATTGATATTTTCTTGTCACCATATTTGATCTTGAAGGAGCGTGTGGTGCTTGCAGCCAAGGTAGTCTTCTTTTTCAAAATTTGGCGACTATGGATTCATCACCATCCAACCTACACCTTGAAGAAAAATTTCATCAGTAAGGAGGCTTATACGGACTGCATGCTTTCTTGTCATTTTGTTGTATTGCTCATAAAGATGTTTCGAGATTTTTATCCTAATCTGAAGTGTCCACTACATCTTACCGGTTCTGATGCTGCTGAAATCTATTTTAGTAAAGTTGGAGGCATGATTGTGCAAGAAAGAGCATTTGATCTTGGAGATCTTCTACATAGCATTGGTAGCTTGAATAAAATTGCCATGCATGAGTGTGCTCAAAATGGTCTAACTTTCTCTAGGGCTCATAAAAAGCAAGAGCATATATGGAAACATTTGAACAAACAAGAAGGGATGATTGAAGAAAATCTAGGTGACTATGAGAGTGTTTCTTCTGATGAAAAGATGATTGATGCATTAAAGGAGGGCTTACAACAAGCTCACATACTATGCGAGTGTTTGGATTTGAAACCTAGCAAGGCTGAAGACTTGAAATGGTGGTTTCAACCTTGGCTAGATGCAGGGTCTACATGGTGTAAGCTAGATGCTGAAATGGGAGAAGCTGATGAGAATGATGACTCTGTGGAGCCATGTGGTGAAGAAGAAACTATGGACGAGAATAGCAATGAAAGCGAAGAGGTTATTGCACTTAGTGAGATTAGACATGAAATTGATGACATTTTGAAGGAAACAAGAAACATGCCCCCTAAGAAAAACATTAGCCCCATTGTAGAGGTGGACGGAAAGTTTATTTTCAAGTCAACATTGGTGAGTCAACTCAATGGATGTCCAACCTTGTCAAAAGATAGACTCACAAGGGTAAAGCAAGGTGTTTACTTCAACCATGAAGCAAAAGCACAATCATCAAATGGAAATTTATTTGGATAGGTTGTGACTGTGCTGTATACTTTCATGATGACACAAAAGGACAAGGAAATCAACACATGAAAAGAAATGGCAAAGCTACAATCACGAGGAATATGGATGCAACTCATGGTACATGGTACTTAGGAAGAGTTCAAAAGATGAGGAAGAAAGTCGGAGGGAGGTACGTGGATTATAAGTGTGGCTTTGATTTAGCAGATAGGCCCCAAGGTTTGGAAGTTCAGCTTGGATGGTATCAAAGGGCAAAAGGAGCACAAATGTTTACTTATGATTTGACAGAATTAAACATGGTGGACATTGAAACAATTATTGCATTAGCAAATTTGACATATATTGTAAGAACAGACAAGTACCAGCTAGATGAGAATGACTACAAAGTTTTTAATGACTTCTTGAAAAGTGCTAGGTAAGTTTACTTTGCATTTTTCATGCAAGATGAAACTTTCCAAAATGTCTTATAATGAGCTACATCATCTAAGGATCATCCTTGGCTAATTTTGGTTTCAGATAATGATACGTCACATGTATCGCATAAGGAGTTGGGCTAGTTCTTGAGGCAAAAATCTACATTTTTTGTAAGTCAAATACCTTAAGATAAACTTGAATACAAACTTTTCTTGAGATATAATTCTATATTTTTTGTAAGGCAAGTAATTTAGATAAACTTGAGTGCAAACGTTTTCTAGCTTTATCTAACATTAATCATGCGAAATTCTTGATTCTTATTGGTGAATAGACAGGGCAATACTAGATGGAGGGTCAAATTTGGAAGCCAAGTGGCCTATTTTAGGGCCCTCCCTTGGCTATAATCTTTACACTATAAACAAGACAATTCCACATCCTCCATGTTATACAGCTGAGGTCATTCAAGGATCCATCAATGAGGAGGAGAAGTCTGTGTAACAACCTTTAGTCTAGCTATCTCTAGCTGATTTTTTGCCACGTCTAAGTCTAAGGTTTTGATTAAACTCTTGATGACAAGTCTTGGTTGTAACTTGTATCTATTTTTAGATATCAATATGCTTGTACTTTGGATTCAACTCTACCTTTTCATTTGGTACTTTTGATGAAATTTGGCTATAGCTTGTGAGCCTCGGTTCTGTGCTAGAGTCTAAATATCAAATTGAGCATCTAAATAGAATTTATCTACCAAATTGTGCAATCAATGCAAGTTTGATATGGATCTCATCGAAGCTTGAAACATCCCAAACCTCTAACTAAACCTTCATGTGAAATTCCATATTGAGCAGCAAAATATGGATTATAAAACTCTAAAGTACTACTAAAGGAAGAATAGACTATATCCAAAAAACTATGCATCCAATGTATAGGTGGTCTATGGCTTCCCTTAAATATCCACGCATTCCAATTCTATCTACCATATTTTATTTACATATGGTCTCAAAATTGTGAGGGGAAGCATGGGTCCTTCAAAAGTTTGAATTGAAATATAGTAGAAATGGAATAAAGGGTGCTTTCCAAACTGAAAAATTGTCAGATGCATTAATAATTAAGATCTTAATTCAATAAAGAAGCTATAATATTTCATCATTCTACAAATTTTTCTTTTATATCATATGCATCTAGCATATGGTTTGGAAGTTAGGATATTCAAAAATTTAGAAAAAAGTGATGTAAATACATAAATATGAAAGCATGTAACTTAAAGAAAAGTAAAACGACATAAATTGAGAAAAAGATACGGATGGAGTGATAATAAGCTTAATAACTTTGTGCACTTAACATGATTAAGTTGCATGCCTTTATGATGAGATGTTAAACACTATCTTTTCCTAATATAGAGAGTGGCATATAGGCAACATGATGCTAGTGCATGCATCATATTGAATATAAACACTTGCACTACATCAACATAATGCTACTACATGCATCATATTTAAGATAAAAACTCCCATTAGATTAACACAAGGTTAAAGTTTAAGCCATCTTCTTATAAGTTTGTGCCATTTTATTCATAGTTCAATTCAAGTTACTTCATGCAAATCTCTAGTAGGTAGTGACAGTTTCGGAGCATGCAAGGGAAACAAAATTGGATAAGGTGGAGTAAATACATGAGAATTTGAGAATTGAAAAGATCAAAAGTTGAAAATACGTTCTATTAGGTACTAGTATGGATGTAAATCATGCATTTAGGCGACATACAATTTAAATGGTTTTATTCAATTATACAATAGATTAACACAAGGTTAAAGTTTAAGCCATCTTCTTATAAGTTTGTGCCATTTTATTCACAGTACAATTCAAGTTACTTCATGCAAATCTCTAGTAGGTAGTGACAGTTTGGGAGCATGCAAGGGAAACAAAATTGGATAAGGTGGAGTAAATACATGAGAATTTGAGAATTGAAAAGATCAAAAGTTGAAAATACATTCTATTAGGTACTAGTATGGATGTAAAGCATGCATCTCGGCGACATAAAATTTAAATGGTTTTATTCAATTATACAATACAATTTCTCAAAAGTAGCATCTGTTTCAACTTACACTAAAATGTACAAGAGGAGGGCAAAAAATATAGGCTTCTTAAATTTTGAATTTATTGAAGGGATATAATTATTGATCCAAAAATTCATAGTAGGGGTATATAAATAGATAAAATGTGGTTACAGAGGGGTTTTTTAAATACCTTTCGAACGCACGTTGTATAGCTGGCTTATGTAAGGTGGACCCCCCGAGGTTTTTTAGAGAGTTGAATAGAAAGCATTGCTTCTGCTGGATGTCAATAGACACAAAACTCCAGTGGTCACTGCATAAGGAAAAAAGCATAAGAAAATCAAAGGCTACAAGAGTTCCCAATCTTAAAGAAGAATCTTAAAAGAAGTAGTCACCCACATACCTACTATGGTATGGAAGTAGCAAAACATCAATTACTTCAAAATTGCAGTGTTTGAACCAGCTGGAAATACTCATGGGAGTCTCCTTTGCATCTCTTAATTTAGAAGAAATGGCTGGATCAACAATATGGACTGTATGCTATACAGAGGGGTGAAGCCAGCTTCTCATCATGCTGCATAGGATCAGAAAATAATTAGGGTAGGTTATAAAGGAGGTACAAGGAGGATTGATTTGCAAAAAATGTAAATTTATAGACACTTACTAGAGCATTGCAAGAATGATAGTATCTGAGCAATACTCATTCTTATGAGCCAATGCTGCTAAGCATTGTTTTGTCAAGTCAAAATCATTCACTGAAACTTCATCCTCAATATGAACAACTACATCAGGGCCCAGCTCCTTCAACCTTCTATGTATCTGTAGCTCCTTCTTTCTAGTCTCCACATCTATAACAGATTTTGTTTCTTTTATTTACTGCTTCAGTGAGTCCTCATAAGCAGCCTTCCCTCTGGTGTTCTTTGAGTGTGTTACCTCAACAACCTTTACCTCATCAACCTTCAACTTCCTTGTAGGTGGAATTAGCAATATGTCTCTCATTTTGATGTCCTGCCATTCCACAGGATGAATAAGCTTGTCATACCTCCATCTCACTCTGGACAAAGTGTTGAAGTCTTTGGCCATCAAAGTCACCCTGTGAGCATGGGCTGCTACAAGCATTGCATCTTCAAAATATTTCTCCAAGTAATCCTCTGCCATTTCCTGTAAGGAAAGAATGGCACTTCTATTCCACCTGAAGCCAAGGTTCCAACTGTCACAAATTTCTCTCACCAGTCTTTGAAAGGGTGCTTTGGGTATTGCAAAGCCTATAGCTTTCTGTTGCCTCCTGATCTCCCTTAGCACACCTGCACCCTGATTCAATCTTTTGGCCTTTTGCTTGAGCAAGCTCATTGGCTTACCCTTCCTGCCATGTGCAGCTCTTCCCTTTGGAGGCACACTAAATTTCTTGGTACCTGCCCCAGCTGTTGTTACTGCAAGCCCTGGCCCTTTGCCAACTTTCCTTGCAATTGACTTGGTTCTTGCCATCACTCTGAAAAACTACATACAAAGGATTGGAAAGAGATCACAGACATGGAGAACATGTTCTAACAAAGAAAAGGCAATCACAGGGGTGGATGAAGCCATATAGAGAAATTTGCAATAAAATGCGATATGAGCAGTTTGGAATTTCAAACAGGTCCACATCGCATTTTGCTACAAATTTTTGAAATGACATGCTGGTGCACTCCTACAGTGATTTCTATGTCTCTCCAACTAAATACAGTATGAATGGAGTTTATGCAAGAAGATTATAGCTATGGAAGTCACAAAACCAGAATGACAGGGGTTGATGAAGCAATATTTCAATATTTGCAACAAAACGCGATTTCAGCAGTTTGAAATTCCTAATGCCTTCTCCTCGCATTTTGCTGCAAATTCATGAGGCAGCATGCTAGAATATGCCTTCAGTCATTTGAAGGTGTTTGCATAACCATACAGGATGGATTGAGTCTACGGAAGGCAAGAAATGTGCACAGACTGAAGGGAGAACCCATAAGTACAGTTTTACCCTCACATGCAAATATCACACTTGAAGATCTGCATTCCTACAGTGATTTCTCTGTCTTGACTTGAGTCTATGCATTTCCATGCAGGATGGATTTTTTCTATTTTAGGCAAGAAGATTGCAGAGACTAAGGGGAGAACCCATTGTTACTGACCTGGAATCTATCTGTGGATGTGCTGTGCTGCTGAGGAGTAACCTGTGCTGAGGATGAACCTATGCTGCTGGACAGGATGCTGATGTTGCAGAGTATGAAGGTAGGGAGGCAAGAGAGCAGAGACTGGAGGGCAAGAGGTCTAAAACAGGATACCACAAATAAGTGCAAATAGAAATAAAGAATCTCTAAATCCCACACGTGTGGAATGTAGTCGTTTTTCACACGTGTGGATGGGACCCAGATCTCTTGGAGTTTGAAATTTGGCACGTGTGAAAGTACACTTTATGCCTTGGAACTTGTGCCATTCATGATTTCATCATCAATACCACAACCACTTTTCCCTCCCCTATCTCCCAATCTTTCATCCCTGCCACGACCCTCACATCTTCCATTTCCTTCTCTCTGATCCTTTCCTACCCAGCACACTCCATCCAGACTGCAACCTGCCTGAAGACTACTACTACTGCCAGATCTCTAGGTTACCTATAGAGTGCAAAGTTCAAGCTAGAGAAAGAGCAGGAGATTTACCAGTGCAACTCCATCAGCATGGAAAAGGAAAAAAAAGGTCAGAATTCTAGATTGGTTTCAATGTTTTTTAACATTTATTTCTTCCATCCATTGGATTTTTGATGTCCCAATGTCTTCACTCAGCTCCATCCTTCTTGTTACATTTTCAATTTATACTGTTCAAGAATGTGGTAAATCACCCAAAAATTAGATTGTAGTTGGATATGAATAGAAACTAGAAATTTACAACAAAATGCGAGGAGAGTGGTTTATAATTCTCTAAACAGCCCATATCGCATTTTGCTGCAAATTCCTGTTGTTGACACATTCCTCATGAAAAGTTTCACTCACTCCATTATTTCTCTTGCATATGAGATCATAGTGTCCAGGAATCACTGAGATGAACCAAGTGCTTGATTTGACATGCACATGAACAGAACTTGAGAATTTGCAACAAAATGTGAGGAGAGTGGTTTATAATTCTCTAAATAGCCCATATCGCATTTTGCTGCAAATTCCTGTTGTTGACACATTCCTCATGAATAGTTTCACTCATTCCATTATTTCTCTTGCATATGAGATCATAGTGTCCAGGAATCACTGAGATGAACCAAGTGCTTGATTTGACATGCACATGAACAGAACTCGAGAATTTGCAACAAAATGCGAGGAGAGTGGTTTATAATTCTCTAAATAGCCCATATCGCATTTTGCTGCAGATTCCTGTTGTTGACACATTCCTCATGAAAAGTTTCACTCATTCCATTATTTCTCTTGCATATGAGATCATAGTGTCCAGGAATCACTGAGATGAACCCAGTGCTTGATTTGACATGCACATGAACAGAACTTGAGAATTTGCAACAAAATGCGAGGAGAGTGGTTTATAATTCTCTAAACAGCCCATATCGCATTTTGCTGCAAATTCCTGTGTCTAATTTGGTTCTCACTTCTACCTCATTAATTTGCTATCTTTAGCCCTGTGGAAATCTTGCTTGATGATGAGAAATGTTTTTGTTTTGGAACAGCTGGCTCCCAGGCCGCACCTTTCAAGAGGAAGCTGGACTTTTCTGTTGCTATTATTAGACCACAGCAATCACCAGGTGAGTCATGAGATGTCATGAAGGAATTATTTGGTGATATACAATGCATTCACTGATTGCATATGTCAGCATATAGAATTCATAGTATATAAGTTTTTGAACATGCAAAAAGAAGAGACTGGAGCAGAGTGCTGATTCTTCCATCAAAAAACAAATGGAACCAGAAGAGGACAATTCTCCAGATTTGCTCCTATTTGAGTTTCTTCACAAATGCAAGGCTCAGAGTAACTTCCATATATTCCACAGTATTTTCAACATGGAGTTCACAATGAGCTCTGTACTGGAGTAGCACAAAGATTTTCTTTCAGACTATTGGGATACCTTCAAAGAACTGACAGAGGCAGGAAGAATTGTGGAAGGAGAAAAGGTTTTTGTGCACATAAATCATATTGTCTCCAATGACAGGCTGAGGTACCATGTGAACAGAAGATTTGACAGCCTGCCTGATCACTATAAATTCAACTATACTTTGCACACCAGAAAGTGCAGAGTGCTGGAGGAGAGCATGGCATTTCTTATGTACATTGTCTTCAGTCAGGAGTCTTTGGATGAACAAGGGCAGGAAATAGAAGAAGAAGACACATCTGAAGCAGAGGAAAAGGAGGATGTTTCTTTGGTCACAGAAATGGCAGAGCAAGAAGAAGATATCAACATTCAGGATGAGGGGCTGCAAGTGGCTGCTCTTGACCTTGTTCAACTGAGGACAAAAACTCTGAGGGGAGCAGAGCCAGTTGAAGATTTTGATGTTCAGAGTAGCAACTATGCAGTGCCCATGCTTCCAAGTGTGTTGATTGGTGGAAAGGATTATGTTTTCCTCCATGATATAGAGTGTATGTTTGATTTGAGGGAGGATTATGCCATTTCCCTTATTGCCCAGGCTTCAAGGCTTGACAAGGAGGTTGGCATAGAGGATGACCATTCACTACTGGCTTTGGAAACAATGTTTGATCCTGTAGAGGCCCTTTCATTTTGTTTCAAAGAGGCTGAAAAGTTCCAAGAGCCAGATGAAGCTGCCTTCCAGCTCACACAGGAAGCTATGAATCTCTCAGCACTATACACAAAAAAGCCTAAAGAAGAGGTTGGACAAGAGGGGAGAGGGATAAATCTTTGGAAAGATGAACTGCTTGTTGTTGATGAAAATGAGAAGATACTTCAAATCAAATACTTTGGCTTCTGCTTAACTTTGTTTTTGTAGGTTGTGTATTGTATCACTCCAATCCTTTGATATGTGGCAGCTACAAATTGAGGATGACACATTCCTCCAGAGATCAAGTGGAAGCAGGCAGGTTGGGTTTCGCAAAATGTCAGGCCTAGCTCATTATATTCATGATCTAGGCAGTGCCAAGATCTTGATTTACCATAGGCAGTTGAGCAAGAATTGAGAAGCCATTGTTTACTTCCTAAAATGTTTGTCCAGGGATTTAGGTGGACATGTTCTTTCATGGCAAAAGGAAAAGATCATTTTGATAGAGAGGTTGTCTGCCATAGATATATTTGGAGATTATGTGAATAAGCAGGTCTCTAGGGCCGCTTACTTTTTGTCTTACACTTCTTATGCATTAGCATGTGGTGTTAAGGAGCCCAAATATCTGGGGGGCTATGGAAAACACCAGCTCGTAAGGTTTCGAGAGCCACCCATGATTGCATCAGGCCACACAGTCCAAGAAGAGGAACAGGTGGAGAGAGCTGAAGAAAAGGATAAAGAGACAGTCGACATCAAGCCAATAAAGAAGAAAAAGACTCCAATCAAGATCAAAAAGAGAGTTCCGATCGGCAGGCCCTGGGAGAAATAGGATTTAGTCATCGAATATAGCACAAACATTATATTAAATTTGAACTGATTTGTATAAAGTCTTTGATATCTGGTATGATCTTGTATAAATGATTAATAAGTTGATGATGAAATGATTTGTACATTTACATAGAGTGGTGTCGTTAAATATTAAGTGAACAATATATTGAAATTGTAAACAAATTGTATTAAGTTCAGATCATATGTTTCACAAAAGAAATACTTTTCATGCATAACACCAAGAGTCACTTGTTCCACTAAAAAAATTTCCATTGAATGAGTTTGAAAACATGTGGACATAACACCAATAAGTTACAAATGAGTCCTATTCATGTTTACTTGTCCATTTATGGTTTCTAAATATCTTCTATTCCCTCCATTGTCTATGTCTGCTGCAATTGAATTGTCTAGAGCTTGTCTTCGTCTTTGCTTTTGGGCTAGAAGAAAAGCAAGCTTGATTTTGGAGCTAGCAACTTTTCTTTTAGCATGCAGCCTCTGTAGTATGCCTCAGTAAAACCATTGGAAGACTTCCTTCAGACTATTTGCCTTCTGACTCCCTCCATAGTGTTGTGTGTGTCTAAAAAATGCATTACATGCCATGTAGTGAGACTTCTCCATGCCTTGGGTAGACCAAATAGCTGGGCATCCATACTTTTTGACAAAATAGGGAAGGTGGTTGTATATGATATGCTGTAAGACATAAGAATGCATAGTAAGTAATAAAAAAAAAGAGGATCACACTTAAGTAAAAGAAAAAGACATAACCTTACCATGTAGTGAGTTATATTGCAGGCTGTCCACGCGTCTTTCATTGACTTTCCAAAATGTTTAATTGCCTCCTCGAAGTTCTTGTAATCACTCTTTGTCCATGTTACTTTGTCACAGAACATGAAGAGTTGATCAAGAGACCTCCACACCTCTGCCTTCCTATTTCGTGCTTCCCCATCTGCCTCATGATCTTTCACAACATTATGGACTTGCTTCCACAATCCATAATTAATCTTTGAAACTATTCTACCTTGCCTTACTTGCTTACTGTGTTTGGGTCGAGACAAGAATCTTCTTGCCTTAACACCACCAATAGAGGGCTTCATTGGTACCTCCTTGCCATTGGTAGACTTTTTAAAATCCTTTGTGATTTGAACATCTCCTCCATGCAGACCTATATCGGATAACAATTTTTCCAATGCTTGAAGAGCATCCTTTCTATTTTTTTCGGGATGGAGTTTCCAAGCAAATCCAATATATAAAAATACCAATTTCTCAATAATTCGACATAGACCATGCAATGTGTAGATGTGAACATTACATAGTGGAATGTCCAGAATGGCCTTGAAGTCAGGGTCAACTTTATCTCTATTAGGTGCTCTCTTCCACCATTTTGAATCATTACTTGAGCTGATTCTTTGCAGTAAAGACAAGGAGACTTTGAGTTGCCTCCTTTACTAATGTTATACATGCACTTAAGTGTTTTAAGATCCCCGGCCATGTGCCATTCTACTTGAAAATCACCTTTTCCTGCAACATGGAGATTCTCGCCTTGCACTTGTCTTTTGATTATTCTTGGTATTTATGTGTGGTGAAACACCCAATCTAGTGTTTCATGGTCTTCGGTCTTCACCTGCGAGATTATAGAAAACAAAAGTATTACTATATCAGATTTGAAAACAATGACCAAAATCAAGTATAAAACAAAAAATGATCATACCTGGAACGAGGAGCCTAACCACCATATGTGTTTCTCTAACTGCACACTAAAATACTTCGAACTCGCTTCAGTCAATGATGTATCAATTGCTCCATTCATCAATGTAATAGTAACTTTTTCCATTTTCTTTTCCTTTACAACCTCACACTCATCCAGTTTGATAACAAATTTCAAAATGCCTTTGCACTCCTCAAATGTTATTCCATAAAACTCGACCATTCTTTTTTGAAGTTGTTGCAGATCTAAAAATATATTGTTCCAAGGATCATACACAGTGGTTCCTTTAACACCATGAAATATTTCTTCAATATGGATATATTGCCCAATAAATTCATCTATACTTTCATTCAAATGACCTCTTATCCTCCACACGGTTGCTGGATTTGGCAGTAAAACTCGTTTAATCCTTTGATCTTTCAAAGTTGAGGATATCGCATGGAAAATCGAATTATATCCCTTCCTGCTAACTCCACTAACATCAAGAGCCTCTTGGATTATAGTGCCATCAACTTGATTATTGGATACAAAGTCCTCTACAACATTGCGTTTGACTGTTTTGTATTTTTTTTCCTCAATCAAACCTTTTGCTACATCGCAAGAAAGCAATCCTTTCATTTGTTTAACAGGAAGAAGGTTCGGGTCCATATTTTATTTTGTAGGCTCCAATAATTTCCTGTAGTAACAACACAATATGACTATATCATTCAGCACCTCCATTCTTATTTTGCGACAATCGACGAAATAGATATAGTCTGGAAGAGAGCCTTTTTGAGTATACAAAATGATAAATTTCAATCTAACCTTGCTTCCTGAATTCGTCGCTTGCATCCACCAGTCCCAGCCTTCAAATTTGCAATGTTTTTAATCTTCCTGCTACATAGTCTATCTCCAAGCACGGTTCTCTTCTTTCTTGCTCTTGTCAACTCTTTTTTACTCTTTGAATGCTCCTCAATTTCATTCTGCAACTGTTGCTCCAATTTTGCATGAATGGCTATCTCCTCCATCTTGGCCCCCTTTTCTTGTAGGTACATCATTTTATACGTTTCCGCAAATGCAGACTGCGCTGAAATATAACCAAGAAGTCCATTTTGTCCATCGCCGGCAAACCTCAGTAATGTGGTGGGATTGACAAATGGAGGTGTAGAGGTTTTTACTTGACATTTTGGATATATGCTTCCATCGCACCATAAGTCAATATGTTGAAGCCCTTCTCTTCTCATATTTTCCCGCTGTTGAGCATTCAACACCGTATCCTTTTGTCTTTTTTGTGCTGGAGCATATTGTTCTTCTAAATCGATGTGAAGATGGTGTAATCGCTTCTTCTGAGATAGTGACTCACTAGTATCGGCCATTTTTTGTGCTTCTCAGGTTGCGAAGTTTGTTTTTCAATCTCATAGTCGTTTTGTAACATGAATCGTGGAAGTGTGGCGGTATCCATGTGAATATTTTGAAAACTTGCAATCACTAAGTTCAGTGATGGACTCTTTATGAAAGGCCTGCACATGTCGGCCAAAGAGATGCGAAATCTTTGGTAAACAAAAAAAAATCTAAGAGGATATTTAATGCAAAATCGTGTTAGTCAGACAAAAGATTATCTTATTCCTTTTTGAATTTATAGTTCTGTAGTCCTTACTGACAGTTCTGAGCCACGTTTCCATATTTTACTATTTTTGAGGTCTTTTAGGAGAGAAATAAATCAAAAAATAGTGAATTTCTTACAGGGCCCCAAAATGAGTTCCCTTTTTCCCTAATGGGAAAAGAGGAGAAGAGAGAAGAAGAGGAAGAAGAGGGAGAGAAGAGGAAGAAGAGAGAAAGAAGAGAGAATAAGAGAAGGGGGAAAGAGAGAATAAGAAAAGGGGGAAAGCGAAGGGAAAGGAAAGAGGGAAAGGAAGAGGAAGAAGAGGGAGAGAAGGAGGAAGAAGAGGAAGAGGAATCTGAAGAAGAGGAAGAGAAGAGGGAAATGAGAGAAGAGCATAAGAGAAGAGGAATCTCTTATGCTCATGCATAAGCATAAGCATTCTTATGCTCATGCTTATGTTTATGCATGAGCATAAGAGAAGGGGGAAAGAGAGAAGAAGAGGGATCGGAAAGGAAAGAGGGAAAAAGAGGGAAAGAAAGAGAGAAGAAGAGGGAAAGGAAGGAGAGATTGGAAAAGAGGAAAGAGGGAGAGAAAGAGAGAAGAAGAGGGAAAGAGAAAAGAGGAATGCATGAGCATATGTCTACTTCTCTTATGCTCATGCATAAGCATAATCATTCTTATGCTCATGCTTATGTTTATGCATGAGCATAAGAGAAGGGGGAAAGAGAGAAGAAGAGGAAAAGAGAAAAGAGGGAGAGAAAGAGAGAAGGGGGAAAGAGAGAAAGAGAGAAGGGGGAAAGAGAGAAGAAGAGGAAAGAGGAAAGAGGGAGAGAAAGAGAGAAGAAGAGGGAAAGAGAAAAGAGGAAAAAAGAGACATATGCTCATACTTATGCGTGAGCATATGTCTACTTTTCTTATGCTCATGCATAAGCATAAGCATGAGCATATTTCTCCTTTTCTTATGCTCATGCTTATGTTTCAGCATAAGCATAAGCATAAGCATAAGCTCATGCTTATGCTTATGCATGAGCATAAGAGAAGGGGGAAAGAGAGAATAAGAGGGAAAGGAAAGAGAGAAGAAGAGGGAAAGAGAAAAGAGGAAAAAAGAGACATATGCTCATGCTTATGCATGAGTATATGTCTACTTCTCTTATGCTCATGCATAAGCATAAGCATTCGTATGCTCATGCTTATTTTATGCTTAAGAGAAGGGGGAAAGAGAGAAGAAGAGGGAAAGGAAAGAGGGAAAAAGAGGGAAAGAAAGAGAGAAGAAGAGGAAAAGGAAAGAGGGAAAAAGAGGAGGAAATAGATTGAAGGAGGGAAGAAGGAAAGAGATTGAGGGGAAGAGAGGGTTCCTATGCCCATCACTACAGCTAGCGCTTAACGCGCTAGCTGCAGGCCAATGCAAATAACAAAAATAATAAATGGAAAAAAGAGGAAGCACTTACCTGAAATAGTACGTCCCGCTCGGTGTTGTGGACTGGCCTACAAAAGAGAGGAAACATACCATTTTTCAAATAAGATGTTAGAGGAAGGAGGAGATTACAAAAGTAACTCCTTGAAAGGTGGAGATTGAGGAGACAAGGAGAAAGAGAAGGAAGAGAAATATAGAAAAGAGGTGAGTGTTCTTTCTTTCTTGAAATCTCGTTTTTTGTTTCAATCCTTTGAAAACAAGCATGAAAACTAGTTTACAGGTTTAGCAATACAAGGAGAAGCACTCACAAAACTAAAGCTAACAAACAAATAACCTACATTGTTGAAACAAACTCACCTCTTGAAGAACTTCCTTTCAAGAAACCAAAGAGGGAAAAGGGTAGAGAGGGAGTACAAGAGCTAGGAGAAGGGTGAGGAGTGGAGAATAGAGTGTGAGGTTGTCGGAAATAGGTGGGAGGTCGTTGAAAATAGGTGGGAGGAGAGATTGCCTTGCTTACTTGAGAGATTAGAGAAGGGGATAAAGAAACCGCCGCGCAACGAGAGTCTCGGTTTTTAACCCACAACATCGCTATATAGTGACGCTTTTCCATCGCTATATAGTGACGTTTTTAATTAAAAACGTCGCTATATAGCGACGGAACAGAGGAAAAAGTCACTATATAGCGACGCTTTGAGTCACTTTTTGTTATAGCATGAAGAGAAGCTCATAGATGCTATTTTATTACTGTTAATATCTCTTCTTCATGCTTTTGTTGTGATTTTATAAGTGTAGATGGAAGGATGAGTGGAAGCTCGTCCGATGATGCACCAATGGAGGAGAGCACGAAGTGGCTTACGGAGAGGTTATACTATCATTGCACTCATTGCAAGCGAGAAGTATGACATCAATGTCGTATTATCATGCGCCACTTGCGGATGTATGGGGAGGAGCTCAAACCAGTACCCACCATTGGTGTTGCACATGTTGATGGACCATCGGTAAGTCAAAGCTATTTAAGTTCACAGTCTTATTGTATAGCAGGAAATACAAGATCTTATATTTACACGAAATCTTAAAACAGGATGAGGAGGGTGATGAGGGTATGCATATACCTTCTCACTTTCAGCAAGACTATAGTCTCTCGGATGATGACGAGGGTATGGTCGACATGATGGATTCCATTTTTAGGGGCACTACATCCCATGTACATGTGATGTCAGAGTCTGAGGTCAAAATGCAAGAGTTGCAATCAACACAATTGTACGAGGGTGCCTAAACTACGTGCTTGTCTCTCAATCTTGAATGTGTGGGTGGTCGGATACAAGTGTCTCGGCCTTAATGAGGTTAGCTCTTGCATTAATTTGACTCACTATTTGGATATTGGTCGTTTTGAGAATCATCATTTGGATAGTGTATACTGAATCATCATTGTTTGAAGCCTATGTATGTTTTGAATTGTCATAGGTTGCTCCAGAAGATGTTGCCTGCACCAAATACCATGCCCGCATCAAGAGATGAAGCAAAAAAAATGCTAACAACTATGGGTATGGATTATGATACCATCCATGATTACAGTAATGATTGTATTCTCTTTCATCATGAGCATGGAGATTTGGCTAGTTGTCCAAAGTGTGGGGAACAACGATATAGAGATGACTTGCAGGGTGAGCGGATAGGGTGAGCGGATACTGGTAAAGGTCTTGAGACACTTTCCCATCATTGCAAGAATACAACACATGTTTCAATGCAAATCCATAGCGGAGTTGATGACATGGCATGCATCTCATCGGTCCACTGATGACACATTGAGGATTCCCGCAGATTGTGCAGCTTGGAAGCACATAGATAATCAGTGGCCGGAATTTGCGAGGGAGCCATGCAACTTACATCTTGGGCTAGCCATGGACGACGTGAATCCTTTCGGGTTACGCTCGACATCTTGCATCCACGGATCCCGATATGCCGTAAGCTTGGCATAACAAGGATGATGATCGCATCGTTGGCGAGGTTCCCCAAGGAAAAGGGATTGAAAGAAAGTTGAGCGAAGAGAAAATGGAGAAATTCAATAAGTTTTGTATCCTCAATAGCCCTGAGATGCAGAAGTGGATTGAGAGATATGAAGTGGCCAAAGCAGAAAGAATAAATGCAAGGACGAGATTCAGAGTAATGTACAGGTGATCACAACCATATCCACGGGATCTGGCTCTTCTCCCTACTCACATGTCACTCGATTGGCTACAACTGGCTCTACGTAAAGCCGAACATGATGGAGAGACAATAAACGAGTGTGAGCGAGAGTTATCATCTGGATGTATGGTGCATGTAAGTTTCTTATCTCTTGACATAATTAAGTAATTATTTGTGGCAATATATGCTATGAAATAGATGCATCTTCATTGTTTTAATGATGCTCTTTTATAGTACCAAAAGTACAGTGCATTATGGTCATATGGATGACATTTTTGCATGGAACACATCGATTCAAAGAGAGTAACGTATGATTGTGGAGTCATGGCTAACTTCACACAAGATAGCCGAGTAAGTGCTTCGGATACCAATCTTCTCTTCTCACGGTTGGATTATTGTGGAACCATACGCGACATCTATGAAGTTGATTTTAGAAAATTTAGTATTTTCATTCTTGATGTAAAATGGTTTAGAACTATTTACAACGGTCCCCATGTGACAATGAGAAAAGATAGTAGCAGTTTCTTTGCAATAGACTCCACCAAACATTGGACCAATGAAAGTGATACTTTTGTTCTTCCCGAGCACTGTGAGTAGGTGCATACTAATGATTTAATTAATCGAAGCTTTCATTTTTAAAGATCCATTGATACATGTACTTGAGCATAATTTCATATATATAATTGACGACATTTGGCACCCATCTTCAATATAGGTGGTTTTTCATCCAAATCATTCTGATCCAAGATGGTGGTACGTGATCCAAGTTGCACCACGAAGTAAGCAAATTTTTGAAGATAGAGATATGGATATGGAGATGCCACTACCAATTGATGAATCTAGCGAAGAAGATGTAGATCACCATATGAGCCAAGAGGAAGATGTGCATAATGACATCGCATGGGAGAAAGATGGAGATCACAATATTGAGGAAGAAGACAACAATCATCAAGAATCACCACACTTTATTGAAGAAGATGATCGAATACTTTTAGGTGAACGTACGATGCTAGAGTACGATGATGATATAGGAGATCAACTCTGTATAGAGTTGGAGATAGACTTGTTTGGCACCTTAGAATTGGCTCAAGATGAAACAGTTGATGTAAATGCTCTTAATTGATTTTTCTCATCTCAAACTTGGACATGAATATATGAGCTTCAAAGGCTTGATGTACATGCTCTCATTTTTTTATTCTCTATGAGATCAAACATGTATGAAAATTTAAAAAAATTTCTCATTGGAAAAAACTAACTTTTAAGGCCTATATGGAAAAAAAAACCTCTATGGAAAACGTCACTATAAAATAGTATATCAGTGTCGCTATATAGCGACTTTTATAAAGGTCGCTTTATAGCGACTTTTGGCAAGGGTCACTATATAGCGATGCTTTACGGAACCCGCTTTTCATACCGACGATTAACGCTAAGCGGGTGCTAAACGTCGATACGTAAATGTCGCAATAGGATCCGTGTGTAGTAGTGAGTTGCATGGCTCCCTCGCAAAGTCCGGCCACTAATTGTCTATGTGCTTCCAAGCTACACAATCTACGGGAATCCTCAATGTGTCATCAGTGGATCAATGAGATGCATGCCATGTCATCAACCCTGCTATGGATTTGCATCGGAACATGTGCTTTATTCTTGCAATGATGGGAAAGTGTCTCAAGACCTTTACCGGTATCTGCTCACCCTGCAAGTCATCTCTATATCGTTCGATATTTGAAATGCAGGCAGGGGTGATGCTTAGTAAAATGATGGTTTGAAGAGATTGTGAGATGCTGAATATCTTGGGATTGGTGCATTATTTGGGAATGAAATGAAGAGAAAGTTATGTTTATTTTTTGAGGGGTTCTTGAATATTGAATCATAGAAGGTTTTAGATGAGTTTGAAATGATGTTGATGAGTAAATGCATAGTGGATATGGATCATTAACAACATATATTTGGTGGAATATTTCATGATGAAGGTGTTGAAATGAAAGGGTATTAAAAGAAATAATTTAGTTTTTCTGATTTTGTTGATGTTTGAATACTGAAATTCAGTTTCAAGAGACTATGAGTGAAGTTATTGAAGAAAAGTTAATTTATGTGGAGTTTTTGTGTGTGAGAAGTTAAGTCTTGTAAGGCAGACCTGAGGGGATCTTAATGTGTATTTTGGTCTACATTCTTAGGTTAATATCACATCATTTATCCCTTTTCTAGTGCGATAGCCTCACACTTGGCTAGTTAGATACTCGTCTTTGTGGATACCTTTAGTGGTCTCCAAAGTCTAACAACAGACTTTGCTAATTCATCCAAGCCATTCCAATCATCCTCAAACATATCTACAAGCTTAGCTCCAATTTTTGCCAAGGGTTTAATCTGCTTTTTTTGAATAAGCACATCCCTTATCTGTTCTTTCCACAAAGAAAAGTTTGTCCCATCAAACTTTTAAATGTGGAGAAAGTCCTTTTCAAACATGGAAGAGGATGCCATGATGCAAATGAAACAAAATCCCAAATGAGACTAAGGTGGTTATGGATGGAGAAATACAAAGAACAGAGGAAATACACAGACCGACGACGCGAGAGAGAAGAGGAATTCCAATTTTGCTCATTTCATCATGACATTGGGTTGAGTGCATTAGTGGGCTTCATGGGAGATTGCTAAGCCAGCCCAACTGATAGATTATGAAAAGAAAAAGCGGTTTTGCTGAATGGAATCGTGCTAAGAAGAGGTTGAACGCCTAATTTTGTGGGAGAAGCCTATGCACATGATGTTAGATATCAATGCTCCAATCTTGTGTAACTATGCAGGAACCAGCTAACTCTACTTGTAAGCCCCCCATATGAGGAGAAGGCATTTGAGTAGCTCGGTTATCCAGTTTGTCCTGGTTTGAACACCAGATGGGGGCCAGGTGTGGCTTGATGGCTGGACGGAGTTGGCACATTGCCAACTAGGCTACATGCAAGTGCATGAAGGCATCCCATGACTGATCGCATTGAGGGTAGATGGAGCATTTCCCGAGGCAACCCACTCTCGGGTTGCGGGGCCTGTTTGGAGTCCCAGATGATCATGGATGGCTCTATTTTATGCCACGGATCTATCATGTGGTTGGTGGCCTATTTTAGGACCGACCCCTAGTTGAGCATTTTGGGCGGATTGGGTCGGTCACCCAATTGGGTCCCACCGACTACGACTAGTGGCTATATAAGAGCGAGCCCGTGAAGCCCATCTCATCACTGGCTACAGTAACCCTGATTCCTTAGCATCCAGCCTCCATCCTCTACTGTTTCCAGCTTGCCATCGAAGCTTCTTTCACAGGAGCACACGGTTGGGAGGCAGTGCTATCTATTATATCAGATCTATAGTAATCCAATTTTTGATTCTCCATACTATCTGGTTTTCTCTCTTGCGTAGAGATTCTGTTATCTATTGAGCACAGACGTTGTATTGTTTTCTTACATGGTATCAGAGCTTGGACTCTAGCAAGAAGATTTGGTAGTGTGTTTCTGTTTGCGAGCAAATTGTGAGAGATGGCCCAGCCTGCAAGACTGCGAATCCCACCGTTTAGCAAAAGCGAAAAGTTGGACGGCTCTAACTATCCACTCTAGAAGTTCAAGATGAAGACCATCCTAAGTGCATACGAGCTTTGGGATACTCCTACTGGGGTGGACCTGAGGCCGAGACCGGCAGATCCAGCCAATGCAGGACAACAAATAGTTCCAATTGTGGATGAGATTCTCGCGTGGACAAGAAATGCAGATGCACTATGTTCTATTGTCTGCAGTGTGAGTGATTCCATCATGGCGTTAATTCAACATGTCACCAGAGCGGAGGAGACATGGACGGTCTTGAAAAATCAATACGAGACCACGAATTAGACGCGGATTCAGAATCTAGAGACTCAACTCACAGAGAAGTTCATCACCAGGGTGAAGAATCTGCACGATCAGATGACTGCGATTGGCACCATCATCACCAGCGAGAATCTAGCACGAAGGTGCATACGGATTCTCCCACCAAAGTACGACGGTCTTGTTACGGTGCTGAATACGCATAACAAAAATCCGCCCCTCAACTTTGAGGATTTCAGCACGATGCTTCTGGAGGAGGAGATGTATCAAAAGATGAGGACTGGAGAAGATTCGGCATTCTGGACCGGATCAAAGAAAGGTAAGGGTAAGGACTCTGGTAACCCATCTTCTTGTGATGATAAAAAGAGAAAGAAGAAGATCAAATGCTTCTATTGCAACAAGGCAGGGCACAAGCAGAATGAGTGCCGAAAGAAGATTGTAGATGAGAAGAACAGAGTAAAGAAAGAGTCCAGCAATAGCGCGCAAGCAGTACCAATAGAGCTATTCGTAGAAATTGAGGAGATTTGCACTGAGGCAGTTCATGTACCTACGAATCAACCTTGGATTATTGATAGTGGTGCATCGCGCCACATGACCAGTCGAAAGGATTGGTATATCTCTCTACAGCCGGTAGGGAATGACATCTTGGTAGTGCTCAATCAGCAATGATGCAAAATGTCCAGCAAAAGGAAAAGGTACGATTGCTCTCAAGTCAGATGGAGTTGTAAAACAGTTGTCCGATGTTCTTTATGTGCCAAATATCAAGAGGAACTTGTTGTCCATTTTTGCAATCAAGGATGGGGACCTCAAAGTTGAATTCGATAGGAATGGTGCACAGATTCTGGATTTCAAGGGAAGGTAGTTGGTAAAGGTACACGGTGCAACAACATCTACGAACTCTCAGCTTTCAGTGCTCGAGCCGATGTGAAGAACACTAAGCTATGGCATGAGAGGTTTGGTCATCTAAACCTTAGTTCTTTGAAGGAGATGCATAAAAGTGGAATGATTGTAGACCTACCAGAAATTACAGATCTGCTCGATGTATGTGAAGCTTGCATGATGGGCAAGTAGCATCAGCAACCCTTTCCTAAAGAGGCTAGCAAGGCAAAGGCTCCTCTAGAGCTTGTTCACATGGACCTCTATGGAAAGATGGAGATGGAAGCTTTGGGTGGTTCCTACTACTTCATGATGTTGATCGACGACTACAATAGAAGGATATGGATATACTGAAGACTAAAGACGAGGCTTTTAGTAAGTTCATGGAATGGCATGTAATGGTCAAGAAAGAAACGGGGAAGAAGGTGAAGAAGTTGGGATCAGACAGAGGTGGAGAGTTCACATCAACTGAATTCGAGAGTTACTACAAAAGTCATGCAGTCAAGAGGTAGAAACCCCCGCCACATACATCACAACGAAATGGAGTAGTAGAGTGCAAGATGTGCATCATCTGTGAAATGGGCCAGAGTATGATGAAAGGGAAATATTTGCCAAAGATCTTTTGGGCTGAAGCATGTAACAATGCAGTTTACATTCTGAATCGTAGCTACACGAAGGTTGTGAACAGTGAACGGCTGTGAATGGGATGACTCCATTGCAGGCCTTTTCTGGTAAGAAACCTTCAGCTGCACATTTTAGAGTTTTTGGATGTGACTGTTTTGTGCATGTCCCTGATGCTAACAGGACCAAATGGGAACCAAAGAGCCGAAAGTGTACTTTCTTGGGCTACAGTGAAGAGCCCAAGGGTTACCATCTCTATAACCCTATTACCAAGAAGGTAATAGTAAGTCACGATGTGGTCTTCTCAAAACAGCTGCATCAATTGGAGGAGGATGCTTCCTTCCCAGACAACCAAGACCACGATATCCATCCAATACCACCACCAACAGCAGACTGAACTCCCCCAATAGTGCTTGGGAGGACTCAAGATAAAGAAGATGAAGAAGAGCCTACAGAACCATAACGACAACAGCCATTCCCGAAGTGGGTAAAGTAGCTTTTGGACAGTAGAGAACCTCCAGCCATTGAGAAAGCACCATCCGAACACCACCGGTCCAAGAGATTAGAGGAGCAAAGAAGGGCACACGAACACTTGTTCAACTATGCTTTGATGACTGAGGTGATCCGTGCTGATGAACCCAAGTGTCTTGAAGAGGCACAGGGTGATGATAGGTGGATGGAGGCTATGCAGCCGGAGTATGGCTCCATAATGAAGAATAACACTTCGGACCTTGTGGATCGTCCACCAAAACGCAAGGTAATCGACACCAAGTGGGGGTACAAGACCAAGTACAAGTCCGACGGCACGTTGGATAAGTATAAAAGGCTCGGCTTGTGGCAAAAGGATTCGTACAAGTACATGGTTTTGATTATCAAGATACTTTTGCTCCCACAACTCGACTAACCACAATAATTCGCAGTGTTTTGGCTTTAGGTGCCCAGGGAAGTTGTCACGTGTTTCAGATGGATGTAAAATCCGCTTTTTTGAAAGGAGATCTCAAGGAGGAGGTATACGTGGAACAACCACAAGGTTTTGTGATCCCCGGTTCAAAAGGTAAAGTCTGTAAACTGAAGAAGGCACTTTACGAGCTGAAATAGGCCCCACGAGTGTGGTACTAGCGGATTGATGCCTACTTTATGCAAAACGGGTTCAAGAGGAGCCCATCTGATGCAAATTTGTATATCTTTAGAGAAGGAGGCAGGTGTATGATCGTGGTCCTTTATGTGGACGACCTTGTCATAACAGGGAACCATGAAGAGATCTCGCAGACAAAGCATTTGCTAGGAAGAGAGTTTGAAATGACAGACCTCAGAATGATGCATTTCTGTTTGGGGATTGAAGTTTGGTAAGAGCCGAAATAGATCATTTCACAGCTGAAGTATGCTCGAGAGATACTAAAGGCATTTGGCATGGCTGAGTGCAAGACAGTTGATACCCCCATGGAGGTTGATGTGAAGCTCTCAAATGAGGATTCATCACCACTGATGGACGAAGCGAAGTACAGAAGACTTGTGGGTAGCTTGATTTACTTGTGCAACACATGGCCGGACATCAGCTTTGCGACCGGTGTACTAAAAGCAGGTTTTCCAATAAGCCCCGAGAGAACCATTGGAGGGCAGGGATGTGAGTGCTGAAATACATCAAAGGCACACTTGATTATGGCATCACCTATACCAAGGGCAACATCTTTACCGGATTCTATGACTTGGATTGGGCAGGAGACGTGGATAGCAGTAGATCAGTGACAGGTTACTGTTTCTCACTTGGATCTGGAGCTGTGTCATGGGTCAGCAAGAAGCAACCCACAGTTGCTCTTTCTTCTACCGAGGCTGAGTACAAATCAACATGCTTTGCTTCTTGCGAGGCAGTGTGGTTGAGGAGAATTTTAGGGAACATGGGTGCATTGCAGAACAAGCCTACGCAGTTATCATGTGACAATCAGAGTTGCATGGCGATTGCAAAGAACCCTGTGTTCCACGCTCGCACAAAACACATTGAGATTCAATATCACTTTGTAGCAAGCTCATCATGGATGGAGAGGTTGACTTGGTGTACTATCCGACTATAGAGAATGCTGCGGACATCTTCACGAAGGCTCTTGGAAGAGACTTGCTGGAGAGGCACCTTCATCGACTTGGCATTGGACCAAAAAAGTAAGTTCACTTGCAAGTGGACATTGAGGGGGGGTGTTAGATATCAATGCTCCACTCTCGTGTAACTACGTGGGAACCAGCTAACTCTACTTGTAAGCCCCCCATATGAGGAGAAGGCATTTGAGTAGCTCGGTTATCCGGTAGTGAACACCAGATGGGGGCCAGGTGTGGCCTGATGGCTGGACGG
Organism: Dipteris shenzhenensis; assembly: GCF_047967505.1. Taxonomy (NCBI): domain Eukaryota; kingdom Viridiplantae; phylum Streptophyta; class Polypodiopsida; order Gleicheniales; family Dipteridaceae; genus Dipteris; species Dipteris shenzhenensis. Next base: position 8,821,340 of record NC_141596.1, on the reverse strand, counting down.
AGTTGGCACACTACCAACTAGGCTACATGCAAGTGCAGGAAGGCATCCCATGACTGACCGCATTGAGGGTAGATGGAGCATTTCCTGAGGCAGCCCACTCTCAGGTTGTGGGGCCCGTTTGGAGTCCCAGATGATCCCCGATGGAGAATGGAGCACATAACATTGAAGTACCCAAGTCAAATTCTCTAGGGCATTCGTCAAACCATCCCATGATGCCAATTCTGTTACAAAGTCCACCTATCCAAATTGGGGTAGCACCTTTTCTAGAGAGGCTAGTATTTAAGGAAAGAGAGAAAGAATAGGGAACAAGACAAACTAAAGGGGTTAACACTTTTGATTTACAGGGTTGAGTTAGAAAGGACCCCTTTACGCATTCACTTAAGACAATTATTAGACACCTTAGCTAGCCGTAGACGACGACTTCACAAAAAGTTACTCAGGAGAAGAGTGCGACAAGTTATAGTGGGGGGGGGGAAGAATAAAATCACAAGGGAGAAGTACAAGAGAAGTAAAAATAGTGGATCTTTTCTTAGACCCAGGTGCTCCTATTCTTGATGTGACCATAGGAAACTTATGTGTAGTAGAAGTACAATTAGATGGGCGTGTAGCGGTGAATTTAATCATAGAGAAAACCATGGAGGGGTTTGGTTTAAAGGGCATTGAGACCACAAACATAGTTCTTCGATTAGTAGATCAACGTAATGTCAAACCAATAAAGGATCTCGGGGGGGTCACTATGTATAAACCCTCTATATCACGTGCGTTCAAGGCCTATATTTAAAGTCCCGTATCTATAAAAAATTTCATTAATAAAATGTACCCCTTTTCTATACAAATCTGTAAATTTTTTTCAAAACTATTTTAAATAGTCCCTTATGTATATTTATTTCTGTAAATTTTAGAAATAAAAAAAATCCTTCTGTTGAACTCACGTGATAGGGTTACATATGATGAGTGACCCCCCCGAGTAAAGGATGGTACGACCTTGAAGAACAACTAGACCCCTACTTGCTCTAGTAGGAAGTGTGCAAGTGGTGGCCATTTTCATGAGAGTGGGCATAGGGAGAGATTAGGTCCTCACATACGCACTGTGTCCACCTCTATGCCCTCATGTAGTTGTTGTAAAAGCCATAGACATATGTTGCCCAATCACTCACAAATGACTAGTCTAAGGGGATTACACGAACAATCTGAATCTCCACCAGACTCTCATTCTTTAGCACGTATGCCAAAAGGTTCTTTGCGACTTAATGGAAAGGCTTCTCTAAGAGAGGGACCAAAGATTGATTATGACTATGATATGGAAATTGCCAAGTTCAAAACCTAGATTCACCGACTCACGTCATTGCACTCTGGTCCTTCTTAGGATGTATTGCATACTATCACCGATTTATAGGGTATACAACCAAGCAAGTGGCACCTTTAACAAAGTTGCTTAAGAGAGCAGTGACATATGAATGGAGCAAGGTAAAAAATAAGGAGGGAACAAGATTATGGAAGTGTCGATCAATGGGAGAATCTCTCCCTATATAGAGTTAAAAATATTAGGCTTGCTACCACTTTTAGCATGAATTTATCAAATTTGAGGCTCTAAAAATTATCCCACCTTTATTTTTAGGCTAATTTATCAAATTTAAAGCTCTAAATATTGGCCCATCCATGGAGGAAGTTGCATATCTTTTCCCATGTAGACATGATATGAGTGCAACAAATTATCAGTCAATGGGCTTGCATGCTCAATAGAGTAGTAGAGTGCATGGTAATGAGTGATTAGAGGTGATTAGGCTTCATGATTTACTTTTGTGATAATTACTGCCCTGAGGTGGTGGCTCACATCAGCCCCATCATGTCTATCATGGCTAAGATTCCATCGGGCTGGTAGTTAATTATCAGGCACCACAGTTTCCTGCTCACCTACCAGTTACCACCACTGGGCATCTACTTCATGATTACCAACCCGTCTAGGATGACACCCAAGATTCCACCATGATGGCCTACAATTAATATGGATGGAACCTCGAGCCTCTTGGTCTCCTGCTATTAGGGCCTAATACTACACGGGTTTAGCCCTAAGTTGGGATGCCAAGAGGTGTGTGAACATGGGGATACCAAGAGGCACATGTGTGGGCAATGAAGGGGCATAGACCTCTCTATATATGTATGCATTCAATGCAAGAGCAACGTGTAATTTAGTGACCATTCTTCTTCATTCTTGTCTCGTGTCTTCTTGTTCTTGCTGTTTTGAGAGTCTCTCGTTGTTGACCACAAGGTTCTTACTCATGGGCCTTGGGATGATTGAAGCTAAGCTACACATGATTCTAATGTGCTATGATCTCTCTCTCTCTCTCTCTCTCTCTCTCTCCATCTCGCCCTGCTTTACCCAGTGTCCTTCATGACTTACCTCAGGAAGACCATGGCCAATGTGGAAGGCATCATCTTCCATGTAGTTAGAGTTATCAAAAGAGCAGAGGCTCTCGGAAGGCATCTCTTTCTTCTCAAGTCTTTCAAGGCAAACCCGCCACTATTGATGGGCAAACCCACATCAAAGTTCGACCATACACTTTGGCGGTTCGAGACCAAGGGTAGTTATGGCTATGGCAATACAATTTGGCCAAAAGACAGAGCAGATCTGAAGGGAGGCTTTAATGGGAGTGGTTATAAGCTTCATGTGATAAGTGGAAGGTTGATCCTAAGAGCAACGAAGCAAAGTTGCAAGTTTGGTTTACCGCCTTTCCTACCTGTGATCCCCGTTACGCAAGATTATTGGGTAATGCTTGTGGACAAAGATTACAAACGGGCACTTGTTGGTCAGTTTGAGGAAGTACCTTTGGGTCCTTAGCTGCACTGCTGAGTTGGATGAAGAGTTTTAGTCCAAGCTGTTGGAGCACGCTGAGAAAAAAGGCTATGAAATCTCTCTACTTCGTAAGTCTGTCCATGATGCAGAGACAGGTGCGATCGAAGTCACAACCCAAAAGAATGATGGACGGTGCAAGTCTCTCTGATTTAGCAGTAAGGGAGCAGAAGATCAAAGAGCAATTCGAAATGGAGCAGAAGACCAGAACTGCAGCATTAGGAGATCGGCGGGGACGAGAGACATTAGGAGGCTTGTGGTAGAATGCAGAATGCAAAGATGCTAATTATGGAGTGCGGGTGAAGAATCATGCATGGGCATCAGGAACCATCTTGCGGGTTGATTGCAGATGAAATACGGCATGCGGACCTACAGTGCTAATTATACGAACTTGTGCAAAAGTTATTGCAGGGTCGATCTTGTATGCGAAGATTGTTGCAGTTGCCAAGCAAGATGATGGGACAATTTGCACGGTGCTATTGTGGAGTTAGTGTGGAGCAATCTGACAACGATGTTATTGTGATGCTATTTTTTGGTTGCGGAGGCGGTGCCCATTTTGGTGGATCATCCTTGTAGCTACTGTGGCAGTCTCACTGTATATGGGCGTTGTGCCGTAGGGTCATGAGCGGATCTACAATCTTTTCTCAATGGTTTGCATGTTTTTGCTCCGCATGCATTGATGATGATTGGGGAGGATGCTCCATGATACCATGGGTTGATCCATGGGCACGGTGAGTGCTTTCTCCCTTCCAGCCTTGGGAGGAGGTACATGATGATCAAGATGCGAGATTCAATTTCTCTAGAGATTATGACCAACTTACAAATATGTTGCGTATTGGTGATATCTTCACGGTCATTGCTTCGGAGGGCAATGAGGAGGCTGTGGATTATTACTTGTTGCGATGCTTTGATAACTCCACATATGATCCTCTAGTCGTCCTCTGACGTGGCTCCTGTATGACCCGCTGCCCAACCGTCCGCTGTGTGCCCTCGGGCGAATCAGATGGGCCAGCCTCATCTCTTGGATCAGATGGGCCAGCCTCATCCTGATGAAGAGGAGGGCATGCTGCACGAGCCACCACTGCCATCTCTACCTCCCTCGCCTCCTCTATGTATGCGCGCCTCAGCTCCCAAAGTCGTGCATCTACAAATACTCATGCCTCAAATCTAGCTCGAGTAATCATCTCTACATGTAGAAGACGATGGTCTTCAGCCCTACCCAAGCTACTGCTCCACCCACTGCTGCAATGATATATGAAGCTCTGCCTCTCACTCAATACAACATGCCTCCTCTGCTCGTGCCTCATCACCTGGCATGAAATCACCATATGAGAAGCGTCGCAGAATACACGCTGCAACCACTAAAGTATCATCACCCTCCTACTACAACAAAGCTCTCTATGCCTCCTCCCTGTAGTGCTCTGTCAAGACCACATAGGCAAATGGATCAATGGCTTGATGATGACTAGGATACATATCATCCATGCCTAGTCCTCTGTATGTGGCCACATCAATGTCAGCAAAGCATACAGGGCACACTTATCGTGCCACCATGTGGCAGGTCATGCAGTGGAGATGTGGGATGTGGCTGCACCCTAGTCAAAACCACCCTACGGTGTCAAAATCCTCGTGGCAAAGGACGCAAGTGGCAGTAGGAAGCCTAGCTATGACTGGTGCATCTATGGGTGTTTTAGTCAGCACATCTACAGGAGGAGCGGGGTAGAAGGCCACATTGGGGTGGATCCTATGGCGAGATGGATCATGACTAATATGTCTCAACTACAAAATATAGTGCTCCGCTCGATAGTAGGCTATGTGTGTTCAAATCCTCTGCTCCTCCAAATCTACCTCCAACTGTCGTACACGAGACTCCATATCGTATCGCAATAGATGTGCCTGCCAAGCAAACATGTCGCGTACATGGTGAGAATGAACCAAAAAACTTCAGTTCAAAACACGCAACAAAAAAATAAACTAAAATATTTAGAATAACTAACCTCAACCCTAGACTCAGCCAACAATGCCTCCAACTCTACAATCTGTGCGTCTCCAATGTCCAACTCATGCTGAGAGGCGGTGTAGATGTGGGAGGTGGTGTAGATATGGGAGGCTCCATAGATGTGGGAGGTGGGGAAGGTGGAATCGAAAGTGATCTCGATAGGACAGAGGCCATATCGTGCAAGGATGAGGCCACTGAATGAACATCCCTCCTGATCCATCCTCCAATAGCTCGCAATGCCGGTGCAGGGATAGTGTGTAGCTCTGGTGCCTCGCATTGACACTGAACACCTGCAGTCTGATGCTCCTGACACCCCATCCTACCATGTCCCGCTTCTGATCTTGGACGGGTACTAAGGTAGTCTAACCGATGACCAAGCAAAACTTGGCGTATAGCTACATAGCAAATGACCTGGCTATCTGATGGTTGTGAGGCAATCGACACCATTCACAACGAGATGTCTCGGATAAATATGTGCTGCTATGACGGGGTCCTACAATGTAAAATATAAAAGGGCTGCCTTGATCGTGGTCACATCACCTCAGTGTGATCATCCCAAAACATATCCTCTAAGGCCTACTGCCTGTGAGGTGACTCACGCTCAAACAATGGCTCTCCAATCCAAGCCATGACCACTAATCTCTGCCTAGCCTATGCCTGAAAGGTATCCAAAACGTCCTCAATTGTGTCTAATCGACCTAGAGCATCAATGACTGAATCGAGACTCGCAACCAAGTGAGGGGGTGCCCCAGCATCCTGCAGTGCCCTCATCTTAGCTCTCAAAATCGGTATCTGCATATGAACAGTGGTGCCAGAACTTGGGCGCTGGGCTGGCGCATGCAAAAAAAAAACACATGGAAATTAATATTCTATTTGGGTAATGAAAATTAATATTCTATTCAATGGGACTTAATAATCTATCTGGGTAATAAAAACTTTTAGCTAGCCAATTTTGATTGAATTTTTGCAAAAGCTCATGACAAGGTTTCATGGAATCACATAAGTCTTTGTATTTTTCTATGTCACTATATCCGTACATAAATCTACAACCTTCCCTAGTTTCCTATTTCTATAGTTTCACATGCCACATAAAGGGATTGCTAGCCACATGATCCTCATCATATGTAACCCTATCACGTGAGTTCAACAGAAGGATTTTTTTTATTTCTAAAGTTTATAGAAATAAATATACATAAGGGACTATTTAAAATAGTTTTGGAAAAAATTTACAGATTTGTATAGAAAAGGGGTACATTTAATTAATAAAATTTTTTACAGATAAGGGACTTTAAATATAGGCCTTGAACGCACGTGATATAGAGGGTTTATACATAGTGACCCCCCCGAGCTTGTAGGTGGGCATTGAGGGGGGGTCTTAGATATCAATGATCCACTCTCATGTAACTACGTGGGAACCAGTTAACTCTACTTGTAAGCCCCCCATATGAGGAGAAGGCATTTTAGTAGCTAGGTTATCCGGTAGGTCCTGGTTTGGACACCAGATGGGGGCCATGTGTGGCCTGATGGCTGGACGGTCGGCTTTAGATAGAAAGCATAAGATAAAGCATAAGTTTGTGCTTATGCTTTCTCTTATGCTAGGCTAGATGCAAGTGTGGGAAGGCATTCCATGACTGACCGCACTGAGGGTAGACGGAGCATTTCCTGGGGCAGCCCACTCTCGGGTTGCGAGGCCCGTTTGGAGCCCCAGATGATCCTGGATGGCTCTGTTGCTCTATTCTATGCTCGGGGGGGTCACTATGTATAAACCCTCTGTATCACGTGCATTCAAGGCCTATATTTAAAGTCCCTTATCTGTAAAAAATTTCATTAATAAAATGTATCCCTTTTCTATACAAATCTGTAAATTTTTTCCAAAACTATTTTAAATAGTCCCTTATGTCTGTAAATTTTAGAAATAAAAAAAATCCTTCTGTTGAACTCACGTGATAGGGTTACATATGATGAGTGAGCCCCCCGAGATTCTATGCCACAGCTCTAACATGTGGTTGGTGGCCTATTTCGGGACCGCCGCGGCCGTTTTGGGCCGACTGGGTTGGTCTCCCAATTGGGTCTAACCGACTATGACTGGTGGCTATATAAGAGCAAGCCCATGAAGCCCATATTAATCACTCGCTACAACAACCCTAATTCCTTAGCATCCAGCCTCTGTCCTCTACTGTTTCGAGTATGCCATCGAAGCTTCTCACACAGGAGCGCACAGCTGGGAGGTAGCACCATCTATTGTATTAGATTTATAGTAATCAAATTTTTTATTCTCCATACTATGTGCGTTTCTCTCTTGCATATGGGATCCTATTATCTGTTGAGCACAGACGTTGTATTGTTCTCTTACAAAAATATGGCTCAATGAAGCTATAATTCCCAAACTTGTGCATGGTGTTACTTGCAAAACTAGGAATAAGTGCAATTGCTGAAGTAATTATTATGAGCATAATTTGAAGTGAAATAAAAATCAATGTTAGTTTCACCATATTCATCCTTTGCAAAATCAGTTTCACCATACATCCATTCAAAATTAAAAAGGTGATTTACGATGCCTTAAAACAGTAATATTGGACAAGTCCCAAAATAGTAGCAACAAGAGTTTGTCAGGCCCTAATTTCTTAGTCCCTTGCCTTTTGAAATTCTTTCATGCACATCACCCAAAAAATGAAACCTCCTTCTTAAGCGAGAGCCAATGTATGGCCGATGATAGATATTACATCTCCACCATCCACCATCTAGCATTGTAACATTATTCTCCATGTTTGCGGCAACTTCACCTGCATCTGTAGATTGCATTGTTATGTCAACACCAATACTAGCAAGCGGCTATATGATGGTGGCCACTCTTTGTGCACCATTGCCTCTGCACCGTGGCATTGTCCTATTAACATCTCCCATGAAGTGCCATAACATCATCGCCGATGAGCCTCAAAATTCTTGATGGCAGATATCACATCTCCAACAATTTCCTGCTATCATTGTAATGTAGTTGTGTGCTGTTGTTCAACCTCCATTCCTCTCTAGAGACATTAAGTGCTATAAAATTAAGCAGTTTAGTTAATTCAATTGCTTTCATAATCATCAAAAACAATTTATCCCTTTGAAATGCATTTTTAACCTAACTTCCAACACATGAGTACTCCATGCAAGCTTGCTAGACCTCGAGAGAGAGAAATCAACCAACTATCTTGCCCCCTCCCCTGACATGGTTTGATGAGCATCTATCTGTATTATGATCATCTGCAACATCATGCTCTATTGATAGATGTTGGTATTTTACACACACTAGTGCAGCAGCTAGCATCACTTACACAAGTACATTAAGGTTGCAAACAATTGGATAATATTTTGCAAGTTTGAACATTGAAGTAAAGCAATTGTAATACCATCTAAATACTGTAGCAGTACTTCAAATTGGTATGATATCCATCAACAAAATTGATGACATCAATATACGTCAATTTTATTTTAATAGAACTTGAGCACGATTGTAATACCATGTAAATGCTATAGCATAATTTCCAATTGATATGACGTCAATTAACAAAATTAATGTGGATGTCAAACAAAAAAATGCTTTAGCATAAATTCCAATAGGTATGTCGTCAATCAACAAAATTGATATGATGTCAATCAATTAGCACAATATTTAACAAGTCAGAATGTAAGCACGATCAATAGTGTATATAGTATTTCAAGCCTGGAAATGATTGCTCATGAGTGATCACAAAGTTTCCTCATCCTCATCCTCCTCATCGCTAGAGCTTGCTTCGGCTGCTACCGCTATGACTTGCAATTGCCCAACATTGGGAGGATCATGCAACGGACCTTGGAGATCACAATGCACCCACTTGGCTAAATCTCCATCATTGTTCCTTCACTTAACATCATCCAAAACTCTACCATTTGCATAAACATATACCAATTTCTCTGCTCTTTCTGTCTTGAACAAACTTGTAATTACTCCAATTTTGTTCACTCGAGGAATCGCTACAAGGCTGGGATAGCACTTTCAATGCCAACATTTGCAAATGAGGTGTCAGAGCTCCACACTCTTGCCACCATCTCCATGCAAGCATACCCTTTGCAAGGTCTCGTATTCTTGTATATGCAAACAAACCTTCCCTATTTTGAAAAGTAGATAATTCCTTGACAAGCAACAGCATATTCAGATCCATCCTCAAAAAATCATCCCAAGAGATTATGCCAAGACTGCATTACGTGTTCCAATGTTTCCGGACGATACTCCCACCATTGGGGATCTAGAATATGGCCAGCATAGTGGAGGTCATTGTGAGCATGATTCCATCACTTTCGAAACATATTTTGCAAAGTGGCATGACAAATGACGTTGTAGCCAACATTGTCACCTATGGATCTTCTATTTTCCTTTAAGAGGTCTCACTCGATAGTCCACCATGCCATGTAAGCATTTCCCAAACTTGGACCTTTCACATCTTATCTCCAAATGGCAAACCATACTGGCCTCATTACATCAACCGCATCGGCTATTCTCTTCCAAAAGCTAGCAATGTGAGCCATTTGCTTCATCTCTGTGAATTCAGTGCGAGCGTTTTGTGTGGTTGACTCAGCTATCCACTCACTAGCTTCTACACTAAATAATGTCTCCATTACAACTCCCTATATCTTGAGCAAACGGTCCAACATTATATAGTTTGTTCTAAAACGTCTTTCGCCAGGTATGAAAAACTCTAGTGGATGTTCTGCAGGTTGGTGGTTTTTGAATATGTCCAACAATCTCTCGTGGTTGAGGAAGTATAACACCAATCTTTTTCCTTCATCTATAGTGTCTTTGAACCACACAGTCTCCACTGATTTATACCAATCCTCAAGCACAAGGTCAAGGCAATGGCAAGAGTACGACGATGCCCAAATGGTAGGATATTTCTGATTTATAATTTTTCTAGCTGTCCTACAGTCCTTCGCATTGTCGGTGATTATCTTAACAACATTATGCTCCCCAACATCTAGGATTGTAGCCTCCAATTGTACAGCAATGTATTCAAATATCTTGGCAGTACCACTTGTGTCGATGGATTGATGAAAAGCCTCCCCCTTAAATGTCACTACCATGATATTGATAAGATGCCTCTTAGTGACATTTTTCCATCCATCACTAACAACGGTACATCCTGTTCCCTCAATACCATCGTATACTACTTGCTCCATCATATGTCATGTGTCTAATTTGGCCAAGTGGAAGGTAGATTTTGAGAAAATGGATTTTGTATAAGGGATGTTGACACATTTTACGATTTCATGGAAATCTAAATATCTTTTGATTGGTGTATGGGATGGAAGTGAACTAAAAAGGAAAAGTAGTTATTTCATTGAGAAGTTTAAAGATCTGAAATGATATATTCTATTAGAAATTTATGAGAAGGTGTTGCTTTGTAAATTGGTCATTAAAAATGCAATTAAAAATTATGTATTTGTGGATATCTTGAGATGAAGAAGTGTGTTTGAGGAAGTAAAAAGGAACATGTGTTAAATCTGAATATTCATTCATATTTGATATTTGAAATGCATGAAGGAGTGATGCTTTGTAAAATGATGGTTTGAAGAGATTGTGAGATGTTGAATATCTTGGGATTGGTGCATTATTTGGGAATGAAATGAAGAGAAAGTTCTGTTTATTTTTTGAGGGGATCTTGAATATTGAATCATAGAAGGTTTTAGATGAGCTTGCAATGATGTTGATGAGTAAATGCATAGTGGATATGGATCATTAACATCATATATTTGGTGGAATATTTCATGATGAAGGTGTTGAAATGAAAGGGTATTAAAAGAAATAATTTAGTTTTTCTGATTTGGTAGATGTTTGAATACTAAAATTCAATTTCAAGAGACTATGAGTGAAGTTATTGCACAAAAGTTAATTTATGTGGAATTTTTGTGTGTGAGGAAAGTCTTGGAAGGTAGACTTGAGGGGATCTTAATGTGTATTTTGGACTACATTCGTAGGTTTAGATTACATCCTTTATCCCTTTTCTAGTGCAATAGCCTAACACTTGGCTAGTCAAATACCCGTCTTTGTGGATACCTTTAGGGGTCTCCAAACTCTAACAATTGACTTTGCTAATGCATCCAAGTCATTCCAATCATCCTCAGACATATCTAGAGGCTTAGCTCCAATCCTTGCCAAGGGTTTAACCTACTTCTTTTGAATAAGCACATCCCTTACTTGTTCTTTTTGCAAAGAAAAGTTTGCCCCATCAAACTTTTTAATCCAGAAAAACTCCTTTTAAGACATGGAAGAGGATGCCATGATGTAAATGAAACAAAATCCCAAATGCTAGTACTTGCAAGAGCGAAATCACACCAAATACCAGGTGCACCCAAATGTTTATGAAAAAATGGAAGGTAATATCACCAAACCTCAAAGGCTCAAGGCATCAAAATACATTTGACTCATGTGCATATACTATGCATCCATATGAGCAAATCTAGCCCAAAAGAAAATGCCAATTGCAATGGTGGCAAAATAATGGCAATCCCAATGCCAATAATTGCCAAAATTTCTGAAGCATAAATATTGTCCATAAGAATATGTATCAACAAAATATCATCCAAGAGATCATAGCACGGTCTGTGCATCCACTGCAATATGTGAAAGCTATCCCTTAGGATAAAATATCATCTATGTGCTAAATGTCCATCAATAAACCATCCCACAAGGCGATCTGGGCCTATCAGTGCATCCAATAAGGATCGCAATGCATGCAAATGGCCTGTAAAGCATCCACTACAACCCAATAACACCGTATTAGGGAATTTGGGAATTTTTAGATACTTTGTGAATTCTTGAATGAGAAAAATCCCATTAAATTTGGAAATTTCATTAATATGGAACTGGCCATGAGATGGTATGTTTTTAGACTTGCATGGAAATTTCCATGAGATAGTATGGAACTTGCATAAAAATCAATATGGTGGTGTTTATAAAGCCATTTATATGGCTTACATATCCTTGTAATTACATCATAATGATGAATCCCCCATCGCTAAGAATCCTTTGTGTTGCACATCCAAAATTTATCCCAACACCCTGAATACACTTCTTCATCTATAGCATTTCGTCAAACACAAACTGGTGCCCAATATTGTACAAGTATCTTTTTGTAATTCTCTGATGTCCTATTCACATCTATGTCACTTTTTGCAACTCCAAGCCATATTGGGTAGATTGATTTGGGTGGCTGAATAAGCACAAAATCACCATTCTTGACATCCATCATTGGCTTAAATGCATCTTTGGGCCTTTTCTATGAAGGCCCACAATAGTGGTCATCAAGTTCTTCCAACTCTTTGAACACTTCCTCTTCTTGAATATTTGGAGATTGTAGAGCACCCACCATATTTTTACAATACTCAATCACAGGTGCTATGTACCGTGTGAACTTAGCATGTGAACTTAGCATCTAGACCTTGTGATGTTGACCATTCTTCCCAGTACCTTAGTTCCTTTATGTATTCAAACATGGGTACCAACATTTGGGACACTGTTGCAAGCATGGGCTCCCCAGAATTGTCCCTCTTCCATAATTCAATGGCACCTTCTCTCGGTAGCCACTCAATCGACTTTGGATGCATCTTGTGCAACATGTTTGGTATGCTTCCTTTCATATAAAACCTAAATTGTAGTGTCTTTGAATGTCCCACAAATGCATCCTGGTTATCACAGAAGAAGCCATCGATGTAACTCTTGAAATCAAGGGCATGGGTTAATAGGAATGGTACAGGCATTGAAGATTAACACATTTGAAAATGATGCATCAGGTGTGGGAAAGTGGAATTCCTACTTGTCCTAATATTCTCAGAGAATTTGATAAGCATGGCATCAATGTGCTCATATGTATAACCCACCATAAGAAATCCTAGTTGTATCATCTTGAAGGTCCCTCGTGCCACCAAAAGCAATAAAAATGCAAAAAAGAAGCAATTTTTATTCTCTGATCTACAATTGTCAAGCTCTAGTTGTAAGTTCTTAGGAAATCATTTGAAATCCATTTGACCATCCAATGCTGCCATCTTATCCATAAACATGTTTTGATTGATATTACCTTGGTGATGATGTAGTGCCTGATCTTAGCATACCATCCTCTATCAGATCACCCTTTTCATGTCTCTCCAACACCTCTAAATTTGGTAAATGCATGGACAATGATGAAATAGTGATGTTTGAGTCATGAGGCCATAGTCCCAAAGTGAAGTGACCATATTACCCTTCCCCATGTCCATGTGCAATAACTCCTGCTAGTGAAACTGACAAATGAGGGCATTTGTTTATCTCTTTTGATCGCACCCTCAATCTTGGTATTGATGTCTTTTGTTGATCCATCTTGTCATGTATGATACACAAGTTTTTTTTGGGATTCACAATTGTGATGCCAAGTGCTTGGGGGTTCAGCTCATAAACTTTTAGTGTACCACGTTCATTCAAAAGGAGGGGTATTTCAATTTGTCTTTTTGGAAAATTTAACAGGTTTACAATAATAGGAGTGGTTTTTTAATTCAAATTTAGAAAAAAATCACTTAGTTCATAAGTAAATATGGGTGTTTTTATTGGGGGAAAAATTCTAGTTGAGGGGTTTTTCAAATACCCCTTGAACACACATGATACATAGGGTTTCTAAGTAGTGCACCCCCCAAGGTGAAGTGCCATGCATAATAGATGTTTCTACAGCTTTGTTGCTGTAGCATGTGACATCAACATCACCTCAAGAGTTTATCACGTTCTTATATAAATTTTTTTTCCCCCATCTATTTCTTAATCTCCGAACAAGTGCTTCACTATTGTTTTCGAAAGACTTACATGCTTGAACTCTATGGTCCATATTTGATTGAATGCGGTCAAAGACATATCCTTATACCCCACTTGTCCCAAGCTTTCCTTAAAAGTCCTTTGTTTCCATGGATGGCTCTACACACACCCCGCTCGTACTTCCACACTATCAACATGATTTGATGAGTCAAAAATATCATACACATAGTTAGTGCATGCTTCCAAGTTCAAGCTCCCAAAGTACAAATTGACACAATTTAGGTCATCACTCAGAGTTGATGATGCATTGGCATTGTATGTCCTAACCACCACTACACCCACATCAAGGTCTCCTAGTAGTTTAAAATCAATAGCCTCATTGGGTAAGCCAAAAGGATGATCCCTATGCCAAGTATTGTATTTTTCCCTATAACCATAGTACCACTCTCCTTTCTCTCCAACTGTCACATACACTAATGCAATCATAATCCTCAAGAATCTCCTCACATTGGATTATTGTCCCACCATAATTTCTTAGGTCAATTTTGCCATTTTCAAGGTCTAAAGCATTGTGTTGTTCTCCCTCCTCATTGTGCACCACCTTCATTACATTTTTACTAGTCCACTTGATAAAACTACCAACATCATCACAAACTTTGCATGTATCATCAGTTTGGAATGGCAAAAGTGCACTACTATTGAGACATTTTTCCACTAACACCGATAGGCACCCAACACCGAGAAGCTTTCCATGGCATGTGTCAAATGTATTTATTGCATGTACCTTCACCATAGCTACAACTTCAAGATTAACCATCAAGTTGACCATATCTTTGCACTAGATTTCTACACCCATGCATCTAAAAGATAAAATGCGATCTCATAGTTAGTAAATTAAATTTGAAATAACAAACTCTACCACATGGTAGTATCCCTCCCACTCCCCCATACCAATCTCTCTCTCTCTCTCTCAGTATGGTATATAATCTTATCAAAGTTTTGACCATATGGACAAATATGACTAGAAGGTGTAAACATAACCATAAAACATTAGAGAATTTTTGACCATGTGGCTAAAACTTTTTGAAAGCAAGATGGCATCCAAAACAAGTAAGGAGAAGTTTTGATCTTCTCGCCAAGTATGTATGAGGGAACAATGGTGTCCACATAAAGATTTGACCTTGTGTCCAAATCTTTATGATTGCAAGATGGTGTCCACACAAAAAAAAATCCAAGAAAAGTTTTGACCTTGTGGTCAAATCAAGAGAGTTTCCAAACAAAACATTGAGAAGAGTGCCTACACCCATAGAGGCAAACTACACTTGTCTACACGATCAAAAATCATATGGAGTGTGTTCAAATCTATTTGAGTGTCTACGTATGTATTTATATGTATGAGTGTGAGTGCATGTGGAAAAGTTTGACCTTATGGCCAAATCTTATGAACAAGTTGAGGAAAAGATTTGATTGTGTGACAAAATCTTTATAAGACAAAAGTCTTTCTAGTGAGATAATCTTTGTGAGCTTGTTTCCCTTTTTAGTTTTGGCCACAAGGTCTAAACTTTTTCAACATCTTGTTTTTGAGGTCATCCCCCAAGGATGGTCTGAAAACCCTCACAAAATTTTGACCTTATGGCCAAATCTTTGTGAGTTGTCAAAACCTAATCTTCAGTGGTGTTCTAAACAAGAATTGGAAACATTTTGAGCTTGTCGCCAAATGTTATGAGCCAAATATCTATGGAGAATAAGTTCTGGCCTTCATGAGGTTAAGAGGCTTGTCTACACAATAAAAAAGCATATGGAAGGTTTGACCAGGCGGTCAAGTGTCAATGTATGTATTTATATGTGTGCATGTGGAAAAGTTTTGACCTTATGGCAAAATATTATGAACAAGTTGAGGAAAAGCTTTAAACCTGCGACAAAATCTTCATGAGACAAAAGTTATTCTAGTGAGATAATCATTGTAAGTTCGTGGAAAGTTTTGGCCACAAGGTCTATACTTTTTCAACATCTTGTTCTTGAGGGCATCTCCCAAGGATAGTTTGGCAACCCTCACAAAGTTTTGACCTTGTGGCCAAATCTTTGTGAGTTGTCCAAACATAATCTTGAGTGGTGTTCTAAACAAGAATTGGAAACATTTTGACCTTCTGGCTAAATCTAATGAGCCCACCCAATCAAAAAGCATGTGGAAGTTTTGACTAGGCAGTCAAATCTATTTGAGTGTCTAGATATGTATGTAATATAATTTTTACATCTAAGTATACACTCTGTTTTATATCCAGCTAAATTATGTATATATGTTTAGATCTATAGATTCTATTTGTATGTTTATATGTTTATATTTATAGATTATATTTGACTATATATTTTAAAAGGTATATGCATTTGTACTTAGATGAGTTTCTTTATGTATTCATTAATGTATATCTAAATGCATGTAATGAAATATATACATATTTTTGACATATCCAAACATCTAACTACTTATGTTTATTTTATTAAAAAACTTTATAAAATCAAGAGAAGAATCTTTATAAAAGAATTTGTATAATAAAAACATGTAGCAGGTTCCTCATGATGAAATCAAACATATATTAACAATCAATAGGCTTAGTCTCAATAGACGGACCAACACAAGCCTTTTGATTTTTAACATATGTTTGATTCCATCCGAAATTTTTTTCCTATAGGCCCCCCTCTCTTAATAATCGGGCATGTTTTATTAAAAAGAAAAAAAATTGAACCGTGTTCAAGTGCCTACCATGAAGGGATTTTTTGCTTTAAAAAGAGAATTCGCAATAGGAAAGAGGAGAAGATGGAGAAAAAGTTGGAACAACATTAAGAATGCTCCCAAAAAAAAGTTGTCAAATGAAAAAGGGAAATGGGAAAAATGTTTGTCATTTTTATATATGCACATAAGAATTTTGGTCCAATGACAAGGTGATGAATTTGGTCATTTTTATATATACACATAGGATTGCTATTCTTTAGAAAAGGGATGGCTACCTGCCTATTGGTTTGTCATAGGGAGGGAAGACCCTGCCTACCCTAACAATAAAAAGGTTAAATTTTTTACTTTGCCTACCTAAAGGGCAAGCAATTAAAAATTAGAGAAACCTTAGTAAAAAATTAGGAACCCTACCTTTGCTTTTTGTAGCCTACCTATCGTCATGAGTACCTGCGCAGCTGCTCATCGCCCTTGCTCATTGCCACAAATCAAATCATTTCTTCGATCCTTTCCTAGATCATCTCTACAACAAATCATTCCTTACATGAATCGTCGCAACAAATCACTCCTCATCTGTGTAGCCACGAGCATCCACATGTCACCCTCACTTGTCCATTGCTCATTAGCCATTTGCAACAACAGATCGTCCTTGCCAAGGCCTTGGTTTCATCTGCATCCAAGCAGTAGTAGTGGCAACACATCATTTCCCATCCCATCTCACAAGGATTGCAAGCATAAATAGGAACATTTTCAATATCTAGCATTGTCCTGTTTCTCTTCCTCTGGTCATTATGTAGATGCTTCCATTTCGACAATTTCCTATTTCCCTTGATATTGAACAGTGGAAAGAGAGCTTTAGGATCGCTTGAGGTAGCTAGCTTCTGGAGTCAATCTTGCAAGGATTGCTGACCCTCTCTACTGGTTTCCAAGAAGATCTTGCAAATTTACACCATATGGACAAAGTTTTGGCCACAAGCTCAAAACTCTATGCTTGCATCTTGCCACCAAAAGTTTTGGTCACAAGGCCAAAAATTTTCCATAACATTATGCCACCAAATGGTTTGGTCCCAAGGACAAAACTCCATGTTTTGCAAGTTTCCATCACAAGTTTTGGCCACAAGGACAAAACTCT
This sequence comes from Dipteris shenzhenensis, assembly GCF_047967505.1. Classification (NCBI taxonomy): domain Eukaryota; kingdom Viridiplantae; phylum Streptophyta; class Polypodiopsida; order Gleicheniales; family Dipteridaceae; genus Dipteris; species Dipteris shenzhenensis. Next base: position 8,803,836 of record NC_141596.1, on the reverse strand, counting down.
AGGCTTGCATGTTTCTATCAAAATTTTTGGCCACAAGTCAAAATTCTATGCTTGCATCTTGCCACCAAAAGATTTGGGTAGAAGGCCAAAAATTTGGCAAGAAATTCCATGCTTGTATGTTTCCAGCAAAGGTTTTGGCCATAAATTCAAAACTCTGGCATAAAATTCCATGCTTTTGTGTTTCCAGCAAAAGTTTTGGCCACAAGCTCAAAACTCTGCTCAAAACTCTGTGCTTGCATCTTGACATCAAAAGTTTGGGCCACCAAAACTCCATGCTTGTAGAAATGTTTTGGCCACAAGGCCAAATTCTAGGCTTGCATGTTTCTATTAGAAGTTTTGGCCACAAGGTCAAAACCCTATACTTGCATCTTACCACCAAAAGTTTTGGCCAAAACTTGCATGCTTCCTTCAAAAGTTTTGGCCACAAGGCCAAAACTCCATGCTTGCACAAATGTTTTGTCCCCAAGTCCAAAACTCTAGGCTTGCATGCTTCTATCATAAGTTTTGGCCACAAGCTCAAAACTCTATCTTTGCATCTTGCCACCAAAAGATTTGGCCACAAGGCCAAAACTCCATGTTTGCAAGTTTCCATGAAAAATTCTAGCCAAAACTCCATGCTTGTTGCATAAAAGTTTTGGCAAAAATTCTAGGCTTGCATGTTTCTATCAAATGTTTTGGCCACCACAAGGTCAAAACTCTATGCTTGCATCTTACCACCAAAAGTTTTTTCCACAAGGCCAAGACTCCATGTTTGCATGCTTCCTTCAAAAGTTTTGGCCACAAGGTCAAAACTCTATTAGAAGTTTTTTGGCCTCAAGGCCAAAACTCTATCCTTGCATTCTTCTATTAAAAGTTTTTGCCACAAGGTCAAAACTCTATCCTCACATCGTGCCACCAAAAGATTTGGCCACAAGTACAAAACTCCATCCTTGCACAAAAGTTTTCTCCAAAAGTCTAGGCTTTTTTTCCACAAGGCCAAAACTCTAGGCTTGCATGTTTCTATCAGATGTTTTGTCCACAAGGTCAAAACTCTATGCTTGCATCTTGCCACCAAAAGTTTTGGCCACAAGGCCAAAACACCATGCTTTCCTGCTTCCTTCAAAGTTTTGGCCACAAGGCCAAAACACCATGCTTGCAAAGTGAACTCTATCCTTCCATGCTTCTATCAAAAGTTTTGGCCACAAGGTCAAAACTCTATCCTTGCATCTTGCCACCGCCACAAGGCCAAAACTCCATGCTTGCAAGTTTCCATCGAAAGTTATGGCCAAAACTCCATGCTTGCACAAAAGTTTTGGCCAAAATTCTAGGCTTGCATGTTTCTATCAAAAGTTTTGACCACAAGGTCAAAACTCTATGCTTGCATCTTGCCAACAAAAGTTTTGCCCACAAAGCCAAAACAACTCCGTGCTTGCATGCTTTCTTCAAAAGTTTTGGCCACAAGGTCAAAACTCCATGCTTGCACAAAAAATTTGGCCAAAAGGCCAAAACTCCATGCTTGCACAAAAGTTTTGGCCAAAAGTCTTGGCTTGCATGTTTCTATCAAAAGTCTTGCCCACAAGGTAAACACTATGTGCTGCCACCAAAATTTTTGACCACAAGGCCAAAACTCCATGCTTGCTTGCAATCCAAGCATGCAAGGACAAAACCCCATGCTTGCATGCTGGCCACAAGGTAGGCTTGCATGCTTCTATCAAAAGTTTTGGCCACAAGGTCAAAACTCTATTCTGACACCAAAAGTTTTGGTGATCAGAAGTTTTTGGCCATCAGAAGCAAAAAATTCTATGCTTATATCCTCCTATCAAAAGTTTTGGCCACAAGGCCAAAACTAGAGAGAGAGAGAGAGAGAGAGAGAGAGAGAGAGAGAGAGAGAGAGAGAGAGAGATCTTTCATTTCTAGTATCACTTGCTAATGAAAAGTTGCATGTATCTCACAATTTTGGATCCATGGCATCCAAAGTTTCATCAAAGAGGGATAGCCATGTGGTTGATGGTGTCAGTGCTAACATTGTTTATGATGGTTGATAGACACCAACTATTAAGTTGTTTGTACTCAAGGATCTCGGCATGACCTTTGAGCAAGCTGGCATCATGGATGATGTCTCTAATGGAATTGCATGAAAAGGAGTAGCTTCTAATGAGGTGAAGATGAAATGGAAAAGTATAATATACAAACTCGATCCATTGGCCTTTGATTTCACACATATTACTGATAAGGATGAGTAGTCTATGAAGAAGATGGGATGGAATGTGGTAGAAGATCTTGTGTTTCCCGAAACAATTTCCTTGGCATTTCAATTTGTAAGAGGTAGTGACCTACTTGTTTCTCATTGAAAGGATGGTAGACAATCAAAGAGGCGAAAGATCGATAAGAGCAGTTCTTCAAAAGTTGATGGTGGAGGTTCTTTGAAGGGTAAAGAAACATCGGGAAATTTTGGAGATGATGCATGGAAACAAGTTATACACTTTGCAAAGCCCCTTCATTTCATGCAGGGAGAAGTCTAGAAAAAATGCAAATTGAGTCACTAGAAAAATTAAAGAAAGGAGTAAAGATGGAGGGTGGACTATATATTTATGAACAATAATTCCCATTTGGATCTGACACAGAGTTTTGTATCCTAGTTGACAGGTATTCAAAAGCACCACCACTATATGCATACACAACACTTTGTTGGGAGTACATAAAGAAGTTGGAGGTGGCTTTTCAAAGGAATCCAATGAACCCAACAAATGTGGCATATGTCATGCCATTTGTAAAGCAAGGTGATGTAGCTCGGCCCATAAAGAAGGAAGAAGTGCAATCCAACAAGTTGGATACATACAACTATTGGATTATATTAGGATTGCATTCTATCACAGCTACAAAGTTGTATATCAAGGAGATGTCTCCACCTTTTCTTGAAACAAAGCACCTGTATCATTTAAAAATTCAAGATTTCTTGTTTATTTCCATGCAGAAAAGTGCATTGAGCTATCATGGATGACAAATATGGAATCACACTAGGTGATGAAGAATGCTCCTTACCTTGAGCAGATCCGACAATTGAGAGATCAAAGGATGGCATTTGGGTCTCCACCAAAACCACATCAAAAGAACAGTCCATTGCGGCAGCCGTGGGAGGTAATGGTTTTTCATCTTCTATAGATTTCACTGCAAGGTCAAATCTTCTTGTATATTGCTTGTATAAACACCAAGTTTTTCTTTTGTAGAGATTTGTGCAATATGTGGGAGAGAAATTTGCACAAAGAGATAGCCATATGGTGGTTAGCCCGAAGGATATATTTGATGGCTAGGTTGATATTATGAGAATGGTATGCTAGACTTGATCTCCCATTGCAAGATAAGAAGTTAGGAAAGAAGGGGAGACAACCATCGTCATACATATTTCATTGTCTAATGGACCTTGTACCTGGGGAAGTCACTCTTTATTAAAACCATATAGCACGTGCAAGCAAGCATGTATTAAAAATACCCCTATTATTTAAATTTTACATTTTTTCATGTAATTGGTTAACCCCCTCTTGCATGTATACATTTTCCATCTTAAAATTTAGACACCCCTCCATAAATATACACATATGAATTTCACTAAGTCACTATTTTATAAATCCCCTCATGTATGTAAATGGCATGTAAGTCCCCCTATTAAAAAAATACCCCTGTGTGCACTAACGTGCTATGTTACATGTTTATGAGTGACCCCCTCAGGTTTGTTCTAAACAAAAGTTTTTGCATGTAAGCTCACATGCAAATGTAAATGCACTACTTTTCTCCATTTAATTTGTAAGATGTAAAAAGAAACTAATTGTTTTAGTACTTTAGTTTATGGTTTGTATTTTCTAAATGAGAAAAATCTATATTGGGAAATTTGGGAATTCTAAAATGAGACTTGGGAGATTCCCAAATTTCCCAATACGGTGCTCAATGCAAACCACGAATGAGCACACAGCTCACATTGCAACCAGAGACGTGCTTTGCATAAGGAATACCAAAAATCACAGCCCCACGAAAATTATCGCTAGTGAAAATAGAACCTGAGATGTCTCAAAACATGTGCATCACTTCATAATTGGACCCCGCAAGACAATCTACAAATATCTCTTTTCTGTTGGAACTTCAAAATCCCAACCGATGAAAGGGAAACAGGGAGTCAACACTTGCAATTGACCTATAATCCAAAAATCAAAGGTTTGAACCTTTTAATGGATTTTTGGCAGTGAAATAGACAATTCGATGCCTCAGAGAGATGAAAATTCTCTAAATCTCCATGGGATCGCACAAAAGTTGGCAAGTAGGGGTTTTTGGGCCTTTAGAATGCAATGGAATAGACAGTTTTAGAAACCGTGTTCCCAATTATTGGGTCCAACACATGGACTTTTTTTTTTTTTGCAAATAGACCTATTTGTAAGCACCACCGGAGTGCAAATGATGAGTAACAAATAAGTTTTAAGACATCCTAAGTCCACCAAAACTGATAGATCTGTGAATGTTTGCTTCAAACTCGAGTTCCAACACATTGGCATAAAAACGTTGAAGCAGAGAGAGTGAGTTAGAAATCCAACAAAATGATCCCAAATTCAAGAATGAAGGAGTTTTTGAACTTCCAAATTGCAATGGACACCAAAATCAAGAAATGGTTGCCTGTGCAATTCATTTCGGACTCTCACTCTCATCAAAAGAAATAGGGGAATCATAAAAAAACGTATTTTTTTCTCCAAAACCACTAGAACTTTCCAAAGGTTTCTCCAAGCTATCTGCACACTAGGATGTAGGTAAAGTCACCCAATGCAGCTTCTCCTTCCTCCTACATAGCTGCAATAGCAAACTTTGGGCTCCAGGCTCATATCTGGGCTCACAACTAGAACACCCGTGCTCTGATACCAGTTGAGAGATCTCAACAACGGAAGTGGAATAGAAGAAGGTGAGAGAGAGGGAGATCCAAAAGAGAGATTCACCCAAGTTTTGGTGGGTGTAGAACACCCTAATCTTCTATGTCATCCCATGTATATATGTGTTTGAGTATTATACATAACTGGGCCTAAGGTACAATGGCCTTTAACCCCCACAAGAACTACACTTAGAACAATGCATTGCTGAAAGGAAGAGCTAAGTTCTACAAAGTGCTTGAGACATTACTATTGTGGGGTCGAATATACTCCTCTCTCTCATTGCTTGAAAGGAAGGAAAGAAAGATATGCAACATTGCATTCAGAAAAATAGTAAAGGAGACATAACGCGCGCACAATAGATAATAGTCATAGGTATATTCTCTTTCATTAGAATTTAGCCATCAGATAAACTATTACAAGAACTCACATTGCGCATTCTGTCTTAGTCTGCTATCCCTTGTAATATTGCTATATCCGACTTGGTAGTTGTTATATTGGTTACAACCTCTAACTATTAAGACACTTAACTATTTTGATACTAAAGTTAGGTTACTTCTTTATCCCTTAACAAGCCTAACCCCTTCCCAAGGCCCCCCACCCTCTCTCTCTCTCTCTCTCTCTCTCTCTCCTCTGGGGGTTCACCTAAAAAAATTTAGTGTACCACTTGCATTTAAAAGGAGGGGTATTTTAATCAAACTTTTTGGAAAACTTTAATAGAATTACAATCATCAGGAGGGATCTTTTACTTCAATTTTTGAAAAAACTCAATTCATAAGTATAGAGGAGCATTTTTATTATGGGAGAAATTTTAGTTGAGGCGTTTTTTAAATACCGTTTGAACCCACATGATACAGAGGGTTTCTTAGTACTGCACCCCCCGAGTCTCTCTCTCTCTCTCTCTCTCTCTCTCTCTCTCTCTCTCTCTCTCTCTCATAACACTCTATTGGATTGATAGAAAGCTCCATGTGCTGAGTGCAATGAATTATCATGGGAAGTCTCTCTATCTGCAAAAATGACTTTGGACAAGTGCAATGAATTAACATGGGGAGTCTCTCTAAAGGTACCAAAATGATTTTTGTACAATCTTTCCAAAAAAATTTGCTTATGTAAGAGAAAACCCTTTCAAAACCAACCATATATATTGCTAGAAAACTTGGGCAAAACAAGAGGTGTTTCATAATTGCCTTAGACTTAGTATTTTAAAATAAGAACCTTTAGAAGGAAAGAATTAGGAGAAGGCCTTGCCTAGTATTTGAAAATAAGAAAATGAAACTTTAAGTAAGAATTACACTCGCTTTAGGAGAGAAAGCCAACGAAAGTTCAAAGCTTGTATTTACACTCAACAATAAAAAGTCAAAAAAATGTTCAACTAGTAAGCATGCTTTATTACATGGTCTTCGAGAATCCAAGTCAACAAAGAAGTGAGGTTGCACAAGCCCAACCCTTGTAATGAGAGGAGGTTCATGTGTGAGTGGAAACCAAACATTGTCTCAAAGTTGTAAGAGGTGTTACGTTAGTGTCATTGTTGAGAGGACAAGGTGATCACTTTGAATCTAAATATCACTACATAATGTTGTTGGTCCCAAACTTTGTGCCTAGTGTGAGGTAATTCTTGGACTCTATAGAATGCTCTCCTCAAATTTCGGCACTGTTGGAGTACATGTGTAACAAGAGTGCACAAGTGTGCATGGGCACTACATCCTAATTTATGGGCTAAAGCATAGAGAAAAGCATTCATCATATAAAGCATCCAATGCCAAAATTGAGGCAATCTTGATTTTTTAATTTAAAAAATTACATTTGAAATTCACAAATGATCAGAATCCAATTCTCCACTATAGCACCCTCTCTAAGGGGGCAGTGCTAAACAAAGGGTTTCTCTCTACTTTCTCTGCCAGTGGTAGATTCCACTGGAGTGGGAATGCACTTGTAGAGTCTTAAGCCAAATAATTGTCTTTTCACATGGGGGAGGGAAGTCAATGACTAAAATTCAAAGAAATGCATTAACGGATGAGCTCAAGGGATTGCCAAAAAAGGTGGAGGAAATAGGCAATTATATAGGGAAATGTTGATGAAAGCGGGAGGGACATGCATGCGAGCACAAGTTGTCATATTTTCTTTATATAATAAAATGGAAAAAGTTATCAATGACTAAAAGTCAATGGAGAGTGAAGTCAATGACTAAAAGTCAAAGAAATGATTTGACTGATAAGCCCCGATGAAATAGGCAATATAAAGAAACATCGAGGAAAGGGGGAGGGACATGCATGTCAGTGACAAAGTTGTCTTTTTTTCTAAATATTATAATGAAATGGACAAAGGAGAAGACTTCAAGATCATCATGTGTGTTTGTGTTGCAACGAGGGCGAAGATGGTGTTCCCTAGAGCATCATCCAACCTCATTATACGACATAACATTTAATAAATATTGGCCTCTGAGAGAGGGTAGACCTAAAGTATCGGCTATATTGGAGTCCATCGTATGTCTTCTGAATCTCATTATATGAAAAGGAATAGCCTAGAAGCAATGACAACCTATCTAGAAATTTGAAGTAGAGCAACAGAGTTACGGTACGATAGACAAGGGTGAGAAAATCGGAGCCTTCAACATAAGAAAGGACTAGTAGAACATGAATTCTGTAGAGAACTTGAAGGAGGTGAGAACTACAGAATGAAGGTTAAGGTTAACATAGGGAAAGTGCCCAAGGAGGCATGTAGGTTGTTGGGAGCCTCCGAGGGAGCCTCTCACGCCCACCAACACGTTTTTTTTTTTTTTTTTTTTAAGGGAGAAGGGATGGAGATGTATGGTGACAGGGGGGCATCCTCTTTGGTGGTGAAAGCAACCAGAGTGTCGTTTCTGTTGGTTTAACAAGTTGATCTCCGTTCGAGTGTGGATCTAGACCATGATGATGAAGGAAAAGAGGGATGTGAAGGAGAGAAGAAGTTCTCGTATTCCCTAGAGGATCATCCAAGCTCATTATACGACACAACATTTAATAAATATTGGCACATAGAGAGTAGACCTAAAGTCTAGCCCATATTCGCATCCATATTCGTATAGCTTCTCAATCTCACTATACGACAAAGCATTAAGTGAATATTGGTAGAGATCGTGATTCACAAAGGAATACATTTTAACAAAGACATCCTTAAAAAAATAATAATAATAAACAAGGACTCCCTAGTAGGAGATATGCTCATGGAGATAGGTCTCACGCTTTAGGGTAGGCTCCTCCTGCTTATGCAAGGTAGGCCACGGGCGCTTGCCCCTTGAGTTGGCCCATTTTTGTATATGGTCTTACTTTTGGGACTGACCATCATGTTTATTTATTATTATTATTTTTTAAAGACATCTTATTATATGCGCCTGTCCCTAAAGCCTCGCCCATTTTCGCGTCGATCGTATGTCTTGTTAATTTGAGTAGCTCCAAGTCTCTATAAATTTGCAATCTGAATATGGCTTTGATCATCAGTTCTCGTAGCTGAATCTATTGCATGATCGCTATAGTCATAGAGCAGCTCGGCCACTGAATCAATTGGTCAACTTCGATCCATCACAAACCATGGAATCAATTCTTTGGAGCTCCCTTGCATCATACTATGTGCTCTCCCTTCCCGCATTTATCTTAGCCTTGGCTTGGTTATACTTCAATTACGTATCCCGCCAACGGCTTCCTCCGAGTCCTCTTTGCCTGCCCGTCATCGGGCACCTGCACCTCCTAAGCTCCATCCCTCATCAATCACTTGACAAGCTCTCGCAAAAATATGGTCCGATCTTGTTTCTCAGGTTGGGGAGTAGAGCTACTGTTGTGGTTTCTTCCGCTGCCCTCGCCAAGGAATTTCTTCATGTTCATGACGAGGAGTTTGCGAATAGGCCTCGTCTAGAGATCGGTAACCGTGTCTTCTACGGAAGTCAAGCTTCCGCTTTCATGGAATACAGTGCCAAATGGCGGGATATTCGCAAGTTGTATGTGCAAGAGATCTTGTCCGCCAAAAGCACACGACTGTACAAGAACTTGAGAGACGAAGAAATTTCTTCCCTTCTGCAGGCTGTCGAAAAGGAGTGTGGTTCAGCTCTGCAGATTTCGACAAGCGCCTTCCGTTTCACTATGGACGTCATGACACGCACGTTGTTCAGCGAGAGGTCGGAGGGGCGACTCTCATGTTTCGTAGACGTGCTTGCAGAGTTAAGCGAGCTGTTCGTGAAACCAATCATGGGAGATGTCATTCCTTATCTTAAGTGGCTCGACCCTGGTGGATACAAAAAGAAGATAGACGCTCTGGTCCGGCTTCTCGACGCAGTCCTGGAGGAAATTGTGAATAACCGCGTGCAGGAGATGGAGGATGGAGGAGCAACGCCTAAGGACTTGCTCACCTCTATGTTGGATTTCAACAAGAAAATCGATGCCTCGGACACGACTGCCGTGAAGGCAATGCTCTTGGTAAATCAGTCAACAATTGTCGTATTCTTCTTTAGCTCGAAGTTTTAATACGCCGCGATTCTGCCCACGAATTGTTAGGATCGATCGTCAACGTGTGCGCAGCGTTTACGCATTGCACGCGTGATTGCTTGTTTGAGTGCTCACTCATCGTTTGAACTTCGTTTGTTTTCCAGCACTTGTATTAAAAAGTGTGCAATTGACGCAGGAACTCGTGGCGGCCGGCACGGAAACGACAAGCACGTCAGTGGAATGGGCCATGGCTGAGCTCCTTCGAGCGCCGGAGAAGATGACGAAGCTCCAAGCGGAGCTGGATGCAGCAGTAGGATTAGAGAGGCAAGTGGAAGAGTCCGATTTTTCAAATCTATCATATCTGCACGCAGTGATGAAGGAGACATGGAGGCTGCATCCACCATTGCCCTTGCAACTTCCACACCAAGCCAAGCAAGCGACAGAGGTGGCAGGCTATGTGCTGCCTCCCAACACTAGGCTCATCGTGAACTTGTGGAGTATGGGTAGAGATACCAACGTGTGGGACAAAGCTTCTGAGTTCATGCCTGAGAGGTTCTTGGGCAACGGCGAAGCTGCCCATATGGGAGTGTCCGGGCAAAGCTATGAATTGTTGCCATTTGGGACTGGTAGACGCTCTTGCCCTGGCATCCACCTTGGCAATGCCATGGCCACCCTTAGTGTGGCAAACCTCGTGCATAGCTTCCATTGGAAACAAGCTTCATCCTTCTCTGTCGAAGAGTCACATGGCCTCACTGCAAATCTTGCAAATCCCCTTTGTGCCATCCCCACGCCTCGTCGCGTTTTGCAAAGCCGTTGATTGCAAACCCGCTTTGTGCCATCCCCATGCCTCATTGCTTCGTCACCTTTTACACAACTATTGATGTTGCTATGCCATGAAAGACTATCCACAAACCCAATACTAGACCCTTCCATGCTCTCCCACTCTGCTTTTGGCGCACGTGTATCGTCCTTTATATATATTCACAATATGAGTACCATGACCCATCTACGATGGATTAAGACTTTCACTTCTTTAAAAAAGAAGAATCCTAAAGCTTCCACCACAACATGAAATGCACAATGCTACACACAAGTATACAAGAAATTAAAAATGCAATACATCTGCTTATGCTCAAGGGTTACATTGAGTGTCCTCTACACTATATCTACATAGAGCTACCCTAATCAAGAAGATATTGTCCATGTGCTCGTTCTATCTTGAGAGTACATTGACAATGCATATACTTAGGACTACTAATAAAATAGTTTTTACCTACGTAAGGTATAACTAGAGGACAAAAACTTGATGCTAACAACATATTAGGAGTAGATTAGAAAGCCTTGAACAAAACTTAAACTGGTCAAGTTGACCAAATGAATGAAAGAAGTGTTAGATCATGACTAAGCAACAAGATGGTAGTGGAAAAACCAAAAAAACTATTATACTTTTTTCATGAGAGAAGGCCAATATATAGGCAGTTGATACATACATGCAAGCCAAGCTCCACTAATTTCTCCATTGATTTCTCAATCAGCATCTCTCAATCACACCACCCACACTCCTAGATTCACTCATTCACACCTATACTAACGGACACATCATCAGTCATACCTAACTCAAGCACAACTACACCATTAGGAAAAAAGGGAGCTCATTTTGGGGCCTTTTACGGTTTGGAAAAATAAGCTCTCAACCAATCAATAGAGGGCCAACATAACGTTGGAAATTCACGAAAATAAGAGAAAATAGAAAAAAGAAACAATACTTTATGTAGGTACAAGCGTGCTATATTAATGTGGAGATTGGTTTTTTATTCTCACAAGATCTTTGGACATGAAGATAGAATCTAGTCTGACGTTTTATCTGACAAGGGCCTTCCCACTTCCACCTTCTTTTGAACTTTGAAATGTTGTGCCACCTTTCCTTCAAAAGGTCTACCATTCTACACCACTGCCTCATTGTGTAGCAGCCTCTTCTTTTCGAAAACTGCTCCCTTGATCCTATTTGGCGTAGAGTAAGATGTTTCTTGTCAACTGTCTGTTTGCCCACTTTCTGTTTCTTGAAACTTCAATTTGTTATCTTGTTTACATTACTTTGCTATTGTTACAGATTCAGAAGGTCTCCATGGTGAATAAAAACCATGGCCGTTCTTGTGGAAGATGCTCTGTGGATGATAATGCTATGAAGGTAGAATTATGCCACACATCCTTACCCCGTCGACCTACTTCTTCTATTTCTTCGATAGAGAATTCAAGTACAGTCAAAACGAAAGAAACTTGGGAAAGGTTTAGTGTTTCAAAAGGAGCATGGGTGCTCATGCAACCTAGCAAAAGAAAATGACCCCAGACAAAAAACATTTTCTTAGCATCATGGAAGGGAAGAGTACGAGATTTTAAAATCACCAGAGGGAAGATATCGGTGCAAGAAGTTTTGATTCAGCATGTGTACATGCATAAAGAACTTGTCTTGCGAGACTATCCAAATGATCTTTCGCAACACAGGCCTAATTGTATATTTTTCTATTGTGGTTTCTTTCTTTACGAGGTGTATGGATTTTTAAGATGAAGCTTTCTTTCTTTGCTTATTGACATTCTTGTGTTGTTTTATTTCAGATTTATACCCTTCATCATATGAGACATGGCAAAACATCGATTGTATTCTGGGATTTATAGATGTTCTGCATGGATCGATAGGAGAACAACAATACCAAGGTCGATGTGCAACAGAGCTAGCTCAATCGGGTATATTTTTTACTGATCATTTTTATCAGTTGCTGGACAATGCTAACACACATGGTGTGTTAAGGAAACAAGAACTTCCGGCATGGAATTCAGTGGATTGGCCTCACCCACATTCTAGTGTTACAGAGGCACATAGGGCCAAGCTTTTCAAAGAAGTACAGAAAGCTCTGAGGCCCAATATTGCCACAAGGATAATAAAAATTTCTTTATGCATGCCTCTCACAGTTTTTGTGGACTTCTTTAATACCTTTCAAGTGAAGGTTTCAAAAACAATGTTCACAGCTAAAGCAACAAGTTCGGCATGCATGCCACAATTTTTGGATAAAGGTTGGGATAAGAAGACATGTAGTTTAGTGTTTTGTGAGGTTGTCCAACCTTCTATGCAACTGAAGTACATGGTTGCATCACAAAATTTTATTTTTTCTTTTTATTATAAGCACAGTCGAATGCTAGGCACAAAACTAGTCCCAATGGATCAAGATGAAGATTCTTTTGGTGCAGAAAATAAACTTCTTGATATTGATGTTGTTGAGAATGGTGATGTGCTAGTCAATATCTCATTAAGAGAATGTTGCTCCCTAGCTCAATTGCGTAATGACATTCTGTTTGAGATAGAAGGTTCTATTTCAAATGACTTTTTATTTATCTACAACAATAAAAAGGTATACCATCTGATTTATCCTAGTCTCATTAAGCACTGCTATTAGTTTACTTTACCCTATTGATTCATATTGCTTTTTTGCAAGTGCTCAAAAGAAGAGAGAGCTCAATAAAATGCAAAGACATTGAAATTTTGAAAATTGAGATAACACAGACTCCATAAACAAAGGTTTTGTATTCAATCAAGTAAAATTTTATACAGAAGTGTTTAGTTGTACATGTAGAACATATTCTTGAGAACCATTTTCTATTTATCTACAGCTCTGCTCTACATGGTCCAAGCTTTCCCTATCATCATTTTTTGGAGAATCTGTTTTTTGCTGCTCCATCCTGTCCTATGCAGTATGTTGGTGCTGCTCCATTGTCTCCTCTACTACCCCAGGAGCATCTGTTTGCTACTGCTCCATCTTCTCCTCAACAACATCAGCAGTAGGTCCTTGTTCCTATGGCTTCTCCTCATCAGCACTAGGTCCTTGTTCCTGTGGCACCACATCAGCTTCATATGTGGCATCAAGGTGTATGACACCTTCTCGTACTTTAGAGCTCTCACCCAACTCGACAGTAGCTGGTATAATAAGTTTGGGGGAGGCATAGCTTAAAAACTTCCAAATTGTATGAGCTCTGAAATTATATACATAGTTTGAGCTGAAGCTATCTTCTTTTATCTGCAATGGCATATGATGATTTAGAACACTTTGTATCACTATCAATTATCTTCAAGCTAAATAAAAATTATTTTTTCTTACAAGGTCTGGCTGTTCTTTCTCAAAATAGCTTGAAAGTAGATATTTGGCACTGATCAGCACTCTCCATCCACAGCTACTTGAATCATCTTGTTGTGGTGTCTGTACAGTTGGAAAGATATGTTAGAAACTGTTAACATCTGAACAAAACAAAATTATTCAATAAGTTCAATGGCATAGCATGAAATAGACATTAGTAGAGGGAACGAATTCTAGATTTATTGGCTCTATTAAATCCAAAAGAGAGACATTAGGAGGACAGTGATCCAATGCATCTAGAAGCCTTCTAATACAACTGCAATACTTATAATTTAGTTAGTATGATATCAAAATAATGAAGTTTTAAGTTCAAAAAGCACACATACCACTTACAATTTCAGCTCTCTGTGTGTGTTTTTAAGAGAGTTGAATATAAAGCATTGCTTCTACTGGATGTCAATAGAAACAAAACTCCAGTGGTCACTGCGTAAGGAAAAAAGCATTAAGAAATAAAAGGATACAAGAGTTCTCAATCTTAAAGAAGAATCTCAAAAGAAGCAGTCACCCACATACCTGTTATGGTATGGAAGTAGCAAAACATCAATAACTTCAAAATTGCAGTCTGAACCAGTTGGAAATACCGATGGGAGTTTCCTTTGCATCTCTTAACTTAGAAGAAATGGTAGGATCAATAATATGGACCGTATGCTATACAGAGGGGTGAAGCTAGCTTCTCATCATGCTGCATGGGACCAAAAAATAATTAGGGTAGGGTATAAAGGAGGTACAAGGAGGATTGTTTTGCAAAAAATGTAAAATAATAGACACTTACTAGAGCATTGCAAGAATGATAGTATCTGAGCAATACTCATTCTTATGAGCCAATGCTGCCAAGCATGGTTTTGTCAAGTCAAAATCATTCACTGAAAATTCATCCTCAATATGGACAACTATATTAGGGCCCAGCTCCTGCAACCTTCTTTGTATCTGCAGCTCCCTCTTTCCAGTCTCCACATCTATAACAGATTTTGTTTCTTTTATTTGCTGCTTCAGTGACTCCTCATAAGCAGCCTTCCCTCTGGTGTTCTTTGAGTGGGTTACTTCAACAACCTTAACCTCATCTACCTTCAACTTCCTTGTAGGTGGAATTCATAATATGTCTCTCATCTTTATGTCCTGCCATTCCACAGGATGAACAAGCTTGTCATACATTCATCTCACTCTGGACAAAGTGTTGAAGTCTTTGGCCATCACAGTCACCCTGTGAGCATGGGTTGCTACCAGCATTGCATCTTCAAAATATTTTTCCAAGTGATTCTCTGCCCTTTCCTGTAAGGAAAGAATGGCAGTCCTGTTCCACCTGAAGCCAAGGTGCCAACTATCACATATTTCTTTCACCAGTCTTTGAAAAGGTGCCTTGGGGATTGCAAAGCCTATAGCTTTCTGTTGCTTCTTGATCTCCCTTAGCACACCTGCACCATGATTCAATCTCTTAGCCTTTTGCTGGAGCAGACTCATTGGCTTACCCTTCCTGCCATGTGCAGCTCTTCCCTTTGGAGGCACACTAAATTTCTTAGTACCTGCCCCAGCTGTTGTTGCTGCAAGCCCTGGCCTTTTGCCAGCTTTCCTTGTAGTTGACTTGGTTCTTGCCATCACTCTGACAAACTGCATACAAAGCAATGGAAAGAGATTATAGCCATGGAGAACATGGTATGACACAAAAAGACAATCACAGGGGTGGATGAAGCAACATTGAAAATTTTGCAATAAAACGCGGTATGGACAGTTTGAAATTCCTAACAAGTCGAAATCATTTTTTCTTGCAAATACTTGAAGTGACATGCTGGTGCATTCCTACAGTAATTTCTCTGTCTTTACAACTTAATACAATATGAATGGAGTTTATGCAAGAAGAGTACAACCATGGACAACTATGGAAGTCACAAAACCAGAATGACAGGGGTGGATGAAGCAACATTTCAATATTTGCAACAAAACGCGATTTTGGCTGTTTGAAATTCCTAAGGCCTTCTCCTCGCATTTTCCTGCAAATTCATGAGGCAGCATGCTAGAATATGCCTTCAATCATTTGAAGGTGTTTGCATGTCCATGCAGGATGGATTGAGTCTATGGAAGGCAAGAAGTGTGCACAGACTGAAGGAAGAACCCATAAGTATAGTTTTACAGTCACATGCAATTATCACACTTGAAGATCTGCATTCCTATAGTGATTTCTCTGTCTTTACAACTAAATAAAATATGGACTGAGTCTATGCATTTCCATGCAGGATGGATTGTTTCTATGGTAGGCAAGAAGATTGCAGAGACTGAGGGAAGAACCCATTAATACTGACCTGAAATCTATCTGTGGGTGTGTTGTGCTACTGATGAGTACCCTGTGCTGGGGACCTGTGCTGCTGGTCAGGATGCTGATGTTGCAGAGTAGGGAGGTAGGGAGGCAAGAGAGTTGAGACTGGAGGGCAAGAGGGCTGAGACAAGATAGATTAGACAGGAGGGAAAAGATAAGTGCAAAATACAAACAAGGCAGCTACTAAATCCCACACGTGTGGAATGTAGTCATTTTTCACACGTGTGGATGGGACCCAGATCTCTTGGAGTTTGAAACTTGGCACATGTGAAAGGTATACTTTATGCCTTGGAACTTGTGCCATTCATGATTTCATAATCAATTCCACAACCACTCTTCCCTCCCCTGCCTCCCAATTTTTCATCCCTGCCAGGGCCCTCGCATCTTCCTTTTCCTTCTCTCTCTGATCCCTTCCTACCCAGCACACTCCATCCAGACTGCAACCTGCGTGAAGACTACTACCACTGCCAGATCTCCAGGTTACTGAGGCTACAGCTCAAGTTTGGAAAAGAGCAGGAGATTCACCAGTGCAACTCCAACAACATGGAAAAGGAAAAAAAAGGTCAGAATTCTAGATTCTTTTCAATGTTTTTTGACATATATTTCTTCCATCCATTGGATTCTTGATGTCCAAATGTCTTCACTCAACTCCACCCTTCTTATTACATATTCAATTTATACTATCCAAGAATGTGGTAAATCACCCAAGAATTTGATTGGAGATGGATATGAATAGAACCTAGAAGTTTGCAACAAAATGCGAGGAGAGTGCTTTATCCATCTCTAGATAGCCTATATCGCATTTTGCTGCAAATTCCTGTTGTTGACACATTCCTCATGAAAAGCTTCACTCAGCTCTAGCCTTTCTCTTGCATATCAACTCATACTGTCCAGGAATCAATGAGATGAACCTAGTGTTTGATTTGACATGGATATCAACAGAACTGGAGAATTTGCAACAAAATGCGAGGAGAGTGCTTTATATTTTCCAAATGGTCCTACATCGCGTTTTCCTGCAAATTCCTGTGTCTCTTTTGGTTCTCACTTCTACCTCATTGTTTTGCTATCTTTGGCCCTGTGGAATTCTTCCTTGATGATGAGAAATGTTTTTTCTTTGGAACAGTTGACTCCCAGGCCCCTCCTTTCAAGAGGAAGCTGGACTTTTCTACTGCTATTATTAGACCACAGCAATCACCAGGTGAGTCATGAGAGGTGATATCCTATGCATTCCCTGATTGCATATGTCAGCATATAGAATTCAATGTATATAAATTTTGGAACAGGCAAAAGGAAGAGACTGGAGCAGAATGCTGATTCTTCCATCTCAAAACAAATGGAACCAAAAGAGGACAAGTCTCCAGATTCGCTCCTATTTGAGTTTCTTCACAAATGCAAGGCTGAGAGGAACTTCCACATATACCACAGTATTTTCAACATGGAGTTCACAATGAGCTCTGTACTTGAGCATCACAAAGATTTTCTTTCAGATCATTGGGATACCTTCAAACAACTGACGGAGGCAGGAAGATTTGTGGAAGGTGAAAAGGTTCTTGTGCATATAAATTAAATTGTCTCCATTGACAGGCTGAGGTACCATGTGAATAGAAGATTTGACAGCTCGCTGATCAATATAAAGTCAACTGTAACTTGCACACCAAAAAGTGTAGAGTGCTTGAGGAAACCATAGCATTCCTTATGTACATTGTCTTCAGTCAAGACTCTCTGGATGAACAAGGGTAGGAGGCTGAAGAAGAAGACACATCTGAAGCAGAGGAAAAAGAGGATGTTCCTTTGGTAATAGAAATGGCAGAGCAAGAAGAAGATATCAACCTCCAAGATGAAGGGCTGCAAGTGGCTACTCTTGACCTTATTCAATTGAGGACAAAAACTCTTAGGGGAGCATAGCCAGTTGAAGATTTTGATGTTCAGAGCAGCAACTATGCAGTGCCCATGCTTCCAGGTGTCTTGATTGGTAGAAAATATTATGTTTTCCTCCATGATATAGAGTGTATGTTCAATTTGAGGGAGGACTATGCCATTTCCCTTATTGCCCAGGCTTCAAGGCTTGACAAGGAGGTTGGCATAGAGGATGACCATTCACTACTGGCTTTGGAAACAATTTTTGATCCTGCAGAGGCCCTTACTATTTGTTTCAAAGAGGCTGAAAAGTTCCAAGAGTCAAGTGAAGCTGCCTTCCAGCTCACACAGGAAGCTATGAATCTCTCAGCACTATACACGGAAAAGCTTAAAGAAGAGGCTGGACTGGAGGGGAGAGGAATAAATCTTTGGAAAGATGAACTGCTTGTTGCTGATGAAAATGAGAAGGTACGATCTTGTTACTTCAAATCAAATACTTTGTCTTCTGCTTAAATGTTTTGTAGGTTGTGTATTATCTCACTCCAATCTTTTGATATGTGGCAGCTACAAATTGAGGATGACACATTCCTCCAAAGATCAAGTGGTGGAAGCAGGCCGGCTGGGTTTCGCAAACTGTCAAGCCTAGCTCATTATATTCATGATCTAGGCAGTGCTAAGATCTTGATTTACCATAGGCAGTTGAGCAACGATGGAGAAGCCATTGTTTACTTCTTAAAATGTTTGTCCAGGGTTTTAGGTGGACATGATCTTTCATGGCAAAAGGAAAAGATCATTTTGAAAGAGAGGTTGTCTGCCATAGATATATTTGGAGATTATGTGAATAAGCAAGCCTCTAGGGCCTCTTACTTTTTGTCTTATACTTCTTATGCATTAGCATGTGGTGTTAAGGAGCCCAAATGTCTAGAGGGCTATGGAAAACAGAAGCTCATAAGGTTTCGAGAGCCACCCATGATTGCATCAGGCGACACAATCCAAGAAGAAGAACACGTGGAGATAGCTGAAGAAAAGGATACCCCTCCCAAACAAGCAACAGAGGTAAGCATTGATAAACAGACAGTCGACATCAAGCCAATAAGGAAGAAAAAGACTCCAATCAAGATAAAAAAGAGAGTTCCGATTGGGAGGCCCTGGGAGAAATAGGATTTAGTCATCAAATATAGCACAAACATTATATTGAAGTTGAACTAATTTGTACAAAGTCTTTGATGTCTGGTAACAATAAGTTGAAGATGAAATGATTTGTACATTTAGATAGAGTGGTGTCATTAAATAGATAGAGTGGTGTCATTAAATATTAAACAAACAATATATTGAAATTGTGAACAAATTGTATTACGTTTAGATCACATGTTTCACAAAAGAAATACTGTTGATGGAGTCTCAAATCATATAGGCATAACACCAAGAGTCACTTGTTCCACAAAAAAAAATTCTATTGATTGAGTTTGAAAACATGTGGACATAACACCAATAAGTTACAAATTCCTATTCATGTTTACTTGTCCATTTATGGTTTTTAAATATCTTCGATTCCCTCCATTGTCTATGTCTCTCTGCTGCCATTGAATTGTCTAGAGTTCGTCTTCGTCTTTGCTTTTGGGCTAGAAGAAAAGCAAGCTTGACTTTGGAGCTAGCAACTTTTCTTTTAGCATGCAGCCTCTGTAGTATGCCTCGGTAAAACCATTGGAAGATTTCCTTCAGACTATTTGCCTTTTGACTCCCTCCATAGTGTTGTGTGTGTCTGAAAAATGCATTACGTGCCATGTAGTGAGACTTCTCCATGCCTTGGGTAGACCAAATTGCTGGGCATCCATACTTTTTGACAAAATAGGGAAGGTGGTTGTAGATGATATGCTGTAAGACATAAGAATGCATAGTAAGTAATAAAAAAAAGAGGATCACACTTAAGTAAAAGAAGAAGATAGAACCTTACCATGTAGTGAGTTATATTGCAGGCTGTCCACGCGTCTTTCATTGACTTCCCAAAATGTTTAATTGCCTCCTCAAAGTTCTTGTAATCACTCTTTGTCCATGTTACTTTGTCACAGAACATGAAGAGATGATCAAGAGACCTCCACACCTCTGCCTTCACATTTCGTGCTTCCCCATCTGCCTCATGATCTTTCACGGCATTATGGACCTGCTTCCATAACCCATAATTAATCTTTGAAACTGTTCTACCTTGCCTTACTTGCTTACTGTGTTTGGGTCGAGACAAGAATCTTCTTGCCTTAACACCACCAATAGAGGTCTTAATTGGTACCTCCTTGCCATTGGTAGACTTTTTAAAATCTGTTGTGATTTGAACATCTCCTCCATGCAGACCGATATCGGATAACACTTTTTCCAATGCTTGAAGAGCATCCTTTCTAATTTTTTTGGGACGGAGTTTCCAAGCAAATCCAATCTACAAAAATACCAATTTCTCAATAATTCGACATAGACCATGCAATGTGCAGATGTGAACATTACATAGTGGAATGTCCAGAATGGCCTTGAAGTCAGGGTCAACTTTATCTCTATTAGGTGCTCTCTTCCACCATTTGGAATCCATTAGTTGAGCTGATTCTTTGCAGTAAAGACAAGGAGACTTTGAGTTGCCTCCTTTACTAACGTTATACATGCACTTAAGTGTTTTAAGATCCCCGGCCATGTGCCACTCTACTTGAAAATCACCTTTTCCTGCAACATGGAGATTCTCGCCTTGCACTTGTCTTTTGATTATTTTTGGTATTTCCATGTGGTGAAACACCCAATCTAGTGTTTCATGGTCTTCTGTCTTCACCTGCTAGATTATAGAAAACATAAATCTTACTATAACAGATTTGAAAACAATGACCAAAATCAAGTACAAAACAAAAAATGATCATACCTGAGCCTTAACCACCATATGTGTTTCTCTGACTGCACACTAAAATACTTCGAACTCGCTTCAGTCAATGATGTATCAAGTGCTCCATTCATCAATGTAATAGTAACTCTTTCCATTTTCTTTTCCTTTACCTCACACTCATCCAGTTTGATAACAAATTTCAAAATGCCTTTGCACTCCTCAAATGTTATTCCATAAAACTCGACCATTCTTCTTTGAAGTTGTTGTAGATCTACAAATATATTGTTCCAAGGATCATACACAGTGGTTCCTTTACCACCATGAAATATTTCTTCAATATGGACATATTGCCCAATAAATTCATCTATACTTTCATTCAAATGATCTCTTATCCTCCACACGGTTGCTGGATTTGGCAGTAAAACTCGTTTAATCCTTTGATCTTTTAAAGTTGAGGATATTGCATGGAAAATCAAACTATATCCCTTCCTGCTAACTCCACTAACATCAAGAGCCTCTTGGATTATAGTGCGGCCATCAACTTGATTATTGGATACAAAGTCCTCTACAACATTGCATTTGACTGTTTTGTATTTTTTTTCCTCAATCAAACCTTTTGCTACACCACAAGAAAGCAATCCTTTCATTTGTTTAATAGGAAGAAGGTTCGGATCCATATTTTCTTTTGCAGGCTCCAATAATTTCCTATAGTAACAACACAATATGCCTATATCATTCAGCACCTCCATTCTTGTTTTGCTATAATGGACGAAATAGATATAGTCATTTGAGAGCCTTTTTGAGTATACAAAATGATAAATTTCAATCTAACCTTGCTTCCTGAATTCTTCGCTTGCATCCACCAGTCCCAGCCTTCAAATTTGCAATGTTTTTAATCTTCCTACTACGTAGTCTTTCTCCAAGCATGGTTCTCTTCTTTCTTGCTCTTGTCAACTCTTTTTTACTCTTTTAATGCTCCTCAATTTCATTCTACAACTGCTGCTCCAATTTTGCACGAATGGCTATCTCCTGCATCTTGGCCCCCTTTTCTTATAGGTACATCATTTTATACGTTTCTGCAAATGCAGAGTGCGCTGAAATATAACCAAGAAGTCCATTTTGTCCATCGCCGGCAAACCTCAGTAATGTGGTGGGATTGACAAATGGAGGTGTAGAGTTTTTTACTTGACATTTTGGATATATGCTTCCATCGCACCATAAGTCAATATGTTGAAGCCCTTCTCTTCTCATATTTTCCCACTGTTGAGCATTCAGCACCGTATCCTTTCATCTTTTTTGTGCTGGAGCATATTGTTCTTCTAAGTCGATGTGCAGATGGTGTAATCACTTCTTCTGAGATAGTGACTCACTAGTATCGGCCATTTTTTGTGCTTCTAAGTTTGCGAAGTTTGCTTGTCAATCTCATAGTCATTTTGTAACATGAATCATGGAAGTGTGGCAGTATCCATGTAAATATTTTAAAAACTTGCAATCACCAAGTTCACTGATGGATTCTCTATGAAAGGCCTGCACACGTCGGCAAAAGAGATGCAGAATCTTTGGTAAACAAAAAAAAATCTAAGGAGATATTTAATGCAAAATCGTGTTAGTCAGACAAAAGATTATCTTATTCCTTTCTGAACTGACAATTCTGTAGTCCATATTGATAGTTCTGAGCCACGTTTCCATATTTTACTATTTTTTAGGTCTTTTAGGAGAGAAATAAATCAAAAAATAGTGAATTTCTTATAGGTCCCCAAAATGAGCTCCCTTTTTCCCTAATGACACATGTGTGTTCACACACTCACTCATGTGATCACACTCACAACCACATATCGTGTAATCCTTGGTATTGACCCCAGGACATCAATTTATCCCATCATATACCCCCCCATGCCACAAAGTGATGACCTCAACCCTAGTAGTAGTCCATGGGAAACTTCAAGGCTTGCCCACCTTTAGTGGACAACACTCATGATCCCAACTTGGAACTCACTCTAGTTGCATCAGTAGTAGACTCATTTGGGCATCTTCACCCCAACATGATCTCACTCTAACTTTGGTCTTTTGGTTTACAATTGGGAGAATGGACAATGACTATGCATGGGAAATTCCTATGGGTCTAACAAGGTAAAACTCACATAAGACTAGCAATCATTTGAGGGGGACATCCTAGGACAGAGAACCCTTATTGAACACATAGAAAATTTTAAGTGTAAGATGTGGGGAAATTCCCCCCTTTGATGGCAATCATTTTTTGGCGTCATTTCCAAGCCACCATTGTATCAGACTGATAAACTTGCTTGTCCATTGTATTGTACTTGGTGTCGATGAAGCAAATATTTCCTTCTAGGAGAGGTCTTACCACATGGGTACAGTGTCTATTGCCTAACAAGGTTTGACAAAGAGACTCAAACAAGTGGAACTTGAGAACAGGTTCTTTGAGAGCACAATCATCATGTCATCCCCATACAGATGCCAAGAAGTTACATCATAAGATATGTT
This sequence comes from Dipteris shenzhenensis, assembly GCF_047967505.1. Classification (NCBI taxonomy): domain Eukaryota; kingdom Viridiplantae; phylum Streptophyta; class Polypodiopsida; order Gleicheniales; family Dipteridaceae; genus Dipteris; species Dipteris shenzhenensis. The sequence continues at coordinate 8,780,791 of NC_141596.1, read as the reverse complement.
GCATAGACCACTAAGTCATCTCCATAAATGCAAAGTTCAATGACACCCATGAGTACCATAACTGAGTTCTAATGGTCGAGAAGAGTGAATATACTAAAAACCTAAAAAGCCCCAATTTTTAGTTGACTTGGTTAACAATTTCAAAGCTAAAACTATCCAAAATAGCAATTAGAGATAGCAACAACTTGGAGGGCTGAATTTGCATAGTTGGAAGACCTAATGAAAGGGACTATTATGCCAAAATAAAGCTTATATACTAGAGAATATCCAACTTAGAGGATAGCTAAAAATATGCACCAGGTTGTCTGTGAGAACTGCTTTAAAATTAATTGGTTTTTCTTTTATTGCTCCCTTGTCTATGGACCAAATGTACTCAAACTTGAACAATAGCTAGCTTATAAATTCTCCCAACTATACCTAGGACAGCTGGTCGAAATTTTACTTATATAGGTTGTGTCTGGAAAAAGTTTATCAGACAATAATCATGTTGCCATGGGCTGAGAAAAGACAATTTCTAGAAACCCTCTAGAGTCGAAGTGCGCCTATATGAGGGGAATATATGGATGAAAGTGTTTGGGAATGATCACCTACATTTGTAAAATTTGAAGCTCCAAGATCAAGCGAGAAAGGGGCAAAAATAGAAGGAAGGATGGAGACGTGGCTAAAAGTGGCTCAAGGAGGACGTGATGGTTCTGCTACCACATGTTGGATCATGGATAAGCAACAATATGAGAGTGGAACAACCAAAATAAGTCTTGTACTTCATTCATGAGAGAAGGCCAATATATAGGCACTTGATACATACATGATGCGTCATTTTTTGCTTGGGTGTAGCCATTTTGGTGAGGTTTAGGGAATTTTCTGTATATAGGTATTTTGCATGACACATAACTTATACATTTCTCAATGGAATTTGACAAATTTTGTCTTCAAGTTGTAGTACACATTCCAAAGTTGAACATGAGAGCAAAAAACTTTGGAATGAGAAATGTATTCAAAAACATCAAAATTTTTTTCTATACATACATGAAACCAAGTAATCATTGAAAAAGTACACTACGTGAGCTTCTCTCAACCCAAGGACACACCTAAATGAGAACATTAGGCATGGATTAACATGCCTCCAATGTTGTGCTAAAGTGATGCATACCCATTTGAGGGCACGCTTCATGAATGTTTTTTGATTTGTTGAAAACCAAAACGGATTGAAAATTTGGAATCCAAACTAGTGGGACTATTGTATGGTGGTCTTAAAATATTGATAGTTGTTGGTATTGGTATCTAGATTCACAAACACTATTTATAATTTTGAACTATTTGTTTTTCCATGCACTTGATTTCTATATAGCTCATAAGCATGCCAAAAGTCATTGCATTTCATAATACACAATATTTGTGTTTTGAAGCATTTTAGGCGACATTGCACTTGTTTGGGATATCTAATTTTGTTGATGTGTATCATTGGAGGGGGGAGAACCAGCAGCCAAAATTTTTGCTGTTCCCACAAATTTCAAATTTTCACACTCCCGCCGATCAAATCTTGGAAGATTAAGTACTTGCAAAACGCCCCCACCTTGCAAATGCCCTCCAACCCACATGCACCTCGACGTGACCTTGCATAGACTTTGGTTTGGCATTGTCTTCTTTCGGGTAAATTTTCTTCTATTCTTTTCTTGCCTCACCAGATAGCTTCTTTGGGTCCATTCTGGAATCATCATGGCCATGGTGTCAATGGCAACATGTAGCTCATCATGGCTTGCAAGAGAAGCAGACAAAGGTTGCAAGACAAGAAAGTTGAAAAGCCTGGTCAAGGCACAAAGAATAGATTGTGGGTTGAGGATAGAACTGGCATGGTATCAAAACAACAATGGAAGACACTTTTACAACATCAAGGAAGGGAGAAACAACAAGAAGAAAGAAGACTCCTTGCAAAGTAGCATCAGGAAGCGATTACAAATGCACTCTTTTGATCATTGCCATCAGAGCGAAGAACACAAGCTGTGGTGTCACAAGAGTGTCAAGATTGATGGGAGCATTTGAGACAAGAACATTACGCCATTTAGATAATTACCATTCTCGAGTCTTCACAAGCTTTAGCTTGCATCCTAAAGTTTGTAGAGTAACAACCCTACCAACACCTTGGGATACACACCCATGAGGCGATGCTCTCTAACCTAAGAAATGGCCTACAGAAAGTGAAAGGGGTGCAGAGTAAGCTTAGATCAACTAGCTACAAAGGGAATGACATTAGCTATGTTGATGTCCCTTGAAACAAAGGAGAAACGGCTTGGGCGCACAATGTCAAAGATGTTATCAATCAAAAGGATGAGCATGGCTTGAATGTCGGTTGAACGTAGATTAGAAGTAATGCATGATCATCTCAATCTGAGAATTCTATGGGCTTCAACAGAATGTAAGAAAAGGAGAGATAGCCTAAGTGCAGAAGTCATTACTACAGTGATGATGTTTTGGCACAAAAATATAAGAGTTTCTCCAAATAGAAAGGAAATCTATAAAAAGTGGATAGATGGTGGTGCACAGTCGAGGAGTTGTAGGTTGTGGGGAAGGAGACACCACGTGTTGTATTCATTGACAGTTTTTTAGGGAAGTTGTACCGCTACATACGCCACTCACACACTAAGAAGTGGGAGGATCGTTAGTTATGTGCATGTTTGAGGACATTTCCTATAGGGGTGGTTGTCTCAGTGGTGGACTTTGCAGAGAATTATACCTTTGCACCACAGCATGACATCCAATCGGAGTATTATTTCTCCGAACAGGTGACGTGTGATTGAGTTATTGGTTTTTTTATGGCCTCATTCTATTAAATTATTTCAATAGTCATATTTTTTTTCAATGCCATATTGCAGGTTGCTATATTTGTGCACATTAGCTATCATCATGCACAGGCTCATGTGGATGGCATTGATAGCACCATGGAATCACGCGTCATTGTGCGAGAGTATCACTTCTACATTAGTGATGATCGATCGCATGATGCCCATTTTGTACAGCTTTGCTTCACTTTGCATGATAGTTTCTTGAGGGATCATGGTGTCACATGGCATCGGCAGTGGATCTGGTCAGACGGATGTGGTGGTCAGTTCAAATCTGCTAGACAATTTTATTAGTTCTGCAGATGGCACCGTGAGATAGGCATTCCGATCACATGGAGCTATTTCGAGATAGGGCACGGTAAGGGAGAGCACGATGGTGTAGGTGCTTACATGAAGCATGCTTTGCATCGATACCAGTTGTGTCACAGTGCCGATCGCTTCAAGGATGCACATGATGTGGTGCGGTGGTGCAGCCAGCACTTATCCACTAGTGCTATGTCCTCATTCTAGTCACGTGATGATAGGGTGGTGAGCTGGTATTTTTGGTGCATGGACATTGGGAGTCTTGATCGGTCTAGGCCTTTTGATTGTCGTACAGTGTCTGGTACTCTTGATTTCCATTCCATCAGGAGCATAGGTGAGTCTCACCCTGCGATCTTTTCTCAACGGTTTGCATGTTTTTGCTCCTCATGCATTGATGATGATTGGGGAGGGTGCGCCATGATACCATGGGCCGATCCATGGGAACGGTGAGTGCTTTCTCCCTTCTAGCCTTGGGAGGAGGTACATGATGATCAGGATGCAAGATTCAGTTCCTCTAGAGATTATGACCAGCTTATAGATATGTTGCGTATTGGTTATATCTTCGTGGTCATTGCTTCGGAGGGCAATGAGGAGGGTGTGGATTATTACTTGTTGCGATGCTCTATGGCGGAGTGTGCTAAATGAGGATATAGTGGATGGGCCTGGGATGGACTTCGATGCTCATAGCATGATCGTAGGTGGCCACTATTTTCAGCAGATACAGAGGCGTGGTCATTATATTGAGTTTCAGGAGTACATGGTGGATCAGGATTCTCATCTTGTTGTTGTGATCAAGATTACTTTGAGTCATGTTCGCACTCGCAAGGTGACGTCCAGTCCATGATGGCACCTTGCAGTGGAGGATCATGAGAGCATACTTGCAACTATTGGCATGAGAGCCGATCCTGAGGAGTAGCACATTACATATCATAGTTTTGGGATCATCAGTTGATCAGATAGATTTTTATTAGGTATCACTAGTTGATTACATATTTTTGTATTCGATATGTATAGGCTCACTGTGTGACTGTACCATTGTAATTTTCATGGACTCATATTTTGTATTTCACTATGATGGTTTTATGCACGTTCATACACATCATTGTATTAGATTCTATTTTATGATGTCTATTGTCTTCTCAATGGGATTTGTTGTTTCTCTAAAACAAAAAATTGTTTATTAGTAGTTATGTTGTAATTGTGTTTTGTGCTTTAGGAAATTATAAAAATGTGACCAAGAAAATTTGTACACGTACTAACCAAATATGCATGTGGAGTTATCTGTTGAGGATGAAACTTTGCATGGCTCTTAGGCTACCCTAAACCTACATCCGTGCAAGATTTGGTCTCCAAATGATTTGGTATGTGCCATATGCAAGGTATAGTGCATACATTTTTGCAAGCACTCCCTTCTAGTGACTACGTATGTAAAATGGTGCACGTACTAACCAAATATGCATGTGGACTTATCTATTGGGGATGAAACTTTGCACCGCTCTTAGGTTACCTTAGACCTACATCCATGCAAGATTCGGTCTCCAACTTATTTGGTATGTGCCACATGGAAGGTATAATGCGTACATTTTTACAATCCCTACTAGTGACTACGTATGAAAAATGGTGCACGTACTAACCAAATACGCATGTGGACTTATCTGTTGGGGATGACACTTTTCACAACTCTTAGCTACCCTAGACCTACATCCATGAAAGATTTGATCTCTAACTGATTTGGTATGTGCCACATGGAAGGTATAATGCGTACATTTTTACAATCCCTACTAGTGACTACATATGAAAAATGGTGCACGTACTAACCAAATATGCATGTGGACTTATCTGTTGGGGATGAAACTTTTCACAGCTCTTAGGCTACCCTAGACCTACATCCACACAAGATTTGGTCTCCAATTGATTTGGTATGTGCCACGTGGAAGGTATAATGCATACATTTTTACAATCCCTACTAGTGAGTACGTATGAAAAATGGTGCACGTACTAACCAAATACACATGTGGACTTATCTATTGGGAATGAAATAACGCACGGCTCTTAGGCTACCCTAGACATACATCCATGCTAGATTTGGTCTCCAACTGATTTGGTATGTGCCACGTGGAAGGTATAATGCATACATTTTTACAATCCCTACTAGTGACCATATGCAAAATGGTGCATGTACTAACCAAATACGCATGTGGAATTATCTGTTGGGGATGAGACTTTGCACCACTCTTAGAATACTCGAGACCTACATCCATGCAAGATTGGTCTCCAACTGATTTGATATGTGCCATGTGGAAGGTATAATGCGTACATTTTTGCAAGCACTCCCTACTAGTGACTACGTATGGAAAATGGTGCATGTACTAACCAAATATGCATGTGGACTTATCTGTTGGGGATGAAACTTTGCACCGCTCTTAGGCTACCTTAGACCTACATCCATGCAAGATTTGGTCTCTAACTCATTTGGTATGTGCCACATGGAAGCTATAATGTGTACATTTTTACAATCCCTACTAGTGACTACGTATGAGAAATGGTGCACGTACTAACCCAATACGCATGTGGACTTATTTGTTGGGGATGAAACTTTGCACAGCTCTTAGGCTACCCTAGACCTACATCCATGCAAGATTTGGTCTCCAACTGATTTGGTATGTGCCATGTGGAAGGTATAATGCATACATTTTTACAATCCCTACTAGTGACTACGCATGAAAAATGGCACACGTACTAACCAAATACGCATGTGGACTTATCTATTGGGGATGAAACTTTGCACGGCTCTTAGGCTACCGTAGACCTACATCCACGCAAGATTGGGTCTCCAACTGATTTGGTATGTGCCACATGGAAGGCATAATGCGTACATTTTTACAATCCATACTAGTGACTACGCATGAAAAATGGTGCACGTACTAACCAAATACGCATGTGGACTTATCTGTTGGGGATGAAACTTTGCAGGCTCTTAGGCTACCCTAGACCTACATCCACGCAAGATTTGGTCTCCAATTGATTTGGTATGTGCCACGTGGAAGGTATAATGCGTACATTTTTACAATCCCTACTAGTGACTACGTATGAAAAATGGCACACGTACTAACCAAATATGCATGTGGAATTATTTGTTGGGGATGAAACTTTGCACAGCTCTTAGGCTACCCTAGACATACATCCATGCAAGATTTGGTTGCCAATCTATTTCGTGTGTGCTGCGTGGAAGGTATAATGCATACATTTTTGCATGCACTCCCTACTAGTGACTACGTATGAAAAATGGCAAACATACTAACCAAATATGCCGGTGGACTTATTTGTTGCACATGAAACTTTGCACAACTCTTAGGCTACCCTAGACTTACATCCATGTAAGATTTGGTCTCCAACTGATTTGGTATGTGCCACATGGAAGGTATAATGCGTGCATTTTTACAATCCCTACTAGTGACTACGTCTGAAAAATGGCACACGTACTAACCAAATACGCATGTGGACTTATCTATTGGGGATAAAACTTTGCACGGCTCTTAGGCTACCCTAGACCTACATCCATGCAAGATTGGGTCTCCAACTGATTTGGTATGTGCCATGTGGAAGGTATGATGCGTACATTTTTACAATCCCTACTAGTGACTACGTATGAAAAATGGCAAACGTACTGACCAAATACACATGTGGACTTATCTATTCGGGATGATTTTGGACTAATCGTACACAATCAAGTATTAATTTTTGACACATGTTACTACCAATGAGCACCATTCCATGCTAAACATTGACATTTTTTTCTTAATTTACAATTTACAAAAATTAGTGACAATATTAATGTAATAACTGCAAGCATTGATATCTATGAAATTCAATATGATATTCAAAATGATAAATTTCATAGCACGAGAGAGAGAGAGAGAGAGAGAGAGAGAGAGAGTGACCTTATACTTGAGCACCTTTTCAATGCTTGATGTTTACAATTACTTCTCACGGCATTATTTTTAAAATACCTTATGTATTAGATGTGTGAATTGAGATATCTAAAATTCAAAATGATACTCCTAATTTTAAATGTTTATGTTAGATTTGAACAAACTATAAACTGAGATAAACAAAGTAAGAAGAACATCATGAAAGTACCAAAATGCTCATACATCATAAAAGTAAGAACAACATCATGAAAGTCACCAAAATGAAAGTGTACATCATCATCATCATCATGCAGAAGTGCATCCCTAAACAAGATATGTGTGAAGCCTAAACAATCATCCTAAATCAGAATCTGATAACTCCACATATGATCCTCTAGTCATCCTCTGACGTGGCTCCTGTATGACTGGCTGCCCAACCGTCCGCTGTGTGCCCTCAAGCAAAGCCAAATCAGATGGGCCAACCTCATCTTGATGAAGTGGAGGGCATGCTGCACGAGCCACCACTGCCATCTCTGCCTCCCTCACCTCCTCTATGTATGCACGCCTTAGCTCCGAAAGTCGTGCATCTGCGAATACTCGTGCCTCAAATCCAGCTCGAGTAATCATCTCTACATGTAGAAGACGCTGGTCTTCAACCCTGCCCAAGCTACTGCTCCACCCACTGCTGCAATGATATATAAAGCTCTGCCTCTCGCTCAATACCTCTGCTCGTGCCTCGTCACCTGGCATGAAATCACCATATGAGAAGCGTCGCAGAACACACGCTGCAACCATTAAAGTATCAGCACCCTCCTGCTGCAGCAAAGCTCTCTGTGCCTCCTCCCTATAGTGTTCTGTCAAGACCATGCAAGCAAATGGATCAATGGCTTGACGATGACTAGGATACATTTAATCCATGCCTAGTCCTCTGTATGTGGCCACATCAATGTCAGCAAAGCATACAGGGAACACTGATCGTGCCACCATGTGGCGGGTCATGCAATGGAGATGTGCGATGTGGCTACACCCTTGTCCAAACCACCCTACGGTGTCAAAATCCTTGTGGCAAAGGATGCAAGTGGTGGTAGGAAGCCTGGCTATGATTGGTGCATCTATGGGTGTCCTAGTCGGCACATCTACAGGAGGAGCAGGCTACAGGGCCACACTGGGGTGGATCCTATGGTGAGATGGATCATGACTAATATGTCTCAACTGCAAAATATAGTGCTCCACTCGATGGTAGGCTATGCATGTCCAAATCCTTTGCTCCTCCAAATCTGCCTCCAACTGTCATACATGAGACTCCATGTCATGTCGCAATAAATGTGCCTGCCAAGCAAACATGTCGCGTACATGGTGAGAATGAACCAAAAAACTTCAGTTCAAAACATGCAACAAAAAAATAAACTAAAATAATCAGAATAACTAACCTCGACCCTAGACTCAGCCAACAATGCCTCCAACTCTGCAATCCGTGCATCTCAAGTATCCAACTCATGCTAAGGCAGTGTAGATGTGGCAGGTGGTGTAGATGTGGGAGGCTCCATAGATGTGGGAGGTGGGGGAGGTGGAATCGAGGTTCAAGGTATCTCACTTGCCAGCACAATAGATGTCGAATGCCACATACCTCGATCGTGGTATTTGACATGCCACATACACATCGGTCCAACATACCTCGATCGAGGTATAGACCTGCCATGATACCTCGATTGAGGTATGTCACTTGCCAGCATAGTACATGTCGGATGCCACATACGTCGATCATGGTATTTGACATGCGGCCAAGTCATCGGTCTAGCATACCACGATCGAGGTATGTGGACTTGCCACGGTACCTAGATCGAGGTATGTCATCTGCCATGTCAGATGCCACATACTGATGTCATCTTGCCATGATACCTCGATCAAGGTATAGGTAGCTTGCCACGATACCTCAATCGAGGTATAGGCTCGGTTCGGTGAAAGAAAGTCTAGGACCTTGATCGAGGTATTGGCTTGGTATGGTTGTCCTCGTGTGCGAATTTCATTGGAGACGATAACTTGATTGAGGTATTTCACACCGAAGCAAAACCTTTATATTTTCACTTGAGGGGGTGTCACACTCTCCCGCAAGTGGTCCGAAAGTGGACACCCTTAGGTTGCTACCTCCCTGATGGATGTCAGTTTTTTACTCACACTGATGTAGTAGAGCTAGCATCACTTACACAAGTACTTTTAAATAATTTTACTACTACTTTCTAAGCTATGAGAAATTGTTTTTACTACTACTTTTTAAGCTAGGAGAAATTGTTAACCTAATATCCTCAATCCTCAATATTGTTTTTTTCTATGTCTATATGTACTATGGTGTTTGAGTTCTAATAAAAGCTACAAATGAAAGCGTATGTAATATATTCATAATATCTAATTTGTTTCACCTAATAATCTATAAAACATAAGGATAGTGAACCTATGTATACCAATATCTTTCCACACATACGCAACATAATTTTGTGAGTTGCTATGAGCTGGCAATTGCAAGCTCCACAACTGGCTAGACTTCGAGCAAGGTGCAAACGGCCAGCATAAGCGAGCCCGCAACCAGCTCAAAGTCAAATATTTCCTCGTCACTCTTAGATACTAGTTTGTAGAGTTTTAGTACTATAAAATATGAATTTTAACCACATACGAGATGTTCCAGGTTGGCCTAAGAGAACCTCCATCTGGCACGTAGTATAATATTATTCATCAACGAACAAGTTGTTACAGGTCGGCTTAAGCAAACCTCCAACCGGCCCATTGAATTTTTCTCTAGGTATAGTTACAAGCTATAGTTACATGCTTATAAATAAATACATATGCTAAAAGTAAGAAAATCATACACACAAACATAAACTATTGCAAAAGTAAATCATTTCATGCACTAATGTCTACTCTACCATTTTCCTAAATCTTGCTAGTATATATGTACTATATTTCATGCATCTAGAATGAAATCATAAGTTATGAAACTAAACTAAAATTCCAAGCCATGTAACTACCTAGTCGTAAGTGACAAGTCATTCCATGTAACTACCCGCAAATCCCTACATATGAGGGCTTACAATGCTCAAAGCTCCTTTGCCCAAAAAATGTTCAGATAAGCACAATAGTATAGTAACTAGCCCCCTTTTCACACTACTAAAACAAGGCAAAACACACTTTAATTAAAGTATATAATGAAGCAAAACAATTTTCAAACACCATGCTAGTTCAGGACAATCACAATTTCAAATACCAGGCTGGTTTAGGACACTCAAAATTTCAATCATCGGATTGGTTTAGGACACGTTTAGGACACTCAACCATCCGACTACTTTAGGACACATTTAGGACAGTCACAATTTCATCCATCGGGATGATTTAGGAAACTATCACAATCTCAACCACCGAGCTGGTTTAGTCTGACGGTCTCAACTTCACATATTATTCATGAATTTCACAATTAGAAAATAACAATACATTACTTTTCATTTCTAAATTTCACAATTTTAGTGAGTAACTGTTGTTTGTCTTGAACCAACACCGGCTTGGTTTAGGACAATCACATTAAGTCCAAGCCATCCAGGTCTAGAAATAGTGGTATGTGACCCGAATAGCAAGAAATTAAATTTAATAAATTTAGGTACTAAGAAACACAATAATTTCAACCATCGTCCTGGTCAACAACTAATGTTTGTTCAACCACACTAGTTCAGGACAATCACATTACTGGTGATTGAGCTGAAGCAGCCACAATTTCATGATGTTCCAACCATCAGGCTGATTCAGTAAAATAACAACATATTGCTATTCTATTGCAAAATATATTGCTATTAATTTTTGCTCAACGATCACCCCCCAAGGGGCGTGCCAAATAGACACCCTTGATGGGACAAAAATGGATGGCTGCCTAAACGGAAGCAAGTTGAAAAGATAATATAGACCACTCACTATCCCTACCCTTCAAGCCGTGCATAGAGAAAAAGAGCTCAGGCAGAGGTGGCCAGGATGAAGCACCAGGCCATTGAGGAAGCCAGAATCCATAATGCTAAGATCCGATAGCATAGACAAATGATCCTTTTTAAGGAAAGGACTGAGCAAATTCAACTAATGGATGAGCTAACTATAGAGCTAGCCAGGTTACTTATTCAACTACTGGTATTGTGCATGCGCATCAAAGCACTCATGGACCCTGGGGCGAGCCACAATTTCATCTCTCGAGAGGTATGGGAAAAGCTTTAGGTACCCCTAACCCTCACTATTGCCTCAATAAGAGATATAAATGGCCAACTTCTATAAACCTTGGGTTATGTAAATCTAAGTCTAATGGTTGTTCGCCAAGCTGTGGATATACGCTTTTATGTTCTCCCTATAGAAGCCGCCAAAGAACAAATTATTCTAGGAAGAACCTGGTGCTACGTTGTCAACTGCCAAGTCAACTGGCATGCCCACATTGCTTTGCTTACCAATTGTGGTCAAACGGTGGTAGTCCCACTATGCAAACCAAGCCCCCCCTCTTCAGCCCCGACCTCGCTAATTCACAACAATTAAGCGATGCAGCAAAGACAACTGGATGGCCCAGCTTCCACTAGCACACCACCCAGGTCCCAACTTGAAATGAGCACAAAGCTCCTCGCAGTGGTATACCAATGCCATTGCATGCTCACCCATGCCACCATCCACCATTCAAGAGATTCGGGAGCTACAAGTACAAGATGCTATCCTCACAACCCAATGTCACTTCGATCGAAACTGATGCTCGGAGAATGGTAACGCATCAGCAGCAGCTCCAGCCACGTCGAGATTGCTTCCCCCACACACAGGCAGTACCCGAAGGAAGCTGCGTCCAATGCTCACACCTCATCCATCGCCATGCATCACCAACAGCTCGAGCAACACCACCCGCTCAAGCGGCCAAGGCAACAAAGTCACCTGGATCCAGAAGAAGGCATTGCAAACCTCAAAGGTGATGAAGGAAGCACCACAAGAACCTACGTCCTCAGAGGATACAGTACCACAAGAACCTACCAACGATATGGACACAATAGGCTAGCCTCAAGGTACCGAATATGCAATGGTGCCACGGGTGGTCCGACTCAACACAAGCATCGCCACCACTAGTCGAGAGACCCCATAGGGACTGAATTCCACCCCACACAGAGTTACACAAGGACCTTCCTTTGGGGATAGACACTCAGCATCGGAGCCCGCAACAACAACAAAGTCCAACACAAAGGTGCCTCTAGTGTCCAAGGTAAAGAGCAAGCTGGACACATACTCTACATGGCTCCTCACTCGTCGCTATGCTGCAGTACGGCATTTGCCTCGACCGCATTCATCATAACCATCATGTCTAGGTCTACGTGAGTTAGTATGGTAGGCATCTCACTTGATGCACCAGTAGCACACTAGTCTCTACTGAACACACTGCACACACACACATGATCAACACTATTAGGTAACTAGAGTCCACTCTTGCATTTTTTATAAGTGCTCATGTTCTCACATGCTAACTGTGAGGACACAAGAAAAGCTGTGTGAGAGGGAGCTTGAGAGACACAAGTTTTGGTGGGTGCAGAACATCCTAATCTTCTATTTCATCCATATATATATGTGTTTGAGTATTGTACACAACCAAGGTTAAGGTACAGTGGCCTTTAACCACCACAACCTCCCACTTAAAGGCCAATGTGCCTTTAAGGGAGAACAACCAATGATCCAATGCCCATCAATATAGGACAATACTGAAACCACTGACTAGTAGATTCTTTGTCAACATATCTGCAAGGTTACCTCATCTATATGAACCTTGACAAGGTCTATGCACTTGTCCTCAAGTACCTCCCTGATAGAATGGTACCTGACCTCAATGTATTTGGTCTTTTCATGAAAGGCTAGATACTGTGCTAGCTGAATAGCACTCATGGAATCACAATGTCGGTACACCTATATGAATGCCCAAATCTCGCACTAGCTGATCAAGCCATATAGCCTCCTTGCAGCCCTCTGTGGCTGCAACATACTCGGCCTCTGTAGTAGACAAAGCATTGCACTTCTATGCATGATACATCCACGACAATGCACCACTTGTAAAGGTGAACACATAACCAAAAGTGGATCTCCTGCTATCCAGATGCCTTGCATAGTCAGAATCTCTGTACCCAAATACACACATCTCTCCTCTGCCAAAGTAGATACACACCTCCTTCATACCCTTCATGTAGCTCATGATGCATTTAACTACCTCCCAATGCCTCTTTCCTAGATTAGCCATATACCGGCTAACAACTCCCACTGCAAATGCAATGTCCGTCTAGTAGCTATCATAGCATACATAAGACTCCCAACCACTGACGAGGAACCTTGGTCATCATGGCCCTCTCCTCATCTGATTTTGGGACTATCTGCCTGCCTTAGTTTCACATATGGAGGCAATGGACTACTTACTACCTTCCCCCCCTCCATATTGAAACGCTGCAACACTTTTGTAACATACTCCTTCTGTGAAAGCCAAAGGAGTTTTCTAGTCCGGTCACGTGCGATGCGCATACCAAGAATATGACCAGCAGGTCCCAAATCCTTCATGTCAAAGGCCTCATGCAAATTTTCCTTCAATGCATCAAGCTCATAAGTGTTCTTGCTAGACAATAACATATCCTCCACATAAAGTGCCAGGAGTATTAGGCTATTATCCTTAGCCCTTTTAGTGTAGAGGCAGTGATCAACCTCACTTCTTCTGAAACCTTGGGACCAAATGAAAGCATCAAACTCGTGATACCATTCTCTAGGTGCTTGATTAAGGCCATTAAGACTTTTCTTCAGCTTGCAAACCAAATGCTCTTTGCCCTTTTCTTCAAAGCCTTCTGGCTGTATCATGTGAATTTCCTCATGCAAATCCCCATGCAAGAAAGTTGTCTTGACATCCATCTGCATAAGCTCCATATCCTCTATTGCCACAAGACCAAGTACACCTCTAAGTGTGGTCATCTTCACAACCGGAGAGAATATCTCATCAAAGTCCACACCCTTTTCTTGCTTGAACCCTTTAGCAACCAAACGGGCCTTGTACTTAAGCACATCATCACTTGTGACCTTCATCTTGTAGACCCATTTACATGGCAATGCTTTCTTTCCATGTGGCAAAGAAACCAAGTCCCAAGTCTTATTCTTTATGAGTGAACTCATCTATCATTGCATAGCATACTCCCACTTGCACTGATCCTCGTGCATCATAGCCTCTCTGTAGTAAGAATGCTCCTCGCAATTAGTAAGCATCACATAGTCTACCCCTGGAACAAATCTCTAAGGCGGTCTAGACACTCTAGATGTTCTTCTCAAGGGCATTTCAGCTTGATGTCCTGCTTGAATATCAGCCACATTTGGCTCATCATTGCCACCAATAGATGATCCATCATCTACCCTTGATTGTGTATTGTGGGAGTACCTGGTGCACCATTTCTTGCACATTCAATGCATGGACAGCTTGCTGTCTATCAACATATGCAGGTGGATTGACATCGTGGAAAGTGATTCTCCTCATTTCCACATCCCTCATGGGTGTCTTATGCATCTTCGTCTCATTGAAGACCACATCATGGCTTCATATGATTTTCTTTGCTTCTGGATCCCAAAGACGATAACCCATCTCTCCACTTTCACCATAACCTAGAAAGATGCATTTAGACTTAGGATCTAGCTTCTTCTAAAGCTCTTTTGGCACATGTGCATATGCCTCACACCCAAATATACGCAAATGAGAGTAAGAGGGCTTCTTGCCACTCCATGCCTCTTCAGGAATACCACCATCCAAACTCTTGCTAGGTGATCTATTGATCACATGCACTGTAGTCTTCATTGCCTCAGCCCAAAAACCACCAAAAAGACTTGCATTAGAAAGCATACATCACAACCTTTCCTGAATGGTGCGGTTTATGTATTCTGCAACTAGTTTCTGCACTGGAGTATGAGGGGACATGAGCTCCCTCTTAATCCCACATGTATCATAAAAATGTTGACAATCATGAGAGATATACTCTCCACCATTATCAGCCCGTAGGCATTTAAGCGTTCTACCTAACGGATTTTCAGCCAAAGCCAACCATTTTTGAAATACCTGGAACACATCACTCTTCTGAGCTATAGCATAAGCCCACACTTTCCTAGTTGCATCATCAATGAATGTCACATAGTATTTAGCCCCACCTAATGATCATGTAGGCATGGGTTCACATCATCTAAATGCACCAAATCAAGCCTTTCAAGCTCTTTCTTTCCCCTTCTTTTATGGGCTGATTTAGTCTTCTTCCCATAGAGACAGTGCTCACAAAATTCAAAATCAGAAAAACTCAAATGTGGTACATAACCCAAATGGCATAATCTTGAGTTTCATTCCATTCTAGATCATGTGCCCCAACCTGCGATGCCACAAAGAAGTACTTGGCTGCTCAGTTATTACAACAACATGATCAAACACCCCTGATACATGTAAGGGATACAAAGTCCCACACTTGGCACCCCTGGCCAAAACCATAGAGCCCTTCTGAATTTTCCAAATCTGAAAGCCAAAAGTGGTCTGAAAATCGGCATCATCTAGCTGACATGTTGAAATAAGACTCTTGGTCAACTTAGGCACATGTCTCACATTTTTCAAAACAAATGCAGACCAATTTGCAAAAGAAAACTTTATGTCACCTACTCCCACTATGTCACATGCATAGTTATTTCCAAGATGCACACAACATGTCTTTCCATTGTCATAAGTGGAGAACCATTCCCTATGGGGAGTAACATGGAATGAAGCACCAGAATCCAAAATCCAATCCTGGGAATATGCATCATCTGAAGTGGTAAGCAAGTCTGTAGTTAGACTAGACATGAAGAGAATGTCATTGTCACTATCATCAGTGACTGCATTAATCTCCTTGATCTTCATTTTTCGTTTGTCCTCCCTTGGACTCTCTTCCTTCTTATTTGCACCCCAATTTGCATTATTTTTCTTATCCTTTTGCTCTCTTTTTAGCTTGTAGCAGTCCTTTTTCATCTGGCCCTTCTTGCCATAGTGGTAACACTCAATGTTTCATGCCCTAGATTTGCTACAACACTTCCCTGTTTCTTGGGACTTCTCCCTGAACTGTGATTTGCCCCTTTGCACATTTAAGGCTGCATCCTGCTTGTTGCCATACATAGATTTGCATCTAATATCCTCAGCCAACAAGTTACCCACAATATCATCAAACTTCAGTACTCCACCAAGTGCAGAGTTACTAACAGCTATACGAAAGGTATCCCATGACAATGGCAATGAACATAATAGAAATATTGCCTTAGTCTCCACATCAAAATTCATCTCCTCCTCCTGAAGCTGGTTGAAAATAATGGAGACTCCTTCCTTCATCTGCAGCTCAAACAACTTCTTCATGAGGTAAACTTTATTAGAGGCAGTTTCCTTCTCATAAGTGGCATACAATTTTTTCCACAAATCTTTTATAGTCTGCTCATTTACTAACTGTGAAATAAACTGACTGTGCAAGATGAAGTCTAATAGTAGGCTTTGCTAGTTCATCCAGCTCATTCCAATCATCCTCAGACATATCTGCTTGGCTTAGCTTCAATCCCTGCCAAGGGTTTAATCTACTTCTTTTTAATAAGCACATCCCTTATCTATTCTTTCCACAAAGAAAAGTTTGTCCCATAAAACTTTTTAATGCTGAAAAACTCCTTTTCAGACATGGAAGAGGATGCCATGATGCAAATGAAACAAAATCCCAAATGCTAGTACTTGCGAAAGAGAAATCACTCCAAATACTAGGTGCACCCAATATGTCTTCTTTAATGAAGGATAGTGTCACCAAAACTCAAGGCTCAAAGCATCAAAATGCATCTAAATCATGTGCATATACTATGCATACATATAAGCAAATCTGGCCCAAAAGAAAATGTCAACCCACAATGACAAAATAATGGCAAATATAATGCCAATAAGAGCTAGATGCCTCAAGCATAAACATTGTCCATGGGCATAAGCATCAATAATGTCTCATTCAAAAGATCATAGCACATGCTCTAGTCGAGATAGCATGACCTCGGATAGATCGGTGGGCATTTTCTCTTAGATGACCAACTTTTGTAATAATTAATGTGCGTAATTAAATGGTCAAGAGAAGTAACTGCCAAGGTCCTAGGTGAGGGCGTAATGGCATTGACTAGGTAGTTCTAATAGGGCTTGGGCCTAGGTGCATCTAAATGTGAAAATTGCCAAGGGGCAATTTGTTTTAAAGGAACTCCAAGAGAGTGCATCCACTGCAATATGTCAAAGTTATCCCTCAGCATAAAATAGCATCTGTGCGCTAAGCATCCATCAATAAAGCATCCCACAAGGCAATCTGGGCCTATCAACACATCCAACAAGGATTGCAATGCATCCAAATGGCTTGTAAAGCATCCACTGCAACCCAATGCAAACCACAAAAGAGCGCACATGGCTTAGACTACAACCAGAGTGATCTGCATAAGGTATATCCAAGAAATCATGGCCTTACGGCAATGACCACTAGTGAAAGTAGAACCTAGGATTCTCAAAACATGGGTGTCAGTGCATAATCAAACTTAGCAAGACAATCTACAGATATCTCTCTTCTGCCACAACTCCAAAATCTCATTCAAGGATGGAGTAAGAGCCAGCCAACCCTTGCATTTACTTTGTAAAAATGAACCTTAGGAAACTTAACCTTGGCCAAAATGCCACATGGCAATCAATGAGAAGGTCTTGGAAACTTTGAGAAATTTCCTTCAAAGAGACAATGGAGAAACACAAATAATCACAACTCCCTCAATTCTTCATGGAATGGCAAGCAACTTTGTATACATATGTTTCAAGTAGTCCTGGAGCCAATGGGATAGATAGCTCTGCAAATGGAGGCCCAAATGTTGAGATCCCACTCATAGAGGAAATGGCAAAATGAAGACGTCGGAGTAGACAGAGATTCACCACAGCAAAAGTTCACGGAACCGGACACAGCTTCTCAAGTAGAAGTTTTGGATCACTTTGGATCCAGTGGAAGTGTTAGAACTACAAATGGGGGCCTAGATATGGAGATCACAAAATCCTCGCAGGAAATGAATTTTGTCACTTTTTGCAGGAGCTGTAACTTTTCACTGAAAACTCGGATGATAGAAATGTTGAAAGTGAAAATGTATCTCTCAATCTGATTTACAAATTCCTTGAAGCCTTCAAGTCAAAATTCTATCTCTAAATCTAGATATTTTCGCTACTACATATGTGTGTCTTAGAAGATTTGCTTATATCCTCCGCCTTCAACTTTGCAACCCAGTAAAACAAATGCCCAAGAGGATTTTGCCCCTTTCTCTCCAACTGCTATAGCAGCTCCAAAATCTCTAGCTCCTCCCACTGAACAAGGATCTTTGGGATGCACCACTCTCTCTCCAAGCTAGAGGCTACACTGAGCTGCTCATGCTACCGCCAGGCTCTACTGCCAAGCTCTGATACCAACTGTGAGGACACAACGGAAGCTAAGAGGGTGAGAGGGAGCTTAAGAGACACAAGTTTTGGTGGGTGTAGAACACCCTAATCTTCTATTTCATCCATATATCTGTGTTTAAGTATTGTACATAACTGGGGTTAAGGTACAGTGGTCTTTAACCCCCACACTAACCTCATTGTCACGTCACACAACACAAGTGCACTTCGCTCCATCCACATTTCCCCCACCCCACTCCCCCTTCCTCTTTTTTCCTATTTTTACATAGTTACTACCCCACCGACCATCTCTGAAGCATTCACCACCGACCGTCGCCCGAAAGGTTGATCGTCGATTGTTGTGATTATGATCCCTACTGGGTCATCACCATCCAACATAGCACCACCCCGTTGCCATTTGGGTAGCGGCATTGGCCGCGGCCTAACATACTTCACACTGACCGTCGCCATCAACGACCGTTGCCATACCAGTATCTCACCAATCAGGGGGATAGAAATCTATAAAAGCAAGCCTACACCGGGTCGTCGCCATAGCTATTGTAGCCAAACTCTATCAAAATTTATCAAAAAATATGACAGTTTCTTGCCCACATATTCTCCATCCCCACTAGCAAATTGATGTCTGCCTATTCCTCCTCATTTGTCGATTCCCTCGTCATGTAACTTCCACTTCTATTTGCCATGGAGTCTGAACATAACTTTTTTGAGTTTGAGACTCACCTGGATCTCCATCCTCGCCCTATTCCAAAGGCCACTAGCCCCTCAAATTCTCAAACCACTCCTTTGGCCACAATTCGAATGCCAAACGAAATGCCCTTGGAGGATTTACAACATGAAGAAACCTCCACCAGATAGGAAACTCAAGAAGAACCAGCCACAGCAGAGGCACAACCCCCACAAAAACACGGAAGCACACCCCGGTGCCAACTATTGGCAAATACAAGATCATGCATTCACAAGCGCACTCGCCATTGGGAGAAGCATGGCTCCAAGAACTAGATGCTTGCATGATGCACTCACGCTTCGCCTTCGAGGGTGAGGAATACACCCTCCACTACCACATTGTAGTAGCATATGCTGCTCTCCAAGACTCGGCAGTCGTGGAAGCCCTTAACTTTTTAGGCTTGCAGAGAGTAGCAGCCCGCTTCCCATGCCACCTAGACATGAAGCTGCTGGCAAAATTCCTCAAGACATACGATAGCAACACCAACATTGATGTCTTGAGAGATGCAATAGGCAACCTGCACCAGTACCAGATCAATCAAAACACAGTACGGGTAGTATTCGACCTGCCAGTGGTGGCAAAAAAATATTCCAAGCAAAAGAAGAGCCTCAACTCCCTAAAGATAGTCTGTCCCTACGACTGCCACTAGTGCCGAGGCCGCATCTAGTTCAACACCATCTACAAGCCCAAGCTAGAGCGCCTAGCAAGAGACCTGCAATGGCTCACTCAAGTGAAACATAGAGATCATCATCAATCCGTGGTGCCCAATATCTTGCTGTGAATCACAGGGGATTCACTAGTAGTAATAAGGAGACATCACCTGCGTGCAATAAATATATGAAAATTCCCCTTTTCTAACCCCTATTTACGGGACCTTACCTTATAAAATGTACCTTCTTCCCTTATATAACCCCCCTCCCTTACACTCACGTGGTACCATACGATAAACCCTAGTGGACCCCCCGGGCTGTGAATGGTGAACATTGAGGAGACGAATTGGGCTAACTACTACTGCAACCAGATGAGAGATGACCTTAGCACCCACAGGGACTTCATTGGCAATCCAATGTTGTACATGCCACTCCTCTATTATCTCAAAAGTTAGCATCCACCCATTGGCTTTAGACTCGCTGAGAAATCCTCCATCAGTCTTGTACAAACTGAGCAAGAAGAGATAAAAACTAGGCCCAAGAGAGCGATGACAATGCCAAGCGCCACTCCGGTCACTCAGGTGCAACCGGAACCAAGTCATGGAACCAAATCAGCCATTCAACCAATATGAGGAAATCCAGTTGCATGAATTTGTGCAATGACAACTACGCATGCAGCAGTTAGGTCCTCAAGATAAGGGCAAACAGGTGCAAGGAGGGCCTATTCTCATTAAAGACCTCTAGGGCGATGACACCTTTGAAATCAGCCTCCGTACAGGAGCTAAAACTATGTTGACAACCCTTGCTACACCCTTTGTCTCAGTGTCCACCACCCCTTAGGAGACAGCATCCTTCACCACCACAGGCACCTCTTCTACAACATGGGCCAAGCCTAGAAGAGGCCATACAATTTTGTAGCGTGCCCCAGTATAGGGCAACGGGAGGCTATAGCCATATGATGGCAGAATAGTTCTCACATGCCGACATCATGGAGATGAACCTTTTTGAAGTCAAGGCACAACTGTTGCAAGTCGCCCGCATGATCTTACAAAGGAGGTAGGAGCAAGCCTCAAAACTCTCCTCCAACCTTGTCCAAGCCCAGCAGCTCTCAGCACAGGAAATCTAGTTGACAATGGTGCAGTGCAAGCAACAGGCCATGCCGCACTATATTGAGTCGCAGACTACTAGGCTAAGCTAGAAGAGCTCGAGCTCACTTTGATGAAAGTCAAAGATGACCTCGCCACCAGTGAATCCCTGGTCTAGACATTTATGGAATAGATAAAAAAGGTAGAATCAACCCTATGCACAATGTTGGACCAACAGATCTGCTCCCTACAGGATCTCTTAGCACAAGAGAGGAGCCTCACAGTCTCCCTCCAAGAAGAGATTGAAAGACAGTGTGCCACTAGCCACACGGAGGAGTCAGGGTTTGAAGACTATGAGCAGCAGGAGTTCACAATGTATCGGGAGGTGTCTGCACAGTTAGCCATGTATACACTTGCACCACGCACCATTACCCAAACCCTCCAAATGCATTTCGATGCACTCCATGCACAAAACCTCACCTTCCATGTAGACCTTACTACTCCACTACTGCCCAACGCCCTTCAAACTATTCTCTGTCGTAATCCCAACCACTGCCGCCCCATCTTAGCCATGCCTTATTTTTCTCTTGACCTCCAGCCCACCTCCCTATCTCTTCTTTGCCCCTTCGATCTCCAAACCCTATCCGCCCATCCCATTCTTCTCAACTTTCAAGGCTGGTGCCACGTCATCTAACTGAGTCCCTAAATTATCCTGCAGCAGATGATGAGGTGATGCAACTCACAAAGCCTGAAGAACTCATGCCATGGATATGCACTCTCAAAAGTTTGCATGCAGACATAACTTGGATACAAACCTACGGCCGAGTCTCAGTAATCCAAGCTCAAGGACACCTTGCGGCCTACCAGACCACCACCTACCAACCCCTCAGAATAATAATACTCTTTAATCGGGTGCTACAAGCTCTCCAAGACTCACTTGATTCCTTGGTGAGCAATTTTGAAACAATTCACATAGCATACCCTGAAGAAATAACCAAGGATGAAGAAAAAAATGCAGTCACCCTCTTTTATACCACCACCATCCCTGCAGATATTCCATTACCGAATCCACTAGATCCCACCTAGCCCACCCAACAAGCTACCCAACCTCCTCCCCCTCAGAAAACACTTCTCGAGTACTCCTCTAATGCCTCTAACACCACCACTGCACAACACAAGCCCTCCCCGTCCATCACCTCCACCGCTCCAGTTGACCTTGATGAGGCATTCAACACGATACTCAAAGCAGCACATTTTGTACAAAGCACTAACACCACGACTCCTACAGGCCCCCCAGAGACAGAGCCAATGCCACTTGCTGATGACGAAGCTCCGCCATCCCCACCAAGGTCTCCTCCTGAAGATGCTCATTGGCATCCAGACTTGCAATCCTTCCAACACTTGCCGAATAGTGCGCTAATGCACCATTGGAAGCGCCAGCTCGAGGGCTCCAACCTCCATCTCTATGAAATTCTAGAGGTGCTCCCCCTCACACAATTCATAATGTAGTCATTTGATGACTGGCAACAACAGCATCCCAAGCGCATAAGAGGAGGATATAACCTCGCCCCTGATGCCCCCGTCCCTGTGATCGATGTAGATGTCAGTCTGTAGCCTAATTTGCGGATCCCATTTTTGAAGCTAGAGAAATGTTTGCGCTACTACTGCATCGCTCCCCGATCATCGAGTCACCCACTCTACATGCCCATGGAATGACATTGGACTTGGGCTGTGAGCTCTCCAACAATAGCACCCCAATGTGCTGTACAATTTTCCTAAGTAACTTCCCAAAAGAAATGATGTAGGAAGTTTTTTGCTTTCGCCTCAAGTCATTCAGTGACACCTATGGCTCCAGCCATCGTTGTCATTGTTAACTTCAATCGCCTCATCATCTTACTCCTCTGTGATCTTCTCACCCATAGCCACCCCATCGATGACCGCATTCACAATCTCACCAACCAGATTGTCTTCAACCTCGACATTGGTCCAACTCAGTTCCAGGACCTCCGCCTCTACCTACGCATCTGCAATCTCCACGGGCATCACCTCCGCACTTAGGAGGATATGCATGCCACCCATTTTTGGAAGTACCACTCATACCTTGCTCGCCTCACATCTAGGCAACTAGATCGCTATGCCATCTTGTAGTCAGTCCTCTCCACCACCCTCCTCCAGTGTAGCTGAATCAGCAACAGGAAAGGGGGCATGTTAACATCCATAGAGTACAACCACCAAATGCAGGGTAATTAATGAGTAAAGGTGACCAAGCCGAATGATCTACTTCAACAGGACAAGCTCAAGGGAGTTTGATACCCAAACACACCAAGGTCAATGATTACAAGCAATATGCACACGGAAGGAGTATAGCTCAAACTCAGGGAGATTGATCCCCAAATACCTAAGCCCACCCAAAAGTCCAAAGATTCCAAGCAACGTGCATAGGTTTATGTTCCAATTGCCCCCGCTTGGAACAAGGAGGTGTCGAAACAACGAGATGCAAACTTTTGGACCACAAAGAGTGCATGTGCCTTGCATTGTTCAGCTCCACATCCATAGGAAATAGTGACACTAACAAAAATAGCCCCAGAAGAAATATAGCTCAAACTCAAGGAGTTTGTTCCCCAAATATTCTAAAGAAAAGTCTTCCTATCAACATTTAGGATTACGTTTGAAGGTCTCACGGAAGCCTAGCCTCGTCACTCCAGGTTTTGAGCTGCATTCATGAGGTTTGAACACCAAACAGGTGAAGGTGTGAGGGCACTCAGGGAGTTTGAGCCCTAAATCACCCGAGCCTAGGAGTGGCGAGGCTAACACAAGCATTATTTGGAAACCAGTTTGGACCACCTCCTAATTCCAGGTTTGTCCCAAGCGCTTTAGTATGGTTAACACAAGTGCTATTTCTGCTAGAAGGGAGAGTTGGTAAGAATTGCAATATGCCTTAGCACCCTACAAGCCCAAGAGCCCATGGTTGTAAAGTGAGGGAGAGTGCTAAAAAGGAAAAGGGTTGGCCTCCCTTCAAAAGGTGACTTGTATAAAAGGCCAAAAGTTTGAGTTTGGTCTTCATTGTTGTTTGCACAAGTTTGAATACAAGCTCCCTCTTCTCTTTGAAGAGAGTGTTTTGGGTGTTCTCTTGTTTCCATTGTAGTGCCTTTGTGGTTGTCACTCTATCCCCCTTCACTCCCTTCTCCTTCTTCCCTTCCACCTCCTTCCTTCTTCCTCCTTCTCCCTCTCCCCTCCCCTCTTCCCCTTCCCTCTTTTCTATGTGAAACTACATTGCAACAATCTGGAGGCTGCTTGAGTGACACTTGCGGATGGCTCATGCTATGCATTGCTCCCACAAGGAGTAGCCAAGACTGGAAGCTGTTGAGATATCGAGCTCCGCTCGCGATATGCCAGGGTGACTGTTGTGCATTTATGTCACCGACTTGTTAGCTGGAGATGCGGTTGGTACACCGCCCACGAATAATAGCTGGATGACAGCTATCCCTATCTACACTAGTTCGTGGCTCAGTTACTATGCCACCTTAGTTAGTTGAGTTTGGTTTGAGACCCACATATAGGGTTCTTCTATTTCTTTGTATTTGAGTTCTTTTGGCTTACACAACTAAGAAGAGGAAAACTATTTTTCAGCCTCCACCTTCATGTGTATTCCCCCATTGTGCATGTGAGAAAGCATCAAGTGAGACTCCTTCCCTCTCTCCCACTATCTTCACATGGTATCAGAGCCTTGTTCGTGGTAAGGAGCTCAAGAAAGCAAGCCAAGTTCGTGGTGTCCTGGTAAGAGGACCAGTGTTGCTTTCCTATTTCGAGTTTGGGAGCAAATCTCTGCAGGTAGCACAGCCAGAAGTGCAGGAGTGCACTGTTTCAGATTGAGACGCCCTTCGCGGTGTGGCAAGAGCGCAGTATATGCACTCAGATTTGAGGCCGTTTTGGGGCCCGTTTTGAAGGCGGAAGTCCTTCGCAGGCACTCAGAAAAAGGCCCTGTTTTTTGCTGTGCGACCACTGCGCGGCTAGTCGGTGGAAAGGTGCCGCAGAAATTGCATCGTATGCCTGTGTGTAGAGATATTGGGAGTTGCAGATTCATGCCTATTGCCTGTTGATGCAAAATCGTCACTAGGAAGTGACTGTGTGGTGAAATACCACTCTCGTCGGTTTTGCAGATCTGCCCGTGTGAGGCAAAAGCTGTGTTTTTTGCAGTGACAGAATATTTTGCAGTGTTCTATAATGGCATCTGATTCTCTTTCACAGATTGTCACTGAAAAGCTTGACAAGAACAACTTCCAGGCATGGAAGTTTAGAATGACAAATTTCTTAATGGGAAAAGGCTATTGGGAATTCATTACAGGAAATGAAGAAGAACCTGTTCTTCCTAATGTTCCCAGTCAACAGGAAATGCAGGCATTCAAAGGATGGCATGAGAGAGCCAGGAAAGTTATGTACTGGCTGTCTATCAGCATTTCGGACTCCATGATTGTGCATATTCAGGATGTAAATACGCCAAAGGAGGCATGGGATACTTTGGCAAAAATGTACAGCACAAATACACAAGCCAGGAAAATGCAACTCAAACAAGAGTTGCACAATGTGCAGAGAGAAAATTTGAGCATAAATGACTACCACATGAAAGTGAAGAAAATTGCAGATGCACTTGCTTCCATTGGGTCGCCTATGGATGATGACGATTTGGTTTCTGTGACCTTGAATGGTCTAGGAAAGGATTATCCACAGTTCCGGACATCCATTGCCGTCCGTGAAAACTTTCCTGATTTTGAGGAGTTGATTGCTCTTCTAATTTCTGAAGAGCAGAGAAATGGGGGTGCATCTTCTTCAGCAGGAACTTCAAAAGAAACTGTCTTCTACTCAAATGCTGGCAAAGGTAGAGGCAGAGGTAGAGGAGGCCGATCTGCAGGCCATGGTAGAAATCAGAATATGCAGCAAACGCAAGAAAACCAGTCCTATGCAGGAGGATGTGGTAACTCTAGAGGCAGGGGGAGCCAAAGAGGCCGTGGTGGATGGCAGAGAAGCCAAAATGCAAACGGCAATGTTGAATGCTACTATTGTGGCAAAATGGGTCATATGGCTAAAGACTGCTACAAAAAGCAGAATGACATTATGAGTGGAAAATTGCAGCAAGGCAATTATGCATCCTCTAGTAGACAAGGTGATGACAGAAATGAGCATTTGTTTATGGTGCAGCATATGACAAATTCTGTAACAAGTGCAGAAGAAAGCAATGATGTGTGGTATGTTGACTCGGGTGCGTCAAACCACATGTCAGGTCACACTGAATGGATGCAGGATGCAAGAAAAATGGAAAAACCAGGATTTGTGGAGACTGGTGATGATACTGCACATCCTATTGTGCAGATTGGCAAAATTCCTTTGTCTATGCAGGATGGGAAAAAGAAATACTTGTCTGATGTATTTCATGTCCCCAACATCACCAAGAACCTGGTTTCTGTTGGTCAAATGGTTGAGCAGGGCTTGCAGGTTAGATTTAATCCTCATGGATGCTTTGTTGAGGATATGAAAAATAACGGTCGCTTGATAGCAAAAGGAAAGAAGAAGGGCAGGATGTTTACGTTGGATGCAAACATGCCTGAATTGAGTGCAGCAATGTTTGCACATGGGACCGGTGTAGTTGCAGATATTGATATTTGGCACAAACGCATTGGTCATGTTAATATACAGCGACTAAAATTAATGCAAGCCCAAAATATTGTTGCAGGATTGCCTAAATTCAAGGTTGCAGAAATGCACAAGGTTTGTGAAGCCTGTCAATTTGGGAAACAGGCAAGGAAACCTTTTCCTAGGCATGTTCAAGAGAGTAAAAAGCCATTGGAATTAATCCACTCTGATGTGTGGACTACAAAAGCTGCATCTATTGGAGGTTGTCACTATTTTGTCACATTTATTGATGACTTCAGCAGAAAACTGTGGGTGTATTTTATGAAAAAGAAAAGTGAAGTGTTTGGGCACTTCAAAGCTTTCAAAGCTATGGTTGAAAAAGAAACAGGCCTGCAAATAAAATGCCTAAGGTCAGATGGAGGGGGAGAGTACCTCTCAAATGAGTTTGCAAGGTTCTTGCAGGAGCATGGTATAAAGCAGCAATATTCATGCAGTCATACCCCACAGCAAAATGGAATTGCAGAAAGAAAAAACAGGCATATTGGAGAGGTATCTCGAGCTATGCTAAATGAAAAAGATCTACCAGATTATTATTGGGCTGAAGCAGTTGCTACAGCAGTCTATATAATGAACAGGACTCCCACTGCAGCAATACATGGCATGACGCCAGAGGAGATGTATACTGGTAGGAAACCAGATATTTCTCATTTGAAGATTTTTGGTTGCATTGCCTATGTCTATGTGCCAGATGAGTTGAGGTCCAAGTTGGATCCAAAAGCTGAGAAGTGCGTCTTTATTGGTTATTCTCTACAGCAGAAAGGGTATAGATGCTATAACCCTTCTACACGTAAGTTCACAGTGAGCAGAGATGTTGTTTTTGATGAGATGAGCAGCTGGTATAAACCAGTAAATGTGATGATTGATGTAGATGCACAAAATGGTAGTGCTGCACAGAACGCACAGCAGCAATCACAAAATATTAGTGGACCTGGAGTGTCCTCTACCAGTGGTTCACATACTTCGCCATGGACAGGCAGATTGAGATCAGGAGAATCCCCTCAAAGCAATGCAGAGAGTGGTACGCAGGTATCACGAAAAGGGAAAGAGAAGGTAGATCAGCCC
Source organism: Dipteris shenzhenensis (assembly GCF_047967505.1). NCBI lineage: Eukaryota > Viridiplantae > Streptophyta > Polypodiopsida > Gleicheniales > Dipteridaceae > Dipteris > Dipteris shenzhenensis. Next base: position 8,753,034 of record NC_141596.1, on the reverse strand, counting down.
ATGTATGATGTGAATGCAGGTCACTCTTGTGTGGATGGTGAATCCAGTGGCTCAGAACAGAGCATTGATGATGAGTTGGGTATTCCTTCTATTGTTACACCTGGAGTAAGGAAGACCAGGGATGTTTTGAGAGCACCTGGAAGTGAGCCTATTTTGCACAGGTCTACCAGGGTTAGGTATCCTGTGGATAGACTGAAATATGATGGATTTACAGCCATTCACTATGCCTATATGGTCAAAGTGATATAGGAACCAGAACCCACTTCTTTTGAGCAAGCCATGGGAAATGAAAAATGGGAGAAAGCCATGGATGAAGAAATGGATGCCTTGGATGCTAATGCTACATGGGAATTGGTGCCTTTGCCTAAAGGCAAGAATGCAATTGGTTGTAAGTGGGTTTATAAGATCAAGCACAATGCATATGGTTCTGTGAATAGATACAAGGCAAGATTAGTTGTCAAGGGGTATGCACAGACATATGGCATTGATTATGAAGAAACTTTCAGCCCGGTTGCAAGGATGGCAACCGTAAGAGCAGCCATTGCTATGGCTGCATCAAAGGGATGGTCTTTACATCAGATGGATGTAAAGAATGCCTTCTTGCATGGTGATTTGCAAGAAGAGGTCTTTATGGAGCAGCCAGCAGGTTATGTTCATGCTATTCATCCCAAGTTTGTTTGCAGGTTGAAGAAAGCCTTGTATGGCTTGAAGCAAGCACCTAGAGCATGGTCTGACAAGATAGGACAGTATCTTGTCACTATTGGCTTTCAGATTTCCAAGGCAGATTTCTCACTCTATGTGAGAAAAACAGAGAAAGGGATTATGCTGCTGGTCATTTATGTTGATGATTTGATCATCACAGGTGATAGTGATGAAGATATCCTTCATGTGAAAATGCTATTGAGGCAGAAGTTTGAGATGAAGGATTTGGGAGAGCTGCGTTATTTCTTGGGCATTGAGGTGATTAGATCACCAAGTGGGATACAGCTCTTGCAGAGGCAGTATGGACTGGACATGCTGTCCAAATATGGGATGACAGGCTGTAAGCCTATTTCAGTTCCTTTGGAGCAGAATGTGAAGCTGAGCGCAGATGCAGGTGAGCTTCTGGAAGACCCTACTATGTATAGACGCATAGTAGGAAGTTTGATTTACATGACTATTACCAGGCTAGATTTGAGCTATGCTGTTGGGTTGGTAAGTCAGTTTATGCAGGCTCCAAGGAAACTGCATTTGGATGCGGCTAGACGCATACTCAGGTATGTGAAGTCCACATTGCAGTATGGACTATTTTATGAGGCTGGGGTTCAGATATACAGTTGCATGGATACACTGATGCTGATTGGGTTGGTAGTGTTTCTGATAGACGATCTACCAGTGGATATATGTTCTCTTTTGGGAGTGCTGCAGTCACTTGGAGCAGCAAGAAACAACCTACAGTTGCCTTGTCGAGCATAGAGGCTGAGTACAGGGGTGCAGCAATGGTTGCATGTGAGGTAGCTTGGTTGCATAAGCTACTCTATGATATGCATCAGTCTACAGATGGGCCAGTATACACTTGGCAAAGAACCCAGTCTTTCATGCCAGAACAAAGCACATTGAGGTGCATTATCACTATGTGCAGGAGAAGGTTTTACTAGGTCTTATTGATCTAGTTTATGTCAGCACAGAGGATCAGGTAGCTGACATATTCACGAAAGCATTGGGCGCGGAGAAGCTGCGCAAGTTCAGAGACCTGCTTGGTGTGCAGGAATTGGGATTGAGCTCGAGGGGGAGTGTTGAGATATCGAGCTCCACTCGCGATATGCCAGGGTGACTGTTGTGCATTTATGTCACCGACTTGTTAGCTGGAGATGCGGTTGGTAACTGCCCACGAATAATAGCTGGATGATAGCTATCCTTATCTACACTAGTTCGTGGCTCAGTTAGTATGCCACCTTAGTTAGTTGAGTTTGGTTTGAGACCCACATATAGGGTTCCTCTATTTCTTTGTAGTTCTTTTGGCTTACACAACTAAGAAGAGGAAAACTGTTTTTCAGCCTCCACCTTCGTGTGTATTCCCCCATTGTGCATGTGAGAAAGCATCAAGTGAGACTCCTTCCCTCTCTCCCACTATCTTCACAGAAGCTCTGTCGACATATCTTCAACTACCCCACGACACGTGAGTCACCACCTCGGGGGGGTCACTATGTATAAACCCTCTATATCACGTGCGTTCAAGGCCTATATTTAAAATCCCTTATCTGTAAGTTTTTTCATTAATAAAATGTACCCCTTTTCTATACAAATCTGTAAATTTTTTCCAAAACTATTTAAAATAGTCCCTTATGTATATTTATTTCTGTAAATTCTAGGAATAAAAAATATCCTTCTTTTGAACTCACGTGATAGGGTTACATATGATGAGTGACCCCCCCGAGGTCACCACTGAGACCCACCACACTTTCGGATCGGGCTGAATCCCCAGCTAGGGCGAAAGGTGGGATGAGCATAGCTCGAAGCACTATCTTCTGACACGGGATCCTTGGACAAAATTCTCTCGGACCGCAAGTGCATCTATGAGACCTCTAACTAGGCACACTCAGGCTAAACTATAGTTCTAGAATTTTTATTATGGACTACCCCAGAGGTATCCCCACAGCTGTAAGGATAGCTCTATGATGGCGATGGTCAGTGGGATAGGACGTAACGTGTCGGTTGGTGGGATAGATAGTGCCATGTGTTTGGTGGGATAGGATGTAGGTTGTATCCCCACGGATGTAGGGATGAGTTTAAGACAATGATCAGAGGGATAATGGGGTTAGCAAGAGAATGACTAATGTGCCGGTCAATGGAATAATTATAGCAAGGTTCGTGGGGATGACTGAACACAATGATCGATAGGATAACATTATAGCTATGGTTGCGGGGATATACGCTATGGCCACGGTCAATGGCTATCAAGCCGGTGGGATAATCAACTCTGAGATGAATTTAATTAGGGCGGCATGTTAGACTATGGTCAAAAGTTAAGTCGACAAGATACGGCCATGGCAACAGTCGGTGGGATAGCGCTATCATGCCGACCTATGGGGATAGAAAAATGCTATGTTGCTGACTGGTTTTTTTTTTTTGGGAAGGATTTTGAGTTTCTATTCAAGTTTTTCTATGCTAGGGGGGTGCTATACTACCTAGTCTACCTAGTCAATGAAAAAAACTTGAAAGAAAACAACTTCTGAATGCCAAAATGCAAGATTTCTTGAGGGGAGAGGTTTACCACACAAAACAACTTTGAAATTCAGCATGAATCATCATTCTTGGTTGGTTTTTGTGTGTTTATACATCATACACTCCTTATTAATCTTTCAAACTATCTTCCTACCAACTCAAAACACTAAGAAACATAAAAAACAAGCTTCAAATTATCAAAAAGACTCTCCACTAGAAAATGACATTTTTTGTAACTTTTCCATCCAAACTCACACTTATTCACTCTTTTCCTCTCCACTAATAAAGCTCCAAGTTAAGCTTGAAACCTTGTGCAATGCGTAGATAGCGAAAAAAGGCAAGTGCAATGCAAAAGCATACCTCCATTCCCTGGCATTGGTGCCAAAAATGTGTAGTCTTGACGGTGACTCACATGTCATGTGGATCTTGAAGGAATGACCATGGAGCCTCCACTCCAAGCTACTCCTTGAGAGAGAAATGCAAGGAATGATCCATCCACATGTGTCACTCAAGAGGATCCCGAATTGTTGCAACGTGTTTCCATGAGAGAAAGAGGGAAGAGACAGATGGGAGAAGAGAGGGGAGAAGGGAGGGAAAAGGAGAAGGGAAGAGGAGAGTGAAGGGGGATGGAGTGGCAAACATAAAGGCACTACAAAGGAAACAAGAGAACACCCAAAGACACTCTTGAAAGAGAAGAGGGAGCTTGTATTCCAAACTTGTGCATACAACAATGAAGACCAAAGTCAACCATTTGGCCTTTTATACATGTCACCTTTTGAAGGGAGGGTCAACACTTTTTATTTTAGCACTCTCCCTCTCTTTACATTAAAAGGCTCTTGGGCTCGTAAGGTGCCAAGGAATATTTCTATTCTTTCCATCTCTCCCTACTAGCGTAAATAGCGCTTGTGTTAACCATATAAGAGCGCTTGGGACAAGCCTGGAATTAGGAGGTGTTCCTAATCATCTCCCAAATAGCGCTTGTGTTAGCCTCGCACCTCCAAGCCCTAAGCTATTTGGGGTTCAAACCCCCTGTATATGAGGACCAGAACCTAGAGTGGTGAGGCTTGACTCCTGCAAGACACAACCACTACAACTTGTAGCTGGAACCTGCAATCTATGAGCTGGGACCTACAACTTGTGCCTGTTGCCTGCAATCTTTGACCTTGGGGTATTTGGGGCTCAATTTCCCTGAGCATGTACTGTACTCCTTCCATGGATGCAACTGTTGAAGTAAATCATGAAGCCTAATCACCTCTAATCACTCATTACCCTGCATTCGACGACTGTACTCCGTGGATGTTATAGTCTTCAAATTGGATTTAGACATGCATGAGCACATCTTGGGGTGTCTTGGAGCGGTGGCTGAGGACAACTGAGATAGTACTAAGAAAATTTATGTAGTCTCATTGCAAGGAAACAATATATCCACTTGTTCTAGAAAATGGAATTTGTATTTGAGACTATGCTTCTTTTTAGTATATCCCAAACAACCACTGTGCTAGTTTTATTAAATTATTTTTGTAAATCCCAAACGGTAAATCCCATGCTTGTTTTTAGTGTATCCCAACAACTACTACACTGGTTTCCCCCATAACGAATCCACACATCCTACAAATCCATTCATCTTGTAATAATAGAAGCAAACCATTGCGTTGGTGGCTGTTAATATCCTAGTGCAACCAACCACTACGCCAGTGATAACTTATGCTGTACTACTACCATGCTATACCTACACTACTACCATACTATCCTAAAATTTGTTACACAGTGCTATATTAAACAAGTTCCCTTTAGGTTGTTTATCATTTTTTTAAATGTCAAATTTCATCCCATGCTTGCTTTTAGTATATCCCAACAACCAGCATGTTGGTTTTCCATAATGAATGCACAAATCCTACAAATCCATTCATCTTGTAATAATAGAAGAAAACCATCGCGTTGGTGGCTCCTTGCAGATCTAGGATCTGTGCACCATTCTTATCAAATTGAACTTTGAGGTCCCGATCCGTGATCACAAAAATGGACAACAAGTTCCTCTTGATATCTGGCACAAAAAGAATATTGGACAACTATTTTACAACTCCATTTGACTTGAGAGCAATCGTACCTTTTCCTTTTGCTGTCTGACTATGCTCCACCTGTCCAACCTCACTCCACCCTCAGCTCGCCGACTCATAGAGGACACTGGACTAGCCATACCGACCCATTAGTGCATGTATACACAGAATCAATGGTACAAAATTCAACAAGGCTGCTCACACAAGCAACACCCTCAACATGAGGAAAAGCATTATCGTCGATGCACGCCTTACCGACTCCATGAAAAAGACTCATATAAGTAAGGAGGAATGGGAGGTGGATTATACACACACCCAATCGCTGCTTCAAACTGCCAGTTCGACACATGTGAGACTACTAGTGAATCTCCACACAAGCCTAGTGAACAATAACTTCTGCACTCAAACTTCTCTTCAAATGGCTCCGAATCATAGTTTGAGGATCACAACTCCTTTCCTTTCGAACCACAAGAGGCATCGCTAGAGCTCCTTCAGAGAGCCGCTTTTCTAGACAACGAGATGGGTCACAACAAGAAGTCCCTGACTCTGCCAAGAAAGAGCCACTGAACAAGCCCAAACAGGGAGAAGGCGATCGTCATCGCAGAGAGTGAGGAGACAGAGTCCGATGACGAACCCCCCCAGCCACTGCTCAAGAAACAGATTGTGACGGCTAGATTTGCCAACTTCAACGTCTCTCTGGACCTCTGCAAAAGCCAAAAATGGTTAAAGGAGATTGGCCTGCTTCAGTATGCGAGTCTTCTGTGGACATCCTAGAAGGCTCCACAAGATCCTCTCGCACAATATGAAGCTTTCCAAAAATCGAGAGGTATGTTGTGCAACAATCTCATGGTGACACCTGAGATTATCTCGGAGGTTTTTCAATTGCCTTTGATTAGGGAGGAAATTGCATACAAGAAGGATGTAGATAGTGACATGCACAAGGAGCCTAAAATGGAGAAATTTTATTTCTTTGTTAGTAATGTGCAAGATACAGGCCATTGCCAACAATTGGTGTGGTATCTAGAAAGAATGCAACTTTTGGTCAAGCCAAACGCAATGAGCTGGGATTCATATGCAGTACTCCATGCAGGCATTACAAGCAATATATGGTAAGTCCTTGGCAGATACACTCTGGGACATGCCACTGCACAAGGAGGAGATGCCCCCTTAGTAAGCGAAATAGAAATCTGCCAAAAAGATCAAGCTTAATCAATGAGCTAAAGCAATGATGCCTAAGGAAACATGGCTAAAGCTCGAGAACGAGTGGCCCAGTTGCTCCTCAACTCACCCCCCAAGTGAAAATCTATCTCCAATCTACAACCTAAACTTGCAGGAAACTCTTGTGAAGGACACATAAGCATTCGCAGTAAAGATAGAGGTGTCAGGCATGCAGGCGGGCAATGCCCTGCTTGTACTCCAACAGTATTTTGAACACCAAAAGAACGAACAAGCAAAGCTGCAGCAACAGGTCCAACAATTGTAGAAAGAAAAAGAGGCAGCACAGGAATTCATGACCAAATAGTCTGACATGCATCACAACTTGCTAGTGCACAGGCCAAACTTGTAGAACTTTAGGAAGAATATGCAAAGTCTACGGAGTAGCAGAGCAAACATAGTGCAAATCTAACAGCATAGGTCAAGGTACAATAGGCTTGCATGCCTACTGTGACAGGTTGGCTCCAAGAGATGAAGGACAAATTCCTTGTCCAGCTCGACCGAATGGGAGCGAATCACAATGAACTTCAAATCGAGAATCTTTTGTTAAAGCAATAGCTTCATGCACTACAACATGTAGAACAGCAACTCAAGGAAATGGCTGATGAGATAGATGGCGTATTCCTTAGGAAATATGAATTTTTTGACCCTGATCTCAAAATCATGACATTTGGGAGCTCCTCTCTCGCTCTTCAAAAGCCCAATTTAGATGCTCTCCAAAACTTCAATAGGTTGGTATAGGAGGTGAATGTGAAGGAGGGGCAACTAGTCTAGCAAGGTCAAAAGATTACAATCAATGAAAGCATGATTGAAAATGCTCTAGGATTTTTTAGAGGCAGTTTGCAAGCACATTTTTTTGAGAAGTAGTGGAAGTTGAAGCTTAGAGAGATGAAAAGGAGGGTCTTTACAAATGGCTCTATAACATGTAGAATGCATTGAACATTGAAAAAGACCAGATGATGGAGGAGCAAAAAAAAGGAGAATGCAAAAACTAGAAAGGTGATGTAGGAATTGCGAGAGAGCTTCAAGGCCAAGAAGGATGGGGCATAGAGCAGCTGGGGTGGAGAAGACAATGACACAGCTCTCTAGGCCAGGAAGGATGTAGAGAGTAGCCACGATGGAGCAAGTTGCAGCAGTCACAGTGGAGCAATTATTTGCAGTAGTCACTGTGAGGGTTGTTTTTTCGAAACACTGTTGGAAGTCCAAAGAGTAAGCTACAAGACCCTACAAGAAGAATTCAATAGGGTTGTGCACGAGCTTTGCATGGCTTTTGATAGATATGAAAAGTAGTCCTTTGTCCCGAGAGATTTCCAAACTAGAGTGGAAGTCTTGGAAATGGCCCATGAATATGTTTTTGAGCAATTTAAGTAGCTTCAATAGATGCTGAGGGATTCAGATGAAGCTGTTGCACAGAGTGAGAAAAAAGTGGATGAGATGAAGGAGAAGATCCACAGCCTTAGAATGAGGGAGAAAGGAATCAAGAAGCAACTTCTTCATGTACAGAGCAAGACCATGGTATTGACGGCCACAATAGTTAAATTGAATGCCTATCCTACTATGCAGCAGTGTCCGAAATGCATGGTCTTCCATGCCCCTATATTCATAGATAACTGTTATATTCGGTGGCCTGCGTGCTACGACCTGTGCATGTTTTTTGGTTTGGGGTATTTGTGCATACAAAATCTAGCTATAGAGCGAATGCGATTTGCCATTGCCCAGATCATGGTGGACAGATCAAATGTGCCTACCTAGTACAACTATATATGATGAGAAAGTAGATGCTGTAGCTCAATTTGCCATTTGGGCAAAAGACACAAAAGACAAGGAGCTCAAATTAAAGAAGGCCAAGATTGATCCTGGCTGCAAGGAAAAGGATCCTGAAGGGAGGAACCAGCCCTCTTCAAGAATGGAGTAGGAAGGGTCGACGAGCCTGCAACCAAGAAGCTCAAATCAAGAAAGAGGAAGCGACATGAAGGGAGGGGCTGGGGGCCCCTACAGGAAGGAACTAGTCCCATTATGGAAAGGAGCAAGGAGGGCTGAGCCTACAATCAGGGATCTCAAGGAGTCCTTGAAATGTAATCTGAAGGAAAGGAGCCTTTGAGATGTAATCTACGTAATATGTGTGTAATCTATTGAATTGTTAATCTTCTCCAGAGTTTACTTGGGCAATGTTTTCTCAGCTATGTGACTAGATAGTGTCCTTTGATCCACGCCAATGCAGTGATAATAATGAGACCAAAGATTCCGATTTGACAAGTAATGTGAGATGAAAGATTTCGGTTAGACAACTAATGTGAGATGAAATATTTTGGCTAGTCTAGGCAACTAACATGAGACTGAAGAATGAGAAGGTCAGGCTCACTGAACTCAAATATTTTTATTACCAAACTAACATGAGACTCAAGATTGAGAAGGTTGGGCTTAATGCACTCTCTCCCTATTTAAGTGCAGTGTAGACACAACTAAGTGTTGAGATATCGAGCTCCACTCGTGATATGCTAGGGTGACTGTTGTGGATTTATGTCACCGACTTGCTAGCTATAGATGCAATTGGTACACCACCCATGAATAATAGCTGGATGAAAGCTATCTTTATGTACTCTAGTTAGTGGCCCAGTTAGTATGCCACCTTAGTTAGTTGAGTTTGGTTTGAGACCCACATATAGGGTTCACCTATTCTTTTGTACTTAGAGTTCTTTTGGCTTTCACAACTAAGAAGAGGAAAATTGTTTTCAGCCTCCACCTTTGTGTATATTCCCCCCATTGTGTATGTGAGAAAGCTGCAAGTGAGACTCCTTCCTTCTCTCCCACTCTCTTCACATGGTATCAGAGCTCGGTTTGTGGTAAGGAGCTCAAGAAAGCAAACCCAGTTCACGGTGTCCTAGTAAGAGGATCAGTGTTGCTTTCCTTTTTTTCGAGTTTGGGAGCAAATCTCTATAGGTAGCACAGCCGCAAAGTGCAAGAGTGCACTATCTCAGATTGGGACACCGTTCACGGTGTGGCAAGAGGGTAGTATATGCTACAAGATATGGCAGAGCCCTTGGTGAAATTATTTTTTTGATTCAAAGCCATTTCATGGCCCGTTTTGCTGGCGGAAGTTTTTCCGTAGGCACTCAGGAAAGTGCCCTATTTTTGCTGTGCGACCACTATTCTACAGGTCGGTGAAAAGTTATCATAGAAATTACATCGTATGCCTGTGCACAGAGATGTTGGGAGTGAAATAATCATTCTTATTGCCTATTGATTCATAATCATCACTACGAAGTGACTGTGTGGTCAAATACCACTCTCATTAGTTCTACAGATTTGCTCTTGAGAGGCAGAAGTTGTGTTTTTTTGCAGTGATAGAATATTTTACAGTGTTCTATAATGGCGTCTGATGCTCTTTCACAGATTGTCACTAAAAAGCTTGACAAGATCAACCTCCAAGCATGGAAGTTTATAATGACGAATTTCCTTAAGGAAAAGGCTATTGGGAGTTCATTACTGGAGCTGAACAAGAACCAGTTATTCCTAATGTTCCCAATCAACAAGAGTTGTAGGCATTTAAAGGCTGGCACGAGAGAGCCAGAAAAGTTATGTACTGGCTGTCTATCAATATTTTAGATTCTATGATTGTGCATATTCAGGATGCAAGCATGTTGAAGGAGGCATGGGATACTTTGACAAAAATGTATAGCACAAATACGCAAGCCAGGAAAATCCAGCTCAAGTAGGAGTTGCATAATGGGCAGAGAGAAAATATGAGCATCAATGACTACCACATGAAGGTGAAGAAGATTGCAGATGTACTTGCTTCTATTGGGTGGCCAGTGAAAGATGATGATTTAGTTTCTATGACCTTGAATGGTCTAGGAAAGGATTATGCACAATTCCAGACATCCATTGCCGTCCATGAGAATTTTCCTAATTTTGAGGAGTTGATTGCTCTTCTAATTTTTGAAGAGTAGAGAAATGGTGGTGCATCTTCTTTAGGAGGAACTTCAAAAGAAGCTATCTTCTACTCAAATGCTGGAAGAGGTAGAGGTAGAGGTAGAGCAGGCCAATTTGGAGGCCGTGGCAGAAATCAGAATATGCATCAAATTCAAGAAAACTAGTCCTATGGAGGAGGATGTGGTAACTTTAGAGGCAAGGGGAGCCAAAGAGGTCGTGGTGGATGGCAGAGAGGCCAAAATGCAAACAACAATATTGAATGCTACTGCTATGGTAAAATGGTTCATATGGCTAAAGACTACTATAAAAAGCAGAATGACATCATGATTGGAAAATTGCAGCAAGGCAATTATGCATCCTCTAGTAGACAGGGTGATGACAGAAATGAGCATCTATTTATGGTGTAGCACATAACCAATTTTGTGACAAGTGCAGAAGAAAGCAATGATGTGTGGTATGTTGACTCAGGTGCGTCAAACCACATGACAGGTCGTGCAGAATGGATGCAGGATGCAAGGAAAATGGAAAGACTAGTATTTGTGGAGACTGGTGATGATACTGCACATCCTATTATATAGATTGGTAAAATTCCTTTATCTATGCAAGATGGAAAAAAGAAATACCTGTTTGATGTATTTCATGTCCCAAATATCACCAAGAACTTGGTTTCTATTGGTCAAATGGTTGAGCAAGGCTTGTAGGTCAGATTTAATCCTCATGGATGCTTTGTTAAGGATATGAAAAATAAAGGTTGCTTGATAGCAAAAGGAAAGAAGAAGGGTGGGATGTTTACATTGGATGTGGACATGCCTGAATTGAGTGCAGCAATGTTTGCACATGGGACCGGTGTAGTTGTAGATATTGATATCTGACATAAACACATTGTTCATGTTAATGTACAATGACTTAAATTAATTCAGGCCCAAAATATTATTGCAGGATTGCCTAAGTTTAAGGTTGCAAAAATGCATAAGGTATGTGAAGCCTGTCAATTTGGAAAATAGGCAAGGAAACCATTTCGTAGACATGTTTAAGAGAGTAAGAGGCCATTGGAATTAATCCACTATGATGTGTGGACTACTAAAGCTGCATCTATTAGAGGCTGCCATTATTTTCTCACTTTTATTGATGACTACAGCAGAAAAGTTTGGGTGTATTTTATGAAAAATAAAAGTGAATGTTTGGGCATTTCAAAGCTTTTAAAGCTATGGTTGAAAAAGAAACAGGGCCCTGCAAATAAAATGCCTAAGGTCAGATGGAGGGCAAGAGTACCTCTCAAATGATTTTGCAGGTTTCTTGCAGGCATACCCCAAAGCAAAATGGACTTGCAGAAAGGAAAAACCGGCATATTGGAGAGGTATCTCGTGCCATGCTCAACGAAAAAAGACCTACCATATTATTATTGGGCTGAAGCAAGTGCTACAACAGTCTACATAATGAACAGGACTCCGACTGCAGCAATACATGGCATGACTCCAGAGGAGAGGTATACTAGTAGGAAACCAGATATTTCTCATTTGAAAGTTTTTGGTTGCATTGCCTATGTTCATGTGCTAGATGAGTTGAGATCCAAGTATGATCCAAAAGTTGAGAAGTGCATCTTTATTGGTTATTCTCTATAGTAGAAAGGGTATAGATGCTATAACCCTTCTACTTGTAAGTTTACAGTGAGCAGAGATGCTATCTTTGATGAGATGAGCAGCTGGTATAAACCAGTAAATGTGATTGATGATGTAGATGCACAAAATGGTAATGCTGCACAAAATTCATAGCAACAATCACAAAATATTAGTGGCCCCTATAGTGTCCTCTAGCAGTGGTTCACATACTTTGCCATGGACAAGCAGATTGAGATCGGGAGGATCTCCTCAAAGCAATGCAGATAGTGGTATGCAAGTATCATGAAAAGGAAAAGAGAAAGTAGATCAGCCCATGGTTGATGTGAATGCGGTCACTCTTATGTGGATGGTGAATCTAGTGGCTCAGAACAGAGCCTTGATGATGAGTTGGGTATTCCTTCTATTGTTATACCTGGAGTATAGAAGACAAGGGATGTTTTGAGAGCACTTGGTAGTGAGCCTATTTTGTGTAGGTCTACCAGAACTAGGTATCCTGTGGATAGGCTGAAATATGATGGATTTACAGCCATTCATTATGCCTATGATGGTCAAAGTGATACATGAAATAGAACCCACTTCTTTTGAGCAAGCCATGGGAAAAGAAAAATGGGAGAAAGCCATGGATGAAAAAATGGATGCCTTGGAAGCAATGCTACATGGGAACTGGTGCCTTTGCCTAAAGACAAGAATGCAATTGGCTGCAAGTGGGTTTATAAGGTGAAGCACAATGCAGATGGTTCTGTGAACAGATACAAGGCAACATTAGTTGTCAAGGGGTATGCACAGACATATGGCATTGATTATGAAGAAACATTCAGTCAAGTTGCAAGGATGGCAGCCGTAAGAGCAGTCATTGCTATGGCTGCATCAAAGGGATGGTCTTTGCATTAGATGGATGTAAAGAATGCTTTCTTGCATGGTGATTTGCAAGAAGAGGTCTATATGGAGCAGCCACCAGGTTATGTTCATGTTGTTCATCCTGAGTTTGTTTATAGGTTGAAGAAGGCCTTGTATGGCTTGAAGCAAGCACCCAGAGCATGGTCTAACAAGATAGGATAGTATCTTGTCACTATTGGCTTTCAGATCTCCAAGGCAGATTGTGGCACTTTTTTGCATATGTTCTTCAAATTGTATTTCTGCCTTTATAAGTGCTTTCTCTACTGATTTAGAAGTGATATCGTCTGGTGTATCCTGTATGTTTGCATCAGTAGCCTTTGTTGTATTTTTTTCTGTGAAAACCTGATCCGACAGACTTCTTCATCTTCATCAAAATTTGGAATCATATTGATTCCCTCTACTTGCAGTGGCTGTGTTTTTCTTGGAAAACACCATCTAGAGGATAGGTTGATTTTGATTTTCTTTTTCCCCTTCTTGATAGTGATTCTCTCTAATCCCTAGTCTTGCTTAACCTTGGCAGCTCTTCTACCCACCACCAATAGCATTGAGTAAGCAGAATCCTTGTCCTCCATTTGGAGCACTACAAATGTGACTATGAATGATAGTCCCATGATTGTAATCTCTTGCGCTCTCAATATCCCAAGGGGTTGAATTCTCCTTTGGTCAGCCATCCTCACCTAGAATGGTGCTGGAACCAATTCATTGTTTGCAACATAATTTTTTGAATAAATCTTCTAAAAGGATATTGACACATGAGCCTCCATCAACCAAAACTTATGGGATTCTCTACCTTTTGTAGTCTACATCAATGAGTGGTATTGGTAGTCCACATCTTCAACTATTGATGTGTAAATATCTAGAATTTCCTCTTCATCATTACTTGGTTGTTGAGCTTTTGTTGGATGTGACTCTTCTGGATGCAATCTCTAACAAATTTGATGTTTGAAAGCTGGAACCAAGTTTAGTAGCTGATCAAGAGTAATTTGTACCTTGGAGTCCATTAACTCTTGGAAGAATGTTGTCCTCATTCTGCATGCTCGTGTCTTGTGCATCTCTTGGTCTCTTGTCATAGTATCCTTACTTCTTGGAGTTCTTTTGGCATGTATCAAAGTCTGTGGTTCTATCTGTGCAAGTATATTCTCTAATTCTGGGAACTCTGACGCTATTCTAACTTGAGAGTTCGTTTTTTGTTTTGGAGTTGCACTTTGACTTGAGTAAATACTCTGTGGATGTTGGCTCTCCCCTGGAAACTATTGCTACTGCATTGTAAATTTATAGCATGATTTTTGTGTTGTTGTTGGGTAGGGAGACTGCAGTCGGATCTGTTGGTACTGCATTATCCCTTTGTCTTTGTTATTCCAGTGTTCTTTTCTAAAATCTTGTGATGCGTTGTTCTATAGCACTTGTTGCAATGGTTTGTTCCTTGTCTCGGTTTGATTTGGCCAGTTCATTGGCCTAGCTGTTTCGCTTGGGGCATCTCCTAGCCCTGGTAATGGGTTTGTATTCTTTGATCTTGTAACTGCCAAAGCTTGAACATTTCTTTGATTGCATTGATTGTTGTAGTTGTACTCCTGATGGATGGGATCTAGATAGACCATATGTACTCTTGGAGGAGGCTATTGTTGTTGTTGGATGATTTTGATTGTTCCTTCCATCATATTGAACAATGGGTATACCTGTTTCTTCCCTATGCTTGCACCAAAGATCACATGGTGGACCTTACCTATGGCCATCCATACCACATTAGGTGCAAGCTTGGTCTTTAATTTGCCTTTGCTGCATGTTCCCCCATGGTTGTTGATACAGTCTTCTTGGAGCTGCATTTTGATACCTTTGTTGTGGTGGTCCTGCCACTACTATTTGATTAGCAGGTATTGCTAGTGCTTGATTTTGTTGTTGTTGAATGTAAGGTGGTACTCTGCCTCTATAATTGAGGTTGTACCAGCATATTTCTTTGTCATGATTGTCCTTTTTGCAAAATTTACATGGAACCTTTTGTTGTTGTGAGGTGGCTTTAAGCTTTGCAACCGGTCTCTAATCATCTTCTCAACTTGGAGATTTTGTCTATTGTCTTTTTTGCTGTGGATTTTTCTTTCAGCTTTTGCTTTTCTCTTTTTTCTTTTTCTTGGAGTATTCCTCATCATCCTCGTCATTTTCTGATGAGTCTTCTTCCTCATCTTTAGTATCTTCTTCTGCTTCACTATCTGTGTGTGTCTCTGAGTCTGTTTCTGAATCTAAATGTCGTCTCTTCTTTGTCTTCTTGGATTTTTATGTTATACCAAAGTATTCTCTCTACTCGCTCTACATCTTCCACCATATTGTTAAAATCATTTGCTCCTCCAAGCTGGTCGTTGGCAGCTACTGCAGTTCTCAACTCCTTGTCTAATCCTTTGCAAAAATAGTCTCCTAGTTGCTCCTAGGTAGGTCTTTGATTTGCTATGAGCCTTCTGTTGAGTTTTCTAATCATTTGTGAATAGTCCGAGGTCTTTTTGTTTCATTGTTCTCAACTTTTTCAAGATGTCCTCTGGTGTTTTCTCTTTCCTAAAATGAATTAAGAAAGAAATTTTTAATGCATCATAAGTGTGAATGTGCAATACCATATTGCATAAACCAATTCATTGTTGCTTTAACATTGAACGTTGCAGCATATTGCTCCTTCTTGGTATCATCTGGAAATTGTCCAAATCCACTAGCTGTCCACCTTGTCTCAAATTGCCCAACATGGCTATCAGGGTCTTGACCTTTTTTGCCAGTAAACTTTGCAACTTTGACCAATGGATTCTGCATTTTTTGCTGAGCGTGAACTTGAACTTGAACTTTGATGGGCTTCTTTTTCTTCTTCTTTGGTGGGAGGGGGTTGAAATTCAGTTGCTTCCTTGCAGTCACAAGGAGATCACTGCAATATTAGTGGCAAGTGTTCTTTGTAATAATTCCTATGTTGGAGTGGATAGCATTAATCTTTCTAGCTCAGTTTTTGCATCGTGCACCTCTTGGCTATGTAGGGAATTATCAGAGGAACTTGCTCAGGGGGGTCACTCATCATATGTAACCCTATCACGTGAGTTCAACAGAAGGATTTTTTTTATTTCTAAAATTTACAGAAATAAATATACATAAGGGACTATTTAAAATAGTTTTGGAAAAAATTTACAGATTTGTATAGAAAAGGGGTACATTTTATTAATGAAATTTTTTTACAGATAAGGGACTTTAAATATAGGCCTTGAACGCACGTGATATAGAGGGTTTATACATAGTGACCCCCTCGAGGGAACTTGTCCCACTAGGGATATAATTAGGGTCATGAAAGATATCCTCTAGATCATCTGTTTGGGAAGCAGCCTCTACCCGAGCTCTATTTCTTATAAAATATGCAATAGCAATATGGTGAGGCAACGTTTCCTCTCCAAAGCTATCCAACATGGGAAAGTCGTTCCATGAAAGGAAAAGGAGAGAGGTGGGATTACAGTAGCTTATCGAGTGCTGCTATCAGCTAAGCTTTGCATGCTACTTTCACAGTGAAAATTGTAATGTCGGTGTTGTGATCTTTGTTGCCGACCTTGATGTACTATGCTTGTTTCAATGTCTTGTTGATGTTGCTATGTGTCACTATTCCAATAGGAGTCTGACTGTCAGCTATTTTTGTTGTTGCATTTGTTGGGGTCTTTCTTTATGAGTTGCGGCTTGAAGCTTTAAGCCTTTCTAGATTCAAACGATTGCTCCTGTAGTTGCTGCTTAATGACAACTATATGGAGCCTTGTAAAAGCTTGCTTTGGCGAAGTATTTCTTTTCAGTATGGATGTGCACGTATTGTTAAAGTAGCATTGTGAGATCCTCCTCTACTAGTGTATTCACTAGGATAGAATTTTGTATTTTTTTCGACAATTGCTACCGTATGCGGTTTATGATGTCATTTGTAATCCTTGGCATAGTCACCAGCTTTGTGCATGTAGGTGTGATCCTACGATGCAGTTGGGAGCTTTGTTGTTTTTGGAGTTGATGTTTGTATGTTTCTCTGTTGTTGTTTCATGTGGTATTCTTTAGTGTCACTTGTTGTGCTATGAGAAAAAACTGGCAATTCTAGGTAGGAATGCTAATAGGATCACCAATAGTGTTCAAAGTGTCTTCAGATAAGTGAAAAACACAAACACATCTCCACTCCTGACAACAAGGTTCCCATAGTTAGAGTATAGTCAAAAAGTAATCGAACTACAAAACTATCACAAGATATAAAAAGATCAAAGAGGAAATCTTGCAAAAGGTAGTATGCTTCTTGTATATTATGTTTTGGCAGCTATGCCTTCAACACGGTGTAATCCCAATACACCGCGCGATGTAGGGGTTCACCAATCGGTGTATTTGATACTAATCAATGTTTTATTCATAGTGCGGTGTTATATTACACTGTGTAGTATATTCAACCTAATACGGCACGGTGTTGTGATACATCGAGTGGTATTTAGCCAATCAACTAGTGTATGTTGACCGGTTATTAAAAATGCATTTTTTGCATTTTAAATGTCCACAAGCATTTTAAAATCAAAAAATACTTTTTTTTCTTTAAAAAAACGTACGAAAAAAATCTCAAATAACAGTGTATCACACCTAATCCTTTGGTCCCAACTTTTATGCAGCCCCTTTATCACTCTGTCCACATCGATTATGTAGTATTTTATTATATTGCATCATAGAAATCACACTACTGCAGCATACATCTGACATTGCTATCAGCTTTTTTGGGTTGATGAAACCCTCTTATGTCACAACCTACCGGATTTATTCTTCATCACTACATCGACAAGCCTCACATCTAGATGCCTCTTCTAGAGAGCAGCTGCACAGTCCATGGTGACTTATGACATGTTATCCAATGACATGTTTAGAACGCAGCCATACACACTATTCTTCACACCATCAACTTTTGATCGACCAGTGTTTGATCTAGGTGGAGTTTACTTAATACATACTTCCTTCCTCTTCGCTTCAACTTATTTTTTGGGCTTTCTTCCCAAAGGCGAAGGATGACCCACAAGTTAAGAGGGGGAAATGCACAACTTGTATAGGACCACATAAGTTATACTCATTGTACATGCTTCTGATATGTAGTCACCGTGCTCACATATGCGCATACTACTCTGATTTCTTTTCAGTTTTCTTTTC
The DNA here is from genome assembly GCF_047967505.1 of Dipteris shenzhenensis. Lineage (NCBI taxonomy): Eukaryota > Viridiplantae > Streptophyta > Polypodiopsida > Gleicheniales > Dipteridaceae > Dipteris > Dipteris shenzhenensis. Next base: position 8,734,949 of record NC_141596.1, on the reverse strand, counting down.
TAGATTTGGATGCTATCATCTGCACCAAACCAAACACAAAAAAATCTTGTACATGCACCCTCTACTTACCCAATGTAATTCTAGAGGGGTCTTGAGGATGGTGTAAATTGCACCATACCTCTAGGGAATTAGGGGCAAACCCTTACCCTAACCTAAGGGGTTCACATGTATATCTTCATGTTCATGTTTAATGCAATTTAGTGTACAACTAGCTATATCATGTGCACTCCTCTCTCTCTCCGTCTCTCACTTTTTCTATCATCTGTGTCCCCTATTTTCTCTCCCTTCTTTCTCCCTTTATTGGACCCCTTTCCCCTCTTTTCTCCCTTTTAGACAACCCCCTTCCCCTCTTTCACCCCTCTTTTCTTCCCCCTTTTAGCCATGTCTCCATACCCCTCTCCCCCCTCCCATCCCTGCCATACATTTAGCCCATCCTTCTATTGGCATTTCAACAAATGGTTTTATCTGGTGGGTCTGTATACAAAGGGTGCTCCAACCCTCAACCATTTAGCCATTTCTAGGAGCCTCATCCCAAAAAGTGGATCCAAGGTATTTGAAGTCTCTTCCATCTAAGCCTTATATGCCTTTGCATTAGGCTATCCACTTTGTATGTGGGATTGAGGCCTTAAAAACATTTGCAACATATTATTACAAGTTGAGAACTCCATTTAGTCCTCTCTCTTCTTGCACCTTCATGCACTCGCAATTATGCACATTTGAACAGAACCCCCTCAACCATGAGTTAGGTTCTAACTACTATTGATTTTTATACTCACATGCTCCCTTTGTGATTTTTGGGTTAAACGTTTTGATCATTGACTACACGTTCCATGGCATGCAACTTCATGGTTTTTTCACATCTTCATTCCTGTGCAAAGCTTCCTTGGTTGCATGTTCTACTAGTTGGCATAAGTCCACATTAACTTCTTTGAGGACTTTTGGGGTCATGCCTTTTATGTGAGAATAAGACTTGAGAAGGGGCCTTCAAGGGCCTCATTTCCCCCCCTTGATTTGTCCATACATTTTTTTTGTCACATGTTGCCTGCACCAATATGTTCCATGGTGTGTCCACTTGCATCACAATGTGATCTACTGCTAGTCTAATCCCCTTGCATGTAGTCCACATTAGTGCTAATATTTTCATCCTTTATTGCATGGTCTATTCTCTACAAGCAAGCTCTTGCTGTTAGTTGTGTAAGGCCATCTATAGATCCACTTTTGTCAACTGCTTTTGCTAGCCCCATCTCCCGCATTTGCGAGTTTTGCTAGTCTAGTATGATGTCAGTGCTAGCTTTCTCTACCCTGTAAAGAATAAGGGAGAGAGATAGGAGACTCAAGTTCAGCTTTCTTCACAACACACAAAAGAGAGAGGACACAAGGTTGGAGGGTGAAGCCTTTCTTCACTTTTGCACACAACAACAACAATACAATAGAAGAGGGAAATACCCTATATGTCAAACCCTAGAATACGTGGTTCATATGTGAACCCAAACCAAAAACATACGTGGTAGTCTAACTACACCACGAGTACAACTAACATAGGCGGTGACATAAATGATAGTCATCCAAGAGATATATCGGGGGTAGAGCTTGATATCTCAACACTCCCCCTCAAGCTCAAATCCATCTCACGTACACCAAGCAAGCTCCTAAATCTGCGAAGCTTCTCGGTACCCAATGCCTTCGTAAAAATATCAGCCACCTGCTCCTCAGTGCTGACATAGACAAGATCAATCTCACCAGCTAGAACCTTCTCTCTCACAAAGTGATAATGCACCTCAATGTGCTTCGTTCTAGCATGATAAACTGGGTTATTAGCAAGCATGATGCTGCTAATGTTGTCACAATGAATGACAACTGCTGCATGAATTGACTGTCCCATATCTGCAAGTAGCTTCCGTAACCAAGCTACCTCACATGCAGCCATTGCTGCACCCCTGTACTCAGCCTCTGTACTCGACAAGGCAACTGTTGGCTGCTTCTTGCTGCTCCAACTGATGGCACCACTCCCAAGGGAAAACATAAAACCACTAGTAGATCTCCTGTCTAAGACACTACCAGCCCAATCAGCATCTGTGTATCCATGTACCTGTAATGCACACCCAGCTTCATAAAACAGTCCATAATGCAATGTGGACTTCACATACCGCAGTATGCGCCTAGCCGCATCCAAATGTGGCTTCCTCGGTGCCTGCATAAACTGACTTACCAGCCCCACAGCATAGCTCAAATCTGGTCTGGCTATAGTCATGTAAATCAAGCTACCTACTATGCGCCTGTACATAGTAATATCTTCAAGAAGCTCACCTGTCTCTGCATTGAGCTTCACATTCTGCTCCAATGGAACAGAAATAGGCTTACAACCTGTCATCCCATATTTGGACAGCATGTCCAAACCGTATTGCCTTTGCAACAGCCATATCCCACTCGGGGATCTAATAACCTCAATGTCCAAGAAGTAACGCAGCTCTCCCAAATCCTTCATCTCAAATTTCTACTTCAACAGCAGCTTCACTTCATTAATGTCTGCATCACTATCACCTGTAATAATCAAGTCATCAACATAGATGACTATAAGCACAATCCCTCTATTTGTCCTTTTCACATAAAGTGAAAAATCTGAATTGGAAATCTGAAATCCAATAGTGACAAGATATTGCTCTATCTTGTCTGACCATGCCCTCGGCGCCTGTTTTAAGCCATACAAGGCTTTGCGCAACCTGCATACAAAATCAGGGTGTGAATTATCCTCATAACCTTCTGGCTGCATCATATAAACCTCTTCCTGCAAATCACCATGCAAGAAGGCATTTTTCACATCCATCTGATGCAAAGACCATCCCTTTGCAGCAGCCATAGCAATTACTGCTCTCACGGTTGCCATCCTTGCAACTAGGCTGAAAGTTTCCTCATAGTCAATTCCATATGTCTGCGCAAAACCTTTGGCAACCAATCTTGCCTTGTACCTGCTAACAGACCCATCAGCATTGTGCTTTACTTTGTAAACCCACTTGCAGCCAATAGCCTTCTTATCATGAGGCAAAGGCATCAAATCCCAAGTGTGGTTTGCATCCAAGGTAGCCATCTCTTCATCCATAGCTGCTTCCAAATTTTTATGCCCTGCTGCATCCTCAAAACATGTGGGCTCTGGCTCCTCTAGAACCTTGACCATATAAGCATAGTGATGTGCTGTATACCCATCATATCTCAGCCTGTCAACTGGATACTTAATACGAGTAGACCTCCGTACAACTGGATCAGTTGCAGGAGTCTTTAAATCATGCCTGCTTTTCCTTGCACCAGGTGTAACAATAGAAGGAATCCCAAGTTCCTCATCAAGGCTCATTTCAGAGCCGCTTGACTCTCCATCAACATGAGAGCTACCAGCAGACACATCAAACACACTGGAGCATGGTCTACTTTTTCTTTTCCCTTATGTGATACCTGCACAACACTATCAGGGCTGCCATGTGACGATTCACTAGATCTCAATCTCCCTGTCCATGCATTAGATCCACTAGTAGAGGACTCTCTGGGTCCACTCAAGGCTTGAGATTGCTGCTCTGCATTTATTGCAGCATTCCCATTTCCTGCATTTGCATCTCCTACCATAACAGTTGGTGCATACCAGCTGCTCATTTCATAAAAAACAACATCTCTGCTCACTTGCATTTTGCGGGTGGAAGGGTTATAACAGCGATACCCTTTCTGGTGCAGAGCATATCCAATAAAGATGCATTTTTCTACCTTTGGATCCAGCTTTGTTCTCTTCTCATCAGGAACATGAACATAAGCTATGCAACCAAATACCTTCAAGTGAGAAATATCTGGTTTTTGGCCTGTATACATTTCTTCAAGCGTCATGCCATGGACAGCTGCAGTGGGGGTTCTGTTCATAATATAAACAGCAGTTGCTACTGCTTCAGCCCAAAAATAATCAGGCATGTTTTTCTCATTTAGGATCGCCCGTCCGACTTCTGCAATATGCCTGTTCTTCCTTTCTGCAACCCCATTCTGCTGAGGGGTAGACCTGCATGAGTACTTCCTTTGAATTCCCTGTTCTTTCAGATATTCACAAAATTCTTCTGAAAAGTACTCTCCCCCTCCATCAAATCTTAGCACTTTAATATGCACACCTTTCTCTTTTTCAACCATGGCCTTAAAAGCCTTGAAATGGCTGAACACTTCACTTTTGTGCTTCATAAAATAAATCCACACCTTCCTAGTGTAGTCATCGATAAACGTCACATAATAATGGCATCCACCAATAGAAGCAGCTTTGGTTGTCCAAACATCTGAATGGATCACTTCCAAAGGTCTTCTACTCACCTTAGCATTTTTGTGAAATGCATGTCTAGCCTGCTTACCCATTTGGCATGCTTCACATACCTTTTGCATTCCCTCAACTTTGAATTTAGGCAAACCTGCAACAATGTTTTTCATTTGCATAGATTTCAGCCTTTGTATATTCACGTGCCCAATGCGCTTGTGCCATATCTCAATATCTGCAATGACACCTCTCCCATGCGCAAACATAGCAGCTTTCACCTCAGGCATATCAACATCCAAGGTGAACATTCTGCCATTTTTGTTGCCTTTCGCAACCAAGCGGCACTTATTTTTCAAGTCCTCAACAAAGCATCCATCAGGGTTAAATCTAACCTGCAGACCTTGCTCAACCATCTGGCCAACTGAAACTAGGTTCTTAGTGATTTTTGGAACATGAAGTACATCTGCCAAGTACTTCGTTTTGCCATCCTGCATAGCCAATGGCACTTTACCAACCTGCGTAATTGGGTGCGCAGTATCATCACCTGTTTCAACATAACCTGGCTTATCCAAATTTCTAACATCATGAAACCACTCACCATGACTGGTCATGTGGTTAGAGGCACCTGAATCAACATACCAAACATCATTGCAAGCTGCAGCATCTCCTGACATGGAGTTAACCATATGCTGCATCACAAAAAGGTGCTCATTTCTGTCGTCACCATGCCCACTTGATGATGCATAGTTGCTTTGCTGCAACTTCCCACTTTTGATGTCATTCTGCTTTTTATAGCATGTATTCTCCTTGTGTCCAGGCTTTCCACAATAATAGCATTCTGTGCTGCTATTTACTTGCTGGTTCCTTTGCCATGAACCACGGCCTCTTTGGCTCCCCCTGCCTCTAGAACTACCACGTCCTCCTCCATAGGACTGGTTTTCCTGTTGTTGCTGTTGGTTCTGATTTCCTGCACGGCCACCAAAATGGCCTCTTCCTCTACCCCTGCCTCTACCTGTATTCGAGTAGAAAGCAGTCTCTTGAGAAGCTGAGGTGGCTGAACCACCATTCCTTTGCTCTTCACTCAGCAAGAGAGCAATAAGTTTCTGAAAATCAGGAAATGTTTCACGGACTCCAATGGATGTCCGAAACTGTGCATAATCTTTCCCAAGACCATTCAAGGTCACGGACACTAAGTCCTCATCATCAACAGGTGCTCCAATGGAGGCAAGAGAATCTGCAAGGCCTTTCACCTTCAAGGAATACTCATTTATATTCAGATTTTTCCTTTGCACATTGTGCAACTCCTGCTTTAGCTGCATCTTTCGTGCTTTGGTATTTGTGCTATACAGCTTCACCAATGTATCCCATGCCTCCTTAGGCATCTCTACATCCTGTATATGCACAATCATAGAATCTAAAATGCTAACAGACAGCCAATACAGGCATTTTCTGGCTTTTTCATGCCATTCTTTAAAGGCCTTCAATTCAGCAGGAGTGGGAGCAGCACCCAAAACTGGTTCTGCAGTTTCACCACTAATGTAATCCCAAACTCCCTTTCCCATAAGGAAGTTTGTCATCCTGAACTTCCATGCTTGGAAGTTGTTCTTGTCAAGCTTCTCACTGACAATGGTAGACAGATTCTCAGACATTTTACAAATCACGAATTGCAACAGCAACCTGTAAACACAGCAAATGCCTCACAAGGGCAAATAGCAAAACTTCTGCAAAAAACCTCACAGGGGCAGATCTGCAACACTGACGAAAGTGGTATTTCACCACACAGTCACTTCCTAGTGACGATTTTGCATCAACAGGCAACAGGCATGAATCTGCAACTCCCAATATCTCTGCACACAAGCATACGATGCAATTTCTGTGGCACCTTTCCACTGACTAGCCGCGCAGTGGTCGCACAGCAAAAACAGGGCCTTTTTCTGAGTGCTTGCGAAGAACTTCCACCTTCAAAATGGGCCCCGAAACGGCCTCAAATCAAAAAAATAAAGTCACCCAGGGCAGCATATACTGCGCTCTCGCCACACTGCGAAGGGCCTCTCAATCTGAAACAGTGCACTCCTGCACTTCTGGCTGTGCTACCTGCAGAGATTTGCTCCCAAACTCGAAATAGGAAAGCAACACTAGTCCTCTTACCAGGACACCACAAACTTGGCTTGCTTTCTTGAGCTCCTTACCTCGAACAAGGCTCTGATACCATGTAAAGAATAAGGGAGAGAGATAGGAGACTCAAGTCCAGCTTTCTTCACAACACACAAAAGAGAGAGGACACAAGGTTGGAGGGTGAAGCCTTTCTTCACTTTTGCACACAACAACAACAATACAATAGAAGAGGGAAATACCCTATATGTCAAACCCTAGAATACGTGGTTCATATGTGAACCCAAACCAAAAACATACGTGGTAGTCTAACTACACCACGAGTACAACTAACATAGGCGGTGACATAAATGATAGTCATCCAGGAGATATATCGGGGGTAGAGCTTGATATCTCAACATACCCTACTAAAATCTTTGACCATGCTTTTTACTAGCTTGTTTTGTGGTCCCTTTCACATTTCTTGTGTTCCATTCTAACATGGTTTTGTGTTGCTACCCTTTCCATGCATCTATCCATCCATTCTGTTTGTGTAGCTTATTTTGATTGTTCATCTTGTGTCTAGTCTGATTCCCATGCCTAGACTACTCTCTTCTCTCCATCATGTGGTCTCCATGTTGCTCCCACTGCAATGAAATCTTGTTATGTCATCTTGCACATTTATTATTTTCCCATTTGCATTAATGCTTGTAATCTCCTTCTCTACTTCATGCATCATGCATTTGCTACTCCTTAATGTAGTGTGCTCTTTTCTCCATGCATCACATCACGTGTCTGGTACTCTTGTAGCTTAGTCTACCCATTGTTGTTCCATATGGCATTATCCCATTGGTTCATGCCTCTTTGTGTAGTGTACTCTTCACTTTGACTCTATTCTACTACCACATGGTAGATGCTTCACTTTGCACCTGCATGCAAAACCATTGACTTTGATAAAATGGCTAGCATTTTGATAAGTGTCATTATCAAGTGGAGCCGTGTATTGATGGTAGCCCAAACGTTAGCCTCCTAGTTGTGATGACGAGGAATCCATGGTGAGAGTGAGAGAGAGAGAGAGAGAGAGAGAGAGAGAGAGAGGATCTAATAACCATGCCAATAACAAATAAGAAACATGGTTGATTGGAACATACTTATTCAAATTACAAGATGTGAGAATTTATCTAGCTATTTTAATTGTGTATTGAGCATGATCCATTAAATTGAACAAGATGCATTACTTTAATTTTTAGCTATTGCAGAGTGCACAAAGTGAGATGCTTGTGCAAGTTGAAGGATACAAATAAAACAAACAAAATCTTGCAAAATGTTACAATCAAATTCAAGATACATGTTATAGTAACATCAATAATCCATATGTACAATCCAAGGACACTGCAAATTATGCAATAATTGTGGTCATATGGTTCAAGCTCAAAAAAGATGCAACTTATGTTCAACAACATGTCTTCATTTCCTCAATGGAAGCATTGCCACATCCTTGTTTACATTAAAACTATGCATTTTTATCAAAACTTCTTCCATGGTAGCTTGCTCCCTCGGATCAATCCTACATAGCGAGTTCTTGCAATCAACCAAGAGTTTGATAAACACATCTCCCTTCACCAAGTTGTCACCAAGAGCTCCTGCCGCATCTATGAGAAAGTTGGCAATTTCTCTAATAAATAGGCAACCCATAGCAAAACAATATGACTCCAGTGCCCATGTGATCTTGGAATTTGTACATGTATTCATACTAGCATACAATTCTGGCAATAACCATGGAAATGCCTTTGGAGCAATGAGTCTTGTGGATACTTTCTTTTGGTCCAATGGAGGCTTCTTCCCCAATCAATAATCCATGACATAAGAAACCATCAATCGCCATGAATTTGGATGAGTTGTTGCTCCTCCTCGCATGAGCTGCCCCTACGTCCTCTCAACCTAGCCTCTCCCTCAACCCCCTCCTCCACCCTCTTTGCCCCTCCCTCTCAACCCTGTCTGCCCTCTCCTCCCTCTCTCCCAACTACTACCCCCCTCTCCCTCCCTTCCTCGTCTCCCTACCTCTGCCTCCTCTAACCCCACATCATCCCTCCTCCCCCTCGCCTCTCCTTGCCCCTGCCTCATCCCTCCCTCCCTCATCTCCCTACCTCCACCTCCTCTACCCTTTCTTCATCCCTCCCCCCTGCCTCCTCTTCCTCCCGCCTCAGCCTTCTCCTCTCCCCCTTCAGCCTAGCTTGCACCTTCCCCCCTGCCTCTCCTTGCCCCTCCTTGGTGTAAGAGGTGTAAGAGGTGGCCCCTTCCTAGGTGTAAGAAGTGTAAGAAGTGGGATCAACTTGGCTTAACCTACCTAGGTAGGGGGGGTTAGCACTCCCTTGGACCCCACAAGAGGGCATGCATTAGGCCTAATCAATTTCTTAACCCATTCCTTATGAGGCCCTTTTGAGACCCCAATTCTCCTCTAATGTAAATATTTAAATTTACCTCCATAGACTTGCTTTTGTTCAAATGAAAGACTTGTCTACTTTATCTTTTGTTTTGGACTTTGTCCAAAGATGGCCAATGTAACATTGTTCCATTCCATCTAGGCCTTCTTCTTTTCCCCTTATTTTATCAGTGCCTCATTTATAGAATCACCATCATATTGCTTGGGTAGGTACTATACTCTTTGTTTCATAATACCACTTGATATCACTTTCTTGAAATTACCATTGGGTCATTGTTTGCTTGGGTGTAGCCATTTTTTGTAAGGTTTAGGGAATTTTCTGTATATAGGGATCTTGCATGACCCATAACTTATGCATTGCTCAACAAAATTTGGAAAACTATGTCTTCAAGTTATATTACATATTCCAAACTTGAACATGAGACCAAAAAAATCAGGGACAAATATTTGGAATGAGACCGTTAAAGCATTAGAAGTGCTATGTTGAATGTGAAGCATGCATCCTGAAGACTATAGGATATAGCAATTTATTTTAAAAACATCAAAATTGTGCTCTATACATAAATGCAACCAAGTAATCATTTAAAAGTACACTACGTAAGCTTCACCTGAACCCAAGGACACACCTAAATGAGAACATTAGGCATGGATTAATGGGCCTCCAATGTTGTGCTAAAGTGATGCACACCCATTTGAGGGCATGCTCAATAATATTTTTTTGATTTGTTGCAGAAAACCAAAACAGATTGAAAATTTGGAATCCAAACTAGTGGGACTACTGCATGGTGATCTTAAAATATTGATAGTTGTTGGTATTGGTATCTAGATTTGTCCTAAAATGGAAGAAGTTAAAAATGTCCAATTTTCTACATGTATAAAGATCTTTTGATAAATCCAACATTATTTATAATTTTGAATTATTTCTTTTTCCATGCACTTGCTTGCTATATGGCTCATAAGCATGCCAAAGTTCATTGCATTTCATAATACACAGCTTCAAACCTGATAGCATGCCCTTTGGTCTATTTGTGTTTTGAAGCATTTGAGGCCACATTGCACTTGTTTGGGATATCAATTCTACTAATGTGTATCACCAAAGGGGAGGAAACCAGCGGCTAAAAATTTTTCTACTCTCGTAAATTTTGAATTTTCACACCTCACGCCCATCAAATCTTGGAAGATTAAGTACCTACAACCTGCCCCCACCTTGCAAATGCCCTGCAACATGCACCTTGACGTGACCTTGAGCAGACTTTGGTTTGGCATTATCTTCTTTCAGGTAAGTTGTCTTCTATTCTTTGCTTTCCTCACAAGCTCACTTCTCCATATCTATTTTGGACTGATCGTGGCATCAATGGCAACATCCAGCTCACCAAGGCTTGTAAAAGAAGCAAACAGAGGCTGCGAGACAAGAAAGATGAAAAGCTTGGTCAAGGCACAAGGAATAGATTGTGAGTCAAGGAAAGCAATGGCATGATATTGAAACAGCAATAGAAGACACTTTCGCAACACTTGCGAAGGGAGAAACAACGAGAAGAAAGAAGACTCCTTATAGAGTAACAGCATAAAGCGATTGTAGATGCTTGGAATTTGAGGCCACAACAAGTATCTGCACAATGCATTGCAAAAGCTGAAGAACTACTCTCACTATTGGGACTTCACAGAGGCAATGTGAAGCTTAAGCAGGACAAGAAACAATCAGGAAAGACACAAAATCTTCCTGCTAAAGTGTCCATGGGTGGAGGAAAGGTAAGGAGGTTCTTGTCCAACCACAATGCTGATAAAGAAAAACAAACATTGGCTCAAAGCACCCTAGGTTGGGAGTACTGGAAAGATTTGTGTGAGTTCACCACAAATCAAGCTTCACATCTATGAATTGCTACTTTGAGAGCAAAACTGTGGACAAAGCTTGATGCATTTATAAAGTTGCTTAGACAAGGTCAAACAGATGAGCTTTATTATGAGAGATTTAGGATAGCATTGGGAGAATTGATATCATTAATGGTAGAAGCATGGGGGGAGTCACATATTACACATTACATGGTAATCCTCCTTAGGTTGAATTTTTGTGCTTTAAACTTGAGTCAGTTTATGTTTTTAATACAATGTTTTTCTTTACAGCATATTCTTTACGCACATGCACCATGGTTTGTGGAGCAATGGGGCCTCTGTCCATTTGGAATACTCAAGGAATGGAGAAATCACACTACAGAGCAAAGGCAGCATACTTCAAGAATACAAGGCATGGGGGTGGTATCGCATGAAGCAATGCACTACACGAAATGTTCGATTGGTTTTATATATGTCTAGAGGCTAGGACTCGCAAGCACGATAAGGTAGAAGTCTCAAGTCTCGCAAAAGCAGTTCAACATGTCAAGAAGACAAGGAGATGTGCTGCTTGGAAGTCCTCAATAGGGAGCCAAGGGGTTGCACTTTGGTTGCAATGTAGAGTCAGACAAGGGAGGCGTTGGGTCATAAGAGAGCCCCAAATGTAAAATGTTTGATGAATAAAGTTAACACTATTTTGAGTCAATTATAGATTCCAAAATTCACAAATTTGTTTGGAAATTCCAGAATTGCACTCGAATTGCATGTGCAACATGGCAGGGTAGAGGGGTGAGTGGGTTGGGAGGGAGGGTGGTGAAGATTAAGTATTACCGAACTAGTGACAAAAGACTGGGGGGGAGGATGTGCACTCAAAAAACCCTAATTTAAAAGAAAAACCCTAAAGTGCTTTAAAAAAGACTATATAAAGCACTTCAAAACCCTAAAATCCCTCATTTCTATGGCATGAGTTAAACAAATGGCTAGACCCACTGGACACCGTTTAGATGCTACCCGTTGTCCTCCTCACAATGCCATGGCCTCCAAACACATTGCAAGCCCCACTGGCCAAGAGGGCAATGATCACCAAGGATCTGAAGGCGATTCTCATCATCAGGAGTCCAAGCAACGCGAGTCCCCACCATCCAACTCTCATGATCAAATTTTTTATTCTCCATACTATCTGTTTTTGTCTCTTGTATACGAGATCCTGTTATCTGTTGAGCACAGATGTTGTATTGTTTTCTTACAAGGTATCTGAGCTTGGGATCTAGCAAGAAGATTTGGTAGTGTGTTTCTGTTTGCAAGCAGATTGTGAGAGATGGCCCAGCCTGCAAGACTGCGAATCCCACCGTTCGCCAAAAGCGGAAAGTTGGACAGCACTAACTATCCATTTGGAAGTTCAAGATGAAGACCATTCTAAGTGCAAACGAGCTTTGGGATACTACTACTGGGGTGGACGTGAAGCCGGTTGCGAGACCGGATCTAGCCAAAGTAGGACACTAGATAGTACCAACTACGGATAAGATTCTTGCATGGACAAGAAGAAATGCAGATGCATTGTGCTCTATTGTCTGCAGTGTAAGTGATTCTGTCATGGCGTTAATTCAACATGTCACCACAGTGAAGGAGGCATGGACAGTCTTGAAAAATCAGTACGAGACCACGAATCAGACACAGATTTAGAATCTAGAGACTCAACTTGCGAACGAGAAACTGCCTGAGTCTGAAACGGCAGAGAAGTTCATCACCAGGGTTAAGAATCAGCACGATCATATGACTGCGATTGGCATCACCATCACCAGCGAGAATCTAGCACGAAGGTGCATATGGATTCTCCCACCAAAGTATGACGGTCTTGTTATAGCGCTAAATACGTAGAACAGAAATCTGCCCCTCAACTTTGAGGATTTCAGTGCTATGCTTCTGGAGGAGGAGATGCATCAAAAGACAAGGACTGGAAAAGATTCGGCTTTCTCGACTAGATCAAAGAAAGGTAAGGATAAGGACTCTGGTAACCCATCTTCTTCTAATGATAAAAAGAGAAAGAAGAAGATCAAGTGATTCTATTGCAACAAGGAAGGGAACAAGCAGAATGAGTGCCGAAAGAAGATTGTAGATGAGAAGAATGGAGTAAAGAAAGAGTCCAGCAACAGTGTGCAAGAAGTACCTGTAGAGCTGTTTGTAGCAATTGAGGAGATTTGCACAGAGGTAGTTCATGTACCTGCAGATGAACCTTGGATTATTGACAGTGGTGCATCGTGCCACATGACCAGTCAGAAGGATTGGTATACCTCTCTACATCCGGTAGGGAATGACATCTTAGTAGCAGTCGGCAATGATGCAAAATGTCTAGCAAAAGGAAAAGGTACGATTGCTCTTAAGTCAGATGGAGTTGTGAAACAGTTGTCTGATGTTCTTTATGTGCCAGATATCAAGAGGAACTTGTTGTCCATTTCTACGATCACGGATCGGGACCTCAAAGTTCACTTCGATAAGAATGGCACACAGATTTTGGATCTTCAAGGGAAGGTCATTGGTAAAGGTACATGGCGCAACAACATCTACGAACTCTCAGCTTTCGGTGCTTGAACTGATGTGAGCAACACTAAGCTATGGCATGAGAGGTTTGGTCATCTAAACCTTAGTTCTTTAAAGGAGATGCATAAAAGAGGAATGATTGCAGACCTACTAGAAATTACAAATCTGCCCGATGTATGTGAAGCTTGCATGATGGGCAAGCAGCATCGGTAGCCCTTTCCTAAAGAGTCTAGCAGGGCAAAGGCTCCTCTAGAGCTCGTTCACACGGACCTCTGTGGAAAGATGGAGACAGAAGCTTTGGGTGGTTCCTACTACTTCATGACGCTGATCGATGACTATAGTAGAAGGATATGGATATACTTCCTGAAGACTAAAGATGAGGCTCTTAGTAAGTTCAAAGAATGGCATGTAATGGTCGAGAAAGAAACAGGGAGGAAGGTGAAGAAGTTGAGATTAGACAGAGGTGGTGAGTTCACATCAAGTGAATTTGAAAGTTACTGCAAAAGTCACGGGATCAAGAGGCAAAAACCCCCGCCACATACATCACAGCAAAATGGAGTAGCAGAGCGCAAGATGCACGTCATCTATGAAATGGGCAGGAGTATGATGAAAGGGAAAGATTTGCCAAAGACTTTTTGGGCTAAAGCATGTAACACGGCAGTTTACATTCTGAATCGTAGCTACACGAAGGCTGTGAACGAGATGACTCCACTGTAGGCCTTTTCCAGTAAGAAACCTTCAGCTGCACATTTCAAAGTTTTTGGATGTGACTGTTTTGTGCATGTCCCTGATGCTAACAGGACCAAATGGGAACTGAAGAGCTAGAAGTGTATTTTCTTGGGCTACAGTGAAGAGGTGAAGGAGGTGAAGGGTAACCGTCTCTATAATCATGTTACCAAGAAGGTAATAGTAAGTCATGATGTGGTCTTCTCAGAACAGCTGCATCAATTGGAGGAGGATGTTTCCTTCCTAGACAACGCGAGGACCAGGATATCCATCCAGTACAACCACCAACAACAGACCGAACTCCCCCAATGATGCTTGGGAGGATTCAAGATAAAGAAGAGGAAGAAGAGCCTGCAGAATCACAATGGCAACGGCCATTCCCGAAGTGGGTAAAGCAGCTTTTGGATGGTAGAGAACCTCTAGCCATTGAGGAGGAATCATTCGAACACCACCGGTCCAAGAGATTAGAGGAGCAAAGAAGGGCACAGGAACACTTGGTCAACTACACTTTGATGACAGAGGTGATTCGTGCTGAAGAACCCAAGTGTCTTGAAGAGGCACAGGGTGATGATAGGTGGATGGAGGCTATGCAGTTGGAGTATGGCTCTATAATGAAGAACAACACTTGGATCTTGTGGATCGACCACCAAAACGCAAGGTAATCGGCACCAAGTGGGTGTATAAGACCAAGTACAATTCCGACGGCACGTTGGATAAGTACAAGGCTCCGCTCATGGCAAAAGGATTCGCATAGGTACATGGTTTTGATTATCAATATACTTTTTCTCCCACAACTCGACTAACCACAATTCGTAGTATTTTGGCTTTAGCAGCACAGGAAAGTTGGCCCATGTTTTAGATGGATGTAAAATCCACCTTTCTAAATGGAGATCTCAAGGAGGAGGTATATGTGGAACAACCACCAGGTTTTGTGATCCCCAGTTCAGAAGGTAAAGTCTATAAACTAAAGAAGGCACTTTACGGGCTAAAACAGTCCCCATGAGCGTGGTACCAATGGATTGATGCCTACTTTCTGCAAAACGGGTTCAGGAGGAGCCCATCTGATACAAATTCGTATATCTACAGAGAAGGAGGCAGGTGTATGATCGTGGTCCTTTATGTGGACGACCTTGTCAAAATAGGGAACCATGAAGAGGAGATCTCGCAGACATAGCAATTGCTAGGAAGAGAGTTTGAAATGACAGGATGCATTTCTATTTGGGGATTGAAGTTTGGCAAGAGCCAAAATAGATCTTCATTTCACACTTGAAGTATGCTGGAGAGAAACTGAAGACATTTGGCATGGCTGAGTGCAAGACAGTTGGCACCCCTATGGAGGTTGACGTGAAGCTCTCAAATGAGGATTCATCACCACTGGTGGATGAAGCGAAGTACAGAAGGCTTGTGGGCAATTTGATTTACTTGTGCAACACGTGGCAGGACATCAGTTTTGTGACTGATGTACTAAGCAGGTTTTCCAATAAGCCCCGAGAGAACCATTAGAGGGTAGGGATGCAGGTGCTGAAATACATCAAAGGCACACTTGATTATGGCATCACCTATACCAAGGGAAACATCTTGACCAGATTCTGTGACTCGGATTGGGCAGGAGACGTGGACAATAGGAGATCAGTGACAAGTTACTATTTCTCACTAGGATCTAGAGCTATGTCATGGGTCAGCAAGAAGCAACTACAGTTGCTCTTTCTTCTACTAAGGCTGAGTACAAATCAGCATGTTTTGCTTCTTGTGAGGCAGTGTGGTTAAGGAGGATTTTAGGGGACATGGGTACAGTGCACAACAAGCCTATGTAGTTATCATGTGACAATCAGAGTTGCATGGCAATTGCAAAGAACCCTGTGTTCCACGCTCGCACAAAACACATTGAGATTCAATATCACTTTGTACGCGAGCTCATCATGGATGGAGAGGTTGACTTGGTGTACTATCTGACTACAGAGAATGTTGTGGACATCTTCACGAAGGCTCTTGGAAGAGACTTGCTGGAGAGGCATCTTCATCGACTTGGCATAGGGCCAAAAAAGTAAGTTCACTTGCAGATGGACATTGAGGGGGGGTGTTAGATATCAATGCTCCACTCTTGTGTAGCTAGGCAGGAACCAGCTAACTCTACTTGTAAGCCCCGCATATGAGGAGAAGGCATTTGAGTAGCTCAGTTATCCGATAGGTCCTGGTTTGGACACCAGATGGGGGCCATGTGTGGCCTAATGGCTGGACGGCTTCAAGTAGAGTTGGCACACTGCCAACTAGGCTACATGCAAGTGCAAGAAGGCATCCCATGATTGACCGCACTGAGGGTAGATGGAGCATTTCCCGGGGCAGCCCACTCTCGGGTTGCAGGGCCCGTTTGGAGCCCCAAATGATCTCAGATGGCTCTGGGCCGAACAGAGGGCTGAACAGAGACCATAAGCTAGTTGCTCTATTCTACGCCATGGTTCTAACGTGTGGTCAATGGCCTATTTCGAGACCTTCAGTCGGTTGTTTTGGGCTCACTGGGTCGGTCTCCCAATTGGGTCTAATCAAATACGACTAGTGGCTATATAAGAGCAAGCCCGTGAAGCCCATATTCATCACTGGCTACAGCAACCCTGATTCCTTAGCATCTAGCCTCCATCCTCTACTGTTTCTAGCATGCCATCAAAGCTTCTCACACAAGAGCGCACGGCTGGGAGGGAGCGCCATCTATTGTATCAATTTTACAGTAATCAAATTTTTTATTCTCCATACTATCTATTTTTCTCTCTTGCATACGAGATCGTGTTATCTGTTGAGCACAGACGTTGTATTGTTTTCTTCCCAAGCTTGAGCTTCATGATGCAGCCCTTCCATTCATGCAAAAGATCACCTCTTTTGCTCTTGGGAAGCTTATATGGACCCTTGGTAGATCCTCTCATGACTATCCAATCATTCAAGCTATAGGTGCAAGGCACCCATTCACCCAGTGCATTTTTGCTCCTATGGGACACAAAGTACATGTATGGTCTCCTCACCATGCTTGTATAGAGGTCACAATAGCAATAGTGGATTGGAAAGTGCAGCTTGGGGGGAGAGAGCAGCTCCGATAGAGGGAGAGAGAGGGAGAAGGTATAGAGGGTGCAACTGAAGCTTGAGAGAAACTCCAAGAGGTGCTATAGCTAGGAATGGAGGGAGAAAGAGTAGAGGGGGATGAGCAGCTACTCCAGGAGGTGTTGTAGCTAGGAATGGAGGGAGAAAGAGCAAAGGGGGATGAGCAGCCACTACAGGAGGTACTGTAGCTAGCTCGTGGGGGTCACTCATCATATGTAACCCTATCACGTGAGTTCAAAAGAAGGATATTTTTTATTCCTAAAATTTACAGAAATAAATATACATAAGGCTTCCTCCTACTCATGCAAGCACCTCTTGCCTCATGCTCACGCCTGTTCTTGTTGCTTCTACTCCTCCTACTCATGTGTATTCGTCTGCCCTCATCCTCACACCTAGTCCTCTGCTTGCTTCTTCTCCCTCGTAATCATTCATGGTCCTTCTCATCCCTCCTTAAACATGACCTACCTTCTATCATGGCCTATCATAGTCTCTGTAAACTCTGTTACTATTGATGGCACCATTTGAGGAGATCTCCCATGTTAGCATGTGACGTACAATTGCAAGATCAATATGTGATCCATGATCTTTGTTTTCAAGAAAAGAAGTATCTTGAACCATTAGAGGTGCTCTAAAGAGGAGAATATGAGCTAAAAGCTTAATTCCATAGTGTTTCAATGTAATTTCTTACTTTGGATTATCCATTGTGGTGCATTGCTTTTGATAAGGTTCCCTTAGTTGTTCTTTCAGGAACTTCATGGAGGATGATATGAGAATTTTGGGCATGGATGATATGGACTCTTCATATTGAAAGACACAAAGTCATGCATTAGCAAGTTGTTTTGGAGGTAATGCAAGACTTGAAGGGAATGGTGATGTAAAGGAGATTTGTGGAGCTCATGCTGCTGTGCTAATGTAAGTCTTGAAGTTGAGAAGTTGATTGAAGAGGAATAATTCACATGATGCATTACATTAGTATTTAAATTTAAATTTCTAAATTGATGTTTCTTCAAGTGTGCAGTAGCAAGCAAGAATGGAGAATCTATCCATTTGGGACAAGAAGGCATGGAGAATTCACAATATTGACCCAAGGCAACCTATGTGATCCATTCCAATGTGTTATACATGAGATTATAAAAACTTATGAGTTGAATGTGAGATTCCAAATACCATAGTGGTTTTTCTAAGGACTTAGTCAAGGATTCAAAGACCCTATTATTGGTGTATTAGAGCTGAAGAAGAAGAGAAATAGGCTATGAAGCCTCTTTGTAATACAATTTGAAATAGAAACACCTATTTCTATAATAATCTTCTTCTATTAAAAGCTAAAATTTTTAATGTATCTATGGCCAAATGGTGAATCTTTTGTTATGGCTATTTTAATTATCTGTTGTTTTTAATATTCCATCTTTTTTTATATCAGCTTGCACACAAAAGTTATATGACATTTTGATGTAACTTACAAGTCAATAAAATGCTGTTTGCCAAGTTTGTCCATTCCAATACATATGTAGAAGGGATTTGACCATGGCACCACATTGATTAAATGGAGTGTTTAAAAACCAAAATTTGAGATTTTTTTGCATCACCTTGTAAAGGATTGATGCATTTCATGATTTTCTATGAAGAAATATAGATTTTGAAGGTGTAGATGGAGGAATTTGACAGCTTTAGCCATTTCAATGTCCTTTTTTGGCAAATGTAGGATGAATTTGATCGCGGTGCAAAAGGCAAAGCTGGTCGGGACATCGTGGGGTGTCCAGAAATGCTAGAACCCACCATGGCACGAATTTGGCCATTTGGACACCCTCCAAATGACCAAATTCACGTCGTGGTGGGTTTTGCATTTTTGGACACCCCATGACGTCTGGACCAACTTTGTCTTTTGTGTCGCCATCAAATTACTTCTACATTTGCCAAAAATGGACTTTGGAATGGCCCGAATTGTCAAATTCCCTCATCTATCTATTTGAAATCCATGCGTCTTTATAGAAAGTCATGGGGTGCATCACCTTCAACATAGATAAACATAGAAAATAAAATATTTACAAAGTAACTTAGCAAATGATGGTTGGTCAATATCACAACTCATGTGCCTTGTAGCATAGCTCTGGTAAGACCCTTAGGCAATATATTTTCTATATAATTTCTTGCCCTTGGAGGAACCTTATCAGTCGGCTATGTCAATGTAATTTTTTATTTAATCCAAAAGACTTTGATCTTCCACTACATCGCCTTATCAATTTTCATTTTCTTTGTTTATCTTGCCTTTGAAGCCACCTTTTAGGTTGTCTATGTCAATGTAATTTTTGATTTAATATCACTAAATCACCTTGAAATAATTTAATGCATTACATGAGAAAATATATGTTTTGAAGAGGAATCTAAAAATTTCATTTTCTATGTTTTCTTGGTCATGGAGGTTGGTTGCATCCATGTATCTTTTGTTTTAATTTTTAGGTTGGCTATTATATCACCTTGTAAAGGATTGATGCATGTCATGACTTTCTATGAAGAAATATACATTTTGAAAGGACAAATGAAGGAATTTGACAACTTCGGCCATTTAAATGTCCATTTTTGGCAAATGTAGGAGGAATTTTGACCGCAGCGCAGAAGGCAAAGTTGATTAGGACATCATGGGGTGTCCACATATGCCAAAACCCACCACTGCACGAATTTGGCCATTTGGACACCCTCCAAATGGCCAAATTCACATCGTGGCGGGTTTTGGCATTTTTGGACACCCCATGACATCCTAATGAACTTTGCCCTCTTCGCCGTGGTCGAATTCATCCTACATTTGCCATAAATGGTCACTAAAATGACCAAACTTGGTTGAGAATATTTTTTTGACTTGGAATATTCATAATATTTTCCTAAATTAGTTCTATAAAAAAAAATATACAAGTAATAGAACTTAATTGCATGGAATATGAAGAGAATAGTAAAATAGCTATAACTTTTGCGCTATAACTCCGATTGCAAATATTTATAGTTCACAATCAAGAGCATGAGTAGCTCTATGATATTTGAATGGACCCAAATGTTCAATTTCAATGTAGAAGACATTTAAAAATCAGTCACAAGTTGAGGGGGTCATAAATTTGTAATTACTTTGGATACAAATGAAGGATAAGGGACAAGTTTGCATATAAAAGGTTCATGTAGATCTACACAACAAACTTGGAGGTGGTGTATTCAATACTCTACAATTCAAAGCAACATTACCTTATATTGCATTAACAAAACATTCAAAATTTAACCATGACTAAATCAAATTTATTGCTTATGACATGGTATCTTGCAAGGAAGAGAATGTGATTAAATGTACATTTTTGTATTATAATCTCTCCATTCAAATACAAAGACTCTTTATAGCCTGTACCTCCTCTTTGCTACATCTAATACATAGAAAAATGAGGCTTTTGAAATCCCCAAGTAAGATCCTAATACAAATACCATTAAGGCTCTCCTCTCAGGGTAGCCAAGCACAAAGTTTTTTACACCATTGCCAATTGGATACAATGCAATAGGGGAAGCCATGTAATGTGGATCACAATGATCAAGCTGTCAATACTTTGATGCACTTCAGTAGTTAAGTAGGACATTCTAAAAATTGGATGTGGAAGACCATAGCGTATCCTCCTACTCAACTAATATAGTGCACTAATGAGTGATTTCAACCAAATGTGCTATGAAAGTTGGCATGTCGAGGAGATAACTCCTTAATCTCAAACACCTCCTGCATCAATTCAACAACCATTACATTAGCAGACCTAACAAAGCACATTACATTAAAAGACCATAAAATATTAATCAATACATAGGATGCTTACCATCATAGCATTGTCTCCTTCAATCATGATTATTCTCCAAAAATTTTCCTCTCTTCCAGTGTTTATTGACCTTTGCATGATGCAAGCAAGGCAAATAGGTATAAACTGTAAATTTTAGACATGAAAACTTTAGGCATGAAAACTTTATACATATTACTTGAAAACTTAGGACACGAAACCACACAATAAAACCATCAAAATAAATGCATCAATGTTTTTAATGTCCTCCAAGTCATGAAGAAAACCTATGGAAATGCCAAAATGCCCAACCTACAATTTATAAATAGCCTATACTAGTCAAACACATTGTTTGATGTTGCATGAGGGATAAAATGGACATTTTTCATACATTTCTCTAGATTCTTGCCTACCATTTCACCATTTCAAGTAAAGTTGAAGGACTATACATTTCGTTGTCCATGACTAAAAGGTATTCTTGCACATAACTTAGAGATAGTCCATTGTCAGTTATATCAAAGATTCCACTACTTCCCACTCCTATGTTAAAATAGGCACTTGACACCTACACTTGTAAAGAAGATAGGCAAGGAAGGTACATAGAAATACATCTTTCCTCTTGGAAAGCTTATGTGGACCCTTGGCAAAATGTTCCATGACTATCTAGTTAGTAAAATTGTAAGTTCAAGTCATCCAATGCATTTTTCATGTTTTGGAACACACTAGAGCTCACAGTAGTGTCAACTTCTATCACTTTCTTCCTGACCATGCCTCTAGAACACACTAGAGCTCACAATATTGCCAGCTTTGGTCACTTTGGTCACTTTGTTCTTAACCATGCCTCTACAACACACTGGAGCTCACAATATTGCCAGCTTGTGTCAATATCTTGATGACCATGCATCCAGAATATACTAGAGCTCACATCATTGCCATCTTGTGAAACTGTGTTCCAGACCATGCATGTTGGGAAAACAATAGCTATAGGAGGGGAAAGAGCAATTGTATCCTATATGAGAGGGAAAAGCAAGAGGGAGAGAGCACCTATAGGAGGGCAAACAATTGTTGTAGTAGAAGGAAAAGTGCCTAAAGGAGGGAAAAGAGCACCTATACCAGAAGGAAAAGCACCTACAGAAGGGAAAGAGAACTTTAGGAGAGGGCTGAGTAAGAGGCCATAGAGCAAGAGAGGGCAAATCAAGAGAGGAAAGACAAGGCGAAGGTAGAGCAAGAGGAGGCACAGAAATAGTGAGAAGAGGAGGAGAGAGAAGACCAGTTGTAGGAGGTGCTGCAACCCAAATTTTTAAAAATGGAGGGAGAGAGCAGTTGGACTAGAGTAGAGGAGAAGAGAGAGAGGGGGCAGGCCTACATTAGGCTAGAAGATAAAAGAAATTTGTCCAAAAGGTCCCACAATGGAGGGAGAGGGCGATTAGACTAGAGTAGAGGAGCAGAGAAAGGGGACAGGCCTGCAGCAGTAGGCTAAAGGACAAAAGAAATTCGTCCAAAAGGTCCCATAATGGAGGGAGAGGGTAGTTGGACCAGATCAAAGGAATAGAGAAAGAAGGGACAGAGCTGCAATACACCCAAGGATAAGAGAAATTCGCCCACAAGGGCCCACAAAGACTGAAATGAGATTTGGGGCTGATTTGGGGTGGGTGCACATGGGAGGGTGGTCAAGCATGGGTTAAGGGGGGGAGGATGGTTTGGGTGGTCCCCAATTCAAGAGGAATAGCCAATAGGGGATCTCTGCATGCCTGCTATCCCTCCATCCCAACATACCATTGCCCCACACAAAGGAGCACTCTCATTGGTACACCTCAAATCCCTCTCTAATCCCTTGAAATTAGAAAACACTAATTGGAGGCCCTTTTGAGACCCCATTTATCCCCTAATGAAGGAGAAGTATCATTGTCTAGAATGCACATCAAAACTAGATCAAAACTAAATTCATGTCACTGGCATGGATTTACTTCTACTAGCTTTGGATTATGTTCCTAATGATGGATTTTGTGTCAATATTTGTATGAAATCTAAAGTGAGGGTGAATGAGGGGTGAATGATATTCCAAGTTTTCCTCTTGTTGGTGGGGAATGGGTGAAAGCTACTAATAAGAACTAGCAATACTTCTATAATAGTAAAAATAGCAAAAACTTCTTGTGAGTAATTCCTATACATCAAGCTACCACCTCCCCACCATGACCAACTTCTAGCTATGTGCTAGCGTTGCTAGCGGGCCTAAACTTTAAATGGATCACATGGATTTCTATTTAAGATTACACAAGAATAGCCTTGCTGATGAGGTTTTCATGAAGCAAGAAAGCCTTGAGTGCGAAGCTTGAACACAATGATTGACTGGTGGTATTTGACAAGTGCAGAGCAGCTCGATATTTGGAGAACATATAATATCCATGCATGTGAAGAATACTAATGAATCATATTTTAGCATTTCTTTTATGATACACCCTCCAAATCACTCAACATAAAAGACAAAGCTTGGTGAGTGGAAAAAAGTATTCTATTAGCTAGGAATAGAATTTTAACTCTACACTTTCAACATGGGATAAAGTAGGATGGAAACCTACATGTGCCCTCACAAAACAATGCAAGGTAAAGCTTTTGCAAAAATAGAAACCAAATTTCATTCTTTAATTTAAGGCAAAATATATTGATGCTTACTTCCAAAAAGAATTGACGCTATACCAACACCTATCATTTTGACAAAGTAAAAAACATGAAAAAGCCCCCTGTTTGAAGTGGCCAAATCCACTTTTATAAATAACTATTAAAATTTCTCTCTTAAATAATGTTAAAGACTTGTTCAAGTCGATTGATTTTTTGTAACTGTAAACATGACATGGACATTTAGGTAGATGGCCAAGGTGCCACAAGGCCTTTATGTAATGGACAATGTAGCTGCCATTAGGACTTGATGTGATAATTACAAAAGATGTCTTCGAAATCCCATTCAAGGTTGTTCATATCTACTTGAAATGTATGTGTAGAAATGAGCATATGTGGCATACAAGGCCAAAGCACAACTTAAGAAACAAGCAAGGAACCAATAAACGTAATCGACGTGGCCATCGTTCAAATCCTTAGGGATCCATCCTAATTGACCACCTTGAGTGGTGATAGTTGTAATAATGATGATGAAGATGGAACTCAAGTAGTTGCCAGAGCCCAAGAAGAGTGTGCTTAAGGAGGTGCTAATCGTGCGCATGCCATCGGAGACCTCATTATAGAAGAAATCAAGGGAACCAGCATATAGAAGGTTGATGGACACACCAGACAAGAAGAATTGAGGAATGAGCCACATGATAGAGATGAGACGCCCCTCGTGGGCAATATGCAGGCGATGGGCCTCCACTAGGGCGGCTATGACCATGGAGGCGATGCTAACAACCATGGCTAAGCCTTGCATGTGGAGGGACGTCACGTAGCCATGGAGTAGGCGAGCACCAAATGCATTGTAGAGGAAGCCCGTAAGTAGGGCTCCTGCTGTGTTTAACAACTGCATGGATGCGGGTGCTATGGTGAGGCCTGTACCCACCCTCTGATCCATCAATGCCGCTTGCTCAATGAAGAGCGTGTTATTCTGAGCACATACAACCTGTGAGCAGGAAGAAAGAAGTTCTTCATTCACGATAAGACAAAGCTGGTATCAAATCACAAAAAGGTAAAGAATATGATCATTGATAAAAGGTCGAAGAACTCGCCTCCACAGACGCGCATGCCAGGCCCACGGGAAGCACTCGCAACAGGCACTTCACCTCCTCCACCTGCGTCACCGTGCACAATCGCCATGGCGATGGACTCTCCGCCTCCTCCTGCTTTCCTCCTTCGCATATCGTCAGCGCTGCAGCTTTGTCCAAATACCTGCCAGCTCGCTTACGTCAAGTCTTTCCTTGCAAATTCAATTCACCCCACTTTGCCTCCTCTCATTGCCCCCCTATCATATGTCGCTGCCCAGCTGGCTACCTTCGTTCAACCGCATCGAAACCTTGTTTCAGTCACCTGAAGGTATAAGTATGCGGAAGTTTCCGACAGCCTGGGATCGCTGAAAGCTTCCCTTTCGCCTCGTGCAATAATCCTGAACCCTTCCGCTTCCGATTCCTTGTGGCCGCCACCACCACCTGAGCCACTCGCACAAGTGGATTGCCTCCTACTCGGTATTGTCGACACTTTCTTGCTGCATAAAGACTCAAGATCAGTCCGGCGGCTGCTTCTCCCGTGCAAAGCCAGAAGCTCAAAACCCAAAGCTCCTTGTTGTCAAGGTAGGTTATGCCCGTGGTTGCAAAGATTTCTGCCACACTAATGATCATGGCTAAAATTGTGAAGAATCGAGTCCTCTGATCATGCGAACGCAACTGATCTGCTCCCAGCGCCGAAAGGTTTGGATAGGTCGATCCACACGCCATTACCATAAGATATAGCGAACAAAACAACCATGTCCGTGAACCCGCACTTGGCGATCCATTGCCTGTCATCAGCATAGCGGCCGAGCTACACAACCCAAAACTCTGCAGTACATAGTGTGCAAAATTATTTTGCTTCATATGCTGATGTAGCTACGAGAACTTGTAGGGATCGATTGTAATCACTTACGAGAACGGAAAGGATCTCGAATACGACGGAACCCCACAAACGTCCCATATAGGCATCGCTTATGAAAGCTCCTATGATAGAAGAAAGGCATAAAGTTCCCGCGAGATAGTTCACGTTATTGGCTGCCGCAGCATTTGTTTCGCTCAACACATCCACGAAGTAAAGTACTAGGTTGCCAACAATGCCGGATAATGCAGAGCAAATGAGCCCATATGCTCCTGTAATGATCACATCCACACTAACTGGTTACAGGTGTCTAGAAGAATTTCAATCACCCGATTCTTTTCAAGGAAGCCAATCATCCATACCAAGAGCACACAAAGAGCATGTCCAGCCGCCAAGCTCATGTCTATTGTCTGCAGGTCGTCCCAGCCAATCCATTGACCTGCCTCTTTCAGCACGTTCGTCGTCATGTAGCAGTGACTCCGAGTAGGGTGGTCGAAGCCCCCGGTTCTCCTCACATTGGTCCACATCCCTCTGAAACATGAAGGCGAACAACAGCCAGAGATTAGGAGAAAGCGCGGTTGTGTAGAAGAACCAACTTTAGGAAGTTTTGGTTCTAAGCGAGATAGCATGTATGCGCCGAAAAGAGGATGAGAGAGCCACGCAGACAGACCATTGTTGTGGGATCCCTAAACTTCAGAACCAATGAGGAATATGATGCAGTTGGAGAGAGGGTCGGTTTGAGAGCCAATCGGGTGGCAGCTGTAGGCAGGCAATGAAATTCCAGCAACTCTTGGAGAGCGGAATCAGCGCCGGATGCAACTGCTGGTGCGACGAATCCTTTCAATGTCAAACAAGGTGGGGAATCGGGACGTTACGTCGCAGCTCGTGGCATTGTTTATATGCACACCGTGTGTTTGATGATTTACCCAATCAAGATGGTATCTCCTGGGAACCATTCATTGCAGGATATGTACAGTATGGACACGTCTTCAATTGCAAGATCGAGGCGTGGTGTCATGGGGTGCAATGATTTCAGGATATCGTGTGGCTACGGTCGCCTAGCTCTTGATCTTCTTATTAAGAAGAAGATCCAGCTTGTCCAAGAGCTCGAGGAAAAGTTGAGAAGGGGACCAGTTGAGTGCATGATATGTTACGACATGGTGAAGAGGGAAGCTGCTATTTGGTGTTGCTGAGGTTGCTACTCCATTTTTGGCCTGCCCTATGGGTAGCCTTAGCAACGGTTCTACTTTTGCAAAGCTAAAAATCCATATTATTGGAAATTTGGAAATTCTTCTTTTTTTGCAATTGGCTTGGTCCATTAGTTATTGCAAGTGGAGGTTTCTTTATTATTGGAGGCTCCATCGTCAAAGTGCTTTAATGCCTAGTCTTTCTTCCTTTGGAGTTGCCCTCACCTATCACCTATTGTTTTCAAACTATGGCCTTTTAGTTGTGGATTTTATGTGGTTTGCGTTGCCTTTGATTAAATGCATGCCACTTGTGAAAACAAGATTGTTTCCTCTAGATATCCTCCACCTTTTTAACGTGTGTGTGTGTGTGTGTGTGTCTCTCTCTCTCTCTCTCTCTCTCTCATGGCTTTCAATTCATCATCTCCACCCTCTATCGCTATATGGATCTCGGGCAGACCTTATGAATGATTTATTATCATTCACCTTATTCATATTGCTTGCGTCAGGAAATGGGCAAGAGCACCAATTTCTATACATGTATCTCTTTCTGCTTTGAGCCAGATGACAGCAGGAAATTGGAGGTGTCCTGGTTGCCAGTGTTCCACAGTTTGTAAGTGCTGATCAGATTAGATATAGATGCTATTGTGGGCAAGTTTTAGAGCCTTAGGTTATATCACACCCCATTCTTGTGGGGGGGCTTGCAAGAAACCATTGAACTCAGGAAGGAACATCCATTGCCAACACATTTGCACTATGAAGTGCTGCCCTGGGTACCCTTGCCTTCCTCGTAACGCCTTGGTTGGCCCCCAGTTCTTTTCATTTGGAAAGACTAGTCATACACATCAGTGCTCTGAGCTGTGGGAAGCCTTGTGGCCATCAGCTGCATTGTGGGAGACATTATTGTGCAAAGATCTACCATGAAGGTCCTTGTGGGGTCTGTGATGCAATATTGCCAGTGAAGTGCTTCTTTGGCGGGAAAACAGAGGCAAGGACGTGTGCTAATATGAGTTTACAAGGGAACCTCCACTGGGACAAATGTGTGTTTTCTTGTGACAACGAACAAGCTTCAATGTGAAGGACACTTGTGTAGTAAAAGATGTCATGCCGGACAATGTTGAGGTTGTGAATCAACACCAGGAAAGGTCCAGACATGCCCATGTGGTAAGCAACCCATTTAAGAGTTATTGGGAGTTGGAAGAGCTATGGAAGACACAGGTGTATCAACAAGTGATGTCGGTTGGCTAATGATGTGACAATGGTGGCCTTCTGGGAGACGATGATCCTCATCTTTGCACACTTGTATGTGGTTAAATACTGAGGTGTGGGCAACACACTTGCCAAGAATTATGTCACAATGGTCACTGGCCATAAAAGTTGTGCTGAAGTTTCACTACTCCCACGAATTTCAAATTTTCACACCTCCCGCCCATCAAATCTTGGAAGATTAAGTATCTACAACCTACCCTTGCCCTGCAAATGCCTTGCAACCCGCATGCACCTCGATGTGGCCTTGCGTAGACTTTGGTTTGCCATTGTCTTCTTTCGAGTAAGTTGTCTTCTATTCTTTCTCATTATTGTGCCAGTGCACATTCATGACATCGAAAAAATTTCTGTGGCAAGAACGCAGGTCCACACAAAATTCAAATATTCACTCAGAAGCGCATCGCGTCGTGGCCCCAAAATGGCCTTGAAAATAGTTTCGCGATTGGCTAGACCCAAGAAAATGTTGAGACCATCATGTGTTTCTTTAAAAGAAACAATTCTGCAAGGTTATCTCTAATTATTACTGATTTAGCAACATCCTCATCATCATCAAAGGCTGTAGAACTTGGACTTGGATGTGTTGGCCTGGCTAAGAAAGTAGCTTCTATAGCCATAGCACATGATTCCTACATGATTGAAGTTCATCCAATTGTGCATCTGTAACGGCAACCTTGATTGCGACCATCTGTGTGGGTTCATCTGCTCCTTACTTTCTTCTTTTACTACCCAACTTTGCAGCATGTAGTAGAACCTTGGCCTCCTCTATCCAATGAAGGATCTCCCACTTCATTTTTGACAAGAAGCATATTATGCAAGGCACAATAGGTTGCAATTGTGAGTATGTTCGTGTTCAAATATGCTTCCATGCATTTCAATAAAATTCAAAACCTTGCGTTTAAGCTTCCAAAAGCCTGCTCAACGCATATTTGAGTGGCGCTAAAGGCATACTTGAAAGCTCATTGTGTAGCAATATGTTGACCATGGGATCTCTTGTACGGGAACATCAACCATGGTTTGGGCTTAGTTTGGGGGGATTGAAGGCTGTATCTCCTGATAGCCAATATCCCTCGCGAGCTATTTGGCCTTCCATCCCCCTATGCCTAATCTTGGGTAAAGCAAGTGCCTTTGCATCATGAATATTGCCACACATACCCACATCAATCTCAAGGAATTGTTGGTCCACATCTACAGCTACCATCAAGATTATGGAGTAGAATGACTTGTAGTTATAGAATTCATTGCCACCCAACAAAGGTTTTACAATAGGAATGTGGCTTCCATCCACGGAGGCTATCACTCGAGGGAATCCATGCAAATCCTCAAATTTCTTTCAAATTTTCTTAGCCTGTTCACCATATGGCCATGTGATATACACCTCCATCCAATATTGGGTTATGATATGAAGTCCCTCTTATATGATCCTTGCCACTATACTTTGATCACAAAATAAGTTGGAGCTTATGGACAATTGGCTATCCCCATGGGTAAGACGCCATAGAGAAATGGCAACCCTATGTCATAAAGAGATGACTCTTTTATTTGGTCCCAAGTCAGTTACCTCAAATCCATAGGGTCGGAAGATAGTAGAACATAACCACTCAAAGGGAGCCCTAGAACATCGATATTGTGACCAAAAGTCTTTAGCTTCATAGAATGGGTATACATTACACTCCCATGAATCTATATGGTGAAGCAGCAAATCATGAACCCACACACTTTTCATAGCAACATCATTTACTATAGTTGACATGAGCGTTGCCATGGTTCCAAAAAAATTCATTCTTTCATTTGGTACCATATGCCTTCTCTTGAGATATAAAAGCATAAGCAATAAAAAAATGACAATCTTCAAGTATTTCTTGTCCACTCTAGATGTGCTAAGTTTGCAAATTCTTTGTTCCTCTAAAAGTAATGTTGGTATTCACCAATTGCATGATTGCTTAACTTGCCATTCAAACTCTGCATGTCTACTATTATCTATTGCTCTTTCTACTATGTTGAGCATGACATGTTAGATATAATTAATGCCCCATCCTCTTGATAACCATCAATGGTCCAAGGTGCTCAAGTTGTAAGGCCCCCATATGAGGAGAAGCCATGTGTGAGCCCGGGACACTGGATGGATCCTGACTTGCATGTCAGATGAGGTCTATCAATAAGACCGTTGATGGTAGAAAGGTGATTGTGTGGGAGCCCCTTATTCTTGCTAGGACCTGGGGGCCAGCTGGCCCCCCTAGTGGGGGTTTGGGGGCGGGAGCCGTCGAGGCGACGGTATAGGAAATATTCCTTGAATATTCCATGGATGACTAGTTGGTTCCACTGACTACGTTGATCCAACTACCACCCTCATAGCTATAAAGAGGCGACCTCCCAAGTTCATTGTATCAGATCAGTTCAGATGAGATCAGATCTTCCAGCTAGTAGCTCTTCACCTAGTATCTGTCTAGATCACCATCTAAGCTCCACTATGAGAGTGCACGAGTGGACGGAGCCATCATTTATACTACATCAGTATTGAAGGAAAATTTTGTTCCTCTCCAGTTTGCTGTGTACTCTATTCTTTGTTCAGTTTCTGTTTCGCTGCGCCATATAATTTAACATGACACATCTATTGCATGATTGCATAACCTGCCATATTAACTCTACATGTCTCCTATTATCTGTTGCTCTTTATTATGCTCATTGATTCATTTTCTCGCAAATAGTCCTAGCCTCTTGTCTCAAGGGGTGCACTAGTAAGAAATTGTAAGTATCACATACATTCAAGGGGCATTAAGAAAAACCTTTAGTAAAATTTTCCCCCAAATAAAACTTACCCCTCTTTACTTATGAACTAAGTGCTTTTTGTCTAAAGTTATATTAAAAATCCCCTCTTGTTATTGCAATCTTGTTAAATTTTTCCAAAAGGTTGATTTTAAATACTCCTCCTTGTGAATGCACGTGGTATCATAAAAGTTTTTAAGGTGAACCCCTCGAGACTCTTGTTTAATCCAGAGTACATCAACTCAGCTTTCAAATGAAGTCAAGCAACCCCAGTCATTGGAAGAGTTGATAGGGAGTACAAAGCTACTAATCATTGTATTGATTAAATCTTGGTAGCAAGCTCTTTTCTGGTAAGTCTGTCACACCCTCAGTTTCTTTCCAAATCTACCACAATGACAATGCGTATTGTCCCATATTTCAAGCAACCAATTTGGGTACTTCCTTCCTTCATCAACCACTCTTGTGTTCCCAATGCAAGTGAGATGCAAGAAGACTTGTTGTTGGGGATGCCAATGCAAGCAAGCTTGTTGTTGGGAACGGTGCATGCATTTGTTGCAAGAGATAGGAGACATCCCCAAAGCAAAGATATATCCTTGCATTCACAATTTCAAGGAAGGAAAGTGTCCTTGTGGGACCAATTGTTGATGACTGTGCATCTACATTATATCTTCTTATTGGGGTTATCTGTCAATGTGCTAGGATGCCATGTTTGTGTTGGGTTTTTGTGACACTTTCTTGTAAGATAAACGTTGATGTCCCTTTGACCATCGCAAAGTGGTGTGTGGATGAATCCAATCACCTTTGTTCGGGTGTCAGCTAATCAGTATCAATAGGCTAGAGTTCCTTCCTCAAGGGTAGCCATTGTCACAAAATTGATTGCACTCACATGACTATAGATGCGATTTTAAAGAGCATTATTGAATTTGATCCTCTGATCCTTTAATTCCCTCACAATGTTCTGCAAGCCTCCACCCAATCTAAGAAGCCTGATGGTTGAATGTTGCAATTCTTAGTAGTGTTTCCTGATAGAAGCTCCTTTGATTGAATGCCAACTCTTTGGTTGAGAAAGCTTCATTCCTGCATGAGGTCTGCAGGCCTCCCACTCAATCTCAAGGCTCTGACCGTGTTTCACATCATGAGCCCATAGCAGAGTTGCCTACTATAAGCTCCTTGTATCAATTGAAGTCTCTGTAGCTGTACTATTGTGTTTCCTTGATGAGATTTATAGGCCTCCCACACAATTTGAATTGTGTGGCTATTTCAAATTGTGTTTCCTTATTACGAGTGTTTCTTGATCTAAGCTCCTTGGATCGATAGGAGATTCTTTGATTGGATGATTGTACCTCGGGGGGGCCACTAAGTATAAATTCTCTATACCACGTGCATTCAAGGCCTATTTCTAAAATCCCTTATCTGTAAATTTTTCATTAATAAAATGTACCCCTTTTCTATACAAAATTGTAAAATTTTTCCAAAACTATTTTAAATAGTCCCTTATGTATATTTGTTTCTGTTGGATGCTAAGGAACCAGGGTTGCTATAGCCAGTGATAAATATGGGCTTCACGGGCTTGCTCTTATATAGCCACTAGTCGTAGTCAGTTAGACCCAATTGGGAGACTGACCTAGTTGGCCCAAAATGGCCGACTGGAGGTCGGTCCCGAAATAGGCCACTGACCATACGTTAGAACTGTGGCGCAGAATAGAGCAACTCACTTACAGAGTCCGTTCGACCCAAAGCCATCCGAGATCATCTGGAGCTCCAAACGGGCCCCGCAACTTGAGAGTGGGCTACCCCGAGAAATGCTCTGTCTACCCTCAGTGTGGTCAGTCATGGGATGCCTTCCTGCACTTGCATGTAGCCTAGTTGGCAGTGTGCCAACTCTATCTGAAGCCGTCTAGCCATCATGCCACACATGGCCCCCATCTGGTGTCCAAACTAGGACCTACCAGATAACCTAGCTACTCAAATGCCTTATCCTCATATGGGGGCTTACAAGTAGAGCTAGCTGGTTCTCGTGTAGTTACATGAGAGTGGAGCATTGATATCTAACACCGCCCCTTAATGTCCACCCCTAAGTGAACTACTTTTCGGTCCAATGCCGAGCCAATGCCTAGTCGATGAAGATGCCTCTGCAGCAAGTCTCTTCCAAGAGCCTTCGTGAAGATGTCCGCATCATTCTCTATAGTCGGACAGTACACCAAGTCGACCTCTCCATCCATGATGAGCTCGCGTACAAAGTGATATTGAATCTCAATGTGTTTTGTGCGAGCGTGGAACACAGGGTTCTTTGCAATTGCCATGCAACTCTGATTGTCACATGATAATTGCATAGGTTTGTTCTGCACTGCACGCATGTCCCCTAAAATCCTCCTCAACCACGCTGCCTCACAAGAAGCA
Organism: Dipteris shenzhenensis; assembly: GCF_047967505.1. Lineage (NCBI taxonomy): Eukaryota > Viridiplantae > Streptophyta > Polypodiopsida > Gleicheniales > Dipteridaceae > Dipteris > Dipteris shenzhenensis. Next base: position 8,702,012 of record NC_141596.1, on the reverse strand, counting down.
AAACATGCTGATTTTTACTCAGCCTCAGTAGAAGAAAGAGCAACTGTAGGTTGCTTCTTGCTGACCCATGACACAGCTCCGGATCCAAGTGAGAAACAGTAACCTGTCACTGATCTCTTGCTGTCCATGTCTCCTGCCCAATCTGAGTCATAGAACCAGTCAAGATGTTGCCCTTGGTATAGGTGATGCCATAATCAAGTGTGCCTTTGATGTATTTTAGCACCCGCATCCCTACCCTCCAATGGTTCTCCCGGGGCTTATTGGAAAACCTGCTTAATACACCAGTCGCAAAACTGATGCCTGGCTGCGTGTTGCACAAGTAAATCAAACCGCCCATAAGCCTTCTGTACTTTCCTTTGCCACGAGTGGTGATGAATCCTCGTTTGAGAGCTTCACATCAACCTCCATAGGGGTGCCAACTGTCTTGCACTCAGCCATGCCAAATGCCTTCAGTATCTCTCCAGCATACTTCAACTGTGAGATGATCTATTTTGGCTCTTGCCAAACTTCCATCCCCAAATAGAAATGCATCTGTCCGAGGTCTGTCATTTCAAACTCTCTTCCTAGCAACTGCTTTGTCTGTGAGATATTTTCTTCATGGTTCCCTATTATGACAAGGTCGTCCACGTAAAGGACCACCATCATACACCTGCCTCCTTCTCTGTAGATATACAAATTTGCATTAGATGGGCTCCTCCTAAACCTGTTTTGCAAAAAGTAGGCATCAATCTGCTGGTACCATGCTCGTGGGGCCTGTTTCAGCCCATAAAGTGCCTTCTTTAGTTTACAGACTTTACCTTCTGAACTGAGGCTTCTGAACTGAGGATCACAAAACCTGGTGGTTGTTCCACGTATATCTCCTCCTTGAGATCTCCATTCAAAAAGGCAGATTTTACATCCATCTGAAACACGAGCCAACTTTCCTGTGCTGCTAAAGCCAAAATACTGTGAATTGTGGTTAGTTGAGCTATGGGAGCAAAAGTATCCTGATAATCAAAACCATGTATCTGTGCGAATACTTTTGCCACAAGCCGAGCCTTGTACTTATCCAATGTACCGTCGGACTTGTACTTGGTCTTGTACACCCACTTGGTGCCCATTACCTTGCGTTTTGGTGGTCGATCCACAAGGTCCCAATTGTTGTTCTTCATTATGGAGCCATACTTCGACTGCAAGCCTTCATCCACCTATCATCACCCTGTGCTTCTTCAAGACACTTGGGTTCTTCAGCACAGATCACCTCTGTCATCAAAGCATAGTTGACCAAGTGTTTCTGCGCCCTTCTTCGCTCCTCTAATCTCTTGGACCGGTGCTGTGCGGATGGTTCCTCCTCAATAGCTGGAGGTTCTCTCCCATCCAAAAGCTGCTTTACCCACTTTGGGAATGGCCATTGCTGTTGTGGTTCTATAAGCTCTTCTTTCTCTTCTTTATCTTGAATCCTCCCAAGCACTGTTGGGGGAGTTCGGTCTGCTATTGGTGGTTGTATCGGATGGATATCTTGGTCTTGGTTGTCTGGGAAGGAAGCATCCTCCTCCAATTGATGCGGCTGTTCTAAGAAGACTACATCGCAACTTACTATTACCTTCTTGGTAATAGGATTATAGAGATGGTAACCCTTTACCTCTTCACTATAGCCCAAGAGAATACACTTCCAGCTCTTTGGTTCCCATTTGGTCCTATTAGCATCAGGGACATGCACAAAACAGTCACATCCAAAAACTCTGAAATGTGTAGCTGAAGGTTTCTTACCAAAAAAGGTTGGCGCTCTGCTACATTTTGCTGTGATGTATGTGGTGGGGGTTTCTGCCTCTTGATCCTGTGACTTTTGCAGTAACTTTCAAATTCACTTGATATGAACTCTCCACCTCTGTCTGATCTCAACTTCTTCAGCTTCCTCCCTATTTTTTTCTCGACCATTACATGCCATTCTTTGAACTTACTAAAAGCCTCATCTTTAGTCTTCAGGAAGTATATCCATATCCTTCTATTGTAGTCATCGATCAGCGTCATGAAGTAGTAGGAACCACCGAAAGCTTCCATCTCCATATTTTTGCAAAGGTCCGCGTGAATGAGCTCTAGAGGAGCCTTTGCCCTACTGGCCTTATTAGGAAAGGGCTGCCAATGCTGCTTGCCCATCATGTAAGCTTCACATACATCAGGCAGATCTATAATTTCTGGTAGGTCTGCAATCATTCCTCTTTTATGCATCTCCTTTAAAGAACTAAGGTTTAGATGACCAAACCTTTCATGCCACAGCTTAGTGTTGCTCACATCGGCTCGAGCACTGAAAGCTGAGAGTTTGTAGATGTTGTTGCACCGTGTACCTCCATTTGACTTGAGAGCAATCGTACCTTTTTCTTTTGCTAGACATTTTGCATCGTTGCCAATTGCTACCAGGATGTCATTCCCTACCGGATGTAGAGAGATATATAAATCCTTCTGATTGGTCATGTGGCGTGATGCACCACTGTCAATAATCCAAGGTTCATCTATAGGTACATGAACTGCCTCCATGAAAATCTTCTCAATTGCTATGAACAGCTCTAGTGGTACTTCCTGTGCACTGTTGCTGGACTCTTTCTTTACTCCATTCTTCTCATCTGCAATCTTCTTCTGGCACTCATTCTGCTTGTTCCCTGCCTTGTTGCAATAGAAGCACTTGATCTTCTTCTTTCTTTTTTTATCATCAGAAGAAGATGGGTTACCAGAGTCCTTACCCTTACCTTTCTTTGATCCAGCCGAGAAAGCCGAATCTTCTCCTATCCTCGTCTTTTGACGCATCTCCTCCTCCAGAAGCATAGCACTGAAATCCTCAAAGTTGAGGGGCGGATTTTTGTTCTGCATATTCAGCACCATAACAAGACCGTCATACTTTGGTGGGAGAATTTGTATGCACCTTCGTGCTAGATTCTCGCTGGTGATGGTGATGCCAATCGCAGTCATCTGGTCGCGTAGATTCTTCACCATGGTGATGAACTTCTCTGCCGTTTGAGACTCAGACAGTTTCTCATTCGTGAGTTGAGTCTCTAGATTATGAATCCACGTCTGATTCATGGTCTCATATTGATTTTTCAAGACCGTCCATGCCTCCTCCGCTGTGGTGACATGTTGAATTAATGCCATGATAGAATCACTTACACTGCACATCTGCATTTCTTCTTGTCCACACAAGAATATGATCTATAGTTGGTACTATCTGTTGTCCTGCATTGGCTGGATCCGATCTCGCAACCGACTTCATGTCCACCCCAGTAGCAGTATCCCAAAGCTCGTATGCGCTTAGGATGGTCTTCATCTTGAACTTCTAGAGTGAATTGTTAGTGCCGTCCAACTTTCCACTTTCGCCGAACGGTGGGATTTGCAGTCTTGCAGGTTGGGCCATCTCTCACAATCTGCTCGCAAACAAAAACACACCACCAAATCTTCTTGCTAGAGCCCAAGCTCTGATACCATGTAAGAAAACAATACAACGTCCATGCTCAACAGATAACAGGATCTTGTATGCAAGAGATAAAAGCAAATAGTATGGAGAATCCAAATTTGATTACTGTAAAATTGATACAATAGATGGCGTTGCCTCCCAACCGTTTGCTCTTGTGTGAGAAGCTTTGATGGCATGCTGGAAACAGTAGAGGACAGAGGTTGGATGCTAAGGAATTAGGGTTGTTGTAGCTAGTGATAAATATGGGCTTCATGAGCTTGCTCTTATATAGCCACCAGTCGTAGTCGGTTAGACCCAATTTGGAGACCGACCCAGTCGGCCCAAAATGGCCGACTGGAGGTCAGTCCCGACCACCGACCACACATTAGAACTATGGGGCAAAATAGAGCAACTAACCTACAGTCTCTGTTCAGCCTCTGTTCAGCCCCAGAGCCCCATCCGAGATCATTTGGGGCTCCAAATGAGCCCCACAACCCTAGAGTAGGCTGCCCTGCGAAATGCTCCATCTACCCTTAGTGCGGTGAGTCATGGGATGCCTTCCCACACTTGCATGTAGCCTAGTTGGTAGTGTGCCAACTCTATCTGAAGTGGTCCAGCCATCAGGCCACACATGGCCCCCATCTAGTGTCCAAACCAGGACCTACTGGATAACCTAGCTACTCAAATGCCTTCTGCTGATATGGGGGGCTTACAAGTAGAGTTAGCTGGTTCCCACGTAGCTAGACGAGAGTGGAGTTTTGATATCTAATAAAACCTACCTCCCGTTTGGGTCCAAAATGACTCCCTGGCATGAAAGGCATACTTTGCTCTCTGATCCAGGAATGAGTGCTACTGCTGAGCCCTTGCTGCAACAATGTGCTCCTGAACCCAAGCATCTATAAGCCCCTTATGCTCTTTTCTCTGAAGAGTAGCCAGTTGCTAGCGGAGACCTATCTCTTGCCTAAGGATGTCACCTCTCCTAGGTCGAGCAACTGAGTGAAAAAAGTTGCTAATATCTGAGAGGGCTGGTACTACATTTGATAGGGAAAGCAACCCATCGTGCATGTGAGATACCCAAGTATGCAACATGTTGAGAGTTCATGCTCAACATCATGTGATCATGTGTGCATAGCACCATCACGTGATCATATGTGCATAGCACTAACCTTATAGAGTGCTGTAAAGGAAAGGTTTAGATCCCCTAACACTAACCCTAAATGGGTTTGTATATATTCTATTTTTTCAACTAAATCTAGTGTACAGTTAGTCATTTGTGGTGTGCTCTCTAGCTATGCCCTCTCTCCTCATCTCCACTCTTCTCCTCTCCTCTCTTCATATTTTGTCATGGTATCAGAGCATGGTTCTACCTTCCGCTGAGGCATTGTGATTCTTGAGAGTGTGAGAGAGATTGTGAGATTGAGAGTTCTCGAGTGTTCTTGTGAGAGTTCTCTTTTGTGAGAGAAAAAATTATGTCCATTGATAGAAAATTTCCATCATTTGTTTCCGTTCTATCATTGAGAGATTGTGAGAGTTCTTTGAGAGAATTCCCATTGAATTCTACTCACTCCGTCATTGAGAGTTTTGTGGTTGTGAGAGAGAGAGTCTCATCTCTTTGCCAATTGAGAGAGAAAAGATCTCAGCTCTTACAAGAGCTTGAGTGAGAGAGAGATTGTGAGGATTCCATTGTGAGAGGTTTGGTTGAGAGAGGTTCACTCTGAGAGATTGTGTGAAAGAGAGAGGTTTGGAGATATCTGTGAGAAAGAGTTCTTGGACTCCCTCAACGACTGCATATGTGAGGCGCATCAGCCCCTGCGTGCTCGCCAAGTCTCCAAGGCTCCGACCTTGACTACATGCCTACAACGAATAAGGATCTCTATGCATAGCCTTCTTAGTGAGGGCTCATCCACGACGGCCTGATTCTCCATAGCGAGGGCTCATCCATGACGGCTTGCTTCTCCAAGCTTTGACCCGCTGGCTCACGGGCTCACCGACAACACTTCAAAACTGCCCATGCAAGCCACCTCTCCAACCATTTACGTACAAAGCTGCACCTCCTCAATGACCTCTACATTCGCGGCTCTCTGCTCTAGGCGGCTGCAGTGCTCAAACCAAAGCAAGCAAAACTCCAATGCGCTCTACATATCTAGCGTGACTCAATAGCCAAAGGCTCCAAAGCCTTTGCCGACCTCCTGCATCTGCCATCAACAACCTCGCCAATCGATCCATGGTGTGCCTCTCGTTGCAAGCACACAGGCAGCTGTGCCAATGCCAACTTTCTTGCAACGACTATGAGCTTGCCTCTAGCCCTTGCCTCTAGCCCTTCAACTAGCAACAACTTGACCAACAATCCGCTCAGCCGAACGGAAGCTCCAGCACTCCTTCAACACCACAACGATGATCGTCTATAGCTCATGGCCCCTTCTACTCCAGTGCTCACAGTTCTTTAGCAACGCCTCAGCATTGTTAGCTCCAACGAAGAACGAGATAGAATCTTTAAAGATTTTGGCTCTCCATTGAGCGACACGTGGCACAAGCCACTCACCCTATCACAAGGGTCACCACACAGAGGTGTGGTCAATCAACTGACATGTGGATCTTATCCACAAAACCACACTTGTAACCATGGTAAGGTTCATTGAAGATAGGGTTGGTCAATGCAACCTGAGGTCAAGTTAACTCTGGGTCAAATTTGGGTCACCACGTGGTGAACATTCTGACACGTGGCACCATGCCACATAAGCAATCGAGTCAGCTGCCACATCACACTGGACCTCTACAGGCACACACAGTGCTCCATAGTCACTTCATGTGACCACTCCTGCCACCTCAGCATAGGGCTTCACTGGCGCACCTCTTTCTAGGCACAATGCCACATCATCACTGCATGTGACCCATAGTGACACATCATCATTCAGCACATTTGCACTCCTTTTGTCCCTCCACCTAGATCAAGTCATATCTCTTGATCCAGGAAGAATTTGAGGGCGCTCCAAAAAGGAAAGTCGCTCGGTTTTTTGTGCTCTACATGCTCATCACATCACATGCAGAATTTGGTGCAAGTTACACTCACATTTGAGCCTCGCCAACAAAACCACTTCCTTCATGCACATTTGCCTCTACATCGATGCATCTGACCCAACACTTAAAAAGAACAAAAGAAAAGGAATTATTTGCTATTCTTTCATCAATCAATGGTTGGTTTAGATCTAGATCAGAGTAGACTAGATCGCCATAGAGGGGATGCTTTGAATTTCCCCAAGTTACCAATCTAAGCCATGCCGAAAATTCCCGACTAGTACCTACTCGGAGTCAGTCCATATGCTCACATACTATTTCACATCATTACATTACTTGAAACCTTATGTTCATCAATTCGGTGAGCAGACTTCAGAGTTCAAAGGCATTGCAAATTGTTTCAGTGGTAGATAGCATTTGATTTCACACACACATGCCACCATTGTAAAGCCTATTCGGCTATCTCATGGCATTGTGCACATCATTTTAGCCTTATAAAGCCTCTTGGCTATTCCCGGCATCATTGCCACAAGCCTTGTAATACAGATCAGATTTTATATATTGCAGTTCGATCTTCACTGACAGTTCAGAGATTTCACTTGGCATAGTCAATGTATTTGCAGTTGATTCATACAAAATTTTTCACGACACTTTTGAGTACATTTCTTGCACCATGTCTATGACTAGCAACCTCAATCTGGAGGCATCTGCTAAGTTAGACAACTCCAATTATGGTACATGGAAATACCGAATGGATACCATTCTTGTACTTCATGACAAACGGGAGTATGTCAATGGGTCTACACCTAGACCATTGGATGGTCCAACCACAAATAGCTCTATTCCATCTGTTGTCATAGCACCAGCAATGGGATCTACAATGGCATCTACAGCTACACAAATAGTTTTTGCACTAGTAGTAGATCCTACCATTGCCCGAGCTCAAGCAGAATGGGATAAGAAAGACAAGTATGCCTATCACCTGATCAAGCAAAGTGTGCAAGATGTCATGCTAGGACAACTCAACACAGTGAAGACATCAAAAGAAGCATGGGATATGTTCGTAGCTCTCTACGAGTCCAAGAACACATCTAAGATTCTCACCCTGAGAAACCAAATCAACCAGAGTTTTTGCAATAGCAGTGAAGCCAGTCATGCTTATGTTCTCCGCATAAAAGACTACAACAATCAACTTGCAGCAGTAGGAGAGACTATGAACCCTGCAGAAATGGTTCAAGTAATACTGAATGGACTAGGAGAGGGATACGAGAATCTAGTCCAGAGTATTGCTATCCAACGGCAAATTCCAACACTGGAAGAACTTCAATCAGTTCTACTTGGTGAAGAACTCAAGAATCAGGCCATTCAAGCACGTAAAGGTCATTCTAATGATTAGGCATTCACAGCTTCAGATAGAAGTAGAGGCAGAGGAAAAGGCAGAGGTAGATCATATAAAAAAAGTGGTCATCATCAGCAACAAATCAACATCAGAATCAACATCAGCATCAGCATCGTCCTCAACAACATCAAAATTAGCAAAGAGGAAATCATTCCAATCGAGAAAGATTTCAAGGACGAGGGAATGCATCCACCAACATGTCAAACATTCAGTGCAACTACTGTCACAAGTTTGGACACTATGAAAGAGATTGCCGCAAGAAGCAATACGACCAAGGCGGTTAATCCAGCAGTAATTGAGGAAATTCCCGAGGCAGAGGAAATCATCATGGTGGACATTCTAGTCACAGTCATTTTGCAAATGAACATGGAAATATGTTTGTTGCAAGCGAGGAATTGCATCAGACTGATACAGTGTACCTAGACAGTGTACCTAGACACTAATTTCAATAGTGACCCCCCCGAGGTAGCTAGGAATGGAGGAAGAAAGAGCAGAGGGGGATGAGCAGCTACTGCTGTAGGAGGTGCTATAGCTAGGAGTGGAGAGAGAATGAGCAGCTGCTACAGGAGGTGCTGGAGAGGAAGAAACACAGTGGACCAGAGCAAGAGGGGGCAGAGACGATGCCAAATGCATTCCCACATTTAAAAAATGGAGGGAGAATGGAGCTGGACAAGAGAAGAGGAGGGGGCAGGCCTTTAACAAGCTGAGACAGGGGTAAAATTCGCCAAGAAGGGCCCATCGCCTCTTGAATGACTTGTAGGTTTGTTTGGGGGAGGTGCATATGGGAGAAGGGTCAAGCATGGGTTGAGGTGGGGGGACGGTTTGAGTGGTCCTGGTGTAAGAGGAGAAGCCAATAGGGGTTGTTGGCAGGTCTGCCCACCCTCCACCTCAACATGGCATTGCCCCACAAAAAGGAGTACTCCCATTGGTACACCTCAAATACCTCACTAATCCTTGAAATTAGGAAACACTAAGTGGGGGCCCTTTGGAGACCCCAATTCTCCCCTAATGCCTATCTCATGTGCCCCTACAAGGCACATAAACACAGCTTTCATTGGCTTACCAATGCCCATAGCTGCATCTTCTCCTCACTTACTGATCTCTTAGCCTCAGGGCTCAAAGAGCTAAAAAAACATCATCTCCGTAGAGGGAGAAAAATGACATTCCACTTATAAAAACTTTCTCAATGTATCCACAAACATGCTTTGGGGCTTTGATTCTAACTTACAATTCCTTGTTAACTTATCCCTTGAAATTCACTCCTTATATTCTGCCGACATAGCAAACTGCTAGGAAGCCATTCCCCACTTTGGCCCTTTTAGCCTTATGGAATCCCTCACCTATTTTTGCAAACTTGCTTCAAAAGTAGGCTACAAAGGCTTCTCTCTCAATTTTGGTAGTTTCCACCTCACGAAAAGGGCTGATGTTAAAACTCTCCTTAGCTTTGATACATTTCTAAGGTACAACCACATTCTTCTTGATTCAAGTGTTATCCAAGCTAGCCCTCTCTACTAGACCCAATCTAAAGGCATCCCTATGGGCTTCTCTTGTTCACCCCTTTGGTGCCACTTGTATCTCACTTCTTTCAAGTTCAAATTCATAAAGAAGTTAGCACGTCTTGGCTTTCCAACTTTCTCTCTCTCTTTCTCCTTACCTTTAGGTATGTCGATGACATCCTTTTCATCAATAATCCCCTCATCACCAATTTCCTCGACCCCTCTAGACCTCTTAATGAGGATGACCCCTTTACCATCTACCCTCTTCACATCGTCTCCCTCAAATGCAGCTTAACCTCCTCCTTTATCAACACCAACCAAAATCTCATTGGACTCTCTTGCACCTTTTTAAACACTCACATCTCCCTTTCCCCCCCTTTTCTTGGAGATTTTTCTTCCACATTTGTTTGGAAGAAAAAAACCCTCAATTTTCCCACCATCTCCCTTATTTGCTACCATAGCGATCGACCTTTTTCATCATCTTACAAAGCATGCCTAACCTTTTTCTCACTGTCCTTTACTCATGTTCTAACGAATTTGATGTCTTCTTTCATTTATCGTTACTTATTAACATTTGCAAGGACAACAGCATCCTTCTCCATAGAATCAATAAAATTATCCACAACTACATTGCCTCAAACTCATTTCCACATCTTCAACTTAATTTACACACACTTCTTTCCCTTTTTGGGTAGACAGTATGTCATCACACTCGGTGATGACCTACTGTCTCACCTTGTGTGATGTACTCTGCTCGGGTACACACACACACTTCCTATTAATTTCTTCCATAACATTTACTTTACTTTTTCCCCTCCCCCCCCCCTTTTCCTTACATTTACACTCTCTGCCCTTTCCCTCTCATCACACTCCCTATTTCCCCTACTTCCCTAAAATTCCCCCTAATTTTCCTAACCCCTATTAATCTTTCCTTATTTTCCCACCTTTCCTTTTTTCAAAATTCCCCCTCCATCCCTACCCTCCCGAACTCCCCCTCCCCCCCCCCCTACATCTACACTCTCAAGCCTTTCTCTCTCTTTTACACTCCCTAATTTCCCTTTTGATAAATTTCCCCTATTTTCCTATATTCCTTATTTTCCTATCTTCTCTATTCTCTAATTACCCTATTTTTCTATTTTTCATTCTTTCCTTTTCCCTAATCTCCCTAATTTCCTATCTATTTAAAAAAAGGCCTTTCTATTAATTCTTCCTACTTTTCTATTCCCCTATATCACCTTTTTCCTGTTTTTATTTCCCTATATAATTTTTTTTTAAAAACTTTAATTGTCTTCTTCAATTTTTTAAATTAAGATTTTTTAACTTTTCTAAACACCCCCTATATTCCTAACCCCCCTTTCAATTTTCCCCTATTTTCCTAAAACCTTTTAATTTCCTATTGTTCCTATTTCTCTAATTAAATTTTTTCCTTTTTTCTATTTCCTTTTTCCTATTTTCCCATTTCCTAAATCTCCCTATTTTCCTAATTTCCCTATACTTTTTCTTTTTTTCAATGTTCCCCTAAAATTTCCCATAACTTTTAACTAAGCCTAAAAGAAACTAGCCCTATTTATCCTATATCTCTTAAACTAGGCCTAATAGGAACTTTTTAACTACACATAAAATTAACTAATGCCCCCCTCTATCCTTATTTCCCACCATGTGCACTCTACCTCCCTTCACTCTCTTTGCTTTATGTGCCTATCATCTCACTTTTTGTGCCTCTTCCACTTCTCTACAGTGGTCTCTATGCCTTGCTTTGTGCGCTTCCACTCCCCCTACCACCTAGACCTCTCACCTCCCTGACTCTCCCTACCTGACCATCGCTTCTATCTATTTAAAGCCTCACATCACTCTCCACTCATCTCACTTACTGTACTTGCACAACCCCCCTTGCTATGCATTTGCTCCTACTCTCTGCACCCGTAATAGCGCTGTTGCACACAGCCTACACCTCATCTTTGGTTGTGCTACCTCCACCTTTTGTGGGCTCTGGATACAACCTGTTGCTCCGATGCCCTCCTTAATCTCCAACCAGATCTCTCTAACCGTCAACCTCCCTACCACCTACTCTTTTCCTCTGTCTGTCGATCGACGTTGCTAGCACGACCACATCCTCTCTGTTCACGCCATCCTTCCACCTCCAATACACATGATGATGCTTTTCCACCATGGACTCTGAGGTTCTTTTTCACTCCTTTCTTTTTTTACTTCCTCTTGTTTTGTTTTACCCCCCCCCCCCCTTTTTTGGTTTTCTTATGTCATTAAACCCCCCCTTCCCTCTCTATCCTTTCCCCTAATCCCCCGAATGCTTTCTTCTATTCCTTCAAATCCTCGTCGACTTCAAATTTCCCCCCTTTTGCTCGTTTTCCTTTTTATAATTACATATAATGGCCTCCCTTTAAACTCCCAATTGCCCCTTCTTTTCTCCTTACTGAGTTCTTTTCTCTTTCTTTCCATGCTTTTACTATTCCTCATTGACATCAAACCCCCCTTCTCATTTCCCTTCTCTTTAATTACATGTCCCCTTCCTTTTATATACCTTTAACTCACAATTCCCCCTTCTTGTCTCTTTACTAATTTCTTTTCTCTTTCTTTCGCTTTTTTATTTATCACATCCCCCCCACCCCTCTGCCCCCCTCTCTCTATTTTTGCTTCAAACCCCTCAAAAAAACTCCTTACCTTGCTCTTCTCTTCCTCTTGCCATCTCTTTGCACCTTATTTTCAATTTATTTGGTAGTCTATCTCCATACCTTTTCCATTACTTAATATTGCAAAAACATTTTTAGTTTTCATGTGCCCCATCTGCTCTTCAGCTTTATCTCCTCTAAATAATCTCTCCAAAAATTTCTTTTCTCTCCCTATTTTCTTCTTGTTCATAACTATCATTTTTTCATTTAACGTAGTCCTTTGGTTATACATACTTCTACTTCTTCACCCCCTTAATTCTCTTAACATAATTCTACACAACCCTATTGATCACACCATACAATTTTTGCCTTAAAAATATTTTTAAACTAGCTTGTAAGTCAATGGTTAAGCATTTATCTTTATTGTGACTCTGATAATAAGGGAGGGTGTTTATGACACCTATCTTCCCAACTAAGGTTCGACTGGTTCTCACCATGTTTGTCTTGTTGGATGGTGGTAGGTATGCAGACTCCCCTCTTCAATAAATGTTATGCTGCCAACGACTTTTCAAAGCATCACTACTCGCTTTCTCTCTTTTGAAAAATCTGTTCTTCCTTTAATGATGTCAATTCCTTTTTTGTGGATATTTATTGCAGAGTATTTCTATTAAAACATTTCTCTTTTTTCACTCCAAATTTTGTCTACTTTTCACTCTATGAAAGGCCCGTGGGATTCACAGGGGGAAACTTATGATATCACGTGAGTGTACAATAGGGGGTTTTTTTGAAATGAGGCATAAGCTTATACATTAGGGGTGGGGGCCCTTTTTTTTCCCCCAATATTGAATTTAAGCTAGGGGGACCATGTCATATTTAAGAAGGGGGGACATAATATAGGTTACCTTGGGTAACTAGTCCAAACAAGTTTGATTTTGTGTATGGTTTTAAATAGTCATAGGGAAAGTAACCTAAATTTGCTTATTGTGTAATCTAAATGCTTGAGAGAGAATGTAGATTTAAGGAAAGGGGGGGACATAATGGAATTTTGGTGGTATCTTATAAGCTTAAATATGGGTGTTTTATCATCCTACATGGATCTTAAATAGGGGGTTTTCTTGAAGTACATGCACGCAGGTGACGTCCCCCTTTAATGAAGAGTGAATCCCCCGGGATGAAAGGGGTGTTGTTAATGTCTACTACTACCCCGATCACAACTTTTTTAGTGATTTCATGCATATTCATGACCTTCCTCGAGTGATGACATATAATAGTATTCCCTTTCTTTAATATTGAGGGAAGCTTGGCCAAAGTCCTCCCACATTCATCATGCTAATTTAACTCAATGACATAGCTCTTATTTCTTCCCCCCACCTCTAGGTGCAGCCACTACATGAATAATCAATAGATTAATGACTCATATAGGTGTTAAGTCAACCACTACATGAAAATAATATGATATGATTTATTCAAATTCTATTCCCAATTCCAAATCTATAAAAAATATCAAACAATTTTGGTTCAACCAAGCAAAGATTGACATCCACAATGATGGAACAAATACTAGAAGAAAGACAAAGAACATGATAGTGGAATGTTCAAATGAAAAGAAAGCTTGTACACAATAAAATTCCATTCAAAATTTTATTAATCCATGCCCTTAGGGTTTTACACTTGCTATATGCATCAAACATAATTGATACATGCAATACTACATCAATAATACATTTGCCACTGGACCCACCATAGGCCAAAGGCATCAAACATAAGTGATACAAGAAATAATATGTCATTTATACACAACACATGCTGTAATGCAATGACTTCAAACAATGGAACCGTAGTGTTCAAAGATCAACAAATATTATTTAACATGGAGTCAATCATCAAATCGTTCAAATATGATTCACATATATGGTGTCACAAAATGCTAGAATATTAGTATTCAAGGCTAGTCTAGTCCACCGAAATGCCATATGCACAATTTCATCTCATGAATTTGATAAGCATGTGCACATGTTTTCGATCCAAACAAAGATGCTCACAAATTTAAAGACAACAAAATGAACGCAAGGTCAATCATAGTGCAAAAGAAATATTCCATTGACAATCCATGTAAGCCTCTCTTAGAAGAGAAAATACCAAATGAAAAATACTATTTGTACATGATTCATGCTAAGCAAAAAAAGTGTGGAATATTTAGCATGAATTCCATCCATCAACAAATAACACAAAATATGCCAAGGTCATAAATACCATGATTGTTCTTCATAGTAGAAAAACTTCATCCATTGATAATGCTAGAACAATTCACATGATGTGTGAACACCCCGGTGATGATGATGCTTTCAACAAGTTTTTCTATTTAAATCCACTATGCATTGAATTACTGCATGATCATAAGAACTTTTCAAATGATGCCATATATGTTGCAAGTGGGCATAAAGTCAATCCTTAGATGTGCATAGTGGAGAAAATCATCATTAAAGACATTCAATACATGTGAACATTGATTGGTTTACAACAACTAATGCCTCTGCCCTTCGAAAAAGATAATGAATATATATATATATATATTTGATAATGAAAATATTGAATGATCTGTATGAGACCAAAAGTGCACCACAAATAGTTACACTCCATAGGCAATTATTTACATTGGTGTTTGGTGATGAGGGAAAATATCTTAGTGGCCATTTTATCAACATAAATTCTTTCCAAGATCAACTTGCAATGGTTGGCTAAAAGGTTGGCAATTAGAGAGAGGTTGAAGCCTCTCATAGTTGAGGAGGTTTTTATACTATTGATTTATGTTCAATTAAGGTTGAAGTTATATGACAAAGATGATGGCAATGAGAAAGTGCATACTATTTCTTCCAAAGGGAAGGGTAATGGGAAGGGCAAGCCCAAGTAAAAAATTCATCAATAGATGGAAACCCTTCAAACAATGAGTGCAAGAAAAAGAAATGTTATTAGAATGATTAGCCAAGGTATATTCTGAGAGGTTGCAAGAAGAAGAAGGTAGATAAAAAGAAGGATGAGTTTGCTAAGAATCTAGAATGAAAATACAATAGTCAATGAGATGTTTTAGGTGTCATACCCAAAATCCCCAAGAAAATATTCATTGATCCAAGTATGAGTATTAATATCTCCAATATAGAGCAGTTGGGCATAGGATCTAAATCCTTTTATGAAGGTGAAGGATAGCACATGTTTCTTAGATAATGCTCAAAATGAGGTTGTTATTATCAAGGAAAGAAAGGATGAGTAAGGTTAGCTTCAAGAAAAATGTAAGATAACTGAATGCACTGATGGATATGAGGATCCAAAGAATTAATAGGTTGCTAGCATGGTCAGTACTTCAGTGATGTACTTGACTTGCTATGATGGAAAACAAAATGGTTCAGTGGGCTATGTTTCCTCTCTATGATTTCGGTCTTAGTTGCATGCTTGGATCATAAGGTTTGTTTAAGTGGAGGTTGATGTGTAGAGGGGAACTTTTTAAGACCAAAGCATTTGGAGCTATTTGCTTGTCTTCTAAAGATGCAAATGTCATGGACTTTACAATTTAAGATAGTAATGCTAACTTCCATAAGTGTGACCACCATATTTCTTAAATTGCATGCTTTGGGGAATACGAGCTCAAGGAAAAATCAATACTCAACAAGCTTGAGACTTTGCATGCTCTTGTATCTCTAGTCTCCTACTCATGCTTTAGCAGTACAAACTTAAAATTAGTTCACTTACATCATATCATTCATGATGCGTGTGCTTCCCACTCACAATTTTTCTCTTTATTATTGATGGAAGGAGGCTAAGGATCCTATGCATTGATACCATTGAAGCAAAGAGGGACCCCACACATTCTTTTTTTTCTTCCTAATAAGAAGGGGAGAAAGGGGGAAGAAAGGAGGGGAGAAATAAAGGAGGTAGAAAGAAGGAGAGAAGAGAGGAGTGATGTAAAAAAGGCGAGAGAGAGGGATGGATGAGAGATGCAGAGAGGGATATGGATGCATGGGAGGGGTTGTATATGAAGGTTGGGATCACTTTATGCAAGGAATCTGAGATTATATGGATGGGTTGGATGCATGAAAGAAGATGAGACGACAGATAAAGGAGAGAGGGGTTGAATATGAAGGATGCGATGAATTTATAAGGGAAGTAGGATGTGAGATGGATTGAATGGATGCATGAGATAAGAGATGAATCTGCAAGGGATTTAGGGCAAAGGTGTTAGAATGTGTGCAATTAGAGTGCATGAAGGTGCAAGAAGGGGAGGACTAAATATAACCTCACTTTGTAATGACGTGTGGTAGAATGTTTTAAGGGCTTAATCCCACATATAAAGGTGGTAGCACAATTTCAAGGCATATAAACCTTGAATGGAGGATATCTCAAATACCTTGAGTCCTCTTTTGGGGATGAGGATCCTAGGAGTGGCTAGGTGGCTAAGGTTTGGGGTACCCTCAATACACGGCTCTGCTAGATAATGACACTTATCAAAATGCTAACCATTTATCAAAGTTAGTGGTTTTGCATGTAGGTGCAAAGTGAAGCATCTACCATGTGGTAGTGGAATATAGTTTGGGTGGATAGTATACAACACTACACAGGGGCATGAACCAATGGCATCATGCCATATGGCACAACAATGGATAGACTAATCTAAAGAGTACAAGACACATGATGTGATGCATGAAAAAAAGAGTAGACTACATTAAGGAGTAGCAAATGCATGATGCATGAAGTAGAGAAGGAGGTTACAAGCATTAATGAAAATGGGAAAATAATAAATGTGCAGGATAACAAGATTTCATTATAGTGAGAGCACAAGACTACCACATGATGGAGAGAAGAGAGTAGTGTAGGCACGAGAAGTAGACAAGACACAAGATGGATAAGCAAAATAAGCCACACAAACACAATGGATGGATAGATGCATGGGAAGTGCAGCAACACAAAAGTATGTCAGACTGGAACACAAGAAATGTGACAGGGACCACAAAACAAGCTAGCACAAAGCATGGTCAAATATTGTAGTAGGGTAGAGAAAGCCAGCATTGACAACATACTAGACTAGTAGAACTACAAGATGAGGGAGATGAGACTAGCAAAAGTAGTTGACAAAAGTGGAACTATAGATGGCCTTACACAACTAACACCAAGAACTAACTTGTAGTGCATATACCATGCAATAAAGGATGCAACTATCAGTAGTAACGTGGACTACATACAAGGGGATCAGACTACTAGTAGATTAGATTGTGATGCAGGTAGACACAACATGGACTAGATTCGTGCAGGCAACATGTGACAAAAAAAATGGATGGACAAATCAAGGGGGGGGGGAATGAGGCCCTTGAAGGCCCCTTCTCAATTTGTATTCTCACAAAAAAACCTTGACCCCAAAAGTCCTCAAAGAAGTTAATGCCCACTTGTGCCAACTAGTAGAACATGCAACCAAGGAAGCTTTGCACATGAATGAAGATGTGAAAAAACCATGAAGCTACATGCCTTGGAAGACCATGTGCAAGGCAAGAGCCATGCGATGTGTAGTCAATGATAAAAAAATTGCAACCCACAAATCACAAAGGGAGCACGTGGTATAAAAATCAATACTAGTTAGACCTAACTCATGGTTGAGGGGGTTCTATAAAAATGTGCATAACCGTGAGTGCATGAAGGTGCAAGAAGGGAGAGGACTAAATGGAGTTTTGAACTTGTAATAACATGTTGCAAATGGTTTTTAAGGCCTCAATCCCACATACAAAGTGGATAGCCTAATGCCAAGGCCTATAAGGCTTAGATGGAAGAGACTTAAAATACCTTTTGGGATGAGGCTCCTAGAAATGGCTAGATGGTTGAGGGTTGGAGCACCCTTAGTATACGGATCAACCAAATAAAACCATTGGTTGAAATGCCAATAGAAGGATAAGCTAAATGTATGACAAGGGTGAGAAGGGGATGGAGAGATGGCTAAAAGGGGGAAGAAAAGAGGGAAGGGGGATGTCTAAAAGGGAGAAAAGAGGGGAGAAAGATGGGAAAGGGGGATGTTAAGGGAGAGAGAAGGGAGAAAAGAGGGGAGAAAAGAAGGGAAAGGGGGAGGTTAAAAGGGGGAAGAAAATAGCATACAAAAATGATAGCAAAAGTGAGAGAGAGAGGAGTGCACACAATATAGCTACTTGAACACTAAGTTGTATTGAATGTGAACATGAAGATATACATGTGAACCACTTAGGGTTAGGGTTAAAGTATGCCCCTAATGCCCTAGAGGTATGGTGCAATTTACACCATTCTCAACACCCCCTCTTTAATTGCATTGGGTAAGTAGATGGTGTATGTACACGACCTTTTTGTGTTTTGTGCATATTATAGCATCCAAAACTAGAAAAGAAAACGAAAAAGAAATCAGAGTAATGTGTGCGTATGTGAGCACAGTGACTACGTAGCGAAAGCATGTACAATGAGTACAACTTATGTGGTCCTGTACAAGATGTGCATTTGCCCCTCGTAAGTTGTGGGGTCATCCTTGTGAAGATAGTGGGAGAGAGGGAAGGAGTCTCACTTACGGCTTTCTCACATGCACAAATGGGGGAATACACACAAAGGTGGAGGTTGAAAACAGTTTTCCTCTTCTTAGTTGTGAAAGCCAAAAGAACTCAAGTACAAAAAAATAGAAGAACCCTATATGTGGGTCTCAAACCAAACTCAACTAACTAAGGTGGCATACTAACTGAGCCACGAACTAGTGTAGATAAGGATAGTTGTCATCCAGCTATTATTTGTGGGCGGTGTACCAACCGCATCTCCAGCTAACAAGTCGGTGACATAAATGCACAACAGTCACCCTGGCATATCGCGAGTGGAGCTCGATATCTCAACACTCCCCCTCGAGCTCAATCCCAAATCCTGCACACCAAGCAGGTCTCTGAACTTGCGCAGCTTCTCTGCGCCCAATGCTTTCGTGAATATGTCAGCTACCTGATCCTCTGTGCTGACATAAACTAGATCAATAAGACCTAGTAAAACCTTCTCCCGCACATAGTGATAATGCACCTTAATGTGCTTTGTTCTAGCATGAAAGACTGGGTCCTTTGCCAAATGTATACTGCTCATGTTGTCACAATAAATGACAACCGGCCCATCTGTAGACTGATGCATATCATAAAGTAGCTTATGCAACCAAACTTCCTCACATGCAACCATTGCTGCACCCCTGTACTCAGCCTCTGTGCTCGACGAGGCAACTGTAGGCTGTTTCTTGCTGCTCCAAGTGACTGCAGCACTCCCAAAAGAGAACACATATCCACTGGTAGATCGTCTATCTGAAATGCTACCAGCCCAATCAGCATCAGTGTATCCATGCAACTGTATCTGAACCCCAGCCTCATAAAATAGTCCATACTGCAATGTGGACTTCACATACCTGAGTATGCATCTAGCCGCATCCAAATGCGGTTTCCTTGGAGCCTGCATAAACTGACTTACCAACCCAACAGCATAGCTCAAATCTGGCCTAGTAATAGTCATGTAAATCAAACTTCCTACTATGTGTCTGTACATAGTAGGGTCCTCCAGAAGCTCACCTGCATCTGCGCTCAGCTTCACATTCTGCTCCAAAGGAACTGAAATAGGCTTACAGCCTGTCATCCCATATTTGGACAGCATGTCCAATCCATACTGCCTCTCCAAGAGCTGTATCCCACTTCGTGATCTAATCACCTCAATGCCCAAGAAATAACGCAGCTCTCCCAAATCCTTCATCTCAAACTTCTGCCTCAATAGCATTTTCACATGAAGGATATCTTCATCACTATCACCTGTGATGATCAAATCATCAACATAAATGACTAGCAGCATAATCCCTTTCTTTGTTTTTCTCACATAGAGTAAGAAATCTGCCTTGGAAATCTGAAAGCCAATAGTAACAAGATACTATCCTATCTTGTCAGACCATGCTCTAGGTGCTTGCTTCAAGCCATACAAGGCTTTCTTCAACCTGCAAACAAACTCGGGATGAATAGCATGAACATAACCTGCTGGCTGCTCCATAAAGACCTCTTCTTGCAAATCACCATGCAAGAAGGCATTCTTTACATCCATCTGATGTAAAGACCATCCCTTTGATGCAGCCATAGCAATGGCTGCTCTTACGGTTGCCATCCTTACAACCGGGCTAAAAGTTTCTTCATAATCAATGCCATATGTCTATGCATACCCCTTGACAACTAATCTTGCCTTGTATTCATTCACAGAACCATCTGCATTGTGCTTGATCTTATAAACCCACTTACAACCAATTGCATTCTTGCCTTTAGGCAAAGGCACCAATTCCCATGTAGCATTAGCATCCAAGGCATCCATTTCTTCATCCATGGCTTTCTCCCATTTTTCATTTCCCATGGCTTGCTCAAAAGAAGTGGGTTCTGGTTCCTGTATCACTTTGACCATATAGGCATAGTGAATGGCTATAAATCCATCATATTTTAGCCTATCCACAGGATACCTAACCCTGGTAGACCTGCGCAAAATAGGCTCACTTCCAGGTGCTCTCAAAACATCCCTGGTCTTCCTTACTCCAGGTGTAACAACAGAAGGAATACCCAACTCATCATCAATGCTCTGTTCAGAGCCACTGGATTCACCATCCACACAAGAGTGACCTGCATTCACATCATACATGAGTTGATCTACCTTCTCTTTTCCTTTTCGTGATACTTGCATACCACTCTCTGCATTGCTTTGAGGGGATTCTCCTGATCTCAATCTGCCTGTCCATGGCGAAGTATGTGAACCTGGTAGAGGACACTCCAGGTCCACTGATATTTTGTGATTGCTGTTGTGCATTCTGTGTAGCATTACCATTTTGTGCATTTACATCAATCATCACGTAAACATCCTGCCCTTCTTCTTTCCTTTTGCTATCAAGCGACCATTATTTTTCATATCCTCAACAAAGCATCCATAAGGATTAAATCTAACCTGCAAGCCCTGCTCAACCATTTGACCAACAGAAACCAGGTTCTTGGTGATGTTCGGGACATGAAATACATCAGACAAGTATTTCTTTTTCCCATCCTGCATAGACAAAGGAATTTTGCCAATCTGCACAATAGGATGTGCAATATCATCACCAGTCTCCACAAATCCTGGTTTTTCCATTTTTCTTGCATCCTGCATCCATTCAGCATGACCTGTCATGTGGTTTGACACACCCGAGTCAACATACCACACATCATTGCTTTCTTTTGCACTTGTTACAGAATTTGTCATATGCTGCACCATAAACAAATGCTCATTTCTGTCATCACCCTGTCTACTAGAGGATGCATAATTGCCTTGTTGCAATTTTCCATTCATAATGTCATTCTGCTTTTTATAGCAGTCCTTAGCCATATGACCCATTTTGCCACAATAGTAGCATTCAATATTGCTGTTTGCATTTTGGCCTCTCTGCCATCCACCACGGCCTCTTTGACTCCCCCTGCCTCTAGAGTTACCACGTCCTCCTGCATAGGACTGGTTTTCTTGCGTTTGCTGCATATTCTGATTTCTAACGGCCTATCGGCCTCCTCTACCTCTGCCTCTACCTCTGCCAGCATTTGAGTAGAAGACAGTTTCTTTTGAAGTTCCTGCTGAAGAAGATGCACCCCCATTTCTTTGCTCTTCGGAAATTAGAAGAGCAATCAACTCCTCAAAATCAGGAAATTTTTCACGAACGGCAATGGATGTCCGGAACTGTGCATAATCCTTTCCTAGACCATTCAAGGTCACAGAGACCAAATCGTCATCATCCACTGGTGACCCAATGGAAGCAAGTGCATCTGCAATTTTATTCACTTTCATGTGGTAGTCATTTATGCTCAAATTTTCTCTCTGCACATTGTGCAACTCCTGTTTGAGTTGCATTTTCCTGGCTTGCATATTTGTGCTGTACATTTTTGCCAAATTATCCCATGCCTCCTTTGGTGTATTTGCATCCTGAATATGCACAATCATGGAGTCCGAAATACTGATAGACAGCCAGTACATAACTTTCCTGGCTCTCTCATGCCATCCTTTAAATGCCTGCATTTCCTGTTGACTGGGAACATTAGGAAGAACAGGTTCTTCTTCATTTCCTGTAATGAATTCCCAATAGCCTTTTCCCATCAAGAAATTCGTCATTCTAAACTTCCATGCCTGGAAGTTGTTCTTGTCAAGCTTTTCAGTGACAATCTGTGAAAGAGAATCAGATGCCATTACAGAACACTGCAAAATATTCTGTCACTGCAAAAACACAGCTTTTTGCCTCACACGGGCAGATCTGCAAAACTGACGAAAGTGGTATTTCACCACACAGTCACTTCCTAGTGACGATTTTGCATCAACAGGCAACAAGCATGAATCTGCAACTCCCAATATCTATGCACACAGGCATACGATGCAATTTGTGTGGCAACTTTTCACCGACCCGCAGAACAGTGGTCGCATAGCAAAAACAGGGCCTTTTTCTGAGTGCCTGCGGAGAACTTCTGTCTCCAAAACGGGCCCCGAAATGACCTCGAATCAGAAATATTGCGCTCTCACCACACCGCGAAGGGCGTCTCAATCTGAGACAGTGCACTCTTGCACTTCTGGCTGTGCTACCTGCAGAGATTTGCTCCCAAACTCGAAATAGGAAAGCAACACTGGTCCTCTTACCAGGACACCACGAACTTGGCTTGCTTCCTTGAGCTCCTTACCACGAACAAGGCTCTGATACCATGTGAAGATAGTGGGAGAGAGGGAAGGAGTCTCACTTACGGCTTTCTCACATGCACAAATGGGGGAATACACACAAAGGTGGAGGCTGAAAACAGTTTTCCTCTTCTTAGTTGTGAAAGCCAAAAGAACTCAAGTACAAAAAAATAGAACCCTATATGTGGGTCTCAAACCAAACTCAACTAACTAAGGTGGCATACTAACTGAGCCACGAACTAGTGTAGATAAGGATAGCTGTCATCCAGCTATTATTTGTGGGCGGTGTACCAACCGCATCTCCAGCTAACAAGTCGGTGACATAAATGCACAACAGTCACCCTGGCATATCGCGAGTGGAGCTCGATATCTCAACAATCCTTCTCCTTTGGGAACAAAGCCCTAAAAATAAGTGAAAGGGAAGAGGAAGGAAGTATGCAAATAGTAAAGTCCACTTGGATCAAAGACTGGTGGTCAATCAAAAGATGATGGCATGAAGAACTATGTGTATGGTTGCGTGCTGAACATGTCAAGGCTAACATGTCATAAGTCACCATGGACTGTGCAATTGCTTTGTAGAGGAGGCATCTGGATGTTAGGCTAGTTGATGTAGAGATGGAGAAGAAACCCAATAGGTTGTGACACACGAAGGTGTCATCGACCCAAAAGAGCTAATAGCAATGTCGGATGTATGTTGTAGTAGCATAATCTCTGTTGAATGATGCAAGATCATAAAAGATTGCATAATCGGTGAGGATAGAGTGATCAAAGGGCTACATAAAAGCTAAGGCCGAAGGTGCAGGTGTGATACACTGATGTGCTAATGAAGAGGCCCACAAAAAGCCTCAAGGTATGGCAACCAATCAAACCTGTATGCTCAACTTTCATGAGCTGAGGATTTTCTGATGTGTGCATAGCTAAACATCCATTGGCATGGAATGCAGCATCTGTCAGAGGCTTGTCAAGAAGGATGTGATAGTATAAAGGCCTATAAGCCTTAAATAAGATTGTAAATGCATAAGATTTCCATGAGGCATATGCGGTGTTGAATGCTGATGTAGGATTGATCTGTAGTCCTCGATTCAACCACTAATCAGCATCAAGTATGGAATGTGAGTCTCCGTAGGTTGCACTATGGCTGAACCTAATGATGTCCACTACACTAGGGCAAGAACGCATTGATGTATAGGTATCCTTGTGCTGAGGAATGATCTATTGATGGAAAGTGGTGACAACTTTTTTTTTCAAAGAGGAGTCTTTTATATTAAAAAGTCAAAGTGAACTGTTATAGTAAATACAACTGCTCCTTTCAAAAACTGCAAGACCATTACTGCTTAGAGAATCTAGTATTCTTCCTTTAGGACAGACATGCCAGGACGAAAGGTAATAGATATAACAATAGTATTAGAAGATCGGTTTGTCTGCTATGTGTTTCTTAGCCCTGCATTGCATTGGGGTTCACCCTGTCTCTGAGGCATTTCTTGAGCTAAAGCGTTGAGCAACTGTTGGCTCCACAAGTTATTCTCATTCTGAACTCTGAAGGTAACACTTCTTGGAGCGATTTGGGCCATAGGTTGCTTGCACTGCATGTATGAGATGCTTCCTTCTGGTGAGATAGGAGAGGGGGTTGGTGCATTTGTTACAATTGATAGAGGGGCCACGGTTGGTTCCATGGGGAGGGGAGACGTCTCCTAAAGCTTATGTACATAGGTTGCCATGAGGTCTCATGCTTTTTGCATGAGCTGATCGTGTTGGTTAGTGAGTGCTTGCTCCTTTTCAAGACCCGCCTTAAACTCGTTCATCATCCTATCAAGTGCCTCCCAATTTTTCTTTGTTCCTACGCTCAACCACCACGTTAGTAAGATGAGAGAAGAATCAATGATATCATTTCAAAAAATAATAGAACATCTCTGAATCCATAACAGCCAAAGCACTTGCACTCGTACTACTTGCCAGTGTCCCAGTGCTGCTTTGGATGGGGTGTCTCCCAAGAGAGCAGATATGCATAATGCATAGGGACACCCATTATTTGGCTTCTCATAAGGTTCTAGACGTTGGTTGAGTGCCCATAGTTCATGAAAAGTTGAGGAATATCCTTTGTCTCCCTTTTGCATCATGCACACTTCCCATTCCCACATCCAATTCTTCAGGTTTTCCTCATTGTCCAGATTTCCTTGTGCACAATGAGCCATAGCAAGCATGATTCTCTTTTTGGGATTGCCTTATCCCACATCTTTTCAAACCTCCTTTCCCACTTTGCCACCATCCCGTCTATCCATTTTTGGTTGAGATGTGCAACTAGTGTTCCTGTTAGTGCTCCTAAATGATGGGTAGAGCTGGTTTTGCCTTGCCTATCTAAATTCTCTGATCAAAGGCTTGGCCCTTCCTCCCATCCATGCTAGAGATTCCACATCCCACAAATTATGTCACTCCTTGATTAGGATGGCATCGAACCAGTTTAGTATGGATTCTGTCGCTACCTCCTCATCACTCTTCAACATTCTTTTTGCTCCTGTCCCAAAGCCCCTGCAAACATCTAATTCCTTTTTTGTTGAGATGGAGGGCCCCGAAACGTTCGTCTGTGGGGATGAATCCCAGGATTACCGAGAACCAAATAGAGTCCCGACTATCGAAGGTTCCTGTTTTTCTTGAGAAACGCTTCCAAAGGAGATGTGGCTTGAGAAGCTCTCAAGCTTTCCACATCGCCTTCCATAATTCAAATCCTTTAGCCACAAAGTGTTACCTAGT
Organism: Dipteris shenzhenensis; assembly: GCF_047967505.1. Lineage (NCBI taxonomy): Eukaryota > Viridiplantae > Streptophyta > Polypodiopsida > Gleicheniales > Dipteridaceae > Dipteris > Dipteris shenzhenensis. The sequence continues at coordinate 8,676,590 of NC_141596.1, read as the reverse complement.
GAAGACTACTGTGCCTTTAGGGAGAACTTTCCAATGCTTGCATCTAGCAGGTTTGATTTTTTTGATGTTTTTCCTCACCAGAAAGGCCCAGTTAGTCTGGGGTGCCTCAAAGGTCTTTATGATCCACTGTGTCATGAATCTTGCTGCCACTAACATTTCCATGTTTACTATGCCCAACCCTCCTTTCTCTTTGGACATTGTGCAAAATCTCCATTGAACCTTAGCCATCTTTCTTTGCCCCATGTCACCTCCCCATAGGAAAGTTCTAAAGAGTTAATCTGATTGAGTGTTTTCTTTGAGGGGAACTAGCAAGAAATAAAGTATATTACTGAAGGCTAGGTATAGTGATTTAGTACAAACTTTCTCTTAGCAAGTGTGGGCCAAAGACCCTGCCATTTTGAGATCCTCTCTTTGATTTTTTAAATGACCCATTCCCACCTAATTTTGTTTTGTGCATCTGAAGCCCATTGGGATTTTGAGCAACCTGAAAACCTCACCTTCTTTAATTACTTTGCCTTTTCACATCCTCTTTCTCCCCTCTCTCCCTCTCTCTTATTTCCTCTCGTTTCTGTCTTGTTTCCTCTCATCCTGTCTTATTTCCTCTCTTTCCTCTCTTTTCTCCTCTTTTTTCCCTTCTCTTTTCCTCTCTTTTTCTATCTTCTCTTACTTTCTCTCTTCTCCCCTCTCTTCTCCTCTCTTCTCTTATTTCCTCCTTTTCCTTTCCTCTTTTCCCCTCTCTTTTCCTCTCTTCTCCTCGCTTCTCTTATTTCCTCTCTTTTCCTCTCTTTCTCCCCTTTCTTTTCCTCTCTTTCCCTTTCTTTTCCTCTCTTCTCTTATTTCCTCTCTTTTCTCTCTTTTCCCTCCCTCTTTTCCCCTCTCTTTTCCATCTTTTTCTCCTCTCTTTTCCCTCCCTCTTTCTCTCTTTTCCCTCTTTCTCCCCTCTCCTTTCCTCTTCCATCCTCTCTTTTCCCTTTCTCCTCTACTTTTCCCTTTCTCTTATTTTCACATCCTCTTTATCCCCCCTCTTTTCTCTCTTTTTTCACTCTCTTTTCTCTCTTTGGTGTGTTTGTGCATGCAAGCTTGGTATGTAGAGAATGTCTTTTGCCATTGCCTAGGTCGAGCCTAGGTCATGGTGGATAGATCAGATGTGCATGCCTACTATAGCTATCTACAATGAGAAAGTAGATGCTATAGCTCAATTTTCCATTTGGGCAAAAATTGCAAAAGACAAAGAGCTCAAATTGAAGAAGACCACTGGCTGCAACAAGGAAAAGGAGCTTGAAGGGAGGAACCAACCCCCATCAAGAAAGGAGTAGGAAGGGCCGAGCCTGCAACCAGGAAGCTTAAAGCAAGGAAAGAGGAAGTGACATGAAGGGAGTGGCCGGGCCTTAGAAGGAAGGAACTAGACCCCTTTACAAATGTTTGTGATATAGTAGGCCAGGATCAGTTCTGCAAAAGATAGCCAAAATCAGAAAGAAGATACAAAAGCAAGAGATGCAATTGCCATTAAATGACTCGCCCAAGGTTCTAGAAAATTCAAATGGAGATCCTCCAACTTTTGACGCCCAAAAAGGTATGCAAGATGCCGCAAATATTTCAATTGGGTAGGTGGAGATAAATGTTTTGTTTGTGGCAAAAGAGGACATTTTGCAAATCAAAGTCCCCAAAAGACAGGCACAAAGCAAGAAAAGGAAATTAAAAGTTTTTGCTCGATTGCTCACTAGCCTGAAGCATGGGAGATAGTTTCACAAGCAAGAGATGCAATTGCCATTAAACGACTTGCCCAAGGTTCAGAAAAGGAGCAAGGAGGGCTAAGCCTACAATCAAGGAGATAAAAAATGCGACCTTCTCAAAGCAATGTGGAACCAACCCCATGAAGGAGAGGAGTCTTTGAGATGTAATCTATGTAATCTGTGTGTAATCTATTGAATTATTAATTTTCTCCAGAGTTTACTCAAGCAATGTATCTTTTTTAGGATAACACTTTGCATGAATGCAATTCTTTTAGTATAATTGCATTAGGATATTAATTGCCATTAGTGCGGTGGTTTGCTTCTATTATTATGAGGATATTAACTTAACTGCCACCAGTGAGATGGTTTGTCACTAGTATGGTGGTTGGTTGCACACTAGGAATATAACTGCCATAAGCACGGTGGTTTGCTTCTATTATTATTATTATTACAAGACAAGATGAACGACATACTATTCATTCATCTAGAAATTGTGGATTAGTTATGGGATTTCATATTTCTTGATGTAAGTGTAGTCGTTAAGATATATATATTGCATATATATACATATACATATATTATTATATGTATATGTATATATATGCAATATTATAATATTTCCAAAGTGACTGAAGTGACGTTTTCTCAGCTATGTGACTAGATAGTGTCCTTTGACAAGAAAAGGTCCATAATGTTAGATGAAATATTTTGATTAAACAACTAATGTGAGACAAAAGATTTTGATTAAATAGTCGAATGATGAGAGGTGGACATGTCAAGTTGTATGAAAGAAGAATGAGAAGGCCGGGCTCCATGAACTCTCTCCCTATTTAAGTGCAGTGCAGACACTACTAAGAGCCCATTATAAAATCTAGCCCCAAAACTATGTACATCAATCCACCTACTGCAAATCTATGGCATACCCAAAAGACATTGGAATGCTCATGTTCTATCTAAGAACAATGTTGGATGACCTCCTTGCAAAAATAGATCCAGAGATGAGGGAGGAAAATAGCTATAAGGACATGCTTCGTAACTAGATGTTTGATATGGAGGCAATATATAGGATGAATATTCAGTTCCATGTCTATCGTTTTTCCTATTCCTTTAAGATACTTGTCAAGCTCATGATGTATGTTTCCTTTGGAAGGACATGGCAGAGGCTCGACAATGTATAGAGCGAGAAGGATGAAGCGGATCCCCAATGAAAGGAGGAGTTGCTATGGTCATACAAGCAGGTAGAGAGTAGCAAGAAATTGGTGAGAAGAGTGTGTGTTGAGGTCTGTGATATTTTATCAGACTAGCCTAAAGAGCTAGGACATGCTCAAGGATGACCAATTGGCTATAAGCACTCGCAATATCATAGCCATCCCCAAAAAGAGGTAAGCTACTATATATCACTAAGTAGTGGCCAGTGGGTTCACTCGGAGGTTAATCATATTCTCACACTTGAAGCTTGCACCCGCTATGCACAATTTTTGAAGCCCAACAACATGAATAACCTCTTGTAACAGATGTTCGCTTGTAGTGGTAGTTCTGCAATGTGACACACACCCCTTCGCAGACAAATACTAACAGTCCTGTTAGATTGAGCATCTTATAAGACAGATCTAAGATCCCATTACACATCGATACCCAACTGAAATCGTCATAGGTGACTCTCTTCAAGGCCTCAAAACCTCTATAGAGGACGGGAAGTCAGGCCCATAATGCCTGTAATGCTTTCTTTGGCAAAACAAATGAGACGTTACTGCTACAAGGTTATAGTTCTGGTAGCAGCGACCAAGCTCCGTATTGGCAAGACCAAGGAAACGAAAGTTTTGGAGTCTCTTTTATCACATATCTCATCCATCATAGCTAACATGCTATGTCTATAACTTCGCAGCTCTCATTCACAAAAGTGTGACCACCTCACAATCCACACAAACCATCTAGAGTGACAAAAAAGAGTGGCAACCAGTGACTGCAAATCATGTATACATAGACCACTTTGCCATAACCAAAAAAACTTTTTGTGCAAGTATTGCATCTAGGTATCAAGTACCATAACTATACTTCATGAACCTTACATCACGCTATATGTCTATGTAGTAGCTTTCCCCAACAAGACCACACACCCAGGAAGCACAGCGAGTAACAATGGGAAGCATAGCGAGTTGAATGGTAACGTAAGAAATAGGAGCCAGGGATTTGCGACCTGATTATCTTGTTGGTAAGGGAAGTGCAAGAATCTTCTCTTACATTACCTTCTCTCTACTCCATAGTCTTTAAACTCCCCACCAATTGGTTCCTTCCTCCTTGCTTTCGAAATTCAATGTATGTAGTTGGGAACGTGTTAGGAGATGTGGAATCGTATTATCCATGCCAATATGCATATGGTGGTCCAATTCCCTTATTGAAGTTTTATATCCATATCTACCTAATAGGATACACCAAGGTCAAAGGACTCAAGGAACATTTTTTTCGACAAATGTTCCACATTTAAATCCAATAATCCTCTATTTCATACCTCATAAATATCCAATGCTGTGTGGCCATATTGGTCCAATACCAAGATACACTCCTTTTCATAATATTCCCCACAATCTAGGTGAACCTAGTGATTCCATGTATAGCACATCCCAAGATTGCAAGGATTCTATGTATAGCACATCCCAAGATTGCAAGGGCATGTGTAAAGTCAGAGGATGTCGTGTCTTGAAATATCTCTCAAGTGGAGATCTTTTTCCATCATAAAGGGCAACTGCCAATCCATTAGTGTCAAATTCAAGGTCCCCAATAAACCATTCATCAATTAGTCATCAAGGCCTTTAGTTGCTCTCAGATAGAAACATATACCATGTAGATAGTCATGTACACAAGCCTCCAAATAGAGACAAATTATAAACACATCCTAAGTACATTAGGTATGGTGGTCCAAGATCTCTTCCACCTCAAGGTGAATAAATCCAAGATCTCTCCCCCTCAAGGTGAATAACTCTAGGGGTCCTCAACATAGCATGTGGGCCATCATATACTTTCAAAAGGACTTCAATATGATCATATGTTTACATGGGCCATCAATGCATTGAAAAATCCAAAGTACACAAGGGTCCCTAAGGAGATTAATGTGTGTGTGTGTGTGTGTGTGTGAAAGAGAGAGAGAGTGAGTGAGAGAGAGCATGTACATCAATTTTTATATGAAAATTGGGTATTTTCTTGAAAGAGAGATATCACCATGAAGAACATCAGTGTCTTACATGAATATATAAATGCAATAAAGGATAATATAAACTCAGTATTATTATGCCATGCCTATATCAAGATTCACTAGGAGATGTGTGTTTCTATCATCTTGGTGAGGGAGCTTGGCAAGGGAAGGGGGGATTTTATGAAGAATCAAGAAAGAGGTCTAAAAACTGAATTAAGTGTGAAAAGTGACATTAAGTGTCCAAGCGAGAAGTTAAGGAAATGAAAAAGCAATTTTGAGGATAACCTAATATCGTTTGAGAGTTATGATATAAAGGACGTGAGAGTCAAAATGGGACAAGGCACCATGTGAGCTTTGTGAACTTCAAATCAATGCACAGGCAAAAGGACTGAGAGAGGATGTTGTTAACGAAAGGAGAGGAGCGAGAGCGAGAGGGGGAGGTAGTGATGCGGATGGCACAATTAATGAGAATGGGCAAGAGTGGCACGCATAGATGGAGAGCTCAAGTAATAGGCTCAAAGCAGGCACTAGCCCAATGATGGGGAGAGTGGAAAGAAAATGCTGCCAGTCTCAGTAGTAAGAGAGACAAGGCGGGTACGGGGGTTTTAATAGTCCTTGGGAGAATTAGTCAGTGTGCGGTTGAGAGCGCAGTGGCCATAAAATAGACAGTCGAGAGAGAAAGAGTGTGAGGGGGGGTTAGTTAAGGAGTGTCATTTGGTTAGTGAGAGTAGGGACGTGTAGTTAGGGTAGTTAGGGAGTGTAGTTAAGGAGAAGTAGATTAGGGGGGAAATGCAAGGATTAGGGGAAAATATTCAAAGAATAAGGAATTAGATTAGGCAATAGGAGAGGGAATAAATTGGAAATAAGGAATTAGATTAGGCAATAGCAGAGTAGATAAATTGGAAAAGAGAGAAGGGGAAAGATTAGAGATGGAGAGGGTTGGAGGGGGGAAATTAGGAGAGAGCAGGGAGAAGGTTCAAGAGAGTGTGAGGGGGGCAATTTGAGAGAGAGAGAGAGAGAGAGAGAGAGAGAGAATAAATATAGAGAAAAACTAAAGAGAGGGGAAGGAAATTAAGGGGTAAAAATAGTGACAGTAGAGGTACGATGTGAAGGATTAGAGATAAGGTGTTAAAGGGAAAAATGTGTGTGTGTGTGTGTGTGTGTGTGTGTGTGTGTGTGTGTGTGTGTGTGTGTGTGTGTGTGTGTGTGTGTGTGTGTGTGTGTGTGTGTGTGTGTGTGTGTGTGTGTGTGTGTGTGTGTGTGTGTGTGTGAGTGTGTGTGTGTGTGTGTGTGTGTGTGTGTGTGTGTGTGTGTTTGACAAATATATATTAATAATTTTTAATAATACTGAGTTTGACAAAAATAATATTGAAAAAAGATGTCGAATCCTCAAGTAGTCCAGGTTTAGAGGTTGAGGTCCACTTACCTACCACCATCCAAATAAACTAGGTGTTAGAACATCATAGTTATGTTTGGGTAGACAAGTAATGCATGTTTTCCCAAGCTTGTTATCACTTTACCTAGGAATATAGACAACCATATGGATTCTTAGATAATTTAAAAAAATTTAAGCCACGAGTGAAGTTTAAGTCACAAGTGGAATAAGGAGTGAATGAGTGATTTCATGGGGGGTACATAAAAGAATAATTCATAGTTGGGAAAGTATACATGTGTGTGTGTGTGTGTGTGTGTGTGTGTTTAGATTAAAAAGTCCCATCAATGATTGAGCCATACAATTAATTCCATCAATTGGATAAAAAGTTAAAAAAGGAAAACATATAAGGAAAAAATGTTTAAGACATCTAAGTTGAAAAATGCAACTAAAGTTTGCAAAAATTTTGATCAAATTAAGAAATTTTAATAATATTGAGTTTGACAAACATAATATTGAAAAACGATGTCAAATCCTCAGGCAGTCTAGGTTTCGAGGTCAGGGTCCACTTACCTAATACTGCAACCATCCAAACAAACTAGGTGTTAGAACATCATAGTTACGTTTTGGTAGACAGGTAATGCATGTTTTCCCCGGCTTGTTATCGCTTTGCCTAGGAATATAGACACCCATAAGGATTATTAAATAATTGAAAAAAAAACAATTTAGCCACAAGTGAAGTTTAAGTCACAAGTGGAGCAAGGAGCAAATGAGTGCATGGGTTAAGAATGGATTACAAGAGGTATGGGATGATTAAAAAGAAAGTGTAAAGGGAAGATTTCAAGGGGGTACATAAAAGAATAATTCATAGTTAGGGAAGTATTCATGTGAGTGTGTGTGTGTGTGTGTGTTCGTGTGTAAAGAAATAAGTGTCTGTGTGTGTGAGATACATTTACTAATCAAATTTATTTTGTGTGTGTGTGTGTGTGTGTGTGTGTGGCCTACCTCCAACCTAGAGGGTAAGACCACATGGTGGGGAGTAAGCCCACCATGTAGAACTTACTCCCCACCTACTGATAATAAGTGAATAAAAGTGGATCTATATGATAAGTGTCAAAATGAAAAAATATGATACTAAAAATTTGGAATAAAAGCGGTAGGTATAGGAGTTAGTTTTGGGGGGAAAGCCGGGGAGAAGGGGGGAAAAATACCTTAGATATTGAAACCGGGATACTTAGAGAAAAAAAGAAAGAATCAAAACAAGTACTAAGTGGGGTTAGTGTGTGTGTGTGTGTGTGTGTGTGTGTGTGTGTGTGTGTGTGTGTGTGTGTGTGTGTGTGTGTGTGTGAGAGAGAGAGAGAGAGAGAGATCATGCACATCAATTTTGATATGAAAAGTGAGGGTTTTCTTGAAAGAGAGATATCATCATGAAGCACATCAGTTCTCTACATGAATATATAAGTGCAATGAAGGATGATAGGAGCTTGGTCTTATTATGTCAATCCTATATTAGGATTCATTAGGAGATATGTGTTCCTATCATCTTGATCAAACAAGGTTTTAGTGACCAAAATTATGACCAATGTTTGAGTTTGATGTTAGAGAAGATTAGCAAAGTATGAAATGTATAAAAGTTTGTAAATTCTCACTAATATGCAAAATGTTGAATGTTCTTAGATAAGTTAGAATCTATGTTTAGGATGATTCCTTTAATGAAATTTACTAAGCCCAACTAAAGTGGGTGGGATCTACAACATTTCTATAAGGAGCTCAATTGAATAGTTTGGCTAATATAAGTAAGCCCTTTAGCAAAATTTTGGTAGCCATGAATGTTAAACAAGAGCTTTGTTCCAAAACCAAAAACTATTCTAGAATATCAATATGTCTTTGTTGATGAATGGGAGTGGCATGCTCTACCTTATAGAAGCCATCCTTCTTATAGTGACTAGAGAGAACTCTAAGCATGCTAGAAGTTATTTATGGGTGTTCAACAGTATAACAAGACTTGAAACCATATTGCTTCCATTTAAACTCATGATAGTAGCCTTTGTTGTCCATGATGTTAGAATTCTTATACTTAACACATGAGGTACATTTCACATTTTTATTACACAAGTTATTTGTGTTGGAGTCCATGCTCATCCTCCATGGTGCCTATTTTCCATATATGGCTTTACCTATTTTGAAATGGTTGCATTGAAATATGCATGGGTTGTAGATCTATGGAAATTTTACTCAAACTTTGTGATAGAACATAACTAAATCTCGTACCAAAGGAAAAAAATAAGAGTGAATATTCATTGATTGGCTATTTTTATGGGTCCTCTTGAGAATCCATTGCTAGTTATGTAGGCATTTCCCCCCCAAAAAAGTAAAAACATTCACCCAATTTGAGATTTTCTACTAATAAACATGAAAAGATATCCAAAATGCAAGGAAAGTAATGAAATTTTTGAAACTTAACTTAAAAGACCTTCTAACTAGAGCAAAAAAATAAAATCTAACCCTCCTCTACAAATTAAGTTTAGCTCCTCTCTTGTTAGCTAGCCTTCTCTTACTTATTTCCCAATGTAGTACAATTTAAGCTCTAATTCTCATGTCCAATCTAATAGCATCTTTGCCTGTCTTGAACCTTCAGCTTTAAATTTAAAACATATATTTTGGGATTAGTTAGCTCATTAATTTACCAACTGAGTATTGAAGTATGAGGGTCAATTCCCCACCTATGAGGCCCCAAATTAGGAAGGCAAAAGGGGCTTTATAGATTTATGTGTATGGGTATAGATCTAGTGCCACATTAGCACATGTAGGGGGGCTAAATGAAATTCCCTCGTGCACAACAAGCTAGCTGCCACAATATTGGTAGCCCATGTGTTAGTCATCCTCGAGTTGATTTTAGGGTAGCCACATGTAGGGCACATGGGCCAACCTGGTTAGCAATTAGGGACAATAATAAGACCTATTTTAGGGATAACAATAGGGCTAAAATATGCTCATGTATGTAGGCCATGTGATGTGTAGAAAGACTCAACATAAGGTGCCTACCTAGTGCTTACAAAAGTACTGCATAATTTGGCTTGAAATGTTGAATACAATCATCAATCACAATCTAAGATATCGACATCCTATAGGATTGTTTGGAAATAGGCCCAAATTAGGTCAAGGAAAGGGCTATGTCAACCCTATATTGGTTGCTTAATCAATTGGCCAAGCTTGCTAATCGTGGGGTACTTCAGCCCCTAGTGCCTTGAGCATGATAAAGTGCAAGCCAACACTTTGTTGTAAAGAGTAGTGGGTCTCTATGAGAAACTATCAAATCTTGTTGTAGAGGCACATTGTAGTTTAGGAGTCATCAACATCATACTAGCCAAGTGTATCATATAATCATTGTAATAACTTAATGTTGGTAGGTTTTGTGCTTGGACATTTAAGTGAGATAAAATACCTTGGCATATCTTGCACATAGATAACTTGTGCGTGTAGCTAGTTGTCGATGCAAGGTTATTAGTATTCTAATAGTGTGTTTGAGTTGAGACATGTTCTTACGTGTGTTTTTGAACATGGTATTAGATGACTTGTGTTTATAGTTGGTGATTAACATAAGGTCATTGGTGTCCTAACACCATATTTGATATTGAGATGTCTGCTTAGGTATGTTTTTCAACATGAGATTAGAGCCAAGGAACTCCCAAGGAACCAAAGGAAGACATGGCTGTATGAGGATTAGGGTAGTTAGAATGCCAAGGGATTTGGGAACTTTAAGTTCAAAAAGCTTCTTGGTAGGCCAAGAGCCATGGGGAGTTCTTAAAGAGCTATCATAATAGTCATATAGGGGGCATGTAGTGATGAGGAGCCATCTCAACATCATGTGTTATCATATGTGCATAGCACTAACACATAGAGTGCTAAAAAGGAAAAGGTTGGAAACCCTAACCCTAACCCTAAAGGGGTTTGTATATATTCATCATTTTCAACCAATATAGTGTACAGGTTAGCCATTTCTGGTGTGCTCTCTAGCTATGCCCTCTCTCCTCATATCCACTCTTCTCCTCTCCTCTCTCCAAATGGTTTCAAAGCTTCCTTGCCTTCTAATGAGGCATCGTCGTGATCCTTGAGGGCATAAGAGTGATTGAGAGATTGAGAGGTTTGCATCTTTCATTCCATTGATGAAAGCCTTCTATTCTTCACTTCCGTGAGAGAAAAAATTTTGCTCATTTCTTGAGTGAGATTCCTAAGAGATTTTCATCCATTTAAATTCATTTTATCTTTAGAGATTTGTTGAGAGATCTTTGAGTTTAATCTCTTTTTTTTCTTTCCATGAAAAGTTTTTAACATGACAATATTTCCTAGAGCCATATTTTAGTTGATCTAAGACTTGTCTCAAGACAAGCCTAAAACTATTTTGATTTCAGTAATAGAAACCCCTGTTTCAAATAACGTTGACCTTGGTGGGAATAAAATTTTGAAAGGTATAAACATCATTTTATTATAAGCAATGAGAACATTTAAAGTTATATTTTTATTAGAAACGAGTTATGCTTAACTATCAATGTATGATTTTGTAACTTGTTCTAGAAGGTCTAAAACTTGGATATGCATGCTTTAAACTTCCATTAGAATTTATTTTTGAGCTTTTGAATGGATTCTAATTTTTGATAGTCAATGATTGTAAATTCTTTTATTAAATTTTTATATATCAATGCATTTGCATCAAGTTTGTTCATGAATTATGATCATAATTCTATCCATAAGGAATGTTGATAGGTCCATACTCTTAACATACATACAGCCAAACAATACGTTACTTGACTCTACATTTACTTCTTGATAAGTTGTCTAAACTCCCCCTCTAGTTGGAAAACGTTGAAACCCTTGTGAAAGCCATTTTGATTTGGAACTGAGCTATTTTAGGTAATGTTACATGAGTCTCATGGTTACATTACTAATGACAGCTTGTTGTAACATAGCACTAAGCAATGAAAATGTGAGTTAAGTATTTATGAAATCTATTGAAGTTGATAGAGAGCACAACTAATGTCACTAGATTGCTTAGCACCCTTTTCTTTACAAGAGGTTCCAATATTAGCTACTAGTTTTAGTGCAAAACATTGCACTACGAAGGGCAATGATGTATGGGTATGTATATGGCATGCTTGAAATTCCATTAAAATCCACATTAAATGGCAAGTAAAAGGAGATTTCATGGTTGTTAACAATCTTTAATTTTCCACCCTTCATAGAGAAGACCACCTAACTAAGGAAGAGCTCCCCCATAGATTGTTTAACAAAGATATTCTAACTTGGGGGTGTTGGAATATGAAGCCAAAGTGAGTCTAAAATGAGTGTTCTAGGTGGTCTAGGTGTGGTTTTATAGTCTAGTGAGTCCTAGACATGACATGTGCCATATTGGGAGATATCCCATAGACATTGTGACTTTCTAGAGTCTAGTAGCACACTATATAGTGTTGTACTTGTCTATTGTCTAAAATATTAGTCAACATCACGCTCTTTGGTATCATGTGAGTACTTGTCCATTGCTTTCATTTTCTTTCCATTTCATTTCCATTATGCTTGTTATCTTTCCTTTCCATTTCTAGTGTTAGCTTGCTTCTCTCCCTACCACTATGATCTTTCATGTGGTATCAGAGCCATGTTCCTAGCCCTGCTCTCTCTTTCCCTTTCCCTTCCAAGAGGTTGAGGTGAGGGAAGCCAATGAAGCTACTCTACCTCCTCCTTCTTTGAAGGCTGCCCGCTTCTCTCCTTCCTTGAGCTCTCTTCTCCATGCCATGATGTGCCACCTCTCTTCTCCTTCCTTCAACTACATCTTTCTGTGACCTGCAGATGATGTGATGCTTCTATCTGGATCTAAAGTAGAACCACAGCTTTGTGTCTTCAGCAAAGTTGTAGAGGATCTTGAGTACTACAAATTTTGTTTTTACATCATTGCAATCTGAGTTTTTTGTGAAAAGTTTTTACATCATTGCAATCTGAGTTTTTTGTGAAAAGTTACAGCCCTTGCAAGAAGTGACAAAATTTATTTCTATGCACGAATTTTGTTCTGCAGCTCAATGATTTGACAGCCAAGCATGACGCAACCATCTCAATGTGGAGCTCTCCATCCTCTTCATTGTTGACCTCTACTCCAGCCCGCCATTTGCTCCTTTTGCCCGACATTCTCTTGGAGCTGTTGCTTGCAAGTTGGTGCCCGTATTTTGCCCATCATCTCTTGGAGCTACTGTCCTTCTACATCTGTCTACCATGAAGAAGTTCTAGACTTGCTCCAACTCATGAAGAACTTATCACGATGATATTTTCATAGTTACACTTGCCCATACCCGAGGTGAATCTCCACGTCTACTATTGCATTAGAAGTGAAGATGCTTCCAGCATGATGTAAGCACTCCATCACTACTTTGACACATTACACTATAGTGACTTCTCTAATTAGTGCATTGCTTCAAGCTTGATGTGAGTCCCAATTACTCCTTGACTTCTTCGATCACCTCTTCGAGTGCTTGTGGTACTCGTGGTACACATTGATTGGCTCTTCAAAGTGCTCGTGACACCTCCTGCCTCTACTTTGACATCAGTAACTCTCCCTTAGCCATTTTGAGAGTCACTATGTATTAAGAAAAAACAAGAAGAGAGATATAGGAAGCAACCAGGAGGGAGCAATAGTCTCCTCTACAATCAGCTCATATTCACCCCACACAATAATACAATTGAACACTATTAAGGTCACACCCATACATAGTAGATAAGAACTAACTATGGTTGAGTCAGTGTGACTCACCTTACTCACCTACTCACACAATAGGAACAATAATCGAGAGCTTGATTCCCAACACTCCCCCTCAAGCTCAAGTAGGGAGCACAACACCAAGTAGCTCTCTAAAGTATGTAAACTTATCTCTACCCAATGACTTGGTAAAGATATCTGCAACCTGATCTTCAGCCTTCACATGTATGAGATCAATCTTCTTTGATAACACCATCTCTCTGATGAAATGATAGTGTACCTCAATATGCTTAGTTCTAGCATGATAAACCAAATTACTTGCCAACTGCACACTAATGTTATCACAATAAAGTTTGACTAGTTTTTCCACATGCAGTCCCAAATCCTGCAGAAGCTTCTGAAGCCAAGCAATCTCACATGCAGCCAATGCTGCACCTCTGTACTCTGCTTTTGTACTAGACAATGCCATTGTAGGTTGCTTTTTACTACTCCAACTCGCCACTACACTACCAAGGCTGAATGCATAACCATTGGTGGATCTCCTATCATAGGCACATCCTGCCCAATCTGCATCTATGTATCCAACTAGTTCTATATCCTTTCCATACTCATAGAGAGTCCATACTGAATGTTGCCTTGACATAGCGCATAATCCTCCTCACTACATCCAAGTGAGGCTTCCGTGGCTTTTGCATAAACTGACTAATGAGTCCCACAACATATATTAAATCAAGCCTAGTAATAGTCAGATAAATCAAGCTTCCAACCATCTGCCTATACATGGTAATGTCATCAATCTCATCTCCAGAATCAGCCATCATCTTCAAGTTTTGATCCAAGGGGATATCCATTGGTTTGCAATCCTTCATGCCAAACCTCTCCAGCATATTCAAGGCATACTGCCTCTGCATAAGCCAAATGCCACATCAAGTGTTCTCAACACCTCTATGCCAAGAAATAACTTCAAGTCCCCTAGATCCTTCATATCAAACTCCATTTTCAGCTTGCTCTTAATTTCAGCAATGCCATCATCATCACTACCAGTCAGAATTAGATCATCAACATAAATCACAATCACAACATATCCAGCAATTGTCTTCTTTGTGAACAGTGAATGCTCAGCCTTCCCAACTGCAAAACCAAGCTCTTGCAGGTATCTACTGATCCTTTCATTCCATGCTCTAGGTGCTTGCTTCAGCCCATAGAGAGCTTTCTTCAACCTACAAACATAGTTGGGATAGTCAGGGTGCACATAACCCTTGGGCTGAACCATATAGACTTCCTCCAAGAAGTCACCATTTAGGAAAGCATTCTTAACATCCATTTGTTGCAATTTCCAGCCATTTGCAGCAGCCAATGCTATGATAGTTCTCACAGTTGCCATCTTGGCAATAGGGATGAAAGTTTCTGCATAATCTAGCCCATACTGTTGTGCATACCCTTTGGCAACCAACCTTGCTTTATACCTTTCCACTAATCCATCAGACTTGCATTTTACTTTGTAGACCCATTTGCAACCAATAGGATTCTTGCCTTTAGGAAACTCCACCAAATCCCAAGTCTAATTAGTGGCAAGGGCATCCATCTCCTCATCCATGGCATTCTGCCAATGACCATGTTGCATAGCCTCACCAAAGATAGTTGGCTCAGTATGTCCCATAACTTTTATCATATATGCATAATGCCAAGTAGCATAACCACTATAAGTTCACCTGTCAATAGGATACCTGGCTCTCTGTGACCTTCTCACTGGAGTGCCTGACTCTCCTTGTTCATGAGGAGGTATGTACCTGCTTCCCTTGACTCCAAGTGTGGACACAGATGGACACAGATGGTATACCCAACTCACTATCCAAACTGTCACTACATGACAAATCATAGCCACAATTTGATGGCCCAGGGACATCATTTTCAGCTTGCAAAAGCACCTCAACAACCTTGGCTTTCCCTTTATCTCTCCCCCTCACTGACATAGGAGTGTCAGTGGAATTGCATAACCTGCCAGACCAAGGATTCACTGTAGTAGAACCAGTAGATGTAGGCCCATATATGGATGTACTAATTTGCTGATTTTTATCATATGCATGATGTGCAGATGCATCATTTGGAGCAACCATTTTCGGCTTGCCATACCAAGATTCCAGCTCATCAAAAACATCCCGACTCACCATAGTCTTCTTGTCGATGGGTTGTAGCGTTTGTAACCCTTTCGGTTCTGTGCATAGCCAATTAACACACATCTTTCAACTTTGGGATCCAACTTCCATCTCTTTTCATCTGGTATATGCACATATGCCAAACTACTAAACACTTTCAAATGACTGACATAAGGCTTCTGTCGATACAATTTCTCATATGGTGTGAGCATATGAATGCCAGTAGTAGGAGTGCGATTCAGCACATACACTGCAGTTGTAAGTGCTTCTGCACAATAATAATCAGGTAAGTTCTTTTCATTCAACATGTCTCTACCACATGAACCAATCACCCCATTATTACGTTCAGCCACTCCATTCTATTGTGGTGTATATGGGCATGTAAGCTCCCATCTAATCCCATGATAGGCCAAGAAGTCATCAAATTCATTTGACAGATATTCACCTCCATTATCTGATCTCAAGCATGTGATATATGACCCAAACTCCTTTTCAACAGGCAGGACCTCATCCTTATGTTTTAAAAAATGCAGCCATGTATACCGACTCAAATCATCAATAAATGTGACATAATATGATGAACCTCCCATCGAGGTAGTGTGTGCAGGACCGCAAACATCAGAGTGAATCAACTGCAAAGGTCTACTACTCTCCTGCAGATGCTTAGTGAATGGCAACCTTGATTGTTTTCCAAACTGGCATGCAGGACAAACATGCTCTAAAGCAGTATACTTGAACTTTGGTAGGCCAACAACAATGCCTTTATGCTGCATATTTTTCAGCTTCTGAATATTAATATGACCAATGCATTTGTGCCAAATTTCCAAATCAGAGACAACACCCATACCATGGGTAAACATAGCAACCTTTAGTTCCGACATGCCTGCATCTAAAGTAGACATTCTTCCTTGCCTTTTCCCTTTCGCAATCAACTTGTAGCCATTACCAAACTCCTCAATGAAGCATCCATCCTTATTAAACTGGACTTGTAAGTTCTACTCAGCCATTTGTCCAACAAACAACAAGTTCTTGGTGATTGAAGACACATGCAACACTTCATGCAGCTTCTTGGTCTGACCATCATGCATCACCAGAGGCATAACACCCTTGTGTGTAATGTCATGCTATGTATCATCTCCTGTGCAAACATAACCATGCACACCAGGAGTCATCTCATCAAACCACTCTCCATGTGATGTCATGTGATTAGATGCTCCCGAATCAATATACCATATATCAGTAGCCAAGTACCTCTACCATGAGAAGCACCTCTCCCCCTACCTCTAAAGGCTCCACCTCCTCTCTGAGGTGACTAACTAAGGGTTTTAGGGACATGCCTGCCATCACCTCTACCACAGAATGAACCTCTGTGTCATCCACCACGGCCTCTCTGATCAAAGTAGAACATTGCATCACTATTCCTTGAGCTACTGCCATTGGTATTCAACCTAGGCTTCACTTCCTCATGGATCAAAAGAGCAACCAGCTCATTGAAATCCGGCATATTCTGCCTCACAGAAATAGAAGTGTCAAATGACTTATATTCGGGACCAAGTCCATTCAGAGTGACTGCAACCATGTCATCATCATCCACAAAAGCATCAGTAGAAGCTTATTGATCAGCTATGGTTTTATTTCAGTCACGTACTCCTGTATTGTTCTACCCTGCCTTGACATATTGTTGAACTTTTGCTTCAACTGAATTTTCCTGGCACTTGTAGTTGTGCCATAATATCTTGTCAAGATATCCCATGCATTCGTGGGAGACTTGCAGTTCAGAATTTGCATAACCATGGCATCTAAAATAGATATTGAAAACCAGTGAAGTACCCTCCATGCTCTTTCCAACCAAGCTTTATGATTCTTAACTTGTTCTATAGTAGCATTTCTTTCTGGCAAATTAGACTCTTTCTCATCACCTGTAACCAAATCCCAATAGCCTTTTCCAATCAAAAAGTTCTCCATTCTAAATTTCCAAATGGGATAGTTATGGTAATCTAATTTCTCACCAACAATCTGAATGATATTATTAGACCCACTTGCATTTGCCATAATTACAAAAAAAATAGATTCCTGCAATTTGGACTGTCAATATCTTTCACACCTTAGCTTGGATGCAAATACTGTCAAAAGCAAAAATGTAGCCAGTGCATGGCTCTACAAACTTCTAGTTCACTATAGATCCAAATTCCTTAAGGATTTTTTGATATTTGCTGCTGAAAATAGGCACCTACACACTTTTGACAGCAGTCTGAAAACTTCAGTTACTAGTTCAATGGATCAACCGGACTCAAAATGCCACTTTGCTACTATCACTGACAAGGCATAGCATCTATCAAGCTACTTGACATTAACATCCAACCACTAGGCACCAACACATATATCCATGAACATTGCAATATCATGCCTGCAACTACTGTTACGAAAATTATATTTTTTGATATATCTTGCTTTGGATATTATTACTTTAGTCAAGTGTGACTATGGAAAAGTACTCCATAGGAGTGCACCGGATGCAACGGGGGTCCTAGTGGATACTTTGTGTGGTTAGTTGGGGATGCCTGACTAGCTTGTGTTTTGCCATGCTAGATGGTCGGTATTGTGGGTGATTCCATGTTAATACTGATGTTGCTAGTGTTATTGGTGTTGTGCTTGATTATTATGCTTTGAGCGCGGTTATGTTGGGATCGATTGATTCGGTGATTCGTTCAATCGATTGTTAATAACTAATGTAATTGGTGGCTTGAGTACAGGTGATGGAACTCATAACAAGGATTGGAGTTAGTGCGAGGGTACCGATCGAGGTGTCACACAGTGCATTATATATGGCCATGGGCCAAATTTTGTATTTGTTTTATTATTGCAAGTTTGAGCAATATATTTTGTAGTGGACATAATTCATTTTGGGCCCTAAGATGGCGATGTAAAGCAAATCCCTCATTTTTGGATGAGAGGGATAATTTTGGCTCCTTGGTGCTTTTATGAAATATCATAAATACTCTAGATGAGGAAGTGTGAGCCACTCATCTAGGGGGGGAGATTGTACCCAGTTTGCTGTCGCTTTCGTGGTGTGATTATGTTCTTCTCCAATTGATTAAGTGGTGACTTTGTGTGAAAATAAATACCCTTTTGGTTTCACTAGTATTAGAGCTTTGGTCATGCTCTTGTGAAGGAATTAAAGAGAAGCTCCCTCGTGTGGAAATTGAAAGGGAGAGAAATTTTGCATTCAGGAAAGTGCGCATCGAGCCTTAGGTCTTGAGCCATGTAGATCACACCAAGTACTTAGGCTGGCATCATCATCTTGGGA
Organism: Dipteris shenzhenensis; assembly: GCF_047967505.1. Lineage (NCBI taxonomy): Eukaryota > Viridiplantae > Streptophyta > Polypodiopsida > Gleicheniales > Dipteridaceae > Dipteris > Dipteris shenzhenensis. Next base: position 8,658,093 of record NC_141596.1, on the reverse strand, counting down.
GAACTACAACTGATTGTTGGCAAACTTTGAAGTAGACTCCCAAAGTCCTAATGTGTAGCCAGCCTACATCTTAACTAATTGGATTTCATGCCTTCAAGTAGTCAGGACTCAGGAGTCACCAATAAGAGTAGCGGCTCACTGCAGCTCGGCGCCCGCTTGTGGCTCCACCATTCGATTCCCTAGACTTAGCCTTGCATTAAAGGATACGTGCACAGTGCAGCCGTGTTGCCCATAATACTCTAGCAACCTCAAATTTTGCCTGGTGCACTTATCTGTGGCATTTCAGCACGCCTATTGCAGATTTACCAAGAGCTTCCCACTGTGTGTGCCCGTCTGCAAACCTGCAGCTGCTTGCAAGACTTTGTCTTTTGTGTGCACCATCCTACCGCATCCTCACAGATTTCAGAGCACTGAATAGTCTCTGACCAAGTCTGATATCCTCGATGGCGCTACCTTTACTCAATTCTCACAGTACAGCTACCCATTGCGTGCACCAGAGTGCAGAGTCTGAGATCTACAGCCATCGACAGTCTCTGTTCACATGCAGTGCTGTCGTGTTGCCACAGAGGCTGTCATTACTTTGGTAGCCCTTGTTGAAGTTCATTGGGAATCGATTCTGCCCCGCCCGACACGCACCTCTCTGCTGCATCTCTGTATGCCTACGCTGTGTAACCCACAGTCCATTGACTGCACCGCAATCAAGAGCAGCTGACCGGCCTCTCAGAGACTATATCTGTAGACAGTTCGCTTTTTCCTTTAGAATTGGCAATGTCGTTCCTGTAGACTTTAGCGTCCACAAGTCAAAGTTTTCCTTTGACCATATAGATGGAGCAAGGGTAAAGGCTCTAAATTTTATTTTTATTTTTTTTAAAAAGAAGACGTTTGGCGATCTTCAACACAGAAGGGGGAGGCTACTCCACCGATAAGCAAAGGCATTGGAAAAAAAAAAAAAAGAGAGCAAAGCAAAATCTGAAGACACTTGAATCAAGAAGGCGATTGGAACCACGAACCCATACAATTAATTGGAGATCACTCGAGTGCAAAGATGACTACGAGTGACATCATCGGTCACATATCTCCCACTCTAGTCCTTTTCACCTCCGATCAAAGAGTGAGATAATTGATTTCTTTTGCTTTATATTTCATACGCTTAGTATTTTCCACCATCCATTTCTTACCACATACACTCGAATTACACTTTTTCATTCGTTTAATTATCATACACTTAGTATCCTTATCTTTCTCTGCTCCACTTTATTTGTACTTATCGCATTATCATGGCACACCAGCCACAACCACCCACACTCCAAGAGCAGTTAGATGCACTTCAGAGGCATAGTTGGCCAATGAGCGTGAGCATAGGGAGAGATTGGAAAAGAAAATCAATAGTAAGAAAAGAAAGAGGCATTCATCTGACAATGTATCATCTGACGATGATTCTGAGGATGATCTTATTATCAAGACAGTCAAAGCCACACTGAGAGCACATAATTCAAGGAAGGAGAGTAAGATAAGTAGAAAATTTTTCTCATTTCAAAATTTTGATGGAAAGAAAGAAGCACACACTGTCTTGTCTTGGATCAATCAGTTAGATAATTATTTTTCATGGGAGAAATTCTCTGAAAAAGACAAGATTAAATGTGCTGCAAATCATTTAGTAGAGAGTGCTACACTTTGGTGGAACATCACTAAGCACAGTAAAAAGCGACCAAAATCTTGGAAGTATTTTCAAAAGCTCATCAAGAGAGATTTTCTTCCCTCACATTTCAAAGCAAAAGCTAGACAACAGTGGGATACTTTTAGGCAGTTCGATAAGGAAACAATCTCCACATATACTGATAGATTTTCGCAAACGTTGATCCAATTACAATCCTTAGAGAAAGTTAATGAGCGAGATCAACGCAGGAAGTATGTGGCAGGTCTAAAGTCTAAGTTGAGAGCCAAGATTAACATGTTTCATCCTCGCTCACTGAGCTCTGCAATTTCTCTTGCAATGAATTGTGAAAGGAAGAATGGAATCCTAAAAGAAGGGAAAGATTATGAATGGCATGTACCCTTCCATAAGAAAAAGAAATTTAATAAAAAGCCCTTCTTTAAATCTAAAAATGGTTTTGTTCCACAGAATATAGATTCTCCTTTGAAGCTGAACGGTGGAAATTTTCTAAAGAAAGAAATAAGGTGTTTCAAGTGCAACAAGGTGGGACACATAGCCACTGAGTGTCTTGAAAGAAAGAAGACCCTGACGGCAAAAGTGCACATGATTGACGACAAAGCAGCCAAACAAGAGGGACGTAAGTATAATTGTCATGCTCTTCTAAAAATGAAAGGTTTCATTAATGGCAAAGAGGTTGTTATTCTGCATGACGATGGTAGCACACATGATTTCATTTCGAAAAGAGCCTTAGCAAAGCTAAACCTAAAGTCTTTCCCATCTAACTATAAGGTTAAAGCTGCTTTTACCAAAACAAAGTACAATTGCACTATAGAAGTCAAGAATCTTGAAATCTCAATCAAACCCTACAAGGATACATGAAACTTTCTAGTGGCACCCCTACCGGGAGTGGACATCATCTTAGGAATGCCATGGAGGCATCAATATAATCCTAAGATAGATTACGATTCACATCAAATGTGGATTGAGAAGGACAGACAAGAAATATGTCTGAAAAGCTCAATGAGACCTGAGATCAGTCCTTTACTCAACCACACACAAGCCAAAAGAGCAATTAGAAAACATGAGAAGACATATCTAATTTTGGTGAATACGATAACGGCTACTCAGCCAAACACTAAGCCTACACACCAAAAGTTTCTTTCTCAATTTTCTAATTGTTTCTTAGAGGATTTACCACCTGGACTACCAAGTTCTCGACCTGAAGATCATAGGATAGAAATTCTATCGGGCAATACTCCACCTTGCAAGGCTCCTTATAGAGTCAATCAACTAGAACAAAAGGATATTCAAAAGCAAGTGGAGGAACTGATAGAGAGAATATTGATAAGACCCAGTAGTTCTCCTTATGGAGCACCTGTCTTATTAGTCAAAAAGAAAAAATGGAACCTATCGAATGTGCATAGACTATCGTGCACTAGACAAAATCACAGTGAAGAATAGATATCTAATCCCCAAGATTGATGATCTTTTGGATAAATTGAAAGGGGCCAAGGTCTTTAGTAAGATAGATCTCAAATCTGGCTATCATCAAGTTCGTATGGTAGAAGAGGATATATACAAGACTGCCTTTAGAACTCACACGAGACATTATGAGTTCCTAATATGCCTTTTGGGCTAACTAATGCTCCAGCTACTTTTAGTAGAATGATGAACCAAATCTTTTTTAAACACCAAGATTGTGTGGTAGTATTTTTCGGTGATATTCTGGTGTTTAGCAAAGATGTTGAGGAGCATAAGGAACATCTGAAGCTAGTCTTTTCACTCTTGAAAGAAAATCAATTATACATAAATCGTGAAAAGAACAGTTTCTTTCAAAATCAGATAGAGTATTTGGGTCACATTGTATCTGCCGATGGCATTCGAGTAGATCCAAAGAAGATTGAGTGCATAGTCACATGGCCTAAGCCCTAAGATATACATGAATTAAGATCATTCTTGGGATTGTGTAGCTTTTATAGAAAGTTCGTCAGAAATTTCGCATACATTGCACATCCATTGACAGACCTTCTTAGAAAAGCTAAGCATTTCTTATGGACTGAGCGTCAAGATAAATCTTTTACAGCTTTGAAAGAAGCTCTCACACAAGCTCTTGTGTTGCAACTACCCAATTTCTCTAGACCATTCTTTGTAGTTGTAACCAATGCTAGTGGATATGGAATTAGAGCCGTACTCATGCAAGATGGACATCCAATAGCATATGAGAGACGAAAATTAAAAACCAACGGAATGCAATTATAGCACATATGATAAAGAACTAACCACTATTGTGCATGCCTTATGAATGTGGAAACATTATTTGATGGGATCTGAGTTTCTTATCAAAACCGATTAGCAAAGTATCAAGCATTTGTTGACTCAGCCACTTATATCCGATAGGCATATCAAGTGGGCATTATCTATACAGAGTTTTCAGCCCATGATTTAGTATCAACCTAGAAAAGGGAATGTAGTTGCTGATGCTCTTAGCAGAAAGCCAAGTATTAATCACATCACTGCTATAGAGACCCACCCTTTTGAAGGTATGAAGATTTCTTATCAAGGGGATCCAAACTTTTCTGATATATGGAACAAATTAGAGAATAACAATTGGAATCCTATGTTGGACTTTTCATGCAATGATGGATACCTCTTTTATCAAAAGAAATTATGCATCACTCGACCCTCTAGACAAATTGTAATGGAGGAAATGCACCAACCACCATATATGGGACATAGGGGAGTGACTGCCACTTTACAATGATAGCAAGAGAATTTCATTGGCCTACTATAAGAAAAGATGTGGCTAATTTTGTAGCCGAATGCATCACTTGCCAGAAGATCAAGAGTTACAAATGAAAGACCCCAGGATTGCTAATGCCTTTGCCTATTCCTACACAATCTTGGGAACAAATAGATTCTATGGATTTCATAACTGGTGGTTTTTCTACTACAGCAAATCAAAATGATATGATCTGGACGATAGTAGATCGCTTTAGTAAGCAAGCTTATTTCATCCCATGCAAGAAGACTTTAACAGCTCAGGAAGCTGCACATTTATTCATTAAGCATATCTTTGTTCATCATGGCTTGCCAAAGATTATAGTGTTTGATCAAGATTCGAAGTTGTGTAGTAATTTCTAGACTGCATTATTTCATAATTTAGGCATTAAGTTAGATTTCTCATCAGCCTTTCATCCAGAATCGAATGGACAAACTAAGGTTACAAACAATACTATTTTGGATATGATAAGAGCTTATGCGGGAAGTCAACCAAAGACTTGGGACAAATACATTCATCTCTTATAGTTTGCTTATAATAATACTCCTCATTTTGCAACTGGAAGAGCACCCTTTGAGATTATCCATGGGAAGGTTTTACCTATTCCTATCACATGATTGACCCATAGAGTAGAGGCAGCAGATGCATTTACCCATGACTATCAAAATATTCTCAAAGAGGTTTGAGAAGCCATTGTAATCGCTCAAGAGAAGTTCACAAAACAAGCTAATAAGAAACGGAAACACATGCTTTTTAAAGAAGGTGATTATGTACTTCTTCAGATTGAGAAAAGAAGATTGAAGAGTGTTGAGAAATGGCCAGTAATCAAGATGTCCCCACATCTTTATGGACCATTCAAGGTGATTCAAAAAATCAATGATCTAGCTTATAGGCTTGAATTACCTGATAATTGGAAAATACATAATGCTTTCCGTATCAGCCTTTTAAAGCCCTTCAGAGGAACTTTACCTATTCATCCTGTCTATGAAGAGGCTCCATTGATTGTTGATGAAGAAGAAATTCTAGAACCTGACTGCATTATTGATCATCAACAGCCGGACCTCGACCCAAAAAGGAAATGTCTATATTAAAAAATACTTGCTCAAATTTAAGAATCATCCAAGAGATGATGCTCAATGGATGCCTAAGCGGTTTTCTCGAGCTTTCCCAAACCTCATTAGTTCCTATAATCAAACACGCAACTGAGGTTAGTTGCAATCCAAGCAAGAGGGATGTTACGGAAATTATATTTTATGATATATCTTGCTTTGGATATTATTACTTTAGTCAAGTATGACTATGGCAAAGTGCTCCATAGGAGTGCACCGGACGCGGCGAGGGTTAGTGGATACTTTGTGTGGTTAGTTGGGGACGCCTGACTAGCTTGTATTTTGCCATGCTAGATGGTCGGTATTGTGGGTGATTCCATGTTAATACTGATGTCGCTAGTGTTATTGGTGTTGTGCTTGATTATTATGCTTTGAGCACAGTTATGTTGGGATTGGTTGATTCGGTAATTCGTTCAATCGATTGTTAATAACTAATGTAATTGGCAGCTTGAGTACAGGTGATGGAACTCATAATGAGGATTGGAGTTAGTGCGAGGGTACCGATCGAGGTGTCGCACAGTGCATTATATATGGCCATGGGCCAAATTTTGTATTTGTTTTATTATTGCAAGTTTGAGCAATATATTTTGTAGTGGACATAATTCATTTTGGGCCCTAAGATGGCTATGTAAAGCAAATCCCTCATTTTTGGATGAGAGGGATAATTTTGGCTCCTTGGTGCTTTTATGAAATATCATAAATACTCTAGATGAGGAAGCATGAGCAACTCATCTAGGGGGGGAGATTGTACCCAGTTTGTTGTTGCTTTCATGATGTGATTGTGTTCTTCTCCAATCGATTAAGTGGTGACTTTGTGTGAAAAGAAATACCCTTTTGGTTTCAACTACATCTGACAATTTGACAGAAGTTGTAAACTGTGACTTTTTTTTATTTTCCCAAGCTCATAACTTTTGACAGTAAATCCAAATGAACTTGTTCCAAAAGCAAAGTCGGAGCTTGTATACTTGCCTCCAACTTGTCAGTTCAAACTAGCATCCAAATCCACACAATTTGAGAAATAAACAGTCCGAAAAGTGACAATTTGATCACTTTTGAACAAAAAAACAGTAGTAGCACTTTTTGTGTTTGGAGGAACACGAGAGTCCTCGTAGCTTATAGAGAGACTAAGACTCCACAAAAAATGATGTATGAGGATGTAGCAAACCTTTGGGGTGCTGGTGCTGGAAAAGGAAGAAAGCAAGTCATATATCACTTTTGAAGTCTCCAAAAGCTGTCTAGGAGAAAAAACGAGATCTTCAAGCTGAAGGTTCTCCTTACTTGATAGGAGATGTAGGAGAGTTTTTTTCAGCCACAAACAACCTCCAGAGAGCTGGGCAATGAGCTTTGGAGAGACATTTCACAAACAACCTCCAGAGAGCTAGGCGATGAGGTTTGGAGAGGCGTTTTTGCTTCTTACTGCTATGTATACCTCTTGCTTGGCTCAAACCAAGTAGTAGTTGTCCTAAAAAAGAGATCAGCTCTGTTCTATCACACCCAAACAATAAAAACGAGTTTTGTTTTGTCAAAATACATCTCCCACGAGCAACCTATGGGTAATAGTGATCTCGCCTTAGCAAGAAGACATCAATTGGATAGCTCCCAAGCCAAACAGAAGTTGGAAATTGCTACTTCAGTCCAAAAAACGAGATCTCTTCTCATCACTTCGAAGCTTTAGAGTAGAAGAAGCACTCCCGCAAGCTTCCACAAGCAATTGGGCAACCAGAAGGCAAGGAACAGTAGCTATGATACCATATTAAGAAAAAACAAGAAGAGAGATATAGGAAGCAACGAGGAGGGCGCAACAGCCTCCTCCACAATCAGCTCATATTCACCCCACACAATACAATTAAGCACTACTAAGGTCACAACCATACATAGTAGATAAGAACTAACAATGGTTGAGTCAGTGTGACTCACCTTATTCACCTACTCACACAACAAGAACAATAACCAAGAGCTTGATTCCCAAGACTATGTGAGTGCTCCATCTAGGTACCCCATGGACTTCACCAACACATCTCTTTTGGGGCGTTCCTACCTAGTGCTTCTTCGACATCATCATCGTCTCACATGGATGTGCACACATGTGCAGTGGCTACTTGGAGAACATCTGTTACTCCTAAGAGATCTATTTTTATTATTCCTATAGCTTGATGTATTTTGGGGTTCTCCACCCTGGGTAGTCCCCCTAAAATGATATGTATTGAGTGTTTGGTTTTCATTAAGTCTAAAGGTCCTCTGCCTTGGATAGTCCTCCTAAAAAGATGTATTGGTTTTCCTATTTTTGGTGTGTGGCTTCCTAACATGTCCTGTTATGAAGCCAAGGGGGGATGTACTATGGGAGCCATATGTATTGGCTTTGATAGGTCTCGTTATCAGGCCTAGCCGAGTTTCAAGATGTTGGTGTATTTCTAGACCAATGAGCTGGTCATGTAGCCATGCTATAACATGAGCCTCTGAGCATGTTGAGCCTCAAGCCATGAGAGTGCTTGGAACATGCTTAGACTTTAGCCTCTGTGTTTCATTGGGTGCACAGTTTGATGACTGTCATTGTCATGTTCTATTCTTGGTTCCATTCCAGTAGTCTTTCACCTTGCCTTCATGGGGGGGTGTTGGAATATGAAGCCAAAGTGAATCTAAAATGAGTGTTCTAGGTGGTCTAGGTGTGATTTTATAGTCTAGTGACTCCTAGACATGCCACGTGTCATATTGGGAGATATCCCATAGACATTGTGACTTTCTAGAGTTTAGTGGCACACTATATAATGTTGTACTTGTCTATTGTCTAAAATATCAGTCAACATCAAGCTCTTTCATCTCATGTGCGTACTTGTCCATTGCTTTCATTTTCTTTCCATTTCATTTCCATTATGCTTGTTATCTTTCCTTTCCATTCCTAGTGTTAGATTCCTTCTCTCCCTACCACTATGATCTTTCAGAGGGGACTTGTGGGATAGATACTATTTTTCAATTGAAAGAATGGAAGGAGATCGAGAGAAAAAAACCCCTCACATCCTATAAAAACACCACCAAACAAGCCCCCCTGCCCCTCATTTGTCTCCCCTCACTTTTGCAAGCCACTACCATCTCTCCTCCATCTCCAAGTATTGCCAAACCTCCAAATTTTCCATCCACCTCCATTTTCTCTTAACCACCATTCATCCACCAATTCCACCCCCACTACCACCACTTTTTCCATCAAAGCTCCTCCCTACCACTACCAAATTTTCTGCCAAGCTCCTCTCCTCCATCCTCCACTTTTTGTCCACCTTTTCCATCCCCTCCACCACCACTTTTTTCGTCCATCTGCCCCCCCCACAACAACCACCACTACTTTTTCCATCAAGCTCCTCCCCTTCATCCTACACCTACCATTATCCTTTTCCATCCTACACCTTCTGTTAGCCTTTTCCATCGTCTCTACCACCACTTTTTTCGTCTATCTCCCCCCCCCCCCACTTTTTTTGTCAAGCTCTTCCCGTCTATCCTTCACCTTCCACCCACCTTTTCCATCCCCTCCACCACCACTCCTTTTTTCCTCCTTCGCCACAACCTCCCCTTCCATCACCACCACCTCCACCACTCAAGGTACAAACCTTTTCCTCAATTCTCCCATACCCCCCTTCCTCTTTCCTCCACACCTCTTCCATCCCCTCCTGGGGTGCCAACTCAATATGTAATATGTTACTACCCTAGTCCAAAATCTAGGGTATGGGGGGACAAGATCCATATATAATATGCATGGATTTCCTTTAAAATTTTCAAATATGTAAGGGGAAAATATTAAAATTTCATCTCCCCCTTGTTGAGAGTTGACACTCAACATCATGTGAACATGTGTGCATTGCACCATCACGTGATCATATGTGCATAGCACTAACCTTATAGAGTGCTATAAAGGAAAGGCTTAGATCCCCTAGCCCTAACCCTAAATGGGTTTGTATATATTCTATTTTTTCAATTAAATCTTGTGTATAGTTAGTCATTTGTGGTGTGCTCTCTAGCTGTGCCTTGTCTCCTCATCTCCACTCTTCTCCTCTCCCCTCTTCATATTTTGTCATGGTATCAGAGCTCCCTTGCCTTCTGTTGAGGCATTGCCATCCTTCATGTGAGAGTAATTGAGAGATTGAGAGATCGATAGAGATTGAGTGTTCCATTCTCTTTTGTTGAGAGAAAATTCCGTCCATTGAAAGAAGATTTCCATCATCTCCTTTTAGAGTTCTTTGAGAGAGATTCATTCCGTTCATAGTTCTACTCCGGGTGAGAGAGAGAGAAAGATAGGGAGAATTCTTCTTGAGAGATTCATTGTTTCTATAAGAGAGTTCTTTGGGATAGAGATGTTCTTATCCTTGATGACTGAGAGAGAGAGGTTCTGGCCGGTTTTTCCTCAACAAATCTACTCCAACAACCCATCTAGCAGCATGCTTCGAAGAGTGGTAGCAGCCTCAACTTCTACAGTGACCTACAGACTCTACTAGTCTAGCCTCTACTCCACAACAGCAATGCCTCCTAAGGTCTAAGCACAATGCTTAAGGCAGCTGCAACAAAGCTCTCCAGCAAGCCTAGATCTACACAACGAGCTGCTTGACAGCCACGGCTATGACTCACAATGGCTCCAGTAGCTCTTACAACTCCTAGCCACCGCTAATGAATTGCTTCCACCATAGCCACTTATGATGCTCGTCACCACCATCACCAGCACCGAAATCAGATAATTGCCCAAATATTGTTGTTCCGTAGAAGGAGCTCCCTAAGCTTCGCAGTGTCTCTGGTGCCTCTCCATAGAAGAACTCCATCTATCCTATCGCTCCCAAGAACTGTACACTTCTTCAGAATCGGCACCAAAAGGCAATCGTAGATCGGAGGAGCTAGCACCACCTCGGCCAACAGCCCTTCCTCAATGAAGAATGTCCCTCCTTGCACATACACAGTGTAGAAGAAGAAAGTGCACACCCAAATAGGGAGCAATCTTACCTCCTCGACCTGCATCACGGTGCACAGGCTCCACGGATTCCTTGTCGTCTTGTAGCAACCTGAGGCATCCACACCTTTGTTCGCTTCATCAAGGGCCATCTAGCGCCTCCATACTCATGGACTCCCTCGGCGGGAGGCTCTCCTACGTGGCTGCAACCAAGTGCTTCTACAACCTCTAAGGAGCTACTGCCCGACCTACGCCTCTAGCAATGACCCTCTTGCAGGCTCATCCACAGGCTGTTTCCTCCATCCAACAAGCTCCAATGAAGAAGGAGATGAAATCTCTAAGATTTTTTCAAAATCTTGACAAGATTCTGGCTGCCCACGATGAGGCACGTGGCACCCCACCTCACCCTATCCAATCCACAAACTGTAACCACAGTGGTAGGGTTGGTCAAGCCAATCCTAGGTGAGGTTTAACCTTAGTTTATCTAACCCAGTCTAGGTTAGCCAAGGTGTGATCAATAGGTCTCCACATGGCACCCTTATCTCCTTATCTGCCACGTCAGTCGTGCTTGCCACATCAGCAGTCTCATACACTTGCCACATCACCTTATCTAACACGTCAGTAGCCCCGTGAGGTTGCCACATCACCCCTACCAGCTCAGCTACCACGTCACTTGCCACGTCATCAAGGACACATCATCACTGCCACATCAGTAAGCCACATCATCTGGCCACATCACGGTGCCACATCATCATTGCCATGTCATCTGCTGACATCATCATCTGTGCCACCTCAGCTGTCCAGACAGCACTGACCTCTGCAGGCACACACAGTGGTCCATAGTCACTTCATGTGACCACTCCTGCCACCTCAGCATAGGGCTTCACTAGCACACATCTTGCTAGGCACAGTGCCACATCATCACTACATGTGACTCATAGTGACAGATCATCATTGAGCACATTTGCACTCCTTTTGCCCCTCCACATAGATCAAGTTGTATCTCTTGATCCAGGAAGAATTTGAGGGTGCTCCAAAAAGGATGTCGATCATTTTTTCGTGCTCTACGCGCTTGTTACATCACGCACACATTTCGGCACAAGTTACACTCACATTTGAGCCTCATCGACAAAACCACTTCCTTCATGCACATTTGCCTTTACATCGACGCATCTGACCTAGCACTTAAAAAGAACAAAAGAAAAGGAATTATTTGCTATTCTTTCATCGATCGACGGTTGGTATAGATCTAGATCAGAGTAGACTAGATCGCCATAGAGGGGACGCTTTGAATTTCCCTAAGTTACCAATCTAAGCCATGACTAAAATTCTCGACTAGTACCCAGTCCATATGCTCACATACGATTTCACATCATTACATGACCTGAAACCTTACATTCATCAGTTCAGTGAGTAGACTTCAGAGTTGAAAGGCATTGCAGATTGTTTCAGTGGGCAGATAGCACTTGATTTCACACACACATGCCACCATTGTAAAGCCTATTCGGCTATCTCATGGCATCATGCACATCATTTTAGCCTTGTACATCCTCTTGGCTATTCCCAGCATCATTTCCACAAGCCTTGTAATATAGATTAGATTTTATATATTGCATAGTCTAGAGATTTCACTTGGCATAGTCAGTGTATTTGCAGTTGATTCATACAAAGCTTTTCATGACACTTTTGAGTACATTTCTTGCACCATGTCGACTAGCAACTTCAATCTAGAGGCATCTGCTAAGTTAGACAACTCCAATTACGGTACATGGAAATACCGAATGGAGAACATTCTTGTACTTCAAGACAAATGGGAGTATGTCAATGGGTCTACACTTGGACCATTGGACAATCTAGCCACAAGTAGCTCTACTCCATCTGTTGTCACAACACCAGTCATTCTCAATAGACTAGGAGAGGGATACGAGAATCTAGTCTAGAGTATTGCCATTCAATGGCAAATTCTAACACGGGAAGAACTTCAGTCAGTTCTACTTGGTGAAGAACTCAGGACTCAAGCTATTCAAGCTTGAAAAGGTCATTCTAATGATCAAGCATTTACAACTTCAGACAAAAGTAGAGGCAAAGGAAAAGGCAGAGGTAGCGTCATCATCAACAAAATCAAAGCCAGAATCAGCATCAGCATCAGCATCATCCTCAGCAACATCAAAATCAGCAAAGAGGAAATCATTCCAACCGAGGAAGATTCCAAGGATGAGGGAATGCATCCACCAATGTGTCAAACATTCAGTGCAACTACTATTACAAGTTTGGACACTATGAAAGAGATTGCCGCAAGAAGCAGTACGACCAAGGTGGTCAATCCAGTAGCAATCGAGGGAATTCTCGAGGCAGAGGAAATCATCATGGTGGACATTCTAGTCACAGTCATTTTGCAAATTAACATGGAAATATGTTTCTTGCAAGCAAGGATGCATCAGACTAATACAGTGTACCTAAACTCTGATTTCAATCCCAAAGAGGATTACATGTATCAAGTCGACCAAGTGGAACAGGATCCTTGGTATATCGACAGCGGTGCATCATCTCACATGACAAATCATCAGGAATGGTTCACAGAGATGAAACCATTAGAAGGTCAAAAAAATGTCATCTACACAGCAAACAATTCACCGAATCTAGTTCAAGGGACTATGTGTTATCCCTATGAACAATTTCACTGGTATGAAAGGATTAGTGAAAGATGTGCTATATGTTCCGAAGCTCAGCAAAACCTTTTGTCAGTAGGTCAAATGACGGAACACAATTACAAAGTCATCTTCGACGGTGATGAATGCACTATCAGAGACAAATCCAAAAGATGTCAGCTAGTAGCAAAAGGTGTCAAGGAAGGATGCTTATATAGAATGCTAGCTATAGTACCAGATAAGCATGCCATGTCTCCGAAGCTACAGTTTCTTGGAAAAGTTTGCAAAGCATGCTGCTTCAGCAAACAAAAGCAAACCAACTTTGTCAAAAGTACCTCTCGTGCATGAGGTATTCTTGATTTGATACATACAGATGTATGGGGTTATGCCCAAACCCGTAGCATCAATGGTTCACTTCACTACTTGACTTTCATCGACGACTACAGCAGATATTGTTGGGTCTACTTTTTGAAAGAGAAATCTGAAGTGATTTCTAGATTTCTAGAATTCAAAGCCATGGTAGAAAACGAGACAGGCAGAAAGATCAAAGTCATGAGATCAGATAGAGGGGGTGAATACATGTCTTCAGCATTCATGAACTTTTGCAGAAATCACGGCATTCGAAGACAATTCACATGTGCAGATACTCCTCAATAGAATGCAAGAGCTGAAAGGAAGAATGGGACTTTAGCAGATAGTGCTAGAGCAATGCTTAGTGAAAAGCATCTTCCAAATCAGTATTGGGCAGAAGCAATACCTACAGCAAACTACTTGCTTAATCGGCTTCCTACCAAACTGATATAGGGTATGCCTCCTTATGAAGCATTCACTGGACAAAAGCCACACATTGGGCATCTCTGCATATTTGGTGGCATAGCATATGCCCACATACATGATGATCATCGCAGAAAATTGGATGCAAAGTCATGCAAATGCATCATGGTTGGCTACAGTGAAGAAAGCAAAGCATACAAATTGTATGATCCCATCAACCACAAAGTGATTATCTCCAGAGATGTAATCTTTGATGAGGAATCAGAATGGAAAACCTCACCTACACAGGATATAGAAGCATGGACTTCACAGTCATCTACAGAACAGGTTGATGAAGAAGAGTGAGAATTTCCAGCAACACCCCAAGCAGAGCCACAACAGCTCAGACGGTCTACCAGGGAAAGCAGACCTCCAGCCAGATTGACATATGCTCAGAAAGGTAAAGCAATTCAGGTGGAAACCACTAACTATGCTCTTATGACTACCATCATGGCTACAGAAGAGGCAGTGTACTTCAAAGACATAGTAGACAAGCCAGAATGGCAAATTGCTATGAATGAAGAAATGAATGCTTTGTATAAGAATAATACTTGGGAATTATGCGACCTTCCACCAGGAAAGAAGGCCATAGCAAACAAATGGGTATACAAAGTGAAGTACAATCCAAATGGCAGTATTCAGAGATACAAAGCCAGATTAGTTGCAAAAGGATTTGCACAACAATATGGTCAAGACTATGATGAGACTTATGCTGCATTTCTCAATGGTTATCTAGACGAGGAAGTCTACATGCAACAAATAGCAGGTTATGTTGAACCAGGAAAGGAGAATAAGGTTTGCCATCTCAATAAAAGTCTTTACGCCTTAAAACAAGCACCCAAAAGTTGGTACAGCAGAATCGACAAGTATTTTGCTGATCTAGGATACATGAAGTCCAATGTAGATCATACTCTCTACTACAAAGTTCAAGGGGAAGACATTACTATTGCACTTTTGTACGTAGATGATCTGATTGTGACAGGAAGCAAGGATAGCTTGATCAGAAAACTGAAACAAGACTTATCTGCAGAGTTCGACATGAAAGATCTTGGACTTATGCACTATTGTCTTGGAATTGAGTTCTAAAGAGATTCAGATAGCACATTCATGAGTCAACTCAAGTATATTGACAATCTCCTAAAGAAGTTTCATATGGCAAATTGCAAGATTGCAGCCACTCCCATGGAACAAAATTTGAAACTTACTAAAGATTCAGAAAAGCCTACAGTCAATGACAGATACTACAAGCAGCTCATTGGATCTCTTATATATCTGACAATCACACGGCCAGATATTTGTTATGCAGTAAGCTCACTAGCACAGTTTATGGCAAATCCAAGACAGTCTCACTAGAATGCAGCCAAAAGAGTCTTGAGATACATCAGAGGTACAAGACAGTTTGGGATAGAATATAGAGAAAGTCATCCACAGTTGCATGGATACTATGACAGTGACTATGCCGGAGATCATGAGACCAGGAGATCGACACAGGGATATGCATTTTTCCTTGGTCAAGGTCCTATATCATGGTTTTCAAACAAACAACCAACTGTTTCTTTATCTTGGACTGAAGCAGAATATAGAGCACTTACTACAGGTGCATGTGAGGCTATATGGCTCAGAAGACTATTGTCAAAAATAGATTACTTTGATGAGTCAAAGCCAACAATAATATACTGTGATAATCAATCGGCTCAAGCATTGGCAAAAAATCCAATATATCACTCCAGGACAAAGCACATTGATGTCAAAGAGCACTTCATCAGAGAAAGAGTGTTACTTGGTGACATCACACTGTAGCATTGTGATAGCAAAGAGAATGTTGCAGACATCTTTACCAAACCACTCGGTAAAGAGCTATTCGAGAAACACTGACTAGCTCTTGGTTTGACGCAGAGGAAGGACATTCCCATTAAAGGGGTGTGATGGAATGTAATGCTCAGTCCTTCGATTCCCTAGAATCATCATCTTGAAGGAAGGCCTACTTCATGATGTGTATCTTGAGGGAAGATGTTGAGAGTTCACGCTCAACATCATGTGATCATGTGTGCATAGCACCATCACGTGATCATATGTGCATAGCACTAACCTTATAGAGTGCTATAAAGGAAAGGGTTAGAGCCCCTATTCCTAACCCTAAATGGGTTTGTATATATTCTATTTTTTCAACTAAATCTTGTGTACAGTTAGTCATTTGTGGTGTGCTCTCTAGTTGTGCCCTCTCTCCTCATCTCCACTCTTCTCCTCTCCCCTCTTCATATTTTGTCACCCCCACCCTCAAAATATAAGGTATATACCTTGAAAAATATGCAAGATTTTAAGATTTGTACATATTTTTCATAATATGTGAGGCCCAAGCGGGGGGGAGGGGGGTGTCTTTTGGACGAGGGGGGGTAAAAAGAAAAATACACTAAAATATGAAAAACCATCTCCGTTCAAATTAATGTAACTTTTTCATGTGTCACACAAATTTCAAGGTGTAAAGACATATTTGAAGCTCTTTTAGTGTAGAACACAACCATGTTAATTTGAATGATTTCTACTCATGGCATATTGCTAAATCCATCTCAAACTCAAGATTTTGATGGGTTTTATTACTAAAGGGAGTTGGCACCCCAAGCATCCCCTCTCCCCCGCTCTCCTTCCATTCCCACCCCTTTCCTCTCTCCACCCTAAAACACCCCCTTTCCACCCTTTCCTCTCTCTTCCACCCCTCCCTCTCTCTCATCCCCTCTCCATTCTCTCCGTAACCCCCCCTCCGTTCTCTCCCACATCCCCCCTTCGGTTCCTACCTCTCCTCCTTCCATTGTCCCTCACATCCCTCCCTTCCATTCTGTCCCATAGTCCTCCCCTTTCCATTCTCTCCTTCTCCCCTTCCATTTTCTCCCACCCTCTCTTCGCAAATGTTGCAAAAGTGTTTGCCATTTTGCTATTTTGATACTGTGTCATTGCTTTCCTCAACCTGCAATTTGTTCCTTGTGCCTTGACCAAGCTTTTTGGCTTTCCTATCCTGTAGCCTCTGTCTCCTTTGCTTGCAAGTCATGGCAGGATGCATGTTGCCATCGACGCCATCACGGATGTTTTTATTGAAGGTATATTTATATATTAATATAAAATATTGGAAATTTTTAATCGAGAGGCTAAAATTCTGGGGTTTAGGGCTTTCTTACCTGGAAAATTAGATGTGCCAAATACCCTCTACTAAGAGGATACCATCCTACAGTTCCCTTCACCTCCCATTTCATGGCCTATTTTCAGCTTCAAGCATATCTAACCATAGGCTATGAAAAAGAGGTAGAGCACAAGGAGACTGATGACATGGATGATGACCTCGAAGATCATAATGTACTAGTTGATGATGATGAAGAGATGGACTTACATGACCCGATCAGAGAGAGGTTGGTGGATGAAGAGAAAGTACACATGGTTGCTTGATTTGAACTCAGCAAAAGAGGTGAATATCTCTAGCTTTCCTTTTCACTTCTTTCAATCACGTACTTCTTATGCTAACAAGCTAAATTTTCCTAGTCACTATGCCACCCCCCTCTAACCCCTCATACATCCCCCTTGACCACTCAAATCCCTCGAGAACCATGTGATCCTCAGGTATAGTGATTTTGCCACACATCCCTTGGGTGCCGCAGCCGCCCTCGAGCTAGGCACCATCAGATTGTGTGTGCCCTTGGGCACCATGTGTTGAGAGTTCACGCTCAACATCATGTGATCATGTGTGCATAGCACCATCACGTGATCATATGTGCATAGCACTAACCTTATAGAGTGGTATAAAGGAAAGGGTTAGATCCCCTAACCCTAACCCTAAAAGGGTTTGTATATATTCTATTTTTTCAACTAAATCTAGTGTACAGTTAGTCATTTGTGGTGTGCTCTCTAGCTGTGCCCTCTCTCCTCATCTCCACTCTTCTCCTCTCCCCTCTTCATATTTTGTCATGGTATCAAAGCATGGTTTTGCCTTCTGCTGAGGCGCCATCCTTCTTGTGAGAGAGAGTGTGAGATTGAGAGTTCTCTTGAGTGTTCTCCGTGAGAGTCCACTTCCGGTAAGAGACCACCTTTCATTTCTTTGATAGAAATTTATGTTCATTGAGAGAGATTTCCGTCTGTGTGAGATTGAGTAATTTCCTTGTGAGGATTTTAATTCATTTTGTGAGACATTCTTATTGTGAGAGAGAGCGCTTAATGCTCTACTGGTTTTGAGAGAAAGAGAGATAGGAATTTTGGCAACTCTTTACCGAGGTAGTCAAGCCCGCCTTCAGCAAAGATCTGGGCACCAGCCTTGAACCACACAGCCTCGCCAAACTTGACTCCATTCTTGGACAGAAGCTCAGGGGTGACACAGCCCAAAGCTCCGAGCATAGCCCATCTGCAGTGGATGACCTCAAGCTCATGATTCTTGGCAAAGGTCTCGGGGTTAGCAGAGAGCCCAGTGGTGTCCCAGCCATAGTCACCGGGGAACTCACCAGTGAGGTAGCTAGGGGCCTCACCAGAGAAGGGGCCGAGGTATTTCACGCGGTCAAGGCCATATTAGGGGCTATCAGAGACCTTGGAGATGGATTTTCTCATGGAGATATGGGCTTCACCGAGGCTACCGATCTTGGAAGCGAGCTCATTTTGGGGTTTGAGGGAGATTTGGCCAGCGAGGGAGGAGGAGGATTTGGCCTACCAGAGCCAACGGGCCTGCTCCAGCAAATAGCGCCAAAGCTACGAGCATTACCTACAACTCCTACAAGCCCAGCACCACCGACTCGCTCACGGGCTATAGCCTCCGACGGAATCTTCAACGACTCGCTTAGCCCCTCAGAGCCTTCAACGATCACGGGCGACAAGGCAGTGCAACTACAATGCTCCTACGAGCCGACTCCAATGAGCCCAGTTCACGAAGGTGCTCACGGGCCTTCAATAGCAAGCGTCTCCTCACAGCTAGCCCACAAGCTCTACGCAAACCTCCGAATGAGAGGCAGCTCCCTCATCTCATGCAACAACGTCCGATCACCAACAAGCTCCCTTTCCAACACAACGCCATCCGTTAGAGCCCATGTGGCTACTCAACCAACGAACAACTCACCTAATGCGCTGCTCTCACGACGTCGGCTCCTCCGTGCACAGACAAGCTTCATAGCCAACTCCAGCGTGGCTCCTCAAAGTGCCCATGCACAACAACGCACGTCCAACCAACAACGGCTCTAGCTTCGGAGAAGACAACGAAATCTCAAAGATTTCATCAGCATCTAGGAGATTCTAACAAGCCATGTCATCTTGCTGTCGAGGCCATGTGGCATTTCGTCTACCACATCAGCAGACTCCAGCAGTCAGACATGTGGCAGATAGGATAGAACTAGGGTCCGCTGAAGATGACCTTGGGTTAACTGGTTGATCCACAGTTAGCCACATGGCAGACCTTATCTGCCATGTCACCATCAAGTGCCACATCATCTTATCCATCAAGACACATCATCACTGCCACATCATCACTGCCAGCTTAGTTGCCACATCATTAATGACTGCCACATCATCATCGATAGCCACATCACCTGTGCCACATCATTAGGCCATGTCATTGGTACCATGTCATCAGGCCACATCATCAAACCATGTCATCAAGCCACATCATCACTACCACGTCACCTCTGCCACCTCAGCAGTGCCACCTCAGCTGTCCAATCAGCACTGACCTCTGCAGGCACACACAGTGCTCCACAGGCACTTCATGTGACCACTCCTGCCACCTCAGCACAAGGCTTCACTAGCACACCTCTTGCTAAGCACAGTGCCACATCATCACTGCATGTGACTCAGTGACACATCATCATTGAGCACCATTTGCACTCCTTTTGCCCCTCCACCTAGATCAAGTCATATCGCTTGATCCAGGAAGAATTTGAAGGCGTTCCAAAAAGGAAAGTCACTCGTTTTTTCGTGCTCTACGCGCTCGTCACATCATGCACACATTTTGGTGCAAGTTACACTCACATTTGAGCCTTGCCGACAAAACCAATTCCTTCACGCACGTTTGCCTCTACATCGACGCATCTGACCCAGCACTTTAAAAAAACAAAAGAAAAGGATTTATTTGATGTTCTTTCATCGATCGACAGTTGGTTTAGATCTAGATGAGAGTAGACTAGATCGCCATAGAGGGGACGCTTTGAATTTCCCCAAGTTGCCAATCTAAGCTATGCCCGAAATTCTCGACTAGTACCTACTCGAATCCATATGCTCACATACGGTTTCACATCATTACATTACCTGAAACCTTACGTTCATTAGTTTAGTGAGCAGACTTCAGAGTACAGAGGCATTGCAGATTGATTCAGTGGGCAGATAGCATTTAATTTCACACACACATGCCACCATTGTAAAGCCTATTTGGCTATCTCACGGCATCGTGCACATCATTTCAGCCTTGTAAAGCCTCTTGGCTATTCCTAGCATCATTGCCACAAGCCTTGTAATACAGATCAGATTTTATATATTGCAGTTCTATCTTCAGTGACGGTACAGAGATTTCACTTAGCATATTCAGTGTATTTGCAGTTGATTCATACAGAGATCTTCACGACACTTTTGAGTACATTTCTTGCACCATGTCGACTAGTAACCTCAATCTGGAGGCATCTGCTAAGTTAGACAACTCCAATTACGGTACATGGAAATACCGAATGGAGACCATTCTTGTGCTTCAGGACAAATGGGAGTACGTCGATGGGTCTACACCTAGACCATTGGACAATCTAGCCACCAGTAGCTCTACTCCATCTGTTGTCTCAACACCAGCAACGGAATCTACAACGGGATCTGCATCTACACAAATAGTTTCCACACCAGTAGCAGATCTTGCCATTGCCCGAGCTCAAGCAAAAAATGGGATAAGAAAGACAAGTATGCCTATCACCTGATCAAGCGAAATGTGCAAGATGTCATGCTAGGACAGCTCAACACAGTCAAGACGTTGAAAGAAGCATGGGATATGTTCGCAGCTCTCTACGAGTCCAAGAACACATCCAGGATTCTCACCGTGAGAAACCAGATCAACCAGAGTTTTTGCAACAACAGTGAAACCGGTCATGCTTATGTACTCCGCATCAAAGACTACAACAATCAACTTGCAGCAGCAGGAGAAACTATGAACCCCACAAAAATGGTTCAAGTAATCCTGAATGGACTAGGAGAGGGATATGAGAATCTAGTCCAGAGTATTGCCATCCAATGGCAAATTCCGACACTGGAAGAACTTCAGTCAGTTCTACTTGGTGAAGAACTTAGGGCTCAAGCCATTCAAGCACATAAAGGTCATTCTAATGATCAGGCATTCACAGCTTCAGATAGAAGCAGAGGCAAAGGCAGAAATAGAGGTAGATCACACCAAAAAAGTGGTCATCATCAACAAAATCAAAGTCACAATCAGCATCAGCATCAACATCATCCTCAACAACATCATAATCAGCAAAGAGGAAATCATTCCAATTGAGGAAGATTTCAAGGACGAGGGAATGCATCCACCAATGTGTCAAACATCCAGTGCAACTACTGCCACAAGTTTGGACACTATGAAACAGATTGTTGCAAGAAGCAATACAACCAAGGCGGTCAATCTAGCAGTAATCGCGGGAATTCTCGAGGTACAGGAAATCATTGTGGTGGACATTCTAGTCAGTCATTTTGTAAATGAACATGGAAATATGTTTTTTGCAAGCGAGGAATCGCATCAGACTGATACAATGCACCTAGACACTGATTTCAATCCCAAAGAGGATTTCAGCTATCAAGTCAACCAAGTGGAATAGGATCCTTGGTACATCGACAGCGGTGCATCATCTCATATGACAAATCATCAAGAATGGTTCACAGAGATGAAACCATTAGAAGGACAGAAAAATGTCATCTACACAGCAGACAATACACCGAATGCGGTTCAAGGGACAGGTGTTATCCCTATGAACAATTTCACTGGTACAAAAGGATTAGTCAAAGATGTGCTCTATGTTCCGAAGCTCAGCAAGACCTTTTGTCAGTAGGTCAAATGATGGAACACAACTACAAAGTCATTTTCGATGGTGATGAATGCACTATCAGAGACAAATCTAAAAGATGTCAGCTAGTGGTGTCAAGGAAGGATGCTTATATAGAATGCTAGCTACAGTACCAGATAAGCATGCCATGTCAGCTCCAATGCAACAGATGCCACTATCTGCCAAATGGCACAAGAGATATGGTCATGTCAACTTCAAGTGCTTGTTAGATCTCAGGAATCAGAATATGGCAATTGGGATTCTGAAGCTACAGTTTCTTGGAAAGGTTTGCGAAGCATGCTACTTCCACAAACAAAAGCGAACCAACTTTGTCAGAAGTACCTCTCGTGCACGAGGTATTCTTGATTTGATTCATACAGATGTATGGGGTTATGCCCAGACCCGAAGCATCAATGGTTCACTTTATTACTTGACCTTCATCTACGACTACAGTAGATATTGTTGGGTCTATTTTTTGAAAGAGAAATCTGAAGTGTTTTCCAGATTTCAAAAATTCAAAGCCATGGTAGAAAACCAAATAGGCAGAAAGATCAAGGTCATGAGATCAGACAGAGGAGGTGAATACATGTCTTCAGCATTCATGAACTTTTGCAAAAATCACGGCATTCAAAGGCAATTCACATGTGCAGATACTCCTCAGTAGAATGCAAGAGCTGAAAGGAAGAATGGGACTTTAGCAGACAGTGCTAGAGCAATGCTTAATTAAAAACATCTTCCAAATCAGTATTGGGTAGAAGCAATAGCTACAGCAAACTACTTGCTTAATCGGCTTCCTACCGAACCGATACAAGGTATGACTCCTTATGAAGCATTCACTGGACACAAGCCACGCATTGGGCATCTCTGCATATTTGGTTGCATAGCATATGCTCACATACATGATGATCATCGCAGGAAATTGGATGCGAAGTGACGCAAATGCATCATGGTTGGCTACAGTGAAGAAAGCAAAGCATACAAATTGTATGATCCCATCAACCACAAAGTCATTATCTCCAGAGATGCAATCTTTGATGAGGAATCAGAATGGAAAACCTCACCTACACAGGATATAGAAGCATCGACTTCACAGTCATCTATAGAACAGGTTGATGAAGAAGAGCAAGAATTTCCAGCAACACCCCAAGCAGAGGCACAGCAGCTCAGACGGTCTACCAGGGAAAGCAGACCTCCAGCTAGATTGACATATGCTCAAAAAGGCAAAGCAATTTAGGTGGAAACCACCAACTATGCTCTTATGACTACCATCATGGCTACAGAAGAGCCAGTGTACTTCGAAGATTGAGTAGACAAGCCAGAATGGCAAACTGCTATGAATGAAGAAATGGATACTTTCTATAAAAATAACACTTGGGAATTATGCGACCTTCCACTAGGAAAGAAGGCCATAGCCAACAAATGGGTATACAAAGTAAAGTACAATCCAGATGGCAGTATTTAGAGATATAAAGCCAGATTAGTTGCGAAAGGATTTGCACAACAATATCAAGACTATGATGAGACTTATGCTCTAGTAGCAAAGATGGATTCCATACGGTTCTTGATATCACTAGTGACACTCACATATGGAATTTGTATCAGCTTGATGTTAAGAATGCATTTCTCAATGGTTATCTAGACGAGGAAGTCTACATGCAACAACCAGCAGGTTATGTTGAACCAAGAAAGGAGAAAAAGGTTTGCCATCTCAAGAAAAGTCTCTATAGCTTAAAACAAGCACCCAGAAGTTGGTACAGCAGAATTAACAAGTATTTTGATGATCTAGGATACATGAAATCCAATGCAGCTCATACTCTCTACTACAAAGTTCAAGGGGAAGACATTATTATTGCACTTTTGTATGTAGATGATCTGATTGTGACAGGAAGCAAGGATAGCTTCATTAGAAAATTGAAACAAGACTTATCTGCAGAGTTCGACATGAAAGATCTTGGACTTATGCACTATTGTCTTGGAATTGAGTTCTGGAGAGATTTAGATAGCACATTCATGAGTCAGCTCAAGTATGTTGACAGTCTCCTGAAGAAGTTTCATATGGTAGATTGCAAGATTGTAGCCACTCCCAAGGAACAGAGTTTGAAACTTACTAAAGATTCAGAAAAGCCTACAGTCAATGACAGATACTACAGGCAGCTCATCGGATCTCTTATATATCTAACAATCACATGGCCAGATATTTGTTATGCAGTAAGCTCACTAGCACAGTTTATGGCAAATCCAAAACAGTCTCATTGGAATGCAGCCAAAAGAGTCTTAAGATACATGAAGGTACAAGACACTTTGGGATAGAATATAGAGGAAGTCATCCATGGTTGCATGGATATACTGACAGTGACTATGCCGGAGATCATGAGACTAGGAGATCGACACAGGGATATGCATTTTTCCTTGGTCAAGGTGCTATATCATGGTTTTCAAACAAACAGCCAATTGTTTCTTTGTCTTCGACTGAAGCAGAATATAGAGCACTCACTACAAGTGCATGTGAGGCTATATGGCTCAGAAGACTATTGTCAAAAATAGATTACTTTGATGAGTCAAAGCCAACAACAATATACTGTGATAATCAATCAGCTCAAGCATTGGCCAAAAATCTAGTATATCACTCCAGGACAAAGCACATTGATGTCAAAGAGCACTTCATCAGAGAAAGGGTGTTATTTGGTGACATCACATTGCAGCATTGTGATAGCAAAGAAAATGTTGCATACATCTTTACCAAACCACTCGGTAAAGAGCTATTCGAGAAACACCGACTAGCTCTTGGTTTGACACAGAGGAAGGACATTCCCATTAAAGGGGTGTGATGGAATGTAATGCTCAGTCCTTCTTCGATTCCCCAGAATCATCATCTTGAGGGAAGGCCTACTTCATGATATTGATCTTGAGGGAAGGTGTTGAGAGTTCATGCTCAACATCATGTGATCATGTGTGCATAGCACCATCACGTGATCATATGTGCATACCACTAACCTTATAGAGTGCTATAAAGGAAAGGGTTAGATCCCCTAACCCTAACCCTAAAAGGGTTTGTATATATTCTATTTTTTCAACTAAATCTAGTGTACATTTAGTCATTTGTGGTGTGCTCTCTAGCTGTGCGCTCTCTCCTCATCTCCACTCTTCTCCTCTCCCCTCTTCATATTTTGTCACCATGGACGCACTGCATTGGGCTGTTGGTCCCCTACCTCTTCGCGTCTGCAACTCGTGCCTAGGGCATTACTCCAATGTGCATGAGGATGAGAAAAATGTCTTTTGTCTCTCCATGCATGCAAACTCATATGACTAAAACCTAATGCAACACTTCTATACCTCGAGTATTATCAAGTCGCTACATCCATTTGCCCTACTCTCCACTTCCCACCCACATCCGTGCTTCCCCCTTCTCTAATTCACTACTTATGCCACCTCATGTTTGCCCCTACCTCTTCCTCTCCCCCACAACCACATATTCCTCAGATCTCATTTGAATCTCCAATGGAAAGTGCCATCAATGATTCCAACAATGACCTTCACAATTTAGCTAATCCTAATCAAACACTCACATGGGAGTTGGATGAGGATATAGACAGGATTCCCATGCCTAGTAATCCCATAGGTTAATTTTGGAGGCAATTCCTAGATATGCAATTAAGAGGAGGATGGGATCTCTCTAGAATTTCCATACACCTTCTCCAAGCACAAATCTCTCCAGACATAAATGACGAATTGGAGCCACAACTACATGACGTAGACCAAAACAGCTCAAAGGAAAGTACCTCTTTGTCCATTTACAAGGTCCATCTTCCTTTCCCACATTTGATGTGGTACCCTGTCACCACCGGTGGGATGCCAATTGGCATGATCCAAACAAGGAAGATGCTCCTAAAAATTGCCCCCTAATAAATAGATACTCCAAGGTCAAATGGACAAGCCAAGAAACACTTATTAGAGCCTTGGACAAGCATGCGTCACAGATGTGAGGTAGCTATGATAAAACACTCAAGGAAAGCACCAAATACACTGAATCTCTAGCAATAATCTTGGAGGTTTCCCTCACCATTGATGACCATCTACCCACACTCAGTTTCAACTTGAATGGATAGATAGATGTGCAAACAAGCAATTTCCTCTTTCAAAGATCCATATCTCTTTAAGGGCGATAGGTGTATTTGTTTGAAGAAATGGTTGACACAGGCTTCTTAAAAACTGAGCAATTGATCTATGGTGTTCATGGATTACAACGAAAAGATCAACAATAAGCTCAATCCATCTATCTCACCGATGCCACCTTTACTATACTCATTGGGGAAAAACTATCGCATCACAACATCATCTATAGACTCAACCGTAACCCGAGGATGGGTAATCAAATTGGCCTGAGGGAGTTGTTAAACCTGTGGCAAGAAGGGCCAAAAGTGCACTCTAGAGCAACAAAGATGAGATCATTGTGTGTGTAGAGTAGCAACGAAGCTCCCCTTGTAATATCTTCAGTCTGAAAGATGGTATGATGAATCTAAAAGGATGGGCATAGCCAAAATCCTCTCTAGAAATGATCCATTCATGCTTGCAAAATCACGATCTAGAGAGAGAAATACTAAAACTAGAAAGAGAAATACTAAAAACCTACACTTTTTGAGGTCACCCCAAAAAGTGTAGGGATTCAAGAGGTTCCCCCAATTTTTGTAGAGACCCAAGAGGTCTCCCCAAAATGTGGAGGGACTCTCATCCAAGAGGTCCCCTACAAATGAGGTCTCCCCTTGGAGGTACCTACAAATTGTGTAGAGACCAACATGTATAAATCTCTCTGGAGATCTTACGGCCACCCCTCTCACCTTCCCTTCATAGGTACTATGTTGATCAATGCACCATCGCACATTCTTTGCAAGATTCCTCAATATGCTCTTCCTTGTAAAAGCCTTGAATTCTACTTAGTCACCTTGTATTTTCTTCCACTCTTCTCAATCTAGTTTTCTTTATCAATGTCTAGTTGGACCTGGTTCGATGTGTCTCATTCTCTTCATGGCTGTCTCTTATTCTACCCTTCTGGGTTACTGTGACTTATCGTTGTTGAAATCATTTTTTCTAGCCAGCTCCTCAACGTGAGGACCTTGTATGTATGCTTAACATAGTAGTCATGGTGGGCAATCTTGCTGTGGGTGATTCAACTGTGCTTCGTGGTGTGGCTAACGTGACTCTCTTTTGCTTCATTCAAACCATCGTTGTGCTCCATGACTAGCCTATGTTGCAAGCGTGACTCTTCCTTTTGCAAGCCGCTAGTTTCCATCGTGCTTGCCCTTTTTGTCGTAGCTACTCCCTTTAGAATCTATATACTCAATGCTTCCTTCCATGGCCAACCCTTCTTCACCTCCTTTGCACGTGGTCGTATTTTGCATTTACTCCTCGCCTATCTCTCTATCGCATTTTCATTGCCACCTTGTTGCACGTTGCATTTCCCATGTTACCTTACTACAGGTTGTGTGTCCTCCTTGACTACCTCTACCAACCTTTCCCCTTCATGTGCTTCAGTAATGAATAAAATGCTTTATAACATTTAAGACATAAGCAATCTTTGCTATTCAAGTTTGATGATTTTTTGACAAATGGTTTGGAAGAACCTACTCTTGTATGGACATTTTGCACACAGCACTTTTATAATTGTGAAATCGTTACACTTTTATACTCTAGAATCTACAGGGTTCTTCTTATTCCTATATAAAGCAATAATAAGCTAGGGAGCACATGCATTACTTGTCTGCCTAATTTAAGCTATACGATTCTAAAATATAGTTTATTTGGATGGTAGCAGGAAAGTGGACCTGAAATCTTTTTTTAAAAAACTCAATTTATTTAAATAATAATAATTTTATCAAAAATTTTTGCAAACTTTATATTAAGGAGGAAAACTCTCAATTTGTTTAACTTTTTCAAGTTAGTTATCACAAATAATTTTTAATTATCTCATATATAACTTTATTATCCAAATGACGAAATTAATCGTATGGTTCACTTATTAATGGAACTATTAAATCTAAACACATACCTCAATTTTCCAACTAGCCCTTGTCAGGCTAGTACCATACAATTAATTTGTACTCATTGGAAAATTATTTGGTATGGATAACTCTTAGTCATTTGTGATTCCCCTTAATTTTTTATACTAACTATTAAATTTGACTTGTAGAACCAATGGATTCCTTTTGTAGTAAAATTCGGTGAGAGTAGTCACTCTACAATTGCTTCCCCTCCCTTTAAACCATTATTGACACTTGTCGTAGCACTTATCTAAGCACATCCTTTTCAATTATTATTTTCTTGGTTTAAATAAATTACTACATTTTTAGGTGGGGAGTAAGTTCCACATAGTGGGCTTACTCCTCACCATGTGGTCTTACCCTTTGGGATGGTGGGGTGGGCCTCTGAGTGTGTGTGTGTGTGTGTGTGACATACCAACACTTTTGAACTATACATATCCCCCCCCCTACCCCCTTCTTTTCTCAATGGAATATCCAAGGCACACTGATCCAAGCACTTCAATAGCATGAGCAAATAATGCGCAGCAACACCAACCGCATCCTTTGCCAAAGTGCTATCTTCTGCAAAACATTGGAATACATTCTGGAGGTCCCCATCCACATCGACTGCGATTTTCCTCCACTCAGTTTCAATCCCAATGAACGGATCGATCCTCAGATTACAAGATGACTCTATCAAAGAGTCATCTTCTTAGAAGCATGCCACATATCTCTGTTTGAACAAATGGTAGATACAGGCTCCTTGGAATAGAGCAAAAATTGTATGGTGCCAAGGCTTTACCAGCAA
This sequence comes from Dipteris shenzhenensis, assembly GCF_047967505.1. Taxonomy (NCBI): domain Eukaryota; kingdom Viridiplantae; phylum Streptophyta; class Polypodiopsida; order Gleicheniales; family Dipteridaceae; genus Dipteris; species Dipteris shenzhenensis. Next base: position 8,629,320 of record NC_141596.1, on the reverse strand, counting down.
GATCGACTGGCACGACACAAGTTCCACAGCCACTGGATTACACGCATGGCATCCCAACTCTGTGATCATCACAATAAGCCATAACTCGATGATGGTTTATAAAATGGATTCGGGAGTCTGTTTCCTCTATGCTAACATGGACTTAGGTAGCACAGAATGTGTGTGTAGAGTAGTGGCAAAGCTCCGCTTGTACTTGCATAAGGCTAGGATTTCCCCCCTTACTCTATTTATATAACCCGCCATTACTTTATACAATCCCCCCACTCATATGCAAATCATACCGAGTAATATAGTAATATTATATGGTAGTCTCATCTTAATCATCCAAATTAAGTGTACTTTTGCTATTGAAATTTGGCCTATCTATGTTTGTCACAATAATCCCAATCCATTGTATCATAGGTTGGCCTTATCTGTGGGAAATGGGACAAGACAATTTTATGACCATAAGCTCCATAGTTTTCACAAATAGGCTTCTCAATAATGAGACCTACGTTTGATTTAAATATGCAATGAGGCCTTTTAGAATTCAACCCTTGAAATTGTTTAGCATCGGCCAAGCAAGATAGTGTCATTACAGTGTTTGAATTTAGATATAGCACGCAATCTTATGTAAGCAGTTTGTTGTTGCGAGCTCAATTCTATGTATTTATCATTGTGTTCTCAAGCTTTTGCAAACATTCAAATATGCTAAGGTTTTTTTTTTGGCAATAATCAAACACTTCTTTCATGGCTTTGCTTGCAGTTCTATCGACCTTTGTCATGTAGAAAGTGTAGTAGGCTATTGTGCCATGTGCATTTAAGATGAATTGTATGTCTATGTTGGCATCCCATAGTCAAGAGAGGTTAGGGTTGAAGTTGTTGGCGTAGATGTCTTTTGTATATCTTTTCATTAGGACCAACATTTTTGTGGTTGAATACTTGAGTGCTTCAACATAATTTTCTTCCATTGTCTGTAGCAATATAACCATTCATCAAAGGAAATAGTTGCATCATATTGGAGATCATGTAGATAGTTAATGATTTCTCTTGCTAATGCTTCATAGTCTGGCTGACAAAATTTTGGGTCTTTGTCAAGTATTAATTAAATGCAAGTTTTCCACAAGCGTGGCTTTGGGAAGCCAGCTCTACATGGCCAATTCCCTTTTTTGTGGCCCTGCAAATAAGTAACTTGTTTGTAGAACAAGGTTCCAATGTGCAGAATTAAGTGCAGCATCAAGAGCACAAAGGCAGGTTTGATTTAGTTTTTGTAGTTGTTTGTTGAAAATTAAATTGTTGCATGAAGAGCATGGATTTGAATGTGTGCCGAGTATTTCAATTTCTTGGGTGAGATATTTCAAGCAGTCATTCCATGTTGGCCACATATACTTGACGCAGCCCCCAACTTCTTTTGTTGCTTGTGTAGTCTATATACTTTTTCTTGAATTTGTTTGTTTGTTCTGGGGTAGAGTCTTTTGGACTCTTCATTTGTTTGTTCTGGGGGGGAGTCTTTTGAACTCTTTAATAATTATCTATTAAGGAAGGTTGGTATAAATTTCTATCAAGTCGCTTATTAGTTCTTTCTCCTCTAGAAGCCGTCACTCTATCTATGCTTGGGAATGAGCACTATAATCATATTTTCATGAGTCACACTGGTGTTTGCATTATAATATAATGTGTCCTCTTTGAAGGTTCTTGTAGGTCACTAATGACAAGGTCCAATTTATCAAATTTTCTACAACATGGGAGATGTGATGAAGTAACTTTCTTAGCTCAAAGTTGATTGTAGCAATGTAGTTTTATATCTTATGGCTACCTCTTCAAAAGTAACCTGGTTCTCTTTGAAGAAGCAATGACAAAGGAGCATGAAATCATGTTGTCTCAACTTTACTACGTCAACTATGCTTGAAATGGCCATGCAGTTCAAGTCTTTGTCCATAGAAATTTCATGATTGAGGAAGGATGCAAGAGCTAATAATATGTTTGTATTGGAAGAGAATGGTTGAAAGAAATGGAAATCATTTTGCAATGCATTCATTCCTTCCTCTAGAAGCCATCATGCATGCTTTTAATGACTATGATCATTATTTGTGCCTGGGGATATAAAGAAGGTGGCATTGAGCATCTCAAGCACTATAATCATCTTTGTATGCACTAGTGTTTGCATTATAGGTTATAGAGTGCACTCTCTAAAGGTTTTTGTAGGTTAGGACCGACAACATCCAACTCATCATATTTTGTGACAACATAGGAGATGTGATGAATTAACATTCTCAAGTTTGAAGTGTTTGTAGTAATGTAGAAGTTTTTTGTCTTATGACTACTTCTTTGGAAGTTTAAAGTGGTTTGTAGCAATGTAGAAGTTTTTCATCTTATGACTACTTCTTCAGAAGTTGCTTCATTCTATTTGAAGAAGCAACAGTAAAGAAGCATGAGATCTTATTGGCTAAACTTTACTGCTTCAACCATGCTTGAAAAGGCCATGTACTTCAAGTTCTCTATGGAAATTTCATGATTAAGGAAGGATGCAAGAGCTAAGAATATGTTTGTATCACAAGGAAAGTATTGAAAGAAATTGAAATTATTTTGCAATGGATTCAAGTCTCTTGAAGACAAAATTTTCATGAGATAGATGTTTCATGGACAAAATTCAATTGCAACGTTGGATGTCATGCTTCCCTGAAAAGTGAGAGCATAATCATGGATGAAGATAAGAAATGTACGAAGAAGTTTAACTGCTATGACACACTCAAAAAAAGATTTGTACAAAGGGTGTCCAAGATGTAGTCCACACAAAGGGTAATTCATAATCTACGAATCCAGAAGCTAGAAAAAATTTGGTAGAAAAGAGACTCAGATCTTGTAATGTATTTCATGTGAAGATAGTGGGAGAGAGGGAAGGAGTCTCACTTGCGCCTTTCTCACATGCACAATGGGGGAGTACACACAAAGGTGGAGGCTGAAAACAGTTTTCCTCTTCTTGGTTGTGTAAGCCAAAAGAACTCTAGTACAAAGAAATAGAAGAACCCTATATGTGGGTCTCAAACCAAACTCAACTAACTAAGGTGGCATACTAACTGAGCCACGAACTAGTGTAGATAAGGATAGCTGTCATCCAGCTATTATTCGTGGGCGGTGTACCAACCGCATCTCCAGCTAACAAGTCGGTGACATAAATGCACAACAGTCACCCTGGCATATCGCGAGTGGAGCTTGATATCTCAACACTCCCCCTCGAGCTCAATCCCAAATCCTGCACACCAAGCAGGTCTCTGAGCTTGCGCAGCTTCTCTGCGCCCAATGCTTTCGTGAATATGTCAGCTACCTGATCCTCTATGCTGACATAAACTAGATCAATAAGACCTAGTAAAACCTTCTCCCGCACATAGTGATAATGCACCTCAATGTGCTTTGTTCTAGCATGAAAGACTGGGTTCTTTGCCAAATGTATACTGCTCATGTTGTCACAATAAATGACAATCGGCCCATCTGTAGACTGATGCATATCATAAAGTAGCTTATGGAACCAAGCTACCTCACATGCAGCAATGTACTCAGCCTCTGTGCTCGACAAGGCAACTGTAGGCTGTTTCTTGCTGCTCCAAGTGACTGCAGCACTCCCAAAAGAGAACACATATCCACTGGTAGATCGTCTATCTGAAATGCTACCAGCCCAATCAGCATTAGTGTATCCATGCAACTGTATCTGAACCCCAGCCTCATAAAATAGTCCATACTGCAATGTGGACTTCACATACCTGAGTATGCGTCTAGCCGCATCCAAATGTGGTTTCCTTGGAGCCTGCATAAACTGACTTACCAACCCAACAGCATAGCTCAAATCTGGCTTGGTAATAGTCATGTAAATCAAACTTCCTACTATGCGTTTGTACATAGTAGGGTCCTCTAGAAGCTCACCTGCATCTGCACTCAGCTTCACATTCTGCTCCAAAGGAACTGAAATAGGCTTACAGCCTGTCATCCCATATTTGGACAGCATGTCCAATCCATACTGCCTCTGCAAGAGCTGTATCCCACTTGGTGATCTAATCACCTCAATGCCCAAGAAATAACGCAGCTCTCCCAAATCCTTCATCTCAAACTTCTGCCTCAATAGCATTTTCACATGAAGGATATCTTCATCACTATTACCTGTGATGATCAAGTGATGATCAAATCATCAACATAAATGACCAGCAGCATAATCCCTTTCTCTGTTTTTCTCACATAGAGTGAGAAATCTGCCTTGGAAATCTGAAAGCCAATAGTGACAAGATACTGTCCTATCTTATCAGACCATGCTCTAGGTGCTTGCTTCAAGCCATACAAGGCTTTCTTCAACCTGCAAACAAACTCGGGATGAATAGCATGAACATAACCTGCTGGCTGCTCCATAAAGACCTCTTCTTGCAAATCACCATGCAAGAAGGGATTCTTTACATGCATCTGATGTAAAGACCATCCCTTTGATGCAGCCATAGCAATGGCTGCTCTTACGGTTGCCATCCTTGCAACCGGGCTGAAAGTTTCTTCATAATCAATGCCATATGTCTGTGCATACCCCTTGACAACTAATCTTGCCTTGTATCTATTCACAGAACCATCTGCATTGTGCTTGATCTTATAAACCCACTTACAACCAATTGCATTCTTGCCTTTAGGCAAAGGCACCAATTCCCATGTAGCATTAGCATCCAAGGCATCCATTTCTTCATCCATGGCTTTCTCCCATTTTTCATTTCCCATGGCTTGCTCAAAAGAAGTGGGTTCTGGTTCTTGTATCACTTTGACCATATAGGCATAGTGAATGGCTGTAAATCCATCATATTTCAGCCTATCCACAGGATACCTAACCCTGGTAGACCTGCGCAAAATAGGCTCACTTCCAGGTGCTCTCAAAACATCCCTGGTCTTCCTTACTCCAGGTGTAACAATAGAAGGAATACCCAACTCATCATCAATGCTCTGTTCTGAGCCACTGGATTCACCATCCACACAAGAGTGACCTGCATTCACATCATACATGGGCTGATCTACCTTCTCTTTTCCTTTTCATGATACCTGCGTACCACTCTCTGCATTGCTTTTAGGGGATTCTCCTGATCTCAATCTGCCTGTCCATGGCGAAGTATGTGAACCACTGGTAGAGGACACTCCAAGTCCACTGATATTTTGTGATTGCTGCTGTGCATTCTGTGCAGCATTACCATTCTGTGCATCTACATCAATCATCACATTTACTGGTTTATACCAGCTGCTCATCTCATCAAAAACAACATCTCTGCTCACTGTGAACTTACGTGTAGAAGGGTTATAGCATCTATACCCTTTCTATTACACAGAATAACCAATAAAGACGCAGTTCTCAGCTTTTGGATCCAACTTGGACCTCAACTCATCTGGCACATGGACATAGGCAATGCAACCAAAAATCTTCAAATGAGAAATATCTGGTTTCCTACCAGTATACATCTCCTCTGGCGTCATGTCATGTATTGTTGCAGTGGGAGTCCTGTTCATTATATAGACTGCTGTAGCAACTGCTTCAGCCCAATAATAATCTGGTAGATCTTTTTCATTTAGCATAGCCCAAGATACCTCTCCAATATGCCTGTTTTTTCTTTCTGCAATTCCATTTTGCTGTGGGGTATGACTGCATGAATATCGCTGCTTTATACCATGCTCCTGCAAGAACCTTGCAAACTCATTTGAGAGGTACTCTCCCCCTCCATCTGACCTTAGGCATTTTATTTGCAGGCCTGTTTCTTTTTCAACCATAGCTTTGAAAGCTTTGAAGTGCCCAAACACTTCACTTTTCTTTTTCATAAAATACACCCACAGTTTTCTGCTGAAGTCATCAATAAATGTGACAAAATAGTGACAGCCTCCAATAGATGCAGCTTTTGTAGTCCACACATCAGAGTGGATTAATTCCAATGGCTTTTTACTCTCTTGAACATGCCTAGGAAAAGGTTTCCTTGCCTGTTTCCCAAATTGACAGGCTTCACAAACCTTGTGCATTTCTGCAACCTTGAATTTTGGCAATCCTGCAACAATATTTTGGGCTTGCATTGATTTAAGTCGCTGTATATTAACATGACCAATGCGTTTGTGCCAGATATCAATATCTGCAACTACACCGGTCCCATGTGCAAACATTGCTGCACTCAATTCAGGCATGTCTGCATCCAACGTAAACATCCTGCCCTTCTTCTTTCCTTTTGCTATCAAGTGACCGTTATTTTTCATATCCTCAACAAAGCATCCATGAGGATTAAATCTAACCTGCAAGCCCTGCTCAACCATTTGACCAACAGAAACCTTGGTGATGTTCGGGACATGAAATACATCAGACAAGTATTTCTTTTTCCCATCTTGCATAGACAAAGGAATTTTGCCAATCTGCACAATAGGATGTGCAATATCATCACCAGTCTCCACAAATCCTGGTTTTTCCATTTTGCTTGCATCCTGCATCCATTCAGCGTGACCTGTCATGTGGTTTAACGCACCCGAGTCAACATACCACACATCATTGCTTTCTTCTGCACTTGTTACAGAATTTGTCATATGCTGCACCATAAACAAATGCTCATTTCTGTCATCACCCTGTCTACTAGAGGATGCATAATTGCCTTGCTGCAATTTTCCATTCATAATGTCATTCTGCTTTTTATAGCAGTCCTTAGCCATATGACCCATTTTGCCACAATAGTAGCATTCAATATTGCTGTTTGCATTTTGGCCTCTCTGCCATCCACCACGGCCTCTTTGACTCCCCCTGCCTCTAGAGTTACCACGTCCTCCTGCATAGGACTGGTTTTCTTGCGTTTGCTGCATATTCTGATTTCTACCACGGCCTATCGGCCTCCTCTACCTCTGCCTCTACCTCTGCCAGCATTTGAGTAGAAGACAGTTTCTTTTGAAGTTCCTGCTGAAGAAGATGCACCCCCATTTCTTTGCTCTTCAGAAATTAGAAGAGCAATCAACTCCTCAAAATCAGGAAATTTTTCACGGACGGCAATGGATGTCCGGAACTGTGCATAATCCTTTCCTAGACCATTCAAGGTCACAGAGACCAAATCGTCATCATCCACTGGCGACCCAATGGAAGCAAGTGCATCTGCAATTTTCTTCACTTTCATGTGGTAATCATTTATGCTCAAATTTTCTCTTTGCACATTGTGCAACTCCTGTTTGAGTTGCGTTTTCCTGGCTTGCGTATTTGTGCTGTACATTTTTGCCAAAGTATCCCATGCCTCCTTTGGCGTATTTGCATCCTGAATATGCACAATCATGGAGTCCGAAATACTGATAGACAGCCAGTACATAACTTTCCTGGCTATCTCATGCCATCCTTTAAATGCCTGCATTTCCTGTTGACTGGGAACATTAGGAAGAACAGGTTCTTCTTCATTTCCTGTAATGAATTCCCAATAGCCTTTTCCCATCAAGAAATTCGTCATTCTAAACTTCCATGCCTGGAAGTTGTTCTTGTCAAGCTTTTCAGTGACAATCTGTGAAAGAGAATCAGATGCCATTACAGAACACTGCAAAATATTATGTCACTGCAAAAAACACAGCTTTTTGCCTCACACGGGCAGATCTGCAAAACTGACGAAAGTGGTATTTCACCACACAGTCACTTCCTAGTGACGATTTTGCATCAACAGGCAACAGGCATGAATCTGCAACTCCCAATATCTCTGCACACAGGCATACGATGCAATTTCTGCGGCAACTTTTCACCGACCCGCAGAAGAGTGGTCGCACAGCAAAAACATGGCCTTTTTCTGAGTGCCTGCAGAGAACTTCTGTCTCCAAAACGGGCCCCAAAATGACCTCGAATCAGAAAAATAACGTCACCAAGGGCTTTGCCCTTTCCCGCAGCATATACTGCGCTCTCGCCACACCGCGAAGGGCATCTCAATCTGAGACAGTGCACTCTTGCACTTTTGGCTGTGCTACCTGCAGAGATTTGCTCCCAAACTCGAAATAGGAAAGCAACACTGGTCCTCTTACCAGGACACCACGAACTTGGCTTGCTTTCTTGAGCTCCTTACCACGAACAAGGCTCTGATACCATGTGAAGATAGTGGGAGAGAGGGAAGGAGTCTCACTTGCGGCTTTCTCACATGCACAATGGGGGAGTACACACAAAGGTGGAGGCTGAAAACAGTTTTCCTCTTCTTAGTTGTGTAAGCCAAAAGAACTCTAGTACAAAGAAATAGAAGAACCCTATATGTGGGTCTCAAACCAAACTCAACTAACTAAGGTGGCATACTAACTGAGCCACGAACTAGTATAGATAAGGATAGCTGTCATCCAGCTATTATTCGTGGGCGGTGTACCAACCGCATCTCCAGCTAACAAGTCGGTGACATAAATGCACAACAGTCACCCTGGCATATCGCGAGTGGAGCTCGATATCTCAACATTTCATAGTGCATGAATAGGAGCAAGCTTTCAAAAAGCTTTATCACAATAAAGATACACATATTATGTGAAGGCAAAGAAAGTCTTCAACAAACTAATATAAGCTACTTGCACATGCTGAGACTGATAGTTCAAGAACACAACAACCCCACTCAAAGCCGTGGAATGCACTTGCAACCAATATTTAGATATTCAAGACATAGGGTTGGCAATGAAACTTTCATCAAGAGAAAATGCAAAGCCTAGCACCAACCCGATACAATTGTTCTGACAAAGAATACACAAAGCAACCAAACAAACGACTGACATTGGCGGGAGAAGCGGGTGTTCTTTTCACACAACAAAGACCATAACATCGAATGAGATCCATAGCAATCGAGAAGCTGTGAAAAGAATTGGTTTGTGCAATCTAAGACTTTCCTCTAGCAGAAAAACCAAGTATAGAATAAAATGATTGACAAGCCTTCACATATAGCACCATAGGAGAGCTAAGCACATGGAAAAGTCTTAGCTGGACAACACAATAGAAGACAACGATACATGCTTTACTAGACAAACTTGGTGCGATGAATCCACATAGCAAGGAGATTCCTAGGACACACGAAATTGACTAGAAACAACATGTAGAGCACAATCATTTCGACTGACCAAGCTAGATGAATAGGCAGAGGGATTCGATTGATGTAGCTAGAAGAATTGCATCGGTGGTAAAGGTGAGAAGCGAAAAGCTTCAACTCCTAAGAAAATCAAGTAATGTCTTCTCCTTGAAAAGCTAGATGATTGGACTTCTTAAAGTTTCGCTTAGCCCAACATAACCATAAAAGAGGCAATAGCACCTAGGTGGATGCAAAAGACGAACTGCAAATTTGACTGAATCCATCAAACCATTAAGCAAGCATGTGAAGCATCCATCTTTTCTTCAATCGAAGCCATCCATCCACAAGAACCCACCAACATAGAAGCAATACCTATTAATCGTCGAAATTGTGAAAAGAAGCAAGAGTACCTGGCCGTATTCAAAGAATGAGCTTTTTCGTCAACCATCGAAGTGAACCCAACAATGTAGAAGCATCAAGAAGCAAATCGTTGAATCAACTCCATGAAGCCCACTCCATGAAGAATCCTTCCATCAGTCTAAGCCAATGATGGAACAAGAGAGCTCTCCTAATCCATCTCGACCACAAAGCCAACATGCAACCAATGCAGCAGAGTAGAATGAAATAGTAGACTTGAAGAATATTGTTTGCCTCAGTGCAACCTATCCTAGTGATATCTCCTGCCCTCCTTGAATTGAAGGCAACCATTGAAGACTACACACCAGCGCAAAAAGTAGCACAAAGTGAATTGCCCAAACCCTCAATGAAGCATGCACATGATCAAATGACAAATTTTCCTTCAATCCAAGCCAACCATAGAAGAATAAAGCTTTGCTAATTGATCTTCACCACAATATCAACACAGCAAACTCAGATGAAAGACCAAACTCCTCCAAGCTATTCCAATGCACGCTATTCATGTACTAATCAATTTTAAGTTTGCTAATCAATGTTGAACATCAAACCAACATGTAAGCAACACAAGAGACTCGAAAGTAGGCTCATCCAAGCTATTCAACTAATACCTGTCAATGCAACCACACAGCTCTAGTGATGCAAACTATTCCAAGCTATTCCAATGATGATGCAAACAAAGCTCCACTGATCCAAGCTATTCTCTTAACCGAGCTAGATTAACAGACCTAAACAAAACTCCACTGATCAAGCTATTCTCTTCTAATAATCCAGCTCCACCATAGACCTGACATGCAACCAACACAGTAGACTCATCACCTCTATAACAAATGCACTCAAAACGCACCACAAGCTCATCAACACAATTGTGTAGAAACTCACGCCATTGAAAAGGCCACACGCAATTACCGTGAGGCTTCCCAAAAATCTCAGCACAACCCATGGAGTACAACGTAGTGAAGGAACTTGAGCAGAACCCACGCAACGAAGAGAGGCGGAGAAAGCTTCCCCAAAGAACGAGGAGAGGCGAAACTTTACACCCTCATTAACTCCACCTCAAGACAAAATAATTCACCTTTAATGAAGCCACTACTCCTTGCACGATCGGCACAATCCTCATACATAATAGAAATCCCCGAGTGTTCACTTAGGTTGGGTTTAGACCAAGTGACGGTAAAGGAGCGCGGATGGACCACGATCGTGTGGTATTCACAACAGGCGGACAGAGGGGCAAAACAACACATTTTTCTCAAGGGCGGGGCTTGGGTGGGGGGTGGGCTGGACAACTTTTCCTTTAATGGACAAGTCCATGGACGAACCATTTTGTGTCTCCATGGTCTCAACCCAGCCTTGAACCTTCCCATGGGATGGGCAGGCCAAAAAAAGTGGACGAGAGGCGGTGGGGTACATCGGATGCATCTGGGCCACCGGTGGGCTGGATGTGGGCGGGCAAGCAATCTTGCTAGGTCAGGTGTGTAGAGCCATCTATAGGCAATCTTAGCCTGCGCATGGTAGTGAGGCAGCGGGGAACTCCCTGCTAGCCTAGCCTAGCATTGCCATGGAAACTGTTTCCAAAGCCTCCGGTTCCCTGTTTTCTGCTACCCCCTTTGCCTCCAGCTTTCACCGCTTCCCCTCCCTCCGTCGCCATTTGCACCTCCTCAAACGCCCTTTCCAGTTCGATCCCCTCCTCGCTTCCCTCTCTTTCGTCCACCCTCCTCCTCATCTTACGACTCTTCTTTACTTTCGTATGGGGCTCCACCCCGATTGGAGACAGATTGACAACAAAATTCGGCGTATGGAGTACCGAATCGCTGATTTTCGGATCCTTAGCAATGATCTACGAATTTCACGAGGAAAGCTCGACTCCGATGACCCTGAAGTGAACAAACAGAAACTTATCGAACATATAAAGCAGAGAGAAGAGGAGGTCGTAACTGAGAGGGTCGCTATACAGACTGAAATGGAGAAGCTTACAGTGTATTTCCACAAAGGTGCGCAGACAGAATATGTAGCCCTGAGGAAGTTTTTCCTTAGCTATTTGTATCATACGACAAGGAATGCAATGGAGCATCTCAAACCTAGTGAATTTGAGAGACTTCTTTGGGAAAGCCCCGAGGGAATCACGTATGAGTTGCCTGATAGAGGAACAGTGTCCTTCGCTCCTCGTCTTTGCGTGATAATAGCTGCGGGACAGAAGCTGTCCGTGTCTAGCGTCGGTATAGATACCACGCCTTTGGCTATAGCGCTGGCAATAATACAGGCAGGTTCGAGCAAGCATTGTGATAACCCGAACTGCAGAAAAGAGGAATGCCATGTCCTTAAAGCGGATTATGAAGCATTATTCGAGGCTTTCTTCAAGCGGAAAGTAAGAACTCTGATCAACCAGAAGGCTCGAGGTGAAATGCCCGCGGTTTATGACACGCATTTGAAAATACACAGAAGCACCGTCCTCGAGTAAGAAGATTTGTTTTTAGACGTCTTACTTGTGTATATCTTACCACCAGTATATTTAGAAAAGTTGGACCTTATTACGATTGTATGTTTTCACAGGTCAGCTGATGGAAAAGCTCCTCTCGTTGGAAACAAGCTGTAAGGAATTCCTCCTCGAATCTCTTAGAAAACCTTGTAACATTGTCCTTAATATGATAACAAGTTCTGCATTGATATCTCAATATTCTCTTATGTATAACCGTAATTTTAAGTGATAGTGGCGTGCTCTGAAAGGTAACCTAGAAATAGGAGGATAATTATGCACCCTCAACTTGTCCTTACTTGAGAAGTCGTTGACAAAACACGTTGTGATAGAGTTTGCTTGTGAATCAAAGGAAAACGCTGTTAGATAGAAAGGGAGGGCTCAAGGTAGCAGTTTTAGAGAGATGGGTGACACCATTTGCAAGAACTCCATCTTGACTGAATATTATGCATTTCTTATTGGCAAAGAGAACTTGATTTTTTGATTAATGCTTCTTGACACATATATTACATTCTTGGCTAGTGTCTATACATATATTAGATGTCTCTATGATCCACTAAATGAGTTTCACTATGATATCTTCAATCGAAACTTGTTGTCACGATAAATGTTACTAGTAGGCAACCCGTGCGATGCTGTGGCATTATATCGATTGCATGTTTCTTTGATCAAATAATATAAACAAAACTATTTATGTATGTGTGTGGTGTGTGTATGTATGCATGCTTATGTGCATTTGCATGTGTGTGTGTGTGCATGCCTATGTGTTAATGTGTGTGCATCTATGTGCATGTGTGATAGTGTGCGCGTTTGCGCACACTCTTGCATCTGTGTGTATGTGTATTAGTGATTGTGCTCCTGCGTGTGTGCATGTGTATGTATGTGGAACCCCTACCTATGCGTGTGCTATGTACACATATGTGTACACATCCCGTGCATGGAAGTGTACGTGTATCTGCGGTGTGCGCGCGCATGTGCATGTACGTGTATCTGCGGTGTGCGCGCGCATGTGCATGTACGTGTATGTGTGTATATGTGTAAGTATGTGTATGTATGAACACATTGTGTGTGTATCACCTTCGGAGTGCTGATAGAAACTCAATACAAAGTCCTTTGTGTAGATGGATGCTCAAGTATGTGTGTGTGGATTTGTATGTGTGGGTGTGTAGGTCTACACCCCCTGTACGTCAATGGGGATGTCATAGTAGCCAATCCCTATATGCATGATGGCATTTATGGTTTTCAACCTTATGAGTGAGTATCATGAGCTTGAAATTGCACACTGCGTTGTATTTTTAGAGGATGAGTTTGGGCATGTACTTGGATTCATCTAGATATATAGTATACATGTGTGTATATGTGTATTGTGTAGGCGTATGCATGTGTATATCGGTGGTGTGTGTGTGTGTATGTATATGCGGGCCGTTGGTAGTCCAAGAGTCTAAGGGCGGTAGTCCAAGAGCTGATGGTAGTTCAAGAGTCCAAGGGTATTACTCCAAGAGCCGTAAGTAATCTAAGACAAGGGTGGTAGTCCAAGAGCTTGTGGTAGTTCATGTCTGTAAAAGTCCAAGAGTCCAAGGGTGGTAATCCTTAGTGATAGTCCAAGAGTCCAAGGGTGGCATGTAGCAACATATCTCAAGCTCTCTCCTCCAAGCTGCCACTATGTGCCACTATGTCAAAAACCCGTACATGCTTTTTTTAAAATTTTGGTTCGTGGGCAATAGGTAGAATAGATGGCAATTATCTGATGGCTTGAATGCTTTGAATCAATATTTTTTGAAGCTCATGTGCTCATATGCTCGTGAACCAATACACCAAATGCTTAAAGTAGATAGTATAGCAGCTAAGCACGCTGATAGTGCTTTTGAGATGTGAAATGCATCCTCTCTAATCAATATCAACATCTTCAAATGCCACAATGTGATTTGATATACTTGAGGACAACTCTTTTGATTGAGTTATCCTCTCAATCAACTCATTTTGAGTTGTACTACTATTCATGGTCATTGCTAAAAATAGTTGCGCTGCAATACAACACTTGTGACATCTTGCTCTTGCTAAGTTGGATACTGTCTTGCTCTTGCTAAGTTCCAACATGTGGATACTCCTTTTTTCTATTTAAAACCTTGTCAGTTTCCTTCATACTTTGACCTACAATCTTTGGCACTATATCCTTCTTTTCCACAATCATAGCATATCTCCTTTGGCTTCTAATAGTCCTTATTGTATCGATTTTCGTTTCACTAGTTACCATGGCTATGCAGATGATTCACGTTATCCAGAGCGTGTCCAAACATCTAGACATTTTGGTTATTGAGAGAAGTAAGGAGAGAGAAAGGAGAGGGGATGTTCTCAGCAATGGGTTATTTAGCTGATTTTCTTTCAGTTCAGCTAAGCTCTCATTGGAATGTAAGGACTTTCTCCACTTTTTGGATAAAGATGTCAGTGCGGATGTCATAGTAGCTCGTCCTTGATGATGTCAGTGGGGAGTCATAGAAGCTAGTCCCTTCTATGCGTGAAGGAGTTTATGGTTTTCAACCTTATGAGTGACTATGATTGGAACCGCACTATGTGGTATGTTTTTAGAGGCTGAATTTGGGCATGTTCCTGGATTCATCTAGATGTAAGTTCTCATTCGATCTGTAAGGAATTCCTCCAATTTCTCAGAGAACCTTGTAACCTTGTCCTTAATTTGATAACAAGTTCTTCCTTGATATCTCCATGTAACCTTATCCATAACTACGACGTTTCACATATAAATAGATAAAATCATTGCTTGGGAATTGAAGGCATTTTTATTTACGATTCAATCTATAAGGAAACTATAGTAGTGACTTTGATTTTTTAGGAAAGAGAAGTCCTAGTTGGAAAAATGTTAACACGAAGTACATTTGTTTACGGCTGTCGAGTAGATATTGTCATGAAGCCTTAAAGATGTATGGGGAATCTCATTTTCATCATTTTCACGGCATTGCCTTCCCAATCTTTAAACATTTTTAATTAGCAATGGACATGTCTTTTGAAATGGTGAAAGCTAGACACAAAAAGTAAAGGTCAAGGCAGCTGCAAACGAGCGATGGAAGTTGGAGATTCGCATGTTATTTGGGCTGGGCCCAAGGTTCCATACATATGGTTATTGGGAGGGGTAAGTACTAAGAACACAAAAAGGAAGCGGTTTTATATCATTGTTATTCATGCTCCCTTTTGTTTGCATGGAGGATTGACGAGGCTAGGTGCTTGCATTGGCATGAATTTTTGCCAAGGGCTGCACCCATATGCTTTTGTGAAGTTTGTGGGATTTGTTGGGGATACAACATCTAGTGACAGTAATGTAGCTAACAAAGTAGTGGAGCAAATGCGATGTTACAAGTAGACGGTTAGGACACAAGCCTATAAAGTTTAATCAGCCTGTTAGCAGGCAAGTTATCTTGGAATATTAACTTGGTTACGATTGCCACTGATCTTGGATCATCTCTGAGCAATCTTTAGACACAAGCTCCAAATGAGCTCCATCCTGAGTAACCTGTAACTAAGGTTTTGATGTTGTTCCTGTCTCCACCATAAAGTCTTCAACAGGTTCAAGCGCTTCTGCTTCCACCATCCTGTAACTGAGCATTAAAGAAGCCTCTGAAACACCTATCCATGTCAGCAATTCAAGCTTCCTTGAAGCAGTCATCCTTGACAGAAGTCATACATTATTGACCTTGAAGAAGTCAAGCATTAATGGCCTCTGCAAGGATACATTTCCCCCTTTGTCTGCCAGGAATTCACCCTCCATCCTCTCAATGCCCAAGAAAAACAATGCGGACAATGTACCCAAAACACGCTACTGAAGTCTGAATGAATGCAAAGAGAATATACATGCTATTGGATCCACTCATCTGACTGCTTGCCTTGAAAGCAAGCCAAGTACCTCCCAGAGGCACCCACAGCATCGACGTGCAACCTTCAGTGTCCTTGCACTCATCTAACCCTGGTCTTGGAAGTCCATCCAAAAGACACTTCTTCCATGCAAGTAGTGTTTGTTCTCAGTACAATTGTCTGAGCAACCAATGGTTTCCTCCCCTTCACAGAGGCTACTGATACCTCTGGCTCTCAGCCCATCTCTCAATGTCCGTCTCAAAACAAGGTCACCTGAGTCAGCATACTTGGTCTCAGCAAGTCGTCACCAAGAAAAGCTCTGCTGTTTTGGTAACCCTGTTAGCCTTTGGTGTTCTTTTTCTTTTAATCAGCCTTTTCTTTTTACAATCTCTTGCCACTATCTCTATCATAGATTTTTCCTCAGGTCTCCCCAACTCTTCAAAAGTTAGCAGCATTGATATTTTGGAAGTCGTAATGCTGGTCACAAAGATTCTAAAGTTGCATATTCAACATGAGCATATGCAACTGGACTGGGTCCACCTTGTGACGAATTGCTGCCAGTTAATCCCTCACCACCTTCACTCTTGTGAACTTGTCATGCCCCAGGTCAACAGTCGATTCTGGAGGTCCAGAATCCTCATTGAGTTATTTGTTTGGTACAGGTCCTTCAAGATGTCTCATGCGGCTTTTGAGGTATTTGCCAACTAAATGTGAGAAATCACTGCATCTGCCATCATTCCAATTATCATAGGGAGCGCCTCCGCATCCTTTTCCTCCCAGTCGTCCATCTCAAATGGACCTGCAAGTTTTGCTACCTTTCTTGTTGCATCCAATGTGTCCTAGGGTCTCAGCTCCGTTCTTGTAACCTGCCACACCTTCCTTGCTATGTGGCTCCACATCTTCACCTTCCAGATCGTGTAATTATCCCAGTTTAGTTTGGCCCCCACTATGAAGTTTGGGAACGGCATCTGTGAAGCCAATGCCATTGGAATGAAGATCCTGGAATAGGCCAAACACCACAAATGATACAAACTCTGCAATCCTATTTGACAAAGGCTCACTTATTTGAATCTTGGTCACCAAAGGTATCTGTCAATCTCGAATTCTGCACTTTCCTGAATTGAGGTCACCTTTCTTTTATGCATCGTCTGCTCTTCCGGGTTGTGAGTCTCTCTGGGGGCTTTGACAGCATGTTAGAATAGCAGCTGGAGGTTGCTTGCTGAACCAACACTCTCGCAGTGGAAGAATATGCCCAATAATCACACAATGCGTGAAAGAAATCTCACACAACTGTTACTGACGTAGACAAATGCATCTAGATGTCTAGACAGCCATGCAGACAACCGACAGTATATTTATTATGTTGTCAGGGAGACAAATCCATATACAAAATACGCTGCTCAAAGCGTGCCGTGTGGACAGCCCCAACCTTGCACCAAACAGAGGGCTTCACCTGCTGTCCTACTGCTGGTCACCTTCCTCCAGATGCATGGCCCAACAATGGCCTTCACTGTCCTCAAAAGGATCTTCAGGGCAGAACTGTGGTGCTCCTTAGTGCGCACTCCTTGCTCTTCTCCCTGCTGGGGATTGCAGACATGCATGCCACAACCACACTAAATGCTGGACTCTTAGGCCTCCTTGTTGCTCGTCTATGCAGTCAATGATGCGGCACTGATCTGTAAGGCTTACAGGCCCTGCAGCACCATCAACTCCTGCTGCTCCTGCTGCTCCTGCTGCTCCAGCTGCCTGCTCGTGGTCTCTGTCGACATGCTGCAGGCCTTCAAATGAGCCCTGGCAGCCCTTGTTGGCTGCCCTATGTGCTGCTCTTGCAGGGCCTGCTGCTGCCAGCACCTGAGCCCTCATCCAGGGACTTTTTCTGTTCCTAGGCAGCAGCCCTTCCATGCAACCACATGTCCTGCCCCATGCAGTCTACCAAAAGATAGACTACGACTTATGTACGTATCAATTAAATATGGGTTAGATTTATCACCAGTTATCACTGGCACACCCCGTGGACCAGGAATTTGGAAAAAATTCCTAATCTCAACCCACTTAAAAGTTATTCATCTCTATCATCCAAAACATAGTAGATCCTTCTCACATTCCATATATATCTGTTTCATGCCAAAATGCTTATGTTTCCGTTGATCCATGAACCTTTTCAACAAATGGCCGTGGTTGCTTCTGAAAAAGAAAATTTTGCTAATTCTTGAGACTTAGTAGTGTGTTGAACTTCACTTTTCCCCCATCTATTTTTGGCATAGGCATCTTCTCTTCTTGAACATGCTGCTCTTTCTTGATTGAATCAACAGAAGTATCTCTTCCTTGTGCTGCACCAGCTCTACTTTGGCAGCACTTAGCCCTGGTATGGCCTTGTAGGCTAGTTAGGACATTTAGTTCTAGTACACCTAGTTTACTTAGGACTTTTAGTCCTGGCCTCTCGTACCTTCTTCATTAGCCATTTGCAAGTACACTTCATTCCCTCAGCTTGGTGTATGCTCCCTTGCATTCCCATTGCTTCACCTGACATTGGTATCAGAGCAGGTTCTCTTGCTCCTACCTGTCTCCCTGCTCAGCCCACCTTCCTCTCAAGGAATCGAATGCATCGGGTAAAAACGGGAGCTGACCCGATGTGTAATGAAGGGTGGGAGTGGCTTCTGTTTATATTCATCAAACATTAGTTTGGGTAGTTCGGTGTTTGGATGAAGAAATATAGAGATAGAGAGCTCAATCCCACCTCAACCTACAGCTCGGCACATTTGCAACCTCAGCGTTGATAATTTTGCTTTAGCTTTCCAACAGATTGGTGCCACCATTTTGGGAGGAACTTCTACTTCACGCATAACGTGTCAACATTTGCAGAAGCCCCCAGCTGGTAAACTCCCGTCACATAATCGTGACTCAGTTTGCTGTCTTCTACTGTTGATTTTGTCATACAATGGTACCCGCACGGCCGTCAGCTGCACCTGCTCAAAGCTCAATGCGTCCTTACACCCGTGCCATCGTGTGGGGCTTTTGCACGTGTTGACTTGCATTAGCTCTTGTGCATTGGGGACTTCAATTTCAAGTACTTTGGAGTAGATTTGTGCATACATTTGGGATGGGCTTTTGCAGACTCTTGTAGAATTATAGGTAGATTTTGCAGGATAGATTTGTGCGCTTTGGCTCAGTGTTTGAGCAGGCCCAGTTGCTCTTCCCATTTGCGGAGCTTTTACTATCATTTTTTGGTTGACATTTGTAGATTCTATGCTAGCTTTTGGGCAGCCAGCTCATTGCAGTGATAGCCTTGAGGCTTTGACATTTGCAGGGAGGGCCCTTTCTTCTTCGAGGATTTTTGTTTGCAATGGCCAACAATGACTTGTTTGGAATGAAGACAAGCTTGATAGTACTAACTATCCCATGTGGTTGTACTTGGTGTGCCACTTCTTTGTATCCAGGAACTCCAAGGTATTGTCTTTGGATTAGAGACTAGCTTGTCTCTCCGACACATAGGCACCTATTGCCACTACATCCACTCCAAGTGATGCTACTCCTACCACAGCCAGTTTTGGCGAAATGATGATGAGTTGGCATTAGTGACAAAAGTCTTAGTCCTAACCTACTTCCATCGCGATAAAGGCTTGTACATGCGATAAAAGCTACTTCTACGTTCTTGGATGGACTAGTGTTAGCATCGATCACATTGTCAAGTTTTTCATGTAGCTTTTGGCACTCGTACCCTAGTCTTGCACCTGATATGCAGCTTTGTAGACAACTCCATGATTTTAAATGCAACATAAAGTAAACATGGAAGACAAAGTAAAGCATCGCATGTGAAATTTATAACCTCCACTTAAAAGTTTTGAAACATAACATACATGCTCAATCATATAACACGCACCTATCTAATTTTTGCGACAAAAAGATGTGTGGCAATTGGGAAAGGAAAGTTCCTAAAATATGCAATATATTCCTCAATCATGCATACTCATCGAAATAGACAAAAATGACTACTACCGTGTGCATAATGCACAAGATTGGTTTTGTTATCTTAGATTCCATGAGTAGACCAATGACCTTCCATTGCCTTCCCAAGTTGTGTTTGTATGTGCAAGGTTTTAAGAGGAAAGTGGATTTAGTATGCACATGCAAGATGAGTTCTTGGTGCAAGGCTAGAGTTGGACTTTTCTAAGCCTCAAGATTATATATATGCTTACAAGATTATGTATATCTGCTTACAAGGAGGTGCAACATGATTCTTGACTGGCTATCAAGCTTCCTTGTAGTTCCTTTTCCTTACTCAATTTTCTAGAAATGTTTTCTCTCATCTCCTTTCACTTTCCTATCCATTTGTTGAACCAATTGGTAGACGAATGGAATCCCTCTACTACAACTAAGTGACCACTTGGATCAGATTCATAAGTAATTGGGGATAACAAGAATAGACCACTTTCAGCTTTAAATTGATACTTGCAAAAATATGAAGTACTTAAAAGAGTCTCTTTCATTTTTTCTAGCAACTCCAAGGTGCATACCATTCTCATTTCTTCCTCATTGAAGTGTGATATATATTGTGAAGTATATATATGAACGACCATCAAAGGCTTCATCTTCCATAATGGATGGTCGGCATGATGGGAAAATTTCAACCTATCTAAAATTGTGACTAAACATGACATGACATGAGGCATTCCATTTATCTAATGGATGGGATAGATGGGGCAAATGCAATAGATGAGTGCAAGCATAGAATAACTAAAATTGAAAATGAATATTATAGCCTTAAAAAAAATAAACTAAAATCATTTATTCTGTTGCAGTTTCTAATTACCTAACATTGAGTTTACGATGAGAAGATTTGCAAGCTCGAAAAATCAACATTTCAAAAACCATTTGTTACAAAGACAACATGAGAATATTCTTATTAGGGAACCATTGGCTTGTATGTGGAGATTGAGATAGAATACGCCTTGCTTATAAACTGAATATGAAAGAACAGCCTAAAGCCAACATGCTAAAGAAAACCCTTTACACTGTTGCACATCTTTTAAAAATAGGACGATCATGATTGTCCCATATACACATCCTAAGATTAGATATGTGCAAGCCACACACTATTATGTTGGTCAAATTTGACGCTTTGATGATTTAAACTAATGCACACATAGCACAAGAGAACTAAACCACACATCCCATCGAGGGAGTTTATATTCGATGATCAACGGTGATATATATGAACATCACAAATTGATATACAAATGATTAGGGTTATGAAGTATTAGCCATGTAAGACGAGCATTTTCTCAGGCAGGTATTACACCCTATGAGGCATTCAATGGATACAAGCCACGCATTGGGCATCCCTACATATTTGGTTGCATAGCATATGTCCACATACATGATGATCATCAAGGAAATTTGGATGTCAAGGCATGTTAATGCATCATGGTTGGAGACAGTGAAGAGAGCAAAGCATATAAGTTGTTGTATGATCCCATCGATCGAAAGGTCATAATTTCTAGAGATGTGATTTTTTATGAAGAATTAGAATGGAAAACATCAAATACACATGAGATAGACACACTAATTCACATCACCTACAGAGAAGGTTGATGAAGAGAGCAAGAATTTCCAAAAAAACCTCTAGGAGAGCAACAACTTAGATGGTCTACAAGAGAAATCAAACCACCAGCAAGGTTTTCATATGCTCAGAAAGGCAAGGCGATTTAAATTGAAACCACCAATTATGCTCTTATGACGATACCATCATGGCTATAGAAAAGCGAATGTACTTTGAGGATGCAGTTGATAAGCCTAAATGACAAACTTCTATGAATGAAAGAGATCGATGCAATGTAGAAAAACAACACTTGGTATTTATTTGACCTTCCACCATGAAAGAAGACCATTTCAAAAAAATGATTTACAAAGTAAAGTACAATCCAGATGGTAGCATTAAAAGATACAAAGCCAAACTACTTGCAAAAGATTTTGCACAAAATTATAGAAAAGATTATAATGAGACTTACGCTCTAGTAGAAAAGATGGATTTCATAAGATTTTTTATATAACTAGCCACACTCAGTAGATGAAATGCGTACCAGCTAGATGTTAAGAATGCTTTTCTCAAAGGCTACCTAGATGAGGAAGTCTACATGCAACGACCAGCAGGGTATGCTGAACAGGGAAAAGAGAATCATTTTGCCAATTCAACAAAAGTCTCTACAAAGCAAGCACCTAGAAGTTGGTATAGCAAAATTGACACACATTTTTCTAATCTGGGATAGATGAAGTCCAATGTAGATCATACTCTCTACTACAAAGTTCAAGGGGAAAACATTACTATGGCACTTTTGTATGTAGATGATTTGATTATGACAGGAAGCAATGAAAGCTTCATCAACAAGTTGAAACAAGAATTATTTGTAGAGCTCAACATGAAAGATCTTATACTTATGCACTATTGGCTTGGTATTGAGTTCTCAAGAGACTCAACCAGTACCTGCATGAGCCAACAAAAATATGCAGATAGTCTCCTAAAGAAATTTTATATGGCAGATTGCAAGGTCACAAGTAATTTTATGGAGTAGGGTCTAAAACTTACAAAAGATCTACAAAAGCCTACACTTAATGACAAGTACTATTGGTAGCTCATCATATCTCTTATATATTTGAATATTACAAAGGCAGATATTTGTTTATTCAATAAGCTCACTAGCATAGTTTATGGAAAATCCAAAGTAGTCACACTGGAATGCAACCAAGAGACTCTTAAGGTACATCAGTGGTACAAGATAGTTTGGAATAGAATACAAAGGAAGTAAATCATGAAGCCTAATCACCTCTAATCACTGGTTACCGTGCATTCAGTGCGATTGTACTCTGTGGATGTTAACAATATCTTAGCAAGTTAGCTTCAAAGACACAACTTGTTCATGTTTCATGGAAAGAACCATGCAAAAAATCAATGTAAATTGTTAGCATCAACAACCAAATATACCCACAAGCAATCAGCTTCGAACGTGCAATTGACAAGCATTTTCAACATTAGAGAATATCATTCAAACAAAATGAGTAACTATCCCTTGGATGCATTAGAATTTTTCCAAATACCTGTAGAAGATTTTGTAGCTTCTTTTCTTTCTCATGCTTTGTTTGTGGAGAGTTTATGGAAAATCTTCCAGATTGCAAGTGACACTTTTATGGTGGTATTTGATCATATAGCATTAGTCCAATAGTAGCATATTTATTCATCTACATATCAATCTTCAACTACTAGCAACCATAGAGCTTCACTCTAGACGAATTCACTATTTGATTTCAAGTTAGATATAGATATTTATTGAAGTGGACAACCACATCTCTTGTGGCCTACCATCAACAATAATTAGATCACTAAGTTGTTTCATTCAAGCAAGGACATTTTTAGCATCTCCACAAGGCCATGGTCACATAAAATTTTGTGTTTTGCATTTTTCAAGTTTTAAGACTTTTATTACAAAAATGCTAAAAATATTTTTAATAAAACAACCTCTCAATTTCAAAGGGGTTGATCAAGTAATTGATACCTTCCATACACAGATTCTCAACCCAATAAGACAGAAAAGGAGCTATGTGAACCCCTAATACTAAATGATAGTCCTAACCCTAATTATTCATGTATATATTATCATTTGCAATATAGTGTACAATGAAATCATTGTGATTGTGGAATAGTCTTTCTCATCCTCCAATTCAAAATAGTGTTAAGCCTATGACAACAAGGGCCATAATTGCAATCTAGGGCAACAACGATCAAAGCATTGTGTGTGTAGAGTAGCGGCAAAGCTCCGCTGGTAATATCTTGAGCCTAAAAGATGCTATGATGAATCTTAAAGGATGAGGATAACCAAAATAATCTCTAGAAAATATCCAATCACACTTGCAAAATCAGGATCTAGAGAGAAAAATACTAAATCTAGAGAGAGAAATACTAAAAGCCTACACTTTTTCAAGTCCCCCCACTTTGTGCAGAGACATAAAAGATCCCCCCACTTTGTGTAGAGACCCAAAAGTCCCCCCCCAAAAGTGGAGGGACTCTTGTCCAAAAGGTCTCCTACAAAAGAGATCCCACCACAGAGGTACCTAGGGATTTTGTAGAGACCAACATGTATAAATATCTCTTAATGGAAGGAATCTCACACTCTTTGGGGTTCAATGTTCAAGCTCACTATTATGTTCATGTGATTGATCTTCATTGTGTCCATGCTCTCTTACACTATCATGTTCTAGCATGCCGTTACCCTTGCACTCCCTACCCTTGTAGTCCCTCCTCCTCCTCCTTCCTCCCTCCTCCTCCCTCCTCCTCCTTCCTCCTCCCTCCTCTCCTTCCTCCTCCCGCCTTCCTCCTTCCTCCCTCCTCCTCCTCCTCCTCCTCCTCCTCCCCCTCCTCCTCGTCCTTGCTCCCTCCTCCTCCTCCTTCCTCATCCCTCCTCCCTCCCTCCTCTTCCTCCTCCTCCTCCTCCTTCCTCCCTCCTCCTCCCTCCTCCCTTGTCCCTCCTTCTCAACCCTTACCCCTTGAATTTGTGAAGGAGACTAGCTCTCCACTCCTCAACCCTGGACTCCTCCTAAAACCTGCAACCCTCTTTGGACCCTTGAACTCCTAGATAGCTCTCTCAACCTTGTCTCCTTTTTGAACCCTGCAGTCCCCCCTTCTAAACCCTTGAATTCCCTTGGAGGCGAGAGCCTCCATTAATCATTGTAATCCAACACTCTTTCTCATCCTCACACACATGAGATCTACTTTCCACACTTTAGCTTACATCTCTCACCAGAATATGACCCGAGGACCTATGCTACACTTGTGAACACCTATGCTACAATGAGCAACAACATGACTATAGGTGACCAACCCTCAGAACCTACACTTGGGAGAAATAGTGACAACATTTTGGCACCACTACCAAGGAGGTTAGTGCTTAAATCAAAAGTGGAGCATCTGTGAAAAAACCCCCCCTTCTAAAAATCATTCAAGACACATCCCTCAAGGCAAAGGAGTGAAAAAAATCTTCCAAATGGTGCAAAAGGATAATGTTGCTTTACATAATCATATTAATACACTAAACACCCAAAATTAACCCTTAGTCCCCCCACATCCTATAAAAGCACAACCCTTTTCATTTAGCACTCTCCCTTTCTTTACATTAAAAGGCTCTTGCTAGGTTCCAAGTTCATAGGTTTCAAGCTCCAAATTTTGAGTTTTATGTCTTTTAATCCATTGATATCATTTTCCCTTGCTAATGAAATTAAGCTTTTCTTGGAATATATAGGATATTTCCTTCCCTCATGTTTTCTCCACTACATATGTATTAAAGAAACAATGGGATGCACATCAATATACTTTGCAACAAATATGACCTTTGTTAGCTTGCTATACCACACCTACCTACTCATGATCTATAAGATCTTTTCTATTCCTTCTACCCTATTTTGGAACCTCCACTACAAGAGTATTAACCCCATGGATACTTGGGGTTTTAGAATTCTTGCATATGGTTATTGGAGAGAGATCCTTTTCTAATGTTGCATTTCTCCCTATCAAAGATGATGCAACAAACAATTTTCGAAAAGGAAACCTGTGAAGGCGGCTCCCAAATATGTGTATGACTGTACTATCTCCACTGGCTCAGTTTGATAAGTGAAATTGAGTCTTAGGATTACTGCAAGACCATAACCTTGGTCTTCCCAAGGTTGATTGTCAGGTCTATCTACAGAACACCTCTAGGGGCTATAAGTGTCTCTGCAGCCCCTCCGCTTAGGATGAGATGAGGATTATGTTATCAGCATATAGCGATATCCGGGGGGTTTCCATTTTTCGAGCAAAAACCCTCGAGCAATGAGCAGACAAAAGGTGGGAGGGGTCAAAATATATAGGCTCAAGTCATTTTTGGGGAGCAAAAAATTCCAAATTATTTCAAGGAATATGTAAGTAAATATGAAACATTGATAAATAGATATAGATATAAATATACCTTTATAAAACATACATATATTTATATCTTATTTTATGACTTTAAAAAATCCTTTCTTTCGCTTTCACCATTGCTTGCATCATAAAATTTTGAGCAAATATCCTCTTTACAGTTCCTGAGGATGACCTAGGAAAAATAAATAGTACCTTTTTAATGGACCCTCTAAGTGTATTTTGCCAGAGGAATATGGTTTAAAGAGCTTGTCCCAACCCTATTCTGCAGACGAAATACCCTTGGAGAGCCTATGCAGAACAAATCTAGGACAAAATCTCAAATCCTGCAAAAAATCCACAAAAATCAGTTGGCAACACTGTGTTTTCCTATCCCATCGAGTCGATGCCATAGAGCTACCCCGCCGAACAAATATCCCGTCGGTCGGTGCATTAGCCATATCCCGTCGGTTAAACCCCATTGACCGGGTGCCATAGGGCTACCCCACCGACCTAACTTCTAACCATGACCTAACCCGCTGCCCCGATTAAATGCTTGTTAGAGTTGCTATCCCGTCGACCTGACAGACATTGACCCAATGCCATAGGGCTATCCCGTCAACCATTGCTATTCTGCTACCCGCCACCAGCACGGTGAGCCCACTACCATGCCCATGGTCATATTCATATCCCTCTGCCTATCGCGTTACATCAATCACATCACCCATTGCTATTTCATTCCACTGATTATTTTCGTCGATCATCGCATTACGCTTATTTCGCTGATCATCGCTTCACTCCTATCGCACTGCCCAGTGCGATTGTTGATCCCCATGCCCGTTGTGATAACTATACCATCGCTCAGTGCTCCATTCGTATCCTACCAACTTGTGATCCCATCACACCGTGGCAAGATCTATCCCTCTGATCATCACGTCACATCGATCCTGCCGCCCATTACTATGCCTCTGCCCATTGCTATACCCATATCCCACCACTCGGTGCGATATCCTATCCCTTCAACCATCACTATAGAGCTATCCCATCGCGACCATCGCGATACCTCTGGGGTAGCCAAATATTTTCTTTTTAAAAAAAATCCTGAATCTCAGTTTAGCCTGAGGGTGCTTAGCTAGAGGCCTGCCACATGCACTTGAGGTCCGGAAGAATTTTGCCAAAGGATCCCATGTCAGAAGACAGTGCTTCGAGCTACACTCAGCCCACCCTCCGTCCTAGTTGGAAATCCAGATGCTCGATCCCTAGCCTTCACTCGATAGTAGGCCTCAGACGAAAAACTCTACCTAGCTCCGACAAAACAGAAAGCTTGGATGAGGTAATGCAAGACCCCTCAGATCCAAGGGCATCTGAGGCCCCATTCACAAGTGTAGCCTCTCCTAACTCGCCTACACCTTCCATTGCATCCAAGCTTACAGGTACATTCTCCAACATGGTTGGTCGCTTGGGCCAAATAGAGTCGGCAAACATGGAGAACTCCTTCGCTGCCGGCATATCTGCAGGGAGGGAAGGTCAGCAACATCCAACTCCTAAACCAAAGACCGAGATGGAAACCACCTTCGCCGATCCAGGACCCTCCGCCTATTCCAAAAGTGTGGGAAAACATGGATGATGAAGATCCATGGATGAGGGAATTTCGAAGGCAAGACCCCAGCTGAGGGGATACTAGGAACTTCCAAGGTGGAGCGCCTTATGAATCTCCAATAGTCCAGGTGCCGCCAACCTTCGCCAACTATGGGGCACCGCAGTTTCCACCCTACTGCCCATTGCATGGAGCTAATGTTCCTATGCCCTAGGACCCACCCCCTTTGAGAGTACGTCCCTTCACATCCATACCAATTGCACCAATGAATGCAGGCCTTGGAACATCCGTTCCAATGCCAGTACCAGCAACCACGTGGATACCACCACCTGGGCCAGGCTTAAGGCCAGCCCTACGCCCCGTAAGGCCCACAGCAACACCACCTCCGCTAGCCACTCAAATAGTGTTGACTGATGAGGAAATGCGTATCTTGGTGAACACCCTAGGAAGGGGGGCCACACCACCTCCACCTGCCCCAGTGTTTCCTGCAGATCTTGCGAATCCCTCGAGGAGTTGACCCATAGCCATCTCCAAACTAATGACCAAGTTCCTTGGAGAAGGAGACCCGGTCTCCCATGTGGAGAAGTTTGAATATATTTGCGAAGCTTTTGGCCCTCCCAGAGACCTAGAGATGGCCAATGTGTTTGGTATTAGCCTGGATGGCAAAGCAGGCCAATGGTGGTATAGGGCTCTCACCCTAGAAGAGAAGATCAACTGGGAGACATTGAGAAAGACCTTTATTGTGGGGTTTGCCCCCCATGGCCATAAATGGAGCCTGATCAACCAATTATATGATGTAAAGTAGAATGATAAGGAATCCCTAAGGGATTACATTGCCAGGATCAAGCACCTCAATGCCCGTTGTGAACTGTACGAGCGGATGAGCGATGAACGATTGTTGCCCTGCTTTCTTATCGAATTGGTAGACTCGAAGCTACACGACCACCTCATGGTGATGAACCCTATCTCCTTTGATTTATGCAGCAAAGTGGCCATCCGCATATGTGACAACATGATGGACAAGACGAATTTGGATAAAGCCCCAAACCGTGCTCAGAAATAGCTCCATCAGTTAGGTCTTTGAGTGTAGAATTGATCAAGAAGGAGACTAACGAGCACAAGGGCTTGGATATGAGCGAGCTGGCCTCCAATCTATTAGATCAGCTAGGCCAATAGCAGGAACCTCCAAAGAGGTGCGGAGCAACCCCCACTTGTTTCCATGGAGAGACAATGTCTAGTGTGGGGTATGCAATGGCAACCACCCCTCCAATGAGTGCCTACGCCTAGCACACACTACCATAGGTGGGGAAATCATGATACCTCCCAATGTCGATTTGCGAGATCCACTACTAAATTCTTAGATGAACAAGTCATTACGTAGTTCGGATATCCATTGGAGTTAGTCAGTGACTGAGGAG
This sequence comes from Dipteris shenzhenensis, assembly GCF_047967505.1. NCBI lineage: Eukaryota > Viridiplantae > Streptophyta > Polypodiopsida > Gleicheniales > Dipteridaceae > Dipteris > Dipteris shenzhenensis. The sequence goes on along the minus strand of NC_141596.1, from coordinate 8,600,627 downwards.
CTCACTTCCTCAACAAAATGATAGCAATCCTGACTAGTGAGTTTATGATCATACATAGGAAGTCAACGCCATACTACCCTAGGGAAAATGGCTTGGCCGAGAGCTCCAACAAAACGTGCAGTAAGATCATCACCTGTATGATAGAAGCCAATTGTACCGACTGGGAGCATAATCTCATAGCAACATTATGGGCCTATAGGACCTCCTACAAAGTGGCCATGCATTGTACCCCCTTCAGCCTAGCCTTCGGGGTGGAGGCAATAATGTTAATGGAATATGTAGTGCCTAGACTTCGTCTTATCATTAAGGAAAGACTCGTAGACAACGCGCTAGCAGAACGGCTACTTGATCTCAAAAGGTTAGAAGAGACAAGGTTGCATGTAGCCTACTCTCTCTAGGTAGAAAAGGCCCAATGGAAAAAGTGGTTCAATCGCAACCTCAAGAAAAAGGACTTGGTAGAATGAGATTTGGCACTCCTATACAGTGTTCGTAGTATGAAATGCAAGATTAAGTACCGAGGTATGGGTCCCTACCATGTAGTTGAGATCACTCCCCAAGGGTCGTGTCGAATAGCCACCCTTGATGGGACAAAAATGGATGGCTACCTTAACGGGAGCAAATTAAAAAGATACTACAGACCACTTACTCTCTCCACCCTTTAAGTTGTGCATAGAGAAAAAGAACTCAAGGTCAAGGTGGCCAAGATGAAAGACTAGGCCATCGAGGAGGCCAGAATCTGCAATGCTAAGCTCCGACAATGTAGGCAAATGACACTGCTTAAGGCAACGATTGAATAGATGCAACTAACGGATGAGCTAACTATGGAGCTATGCAGGTTGCTTGTTCAACTGCTACAGGTCCCATCCATGCACATCAAAGCACTCGTGGTTCCAAGAGCGAGCCACAACTTCCTCTCCCGTGAGGTATGGGAAAAGCTATAGGTAGTACCCCTAACCCTCACCATCACTTCAATAAGAGCTATTAATGGCCAACTCCTACAAACTTTGGGTTTTGTGAATTGAAGTCTAACTGTTGTTCACGAGGCAGTGGATATACGATTTTATGTTCTCCCCACAAAAGCAATCGAAGAACATATTACACTGGGAAGAACCTGGTGCTACGCCGTGAACTGCCAAATCGACTGGTGCACCCGGACTGCTTCACTCACCAATGGGGGCCAAATGGTGGTATTTTTGCTGTGTGGACCAAGCCCGGGCTTCTTCAGTTCTGCCCTCGCCGATCCATGATGATGAAGCTACGCAGATGGGTGGACCAAAAGTTCCAGCCACCTCTAACATGCCACCAAAAGTCCCAGCTCGAAGGGCAAAGAACGATTGCTGCAATGGTACACCGGTGCCATTGCCCATTCCACCAATGCCACTGCCCTCCGCTCAAGAAACTCGAGAATAGCAAGTACAAGATGCTATCCTCTATGCCCAATGTCACTTTGATCGGATCTGACTCCCAAATGACATGAAGGTAGCACAGAAGGCCCTGGTCACCTCATGGACGTCTCTTTCGAAACCCTATGTTACAAGAAGAAGACCACACCGCCAGCCCATGCTCCCACCTCATCCATCTCATCCACCGCCACACCCCTCCAACATCTTGGTTAGCACCAACCACTTGGGCAGCCAAGGCAAGAAGGTCGTCTGGGTTGTGAAGTCGATGGTGCAAGCCTTAAAGGTACCGAAGATAGCAACACAAGAACCCATGTCTCCCCGAGATACATCTCCACAAGAACCTACCATGACAAACCGAATGAAATAGGGTAGCCCCAAGGTATTGAGCACACACTACTACTGCAAGTAGTCAACATAAATGTCACCAAGGACAACCACCAGGGAGCCCCTCAAGAACCAACCCCCCCCCCCTACGAGGTGTTACACAAGAACCTTCCTCTGATTCTGAAGGCAAACAATCCAAAGTACCACCTCTGAAGGTACCGACCACTCAAGAAAGCAAAGGTCTCAGGGTGGTCCCACAAGAACTCGCTCCCCCCAAGAAGATGAAGCACGCCCCAACAACTGAGCCCGATGCCAATGTGCCTCTGGTGTCCAAGGTAAAAAACAAGCTGGACACTTACTCTACGTGGCTTTTAACATGCTATGCAGCAACACAGTGCGCTCGCCCACAATGTATTACTCATAATCATCGAGTTCAGGTCTAGGTGAGTCAGTATGGTAGGCATCTCACTCGATGCACCCACAACCCACTAGTCCCGATCGAACACACGCACACGCACACCCACGATCAGCACTAGGTGATTAGAACCAACCGTCCATTTTTGCATTTGTTCATCATCTTGCATGCTGACCTCACAATCATGCCCACATCGCATAAGTGCAGTTTACTCACTCACTCGTTCCCCTGCCCCCACCACTCTCTCTCTTTCTTTCTTTCGTTTACTCCTTTACACAGTCAATATCACGCCGGTTGTCACCATAGAGGTATCTCACCGACCGTCATGATCCTAGCATCCCACCAACTGCTGCCATCTCCAGATAATGTCGATCGTCGCCCAAGAAGTATAACTCTGATTATCATCCAAGAAGTATCACACCGGCTAGAGGCACAAGAATATTATCCAAAGAAACATTTGGATGTAATATTCTCTTAGATTTAGGACTTATTCCAACCTAACACAAAGTCACAAAGCGGGGGGGTATGCCATGATATGATTTTGGATCCCATATGCAAAGAGGCAGCCAAGTTTCTGGCTGACATTTTTAATCATATAGGAGTGAGAAGAAATTCCATGTCAGTAAAAACTCTTACACTCCTTGGTAGGGAAAAACTACAAGATTGGGCTTAACACATATCTTTGTTGCTAACCAATTATGTATCCACAACATATAATGGCAAAAGCTACATTGCCCATGTATTGGCCATTATAATTGGGTTTGCAATACAACAAGAGGAAGACTCTACAGCCCTCTCAACATAAGATATAGAAGACTTTGAAAATTTGATATTATCGCCGGAATGGGAATTAGAGCCTCCACCTACTCTCACTGTGGATAACATGGATGAACGGCAATTTGAACAAGTTCTAGAGAATCACAATGTGGAACTCTACCAAAGAATCCTATAACTTAGTTTAGTATTGTTACCGTAATAGAAGGACTTGAGACTGGATATACAAGAGGAGGCCATGCCACACAATGACTTCACAAGTGAGCCAAATAGCATGCCCCTTCAAGAATCACAAGCCAACAACGTTGATGACTCCAGGGCTCTTGAGTCACAACCCTCAACTATGTCTAGTGGCATCATACAATAGACTGTTGTTCAAGAAATATATTAAAATTCCACATGAGCACATGGGATTCAAATGTATGTCCAATACAAGCAAGGAAATATCATAGTCTACAGTTGCAACAATGGTGGCATTTATTTGCCTACCATGGCGTCAAATGAGCAGGAAAGAGAAATGGAAAGGCAGATGCTCCCATCACTCGAAACCAAGATGCACAGTGCCGAGACTGAAATTCATAAGCTCAAGTAAAGCATGGCAGAGCAAATGCATCAACAACTCCTTGCACAAAATGCTCTAGTGGAAAGTAGAAAGGATGCCCTACAAGCCACGATTTCTATCAAAGAAAAACACCTACAACTATCTGATGCCTTGAACAAAAATGAACAGGTCAAGTTATCCCTCTCCCAAATGTAAGTCACTTGTGATGATCTTAAAAAGGAAATGGTGCACTTCAATGCAAGACTGCTACTTAAAGAAGATCAACTCCATGCCCCAATAGACACAAACAATGAGTTGCAAAATAGCCTCAAAGAAGGTAAACATCAAATTCAAGCACTAGAAAAGGAATGCATGGCATCAAGAGAGACACTTGTGAATACCAACGCAGAATTGGATGCTTAAGAACAAAAGATACTCCAAATCTGTGTGCTTAATGATCAATTGCCACGGCAGCCAAAAGTAGCTTAACAATTCAATATTCTCAAGCTTGCATGCACCTCCAACACTGGATAAGTATAAAGAAAAGTGCATAGAGTTGAAAAATCAAAAGGCAATAACTTCCAACCTGGAACTTCAACTACTAAGACAAGCCGATGTCAGTGCAAAAGGTTCATCACAAGATCTTTTGCTATAGGGCATCACTACATTATACAAAGAGCTTGTTGTACTCCTCTAGCAAGAGGATCACCTTCAAGGAAGAATACGCATACCGTGGAAACACTTGCAAGTCAAGATGTTACATGCAGTATCTGTCTTGATTGGACCAGGCCAGTAAGCACAAAGATTCTCTGGGATCTATGTACTACTATATGAATGCTTGATGGGAAGCCCCCTATTTGGGTAATAGCCGGCCTCCTACCCTTACTACAACAATCACCAGCAACTTCCATGGGATATAACTCCCTAAAAAATCCTACATTAAAGCTGACATTGCCTACCAAAAGCAACATTATGTGGTCTATCTTCAATCTAATATACCCTATCTTGCCACTCTCTATTCTAATCTTCTCACATCCCTCCCTAACTCTAGTACTATCCTCTGTACCTTTCCAAAAATCCATGCTAACCCATATTCTTCGACCATGCCTCTCAACACTACTGCCTAATCCAAGAATCTAACTCCTATCATCCAATTACACCTAACTTTTTTCCAACACTTGACAATCCATCCCTTAAGGACTATCAAGTTGCTAAATCCATTTGCCATGCTCTTACTCCACTTTCCACCAGCATCCCTACTTCTACCTTCTCAAATTCAATACTTGCTTCAACCTCAAGCTTTTCCCCTATAACCTCTTCCCCCAAGACCACATATTCCTTAGATCTCCCTTGAGTTTTCAATGGAAGACACCATTGGTGATTTTTGGAGGCAATACCCAGACATGTAGACAAGAGGAGGATGGGACCTCTCTGAAATGTCAATGAGTATCCACCCGGCAAATCACTCCAGACATCAGCAACAAATTGGAGCCACAACCTACATGGCGTAGACCAAATCTACTCAATGAAAATTGCCTCCTTGAGTACTTACAAGCTCCATCTTCCTTTTGATGCATCCCACATTTGATGTGGTACCCCGTCGCTACCGGTGGGATGCCAATCATCATGTGATCCAAAAAGTATAGATGCTCCTCGCGATTGGCCGTTAATCAATAGAAACTCCAAGATCAAATGGAAAAGCCAAGAAACACTCATTAGAGCCTTGGACAAACATGCATCAATTATGCAAGGAAGTTATGACAAAACACTCAAGGAAAGTGCAAAATATAGTGAAACTTTAGTAGTAATCTTGGAGATGTCCCTCACCATTGATGACAATTTACCCAACCTCAGCTTCAATCCAAATCAACAAATAGATGCTCAAACAACAAGTCACCTCTTTTAAAGAGCCATGTCTCTTCAAGGGCGTCATGTCTGTTTGTTTGAAGAAATGCTGACACTGGCTTCTCACAAAATAAGCAAGCAATCTACGATGTTTGTGGATTACAAGGAAAAGATCAACAACAAACTCGCTCCATCTATCACCGTTGCCATCTTTACCATAATCATTGGGTAAAGACAACCGCAACACAACATCATCTACAAACTCAACCATAACTCAAGGATGGGTAATCAAATCAGTCCAAGGTAGTTGTTAACCTTGTGACAACAAGGGCCAGAAGTGCAGTCTAGGGCAACAATAACGATGAAAGCATTGTGTGTGTAGTGTAGCAGCAAAGCTCCACTTGTAATATCTTGATCCTGAAAGATGGTATGATGAATCTTAAAAGATGAGGATAACCAAAACCCTCTCTAGAAAAGATCCAATCATACTTACAAAATCAGGATCTAGAGAGAGAAATGCTAAATCTAGAGAGAGAGAATAAAAGCCTACACTTTTTGAGGTCCCCCTACTTTGTGTAGAGACCCAAAAGGTCCCCCCACTTTGTGTAGAGACTCAAAGGTCCCCCCACTTTGTGCAAAGACCCAAAAGGTCCCCTCCAAAAGTGGAGGGACTCTTGTCCAAAAGTTCTCCTACAAAAGAGGTCCCAACACGGAGGTACGGATTGTGTAGAGACCAACATATATAAATATTTTTGAATGGAATGAAGCTCCCACTATTTGGGGTTCAATGTTCAAGCTCACTATTGTGTTCATGTGATTGATCTCCATTGCATCCATGCTCTCTTACACTATCGTGTTCTAGCATGCCCTTACCCTTGCACTCCCTACCCTTGTACTCCCTCCTCCTCCTCCTTCCTCCTTCTCCTTCCTCCCTCCTCCTCCCTCCTCTCCTTCATCCTCCCTCCTTCCTCCCTCCTCCTCCCTCCTTCCTCCTCCCTCCTTCCTCCCTCCTCCTCCTCCCCCCTCCCAGTCCGTCTCTCCCAGCCTGCCGTCTCAGCTCGTCTCAGCCCCGTCTATCCCAAGCCACCTCTCCCAACCTGTCTCTCCAAACAGACTGTCCCCCCCATAGCCTGAGCCACCTGAGTAGGTTGCTTCACTGCCATCGAGTCGCCGCCAAAGGTTTTTGTCTTGCCACAAAGTTCATCGCCACAAAGTCTCCTCCAAAGTACAAAGTTCACGACCGCCATTTTGAGTTGAGTTTCAGTTCAACTCAGCTCAGCTCTATTCAGTTTGGTCTAGTCAAATCAATTCAATTTGACTAGTCAATTCCCCGCTCCAGTTCATCGACTCCAGGTTCGGCTAAATCCTAAGCCCAACCTTGGGGGTTAGCTTAAGGAGGGGGTACACACACAAGTGTAGGTCACCATGGAATTCCCTACGATCAAAGTTTTTTGCAACCCTATCCCCCTCTTTCAAGCCTTTGTATTTGACCATTGTGAAGACACCTTCCTCCTATGCAAAAACACATCAAAGTCGGATGGTTAATATTGACCCGTAGGAGCAAATCTATTACCTACAGTAAGAGATTGGAGAGCTCAAGCTTCAGCTTGCAGCCCTTGGGAGAAAAGGGCTAGATATGGAGAGTAGGTGGAAAGGAGGAAATTATTGCAAAGGCAGTACATAAATGTAATGCATCTCCACCAGCACTGATACTTGTCTCTACGGTTCAGGATATGATCACCACTCATGTGAGCTCAATTAAACAAGAAATAATTGTTGCTCCTGCTGATGCCATTAACAAAGTTAATAGAGCTGACCTTTATGTGGAAGTAAAAGAGCAAGAAGCTATAGCATGGAATAAGATGATCTTACGCATTCAGGGATTGAAAGAAGGTTGCCTTCATGATGATGAGGAGAAAAGCATTGAAAACATAACCATATTCCTTAAGAAGGAAGTATTGCAAAATCAAATGGGATGATAATGATATCCGCAATGTCAGCCAAATTAGCACGCAAGCACAGATTTACTGCAGAGGGAAGATAGCAAGAATCAAAATTCTCAGACAAACACATAAGTTAAAGGGTACAAAGATTTGGATATCTGAGGAGCTCACTCCACTCTAGCTCAAATAAAGAAACAATGAAATCACCAAGATAAAGGAAGCACACAAGGTAGGCAAATGGGTAGTTTATCGAGATGGGCAAGCATTGATTAGGGACTTCAAATCCAAACCCAAAGACTCTCGGTCTTAAATTGATGTCATAAAGACCACTTTATGATAGTGTTAGAATATAGCTACGCTCTATAATAAATTGGGAGGAGTTGGCCTTGTCCACCCCCTCGATTCTTTGGCTATGCAGATGTAGTAAGTCACTTTTTGGTGCTGGTACTTTGTCTCATAGACCCGTGAGGTCATTAATAGATCTTTATTTTCTTTATTTCCTCCCTCCTTCCTCCCCCGTCCTCCTCCTCCTCCCTCCTTCCTCCCTCCTCCTCCTCTTCCTCCCTCCTTCTCCTCCTCCCTTCTCCCTTGTCCCTCCTCCTCAACCCTTACCCCTCAAATTCATGAAGGAGACTAGCTCTCCACTCCTCAACCCTGGACTCCTTCTAAACCCGCAACCCTCTCTAAACCCTAGAACTCCTAGATAGCTCTCTCAACCCTATCCCCTTTTCGAATTCTGGAATCCCCTTCTAAACCCTTGAACTATTCTGGAGGTGAGAGCCCCCATTAATCGTTGTGATCCATCACTCTCTCTCATCCACGCACGCATGAGATCTACTTTCCACCCTTTAGCCTACACCTCTCACTGCAATATGACCCGAGGACCTATGCTACCCTTGTGAACACCTATGCTACAATGCGCAATGACACGACTGTAGGTGATCAACACCCTTGGAACCTGCACTTGGGAGAAATAGTGACAAAAAATAGCTTATGGATAATTCACGATATTCTTCTAATGTGGAAAACCCATGGTTTTAGAATCTTCTTTGATTGCCTTTACCCCAATGATTTTCCTTGGTTATGATGACTAGCATGGGGAAATTGGAACCAATTGTTATTATTAATATCTTTTCTTTTGTTCCCTCAGTATTTGTTAATGAAGTATTGGACATTGAGTCTTCTTTTTTATAATCAAATGCTTGGCTCTTTATGAACAAAAGTAGATTGATCATAGAAGAGTGTATGCTGCTCGTTAGGGAAGTCTTCGTTTTATTTGTTCCCAAGTTTGTAGCCACCTCTTCAAGGATATCAACCTTGAGTTTATTAGGTCTAATCACCTTTTTATTCCCCTTGTTATGGGCCTTCTTTTCATCTCCTTTCCAATGACACCCTGGTTTTGGTGTCATTATTACCTTTCTTCCTATAGATATTGATTAGGAGAGAATATATTCACTCCCCAAGTTTTTTGAAGAGGATCTATGTCAATATCATCAAATATAAGTAGTAACCCTTAGTCCCTAGACTAGCTCCACATATATTTATTTTTATCTAGCTAGATTTATATTTTCCTCCTTTTTTCATCCCTATGGTGTTCATCTTATGAACATCTAACATGGCATGATAGTTATAGAAGGGAGTTTTTTAACTAGGTAATTACATGCCACACAATTATGAGGGGATTTGAAATTTTATATCCAATGGAAGTTATTGGTTTTAATATATAGACAAATATTCCATACTCAAACTCCAATTATATCTAAGGGCATAATACAATACTATGACAAATATTAAAATTTTGACATAGATACTAAATGCATGAGTCTTTATACTCTAACCATCTAGAATCTGATTCAAGCCAAGTTTGTTGCCACCAACTCATAAGTTTATCCCATCATCAAGATATATTATGATAGTGTGGATATATTTGGCTACTTTGGTGGTTTTTCTTTCACTATTTAATCAAAATAGAAGGCGCTTAAATTTGTAGTGATGTGAGTTGAACCCATGCAAAGGGCTCTATATGGGTTTCCTTGATTGGTCGCCAATTGAGGACCCATCATGTGTGTTGGATTTGGACATACATCGCAATGTACCAATAAGAACAAATTTTAATGTTTAGCTAGCATGGAGATATTTTTACTAGGATTCTCAATCTATAAAACCACAACATTTCTTTGAATTTAGAGTATTTCATTGGGACTAAGTAGGCTCTCAAATGTTCTCGGTATGTCAAATTTTTTGAAATCATTTCCTTATTTGTGTTCTTCATTGTTGATCTTTATGGTCCCCAAAAATCTTTTCGTAGCTTGTTCAATTTTTTGGCACATGGGTGTATCTTCATCCAAGGGATTGTTCATTATTGACCTAAGTGGCCCCTAAAATATTTTCCTAGTGTGGAACCATTGTAGTTTTAAGTACAATGATGTATCTTCATTCCTATGCCTCACATGGAGATGCCACCTAGACATGTATGTAAAGATGCATTTTGGGCAAAGTGCACGAGAATGCCTTACCAAAATATGGATCCTTACTACTGACTCATTTGTAGTGATGTGTGGTCCCATGAGGACACCATCACTTGGAAAGCATCTTTATTTTGCGAGCTTCATTGATGATTGCTTGGAAAGCATCTTTAAGAATCATGACTTATTTAATAGTAATGTGTGGTGGGTGTGTGGTCCCATGAGGACACCATCACTTGGAAAGCATCCTTATTTTGTGACCTTCATTGATGATTACTCAAGTTTTTCTTGGGCATACCCTTTAAAATAAAAAGTTTGTGTTTTTAGCATTTTGTTGCAAGGATTGAAAATGAAATAGGTTGCAACATGTAAACCCTCTGTGGAGATTAAGGGGGGCAATATATGTTTGATGCTTTTTAAGGAATAGTTGGATGAGAAAGGCATTACACACCAATGCACCATGCCATACACACCACATTAGAATGGTATTGAAGAAAAAAAAGGAACATGTCACTAGTGGGATGGATAGATGTATGATTGAAGGTAAGGTTTTGGCTCATAAATTTTAAACAGAAGCTATTGGGTATAGCACATCTTGAATAGATGCCCTACTGAATCCCCTAAAGACCATTACTCCATTTGAGGCCTTGTATGATATAAAGACTAGGATTGAAAGTACTAGCAAGAGATAGCATCTTTACAATGAAGTCAATAAGCACTTCCAAGATGACTCATAAGATATGTTGAGGGACTACTTCCATTGGATTTAGATATCAAAATTAATTAGCCACCAAGAATGCTTAATATACAGCACGTTAGTGCTAAAAATCAGCCCATTGTGCCACATGATGTCGAGGAAGTAGCTCAAGAAGACTAGAGCAATGCCTTGTGAGTTGGCCTCTACTTTGTAGGAGAGTAAACTCTCAAGTTGTCTTCCCAACAGCACACGAGTTTTTGGTTCCCAAAATGCTAAAGAATATGCAAGTATGGCTTGCATGAGTAGTTTTTATGATGCCGATGAGCAAGACTCTTATGACGAGGCCCAAGAACATGAACATTGACAAGAAGCCATACAACAAGAAATCAATCCTAATAAGGGCGTCTTTTTGAGCATGTTAGCTCAAGAAAATTGTGCTGATCTTCATAAGTGTCAATAGACACCCACTATCATTCTCACTAATAGCCAAAGCGTTGTGGCTATGACACGATATCTACTCTTTTATGCATGTAGCAAGCAAATAGAGTTATTATCATTATGACAGAGAAAGCTTGCATGCAGAGTTGATCTTATTTATAAGTACATTGCCTCGAGGGTTGAAGCGTTCCACAAAGCTTTAGGCCTTTACTCCCCTACAAAGATTGACCTATTGCCTTGTACAAGTTCATAATAACACTACAAGAGGAATTTGAAGATATATGCATGATATAGTAGTACCAAGTGTGAACCACCACAAGAACTTATCGTTTTGCAATTTTGACAAAATAAAGTTTTGATGATCCTCCCATCAATAATAATTAACATTTTGGCTTTAAAAGTTAAGACTTTTATTCCTATAGCTCAAGCTATGCTCATTTGTATGATTTATGCTTGGAACGCCAACTCCCTTTAGTAAGAATACCTATCAAAATCTTGCGTATGAGATGAATTTAACAATATGCCATGAGTATAAATTATTCAAATTAGCATGGTTGTGTTCTACACTAAAAGAGCTTTAAATATATCTTAATACCTTAAAATTTAGGTAAGACATGAAAAAGCTACATTAACCCCCCCCCTTGGCCTCACATATTATGAAAATATGTATAAATCTAAAAATATTGCATATTTTTAGAGATATATACCTTACATTTTATGAGAGGGAGAACATGAGATTTTCAATTTTTTTCCCTTGCATATTTGAAATGTTTTTTGCATATTTTATATGAACCTTGTCCTCCCATACCCTAGATTTTGGACAAGGGTAGTAACATATTACATATTGAGTTGGTGTCCCAGGGATTTATGTACATGTTAAGTTTTGTAAAGGACTTATACTCGTTTGTAAAGAACTTACAATAATTTATGCACATGTTAAGCTTTACAAAAAAACTTAAATGGTGTTTTGATCAAAGAAAGAAGAAAGAAGGCTCTCACAAAGAGGAGAACTTTTGCAGATCTTGAGGTAGATCTTACAAGGAGAAGAGTTCTCTCCTTTGTTACTAGGTTTAATCTTGGGTTAGTCACCATTACCATGGCGAATTCTAAGTAACCACAATCAACTCTCAACCTAGGTTACATTAGTTCTACCTAAGGTCAATTCCCAAGTCATTGCAAAATATTTTCTAAATTCTAAATTTCAGTTACACAAAAAGACTGGATACAATAAGCTGAATGGGTGGAGCCTCTATGCGGGCATCTACACCCAAGACAAGTGCAACATAAACCCAAAAACAATAGTCCAGAAAATGTGAGTCCAGGGAGTGGTATCATTGCAGTGGTCCTCTGAATGTTGGTGGAGGGGTCAAGCCCATGAGAAGCCTTGGTGATATACGAGGCTAGGATGGCATAAAACCGGTGATAGAGTGCTAGCAAGGATCAGCGTGTGTGGTCTGTTGCGGTTTCTCAATGAAGCTAACCAGGTTTTAATGGCAATGGTGGAGGTGTGAGATCCTTCAGTCACTAATTTGCGAGCCCTATTGGATCTTTACTACTACTCAATGATTGCTCTAATACCGATCCATAAATCTTGGCTGTAAGTGTTGCCAATCATGACAGAGAGAGAGAGAGAGAGAGAGAGAGAGAGTATCAAGTCTTTGAAAGACCAAAGGGTCTATGAGCATTGAGAATGAGAGATTGATATAAGAGCTGAAGGGGTGAGCCCCTAAACAGGCATCAACACCCATGACACATACCAAGAAAGAGCCATAATCATAACGAGACCAATACAGAAAGAGAGAAATCTGAAAAGTCTCAGCGCGCATAGAGAGGATGGAGGCTGGTGACACTGTCGTGGTCATCTAGAAGCTGGCCGGTATGTCAAGCCTAAGAGGGGGTTGGGATGGCAAAAAGCCTGTGATAGAGCACTGACAGCTGTTAGTAAGTTGGTCCGCTGCAGTCTCCTACCTCTGGCACTGTGGCAAACCAATACCACTGTCACTCCCATCGATCGTGTTCCCGATCTGGTAAGCATGGAGGGAAGGTCCCCCAGTCTAATTTGTGCCTCAACCCGCTGGCAAGTCTGCTGTGTCTCTTGCTCTACTCGTTGGATCCGCCATAATTATTTACAATTCTACAGCTAAATGAAATGAGAACCTAAACAATGTTGTGAGGCACACTGTTGCATTTACAAAACCTTTTTTAAACTGTCCCCTTCGGCTGTGCAAAAGCATATTACACAAAAATATACAATATCGAGCAGTGCTACTGTTGGCCTCTGGGAATAGTTCAGGCATTGTATAAAAGGAAAGTGGAATTCATGTGTTAAAATATGATCTTGATAAGAGCTTCCCCCGTGACTACTGGATTTGAGCAGAGTGCTTCCATAATGCCTGCTGACTTAAAATTTACATTGTACTTGTATGAACTTGTGACCGAGGCATTTCCAAGATTCCATGGCTGCTAGTACATGTTGGGATGTTTGAAAACAAGGCTTTGAATGTGAATCAGGTTGCTTGTACTCATAAGGAATCATTGGTATGAACAAAGGTATTCATACAAAAGGTGCAGTAATGTTCCTTATTTATATTACAAGACAAATGGCCCTATGGATCCCTTTGGGATAGACAGGTGCCAAACCAAATGTTAGCATGTTCAGATACACGCCAAACCCTTCTTCCTTTTTTATGCCTTAAAAAATGGGGATAAACCGAACTTGCTATATAGCAAGGAGGCTCTCGTTTTTTCCCCACTAGCAGGAAAGGGATGACCTCATGATTAGTAGACTTTGATACATCTTGTACAACTTAAGTCTGCTTTCTTTCCCATTTACCTTCCCGCCTGCTCTCCCTCTCCCTCCGTTCAATTATCTGCCTTGGTCTAGACGTCCGAGGACCTTGTCTCTGACTCCCACTGCCAGGATCAATCATCCCCGCTTCCATATCTCCGTAACTGCTTCCTTCACCACTGAGCCCTACTCCATCAAGACTTTCATCATACCCCCTGTCGTCCATTCGATCATGGCTCTGAGACAAAGCTAAAGATTGTCCAGGATATGCCTTGCTGGAAATGCTTGAAGATGCTATCACAATTGATGGAAGACTCGAAGACACAGATATGGGAGCACCTGCAGTTGGTGTTGCAGGTGGTGTTGTGCTGTTTTCACGATTAATTCCACCACTACTGCTGGGTCGTGATTCCTGGCCAGATCTTCCACTTTCCCTCTCGCGGTACCTCTCCCTGGGTCGACTGCAGTGAAACAGCCCATAAAAAGTCAATTGCATGCACAACTTTGTGAGCATTTATATTAAGTTCTGCACCCATTCAAATAGTCAGTAAACCCTTTCAAGAAAATTGTAGCCTGTCCATTGTCCTGCCCTCAGAATGCATGCTAAATCAACAATATTGATTATCTGAACTGGAAAGAATGGTTCACTTGGTCTACCTGCTACTTGTAGAGCTTGAAAATTCCCTGCGTGATGACCGGATCACACCTGATTCTCTTTGCTCTAGCTCTCTCTGTAGATCTCTCTGGAATGAACAAATTTACAATCTCAATCAATTTTTTTGGGAAAAAAAAAGGTGGGTTGGGGTACAAGAGCTTGGAACTTATCAAATCCAGAATTAGATAACTAAAAAGATCAAAAAGACTATTTTATTGGGTACAATGCAAAGAAGTATCAGGATTCAGCACTCATCATTTAGAATTCTCAAACAAAGTAGGACAGGCCAAAAAGAAGAGGACAAAACCAGGAGACCGCACTATCAAGCGCCAAGGCCAGGGACTTTTTGCAACCATAAACAGATTACCACAAAGCTCCAGAGGTGTCCCGTGATTAGATTGAACTGCTACTTACTCTCACCATTTCATAGCTTCAACCAAAGCAGTGTATTTTAAGCCTATCCACCCTCATAGAAGTTGTGGGGCAACCAGGCACCTACTTTTCAAAGTGCCTCTTTCCTGGGTGCATTTTGAATTTCAGCGTCACATAGATTCTGTAACTTTGCACTCCTATTGAAGGTAGCACAAAGCCATAGCAAGATAGCCTGCTAGATTTCTGTATTTCATGTCAAATGTGAAAAGCTGATCTGTGCAAGCACAAGACATTATATTATAGAATGTTTATATACTGCAAGCCTGATTCCACTCAAGCTTCCCAGGATAAGCCAACAGCTGGCGACAGTTCAAAATGATTGGAGATTCAATGATTCTGGAGTATTCCTAACTGACATAAGATAACAGAGACACAACTCACACCACTTAAGTTTTTTCATGTTACATCAACAGTAAATGTGCAAAATGGGTATCCAAAACCTGACAACTGGTTAAAAATAAGTCCCACACAACTGTTCTGATTCAAAAACTGTGAACCATCTCAACATGGCTTGCAAGCGAGATTTATCAATTCAAAAACCTTCTTCTGTCTTTCCAACAATTTACCTGGGTACGTTTCTCTGCCTCCATATCTAAAGCGTGCCTCAACTCTCTGGTTTTAGCACGCTCCTTCTCCAGAATCCTGCGTCTTTCAATTTCTCGTTCTGCTTCGGCTGCTTTTTCCCTGTCAAGTACAAGAGCACGAATAAATTATACGAGTTCCACATGATCATTTCCTTGTCCATTTTCCAACTCACCCCTGATTCCAAGTGCTCTATCTTGTTAGAAGTACAAGGGAGATCATATTGTGAAAACCTGTCAAGTTCTTCCAGAAGTTCCATCTCTTTTAAAGCCACCTCTTCCAAAGCTAATTGCCGATCACGGCAGGCCAGCCTTTGCCTCTCCCTGCGTGCAATTATCTCTGCTCGTATGGTTGAATGTTCCCTGAGTAATGTCCATAACAATGCATAAGACTATATATCAACATTTATACTCTTCAAAGAGAGCATCTGGTTCTTTTAATGGAATTTAAGGATGCAAATCTAAGCATAACAAGCACATTATGAATAATGAGATGGGAGTTGCCTATCCCATGGGCCATGAATCTAATGCATAACATTTGATAGTGCAGAAGAAAGCAAGGTACTTTCTAGTAAGCTAGAAGCCATCAACTCCAATAAAGGGCTGGACAGGAAGTAACAGGTGGAGTAGTTTCAGTCCTAAAAAGGACAAAAAATATGTATCTGAAAGTTCCACTGATAATAATAGAGAAAAGAAGCCATTTTTAAATTCAAAAGGGCTGACAGAATACAATGCATAAGCTCTTACCTCATT
The DNA here is from genome assembly GCF_047967505.1 of Dipteris shenzhenensis. Classification (NCBI taxonomy): domain Eukaryota; kingdom Viridiplantae; phylum Streptophyta; class Polypodiopsida; order Gleicheniales; family Dipteridaceae; genus Dipteris; species Dipteris shenzhenensis. The sequence goes on along the minus strand of NC_141596.1, from coordinate 8,584,573 downwards.
GAGATAAAAATGAAGGATATATATGTGTAGACAGCATAACATAAGAGGAGAATCACTGATTCACACCCTGGGTCACTGCCAACTGACAGTTCCCACTAACCAAACTAGTAACACCTTACGACTATCCCTACCTGCTTTTAAGTATTTCTTTACAATCTGCATGGTGAGAGCTGTAGGCTCTGAATAGGGAGGTTAGCTGATTTAACTGAAATCACTTTGTAGAATACTTTTGGACCTCAATGATGCCTTGTCTTCTGATAATGCACCATTGATGAGGTATTCCAGTAAAGTTGTTCAAGTTACAGCCCAATAAACCACCTCGTGTCGTTATCATCCTTAGATAGATGACTCAACAACTGCGAGTCTTGGCATTGGAGTCACCTCCCAACGACAGCTTGGGCCAACCCAGAGCTGAAGGTCAAAATCTTCACCTGAGCTTAATCTTTTGTTAGTAAGCCCTGCGTCCCATACCAACAAGACACCCCCAATGCCTATCGACACCCATTGTCAGGTTAGGTACAAACTCACCATAATTGGGACAAAACATTCTTTCCTTGTTTGCAGATATTTATGTCCTCGTAAATGAAAAGTTGGGGACCGATTTTGAATACTATCTACACCTCCCAAGAATAATCATCTTCTGATCTACCTTTCCATATAACAAAGTATTCACAGCAAATATGATTTCTGAGTTGCCTAGCCCTTTAACTGAGAACCAACTCCAATTCATATGGTCCATTCAGACCAGCTCTTCATTTGAGACTAAACTGTCGTGTTCAGAAAGTCTCTTTGAGACGATCACAGGATGAACCTTGATCCTCTCAAGGAGTTCTAGTTTATAAGGCTTCATCAATAATTTTCGAATATGGCCAATGACAGCTTATAATGCCTACCGGGTACTTGTAGTCTTCAAGTGTTTGGTTTCTCAATTTATACCCACATGCGTTCTTGCACAGTCCAAGGTGATTTACCATGATTAGAATCGTGATCTTCCTTGAGCACTCCTGATACTCTCTTTAGCTTAATGAAGCATATTTTGCATATCTTGCAAAAAATATGCAGCGATCCTTATCTTGGATTCTGTAAGCTAATGGCAATACAGGATCTTGGTTGATACGCATACATAAGCATAAGGGATCTGAGTGCTGAATGCTTATTGCTATTATATGTAACACGATAATTGGAAGACACCTTTCCCACTCAGACTATCATTTGGAAATATATGCCCTTAGCATGTCTTCTATACTTTGATTTGTTCGCTCAGATTGACCATCTGATTCAGGATGATCAAAAGAATTCATACTAAGAGTGAACTCAAAGTTTTGAAACACTAATTGCCAAAATCGTGCAGTGAATTTTGTACTTGCTTCCATCCTAGATATGACTCTTTCACAGCATTAGTCACCAAAGATCCTTCCCATGCACGGTCAGACTACAATCTCCCTTATCCCACTTCAAACCTGTGCATGCTTCTGTGGATACCTTGTGGGAGATACTAGCGAATATTGCACCATGGCATATCTGGAAAGCCAGATGCACAGAGGCATAGATGATAGGATGAATCTCAGGTTCATGCCTCTGACACAATGGCCAGCATATGGACTGATACCATACATATTTTGATGGCCAGTTGGGCAACCATGCAAGGTTCCTCCCGGGCAGCCTCTGCCAGGAGGGATATTTTTCTTAGGGAATGGAGGGGCTCTCCCTTCTTTACATAGTCTATAGCAGGACTGAGGTGTTCCTTGTTTTCATTCCCATTTCTACTGAAGTTTCCTGTTGACGTTCTGGGTGGTTTTTTTGTTCATGCCATGCATGATGTATTTTTGCTCTAAGCTAGCTCTTATAGGCTTTTTTCATACTTAATTTAAGTCTCTTTCTTGAAAAAATAAAAGTCTAGAATCAATTACTTCGTGCTATGCGTTCTAAGGAGCATACTCTTGGTCAATACTTTCCATTCATGCTCACCAATATATTGCTTTTAGTTAAATGTACCAAACATTTGGAATGAAAAAATCCAAGTGCAGAAATATCAGAGGTAAGCAAAACAAAACTCTGAGCTCCTCGACTGACCTATCATCTCACCTCAGCCCGCCTCCTCCTTGAATTGCCCACACCTCTCATTACCTCCAATTTTTCCCTCCTCACTCTGCCTCTCCTCCTGCCCTTTTGCCGTAGGTTGGCCCCTCAACCCCATTTCTGCCCTTAGCTGTTTTGCTTCCATCCACAACCTACCATTTTGCTTCTCGTTCCTATCACTACTAACTTATACAGCCAATATGGATGCTGTAGTAACTGTATGGCAACCACTGCACATTGATGTCTCTCTTGTTTGGCACACTTGCAATGCCTCTCCAATCCACTCACACCTGCACTACCTCTTGCCCTTAGCACTTGCACTGCCTACCTGACTAGCCCTCTAGCATTCTTACTCTATTACTCACTCACATTCACACTCACACGGCTCTATGCATACACTCACATACACACTCATACAATCAGGCATCTCTTCTTTCCCCCACACATTATTCACTTACTTCACACACATGCACGCGCACACACAAGAGAATACCCTCTTTAACTCATTTCCTCTCTCGCACACATCATCATTACACCCAAACACTCATACACTTACATATACTCTCTCTCTCTCTCTCTCTCTCTCTCTAGGATGAGAATGAGAAGTTGAAGGCAGCTGCACATTGGGAGGAAGGGCAGCTTCAGCCACCTATCCAAGAAGAACTGAATCGTATCAAAGAGCAAATGAAGCAGTTCAAGGACACAAAGGGGACCTCAGAACAGGGATGTAAGCTCATTGATGCGCTGAAATCTGAGAATGAGCAGCTCAAGAAGGAAATGGCAGCCTTACAAGCCACTATGCAGGGGAAACATGCTGAGTTCGCACAGCAAATCACGAAGGGGAAGGCAGATATGCTTGCATGGAAGGGCACCAAAATCTTTTTGAATGATGATCTCACACTCCTACAGCAACAGCACAAGAGGGAGGGGATGGTGCAAGATATGGCAGCAAGGCAAGAAGGGAAATGGGCAGCCTATAGAGACGGTAAGGTGATTATCTGAGAGAGCAAAAAACTACAAGTTAACTTATCTCTAGATATCTAACTCTCTATGACCTTCGTAGCTATGATGTGTTGCTTGATTCTCCTCTTTCATGAGGAGGTATGTACCTACTTCCCTTTGCTCAAGGTGTACACACTGAAGGTACACCCAACTCACTATCCAAATAATCACTTCTAGATGAATCATAGCCACAATCTGATGGCCTAGGAACATCCACAACAACCTTTGCAACATCCTCAATAGCCTTTGCTTTTTTCTCTCTCCCCCCCCGTCAGTGACACAATAGTGTCAGAAGAAGGTGTATTGAACAACACATGACGGTGTCAGACCCATGAAATGAGAGCACACAATAAGCTTAAGATAGCGGTGTGGAATTGCAATGGCACCCTCTCGTCCAACACTGGGGGCTTCTCAGAGATATACACTGAAAGAGACCTGATCTTCTACACTGAGACACATGAGAGCCCTGAGAGAGGGCTGCCTACAGTGAAAAGATATGCTTGGGAGTCAGCCCACAGGAGCAAATTGAGGAAAGATAGCATAGTATGAGGCTCCAAGGAGGGGGGGGACTTGAGACCACTCATACCTGTGGTTCGGAGAGAGGAGCATGCACGACACATGTGGATACGAATTCAGCTATTTCCCTCGAGACATGTCATCCTATGCACGAGAGGTCACTATAGACGGACACAGTCCATATGAGACGATCCACGATGACATCCTGGAGTTCTTCAGACAGGGAGACATCCTCCTACTGGGGGATTTCAATGCACTCTGCAGATGTCCCACAGGTGACAGGATATGGACGACATCTACTTGAGCTGGGAGCTATCCACGACCTGATCATCCATAATGGTCTTCATAGATGGCCATCCTCTGTAAGACTCACTTGCTTCCCGCATGGCAGTGGGTCTAGTACAGTGGACTATCTACTAGGCCCACTAGAATTTGTCTCACAGATACACGACTTCGCCATATCCCCCCCCACTCCGAGCTGAGCACTCGTACTCGGCCTTTCATATCTCTGCCACCATGCCAGCCACAGGGAGAGCGCCCCCCCACGCCCACACGCATTCGGATCCACTTTGACTATGCCCTTGAACCAGTGTACGTGAGTCAGCTAGCCAAGGAGCTCTTGGCCCTACTTGGAGATGATATAGACCTCACCAACGCCTCTGACACCCTTGTCTGAGTGGTATAGGACGCTGCTACCAGATGCTTTCCCACGACCCAATCCATGCGGATCCGAGATGGGAAGATGCCTCAAAACCCTTGGTTCAACGACGAGTGCAGCGAGGCGAGAGCCCACCTCTTGGGTTGGAAGTACAATCATAGTAAATCAGGGCTGCCCCCTCTCACCGACCCTTTTTGGGCTTTACATTGATGAGATCACTTCCTTCATAGACCAACTAGGAGGTGAAGTATCACCATTGACCGATCTCATGATACAGATATTGCTATACGCTGATGACATTGTCCTTATCTCATCCTCAGCAGAGGGGCTGCACAGACATTTGGAGGCCCTAGAGGTGTTTTGCAGAGGAGAGACCTCACAATCAACCTTGGGAAGACCAAGGTTATTTTCTTCAACACCTCACATGCAATGCTTCGTCAACTCAATTTCACCTATCGAGATGAGCCAGTGGAGATAGTACAATCCTACACATATTTGGGAGTAGTCTTCGCAGGACCCCTTTTCACTACGACACATGCAGCCCATGCATGACTCACACGGGATTGCAGAGACAGTGCTTCCAGGCACACTTTTAGGATCCACCGACGAAGTGTTGGCTCTTGGATGCGCTAGTGCGACCGACTGCCATGTATGCAGCATCCTTTTGGTGTTGTGATCTACCGATAGCATAGTGGAGAAGATTTGAGTGGCTACAGGTGACTATAGGATCTAGGATGATTTGGAGCAAGCCCTCAATCCCTCATGAGACAGTACAAGCAGAGTTCGCCATGACACCACTACAAATTGATGCCATCTTCCAGACAGTGACATTCATTCATAGAGTCTGTGTACTATCCCACTGGAGACTACCGAGGCTGGCCCTGGAGTCATCCTAAAGATTAGTTGGTATGCACGGATATCCACATACTTTGCCAAACATGGGATTCAGACAGATAGGCTCCCTTCCTTTCGATACAATATGGATGCACCCCCTGAGTCGATTCCGCGAGATGAGATTAACCGCATCATACGGTTAGATCTCTATCTCCTCCACACATCTCGGACTTGGGGGAGAGATCGAGAGCTCCCCACGAAGACCCAATTCTACTGCCACCACTTCCTGAGCGTCTTGAAGGAGGGATTCATCATCAGACCCCAATATCTCAAGGACAGAGGAGTCTCACATGCAATGAGGATCGCTATTGGGTAGATGCGGGTTTCATCCCATCAGCGGAGGATTGAGAGAGGGAGAGCAGCACGTATACCCATAGAGCAGCGGATCTGCATGCTATGCACACTGGGAGTGATTGAGACCGAGGAGCACTTTCTCCGCGCATGCCCAGCCTACTACGAGATCCGAGGGCGATTCCACTGTCTCTATCAAGATGGGAGTGGCTTTTGCCCACCATCACGATTGATCCACTTCCATGACCAGGTCTGCATTGGGCTCTATCTGCTTGAGATGCGCCAACACAGGGAGATCCTGCTATGACAGATTAGATAGCAGCAGGAGGTGATCAAACCACATGATACAGAGGCTGACCAGACACAGCGGTGAGCCACAGATTTCTATGTTTTTGAGTCAGGTCCAAGACAGTGGGATGAAGCAGGAGCTAGCCAGGCAATATGGATTACTGAGAGAGGGTGAGGGTTGCACAAGCCACCCACGACACGGAGAGCGACCAAAGCACCCTATATTGAGGTTAGACCTATTATAGCTTTCCTCAGAGGAGACCGCCTGAGACGACGAGGGGTCACTCTGAACATAGCTCAGCGGGTTCAGAGATCGAGGAGACCACATCCCCCTCCGCCATCATAGCATGAGACAGCCCGAAAGACGTAGATCCGAGACATTTTCACTGCTCATAGATGAGCCACCACAATACTGGGTTTCGGATTTTGAGTTCCAGCTCCAATTCCCAGCCTACTTCAAATAGCACATGATATGTTTTGTACTTGATTTGGCTTGAGCTATTGAGATTTTTATTTCAGCATAGTACTCAACAAGGGTCTTAGCACGCCCTTTGCTCCAACCCTTTGTGGCTTGTATGAGTTCTTTTCCCTTTTGGTGTATTTTGCACCCCGCGAGGCCTTCCGCGGACATTAATAAAATGGAGCTGCCTCTGCACTCCCTAGGAGCCGTCCTGTGCTCTCCCAAAGCTGATGTACTAGTTCATGTTGTCCCATAGATCTCTTGGTCTCCTGTGGACGTTAATAGACTCTCTCTCTCTCTCTCTCTCTCTCTCTCTCAGAGGAGACCGCCAAGAGAGCAAAGGATCTGCAGACACTACCAAATGGGGAGGTCGAGACAGAGGAGCACTTTCTATGTGTCTGCCCAGTCTACTATGAGATCAGAGGGCGATATCACTGCCTCTTTCAGGAGAGGCGTGGCTTTGGTCCACTTACACGGTTGATCTATTTTCCCGACCGGGTTTGTGTTGGGCTCTATTTGATTGAGATGCGACGACAAAGAGATATACTGATGCGACAGACCAGAGAGCAACAGGGGGCGATGCCACAGATCCCCGAGATCGACAGAGCACAGACACGTGTTACAGATTTCTATGTATCTGAGTCAACTACGGGGAGGCTAAGGGAGAGGAGGTTGATGGAATGAGAGCATCATGGATTAGCAGTGAGAGTCTCCGCCACGATGCTGCTAGACGAGAGGCACACACTCCACACTAGAGTGACCAGAGCACGCACGATTGAGGTCCGGTCTATTTCAGCCCTCCTCAAAGGAGACCGCCAGAGACAAGGCGTCACCCTTGACGTAGCCCATCAGATACAGAGATCGAGGAGACCACGCCCTCCACCACATCCAGAGACAACTCGACAGACGCAGATACGAGAGCTACTCACATCCCATCAGAGTGCCACCAGGGTACCTGGATATATGGAGCCTAGGCATGTACTAGGAGCGTTAGCTCTGAGCACCTAATACTCTTATGCTATATTGCTACTCTACTATTTTGCTTACTAGTTTAGCACTTTAGATTTCAGCAAGGGCCTTAGTAAGCCCTTTGCTTCAGCCCATAGTGGCTTGTATGAGTTAGCTTTTGGTTTTGCACTTTGTCTCATAGGCCCGTGAGGCCTCCTGAAGACGTTAATCTCTCTCTCTCTCTCTCTCTCTCTCTCTCTCTCTGTGGCTTTATGCTACTGCTATCCCATCAGGTGTTGGGTCCTTTAAGATGTGGAGCTGGATTCTGCTTGTACCTTGATGATAGATGATGATCATGGTGATGATGAGGGTCATACTGATATGGACATTATGTTTTGGCTTTGTATTGATGTTCTCATGACTATGTGGCATGTAGTTTGTAGTATGGGTGTTGATGCTCTGTTAGTAGCTCCACCCTTTCAGCTTGTTTTATATTGGTTTCTTACAGTCTCATAGACCCATTGGTCTTTCGAAGACTTTAATAAACTCTCTCTCTCTCTCTCTCTCTCTCTCTCTCTCCCTCCCTCTCTCACACACACTTTTTTTTTTTTTTTGTGAAACTAAGAACATTATATTATGAAACATCCATTTTACAACAGGGCAGTGCTCGAGATCTCTCTCTCTCTCTCTCTCACACACACAGAGATGCACGCACACACATGCACCCACGCATGGACACACACACACACACTTTTTTTTTTGTGAAATCTTTTGTTTCTGTGTGGGAAACCCCAAAAAGAGATAAAAACCCACCAATAAGTACAAAGAAAAAATTTACAAGTAAAGCCTTAGAGCAAAAGTCATGAGGCAGCCAAGTAAAAAGTTACAAGATCAAACTGGAGGAGGATCAAACACAAAATCCTCCAATTTCAGATTGTTACTTTGTAAAAATTGATGCAGTGAAGAAACTACACCATCAATAAAAACTAGCTGTTTTTGGCCCTTGTGATTCTTCTTAATATAAGCTGGAAGCCGGAATTTTCGAATCATAGGGTCAAAAACCTGCTGCAACATACGATGAAAAGACTCCAGAGAAAAAGAAACATCTGCATCGTGAACAGAAAGAGACTCTGATAGAGTCTTCACAGACATAGGAATTAGATCAATATCTGTACTCTCTGAAGAAGGAGCATCTGACGAAAGAGCTCCATCAGATAAATCACGACTCATCATGTCAGCTTCAGTCAGGATAGCAACTTGAGAGAGAGCATGCGGATCATCCTGTAAAATCCCCTCTGCAAGGGGCACATCCATATCCTGAGGAGAAGGAGACTGAGGGTGCTAAACAGGGGTACGATCCGGAGCTTCTTCAGCAAGAGAAAGATTGACCTGTGATTTATCTACCTTCCTCCAGTAGTGCTTCGGAGCAGTAGAAGAAGGCTTCTCCAATGAAGCCATAGCAGAAATCGGAGGAGAAGGGAGAGTAACCTTGACAGCTGAAGAAGGAGCAGGAGGAGAGGGCCTGGATGCAGAAGGGCAATCACGTGCAAAATGACCAACCTGACGGCACCGATAACATACAGTGGGAAAAGATGCAAAATGCAGCCTGATGCGCATCGGATGGGCAAATCCCAAATCAAGATCCAGAGTAGATGGCACGGGCTGCATCATATCCCACAAAACGCAAAGGCGAACATCACAGGAAGCTTGCAAGAACTCCTGCCGCGGAACATGAAGAGGCCTCCCCAAAAGCGCTACAAGAGTAGGAAGATGCTGAAGAAGAGGCAAAGGTAGCGCTTTGAGAGTAATCCAGACTGGACAGTGTGTCAAAAGGGTAGTAGAAGGATCGAAAAGTGGATCCCAGGGCATCACATAAGCAAAGAAACCAGCCCCAGGAACACCAGCATGACTGACAAGCCGCTCCACCACATTAGTCGAAGAACAGTGGGCATAATAAAACCCTTTGCACATGAAGACAAAGGAGGAAATACAATCCGGACCCACTGCAGTTTTAACCCAACGACGAAGATGAGCAGCAGAAACACAAGAAAACTTCAGATTTGGCTTTTAAAGGATATATCCAGCAATATCTTGTGAAATCATCGATGAGAGTCATGAAATACTTGTACCCCCCAATGGCATTTGTCCTCATTGGGCCACATACATCACTGTGCACTAGCTGCAATTTCCTTTGTGAGAGTTTTGGACAATTCTTTTAAAAAGGAAATCGATGCATCTTACCTAAAAGACAACCCTCACGCACATGTTTGGAAACTGTGTGAGTTTGAGGTACATCATTTGCCATCTACTGTGAATGTAGCTTTGCAAGAGCTCTATAATTGAGATGGCCCATTCTCTCATGCCAAAGATGAGTTTCAGCAAGCTGTGAATCTGAAATAGACAATTCTTCAATAGAAAGTGCAGCTGAGTGATGATCAAGGTGATAAAGCCCTTTTTGCAAGGTGCCAGTGAGAATTATGGCATTGTCCTCACGAAGATCATAAACTAGGCATCTGTAGCCATCAAAAATAACTCTGAAACCTGAAGTGGCAATTGCTGAAATTTAAATCAAGTTGACTTCAATTCCAGGCACAAAAATAGCATTTGTCAGAGTGACAGGATGGCTTGAAATGGATGTGAGCTGCACATCTCCAATTCCTTTTACAGCATATGAAGCATTATTAGCACATGTGACAGTCCCCCCTCGAGGTGCATCAGCTAAAGAATGAACAACTGTCTGCAAGATGTGACATGCTTGGAAGCACCACTATCAAAGTACCAGGACTGAGCATCATTAGCAGTAAAGAATGCATCAGCTTTGGAGGGATCAAATGAGCAATGGACAGCCCATGCCTAATCATCCTGAAGAGCATGTGCATGTGAAGCATCTGCTGGCTCATGAGATTCAATAGCATGTGAGGCATTAACTGTCAATCCTGCTTTCTTTTTTTCCGAAGCAATGCGCTTCCTGCATTCTGAAATGTCATGTCCAGGCTTGCAACAATAGTTGCATCTTTTCTTCTTTGACTTATCTGCTGTATTTTTAGATGCATGGGAGGAATTGCAGCTGCTATGCGCAGATTTTGGCTTACCCATGGGCTTGGAAGCCTTGCCTCTTCCTGTATGCTGTGAAGCAAATGCATGATCAGGAATAATGGCTTGTCTATTAGCTCTACTTTGCTCTTCCTGCAAAAGCAAAGTAACTAGCTGATCAAAAGAATAGTGGTTTGGATTACCCATGGCCACTAATCGAAGGATTGTAGCAAACCCTTGATATGTATCTGGCAGTCCATTCAATGTGGTACTGACAAGCTGTGAATTTGGCACCACCTCATCAATGTTGGCAAGTTGTTCCATGAGGTCCTTGACCTTTGTCAGGTATGCATCCATGGAGTCACCTTCATTCATACTGACTTCCTGTAATTGCCTTCTCAAATATGCAACACGTGCTTCATTTCGAATCTGATAGAGAGAAGCCAATTTGTCCCAAGCATCCTTTGCTGTCCTGCAAGACCGGATGTGTGGAATAATGATTCTCTTGCATGATAAAGCAATACATGAATGTGCATTTGCATCTCTTGCATCCCATCTTGTCTGTTCCTGAGTTGGAAGAGTAGTAGCAGGAGTGCTAGAAGATGAGGCATCAGGAGGAGTACCCCCTGCAGAGGGACCAGCAATAGAGGCAACCACTATAGCATTGGCTGGCCTCAGATCAACCCCAGAAACAATATTCCACAAATGCTTTGCAACAAGAATATGTTTCATGAGATAAGACCACATCGGATAGTTGGTGCCATCCAACTTATCATCTTCACGAAGAACGCCAAATAGATCTTGATTGTTTCCAACCATAGCAAATGTGATACCCTGAAAGAGACCTGAAAACCCAAAAGCCTCAAGGCTATCAATGCAAAAGCTGGCTGTCCAAAAATGACAGCAAATATCTGCAAATTTCCGACCCAAATCAAAGGGCAAATGCAGATCTGACCCAAATGTGACTGTGGCAAGCAATGTTCACTGCAAAAACAGCAAATCTGGCAAAAGCCCCAAATTTAATGAGGGCAAATAGGCCAAAAAGAGGGCAAATGCAGAAAAGCCGCAAATTTTGCTGAAATTTTTGCAAATGTGACCCAATGTATGATAATCTGACCCAATGTATAGCCTCAAGGCTTGAAACTGCAAAAATATGAGTTACTGTCCCAAACACCAGTTGAAATTGAGCTCCCAACACAAAAAACCCAAATTTTGTTGACCTGAGTGATGACGTGGCACAATGTGACAGTCCTGAACCTGAAATTAACTGAAACTTCAATTTTTGGAAGGATTTCAGTTGTCAACCTTGTCCAAAGTATTGTATTGACAGGTTGAAGGTCCAAATGTCAAAACCCCTAAATTTTTCTGTTGGAAATTAGGGTTTGACAGTAAAAACTGTCAAAAAACAGTAAAATACTGCAAATGTTACTTGTGAATCAGCTTCTGGTCCTTTGAGATTAGGACTGAGACTCAAAAGGCCTCTGTAGGTAGAGTATAACAAACCACGAAGCTGCTGCAGCAGGTTGAAGTGCAAAAGACAGCTGGAGCGTAGCTGGAACAGCCCTTAGACACCTCGAACTTAGTGCGTGGCTGGTAGTATCTCCTTTGGAGGGCTCTGAACAGGTTGCGATAGCAGAACGTCTTCAGTAGATGACTGTGGAGAGGTCACGGGAGCTAGGCGCCTAGATCTGGGTCTGGTTAAAGTCGCGGGAGATAGGCGTCTAGAACAACAGTACAAAGGTGACGACAAATGGTCACGGGTACTATGGAGGACCTCGAAAATGCTACAGCTGAAGCCTACAAGCAGTCGCCTCAGTATGGGAACAGCAATGAGGCGCTTTGTGGTGACGAAAAAACACTGGAAGCCTTGGACAGCAGCTGGAGGAAACGCACGGGATCCGTACGTATCTGTACGGACGTCTGTACAGTTGTATGGACAATATAGAAAAGAGGCGCAGGAAGCAGATCTGGGCTCTGATACCACTGAAGGGTCACGTAGACAAAAGAGAGCACGTACAAGGTACAAGGGTCGATGAGAAACGCCGTCACGTCAAAACTAGGATAATAGAAAAGAAAGAGTACAAAGTACTTGTACCTAGACCTAGGACTAAGTGTCCTAGGTGTCACATAGGACTAAGTGTCCTATGTGGCCTAAAAGGCACTACACTACAAGTGCCTATATTTATGCCTACAAGGCACATACCATGGCCTATAGGGCATCACTAGAACTACCAGGAGATGGCCTACAGTTTCCAGGATACTTCAGCCCATCCCATGGAGGGGGGGTTGTAGGCCATCTTCTGGTGGTCCTAGTGATGCCCTATAGGCCATGGTATGTGCCTTGTAGGCATAGATATAGGCTCTTATAGTTTTAGTGCCTTTTAGGCCACTTAGGACACTTAGTCCTATGTGACACCTAGGACACTTAGTCCTAGGGTCTACGTACATAGTACTTTGTACCTTTCCTTTTCTATTACAACTCAGTTGACGTGACGGCTGTATCTATCGACTCTTTTGCTTATCGATCCTACAGTAGGGCTTTATGTGCCTCTATCTCTACTGTCTGCGAATCATAGAATCTGCAAACTCTGACATGTCGCGGCAGATTTAGCCAAGCTCCTGTCTCTATTGCCAAGGTATGTGACCATGTGCGGAATTTGGCAATATTCTTGCGATAGAGAAGAGAGAGGTATGGGAGTACTGATGTATGGCTGAGCAGGGGCATCTGGTGTCATGAAAGATGACCAGCATAAAGGATTTATCTGATCTTGATAGTATTCTAGCTTGGTCCTCTTTTCTGCTGTCAACCATTGGGTTTGTAGAGTGCAAAGTAGGGACAACTGGAATTCTTGAATCTTGACCTTTTCAAGGGGCATAGTCAGGTATGATTCCACTTTCCATCTGCTGAACCATTTCCTTATATCTGTCCCCCATCCTGTGCAAATGATCTTGCTTTTATGATTCTTCTGAAGTTTCATACTAGCAATCCATGCTCTATGTGGCAATCTTTCTTTTGGCATTTGTTGTACTTCTGCTAGGTACTACATCACTCTGATCAGTGCATGGCCAATGCTGACGCTCAGATGCTAACATATGAGTATGACCAGATGTGTTATCACCTAGTTGAGGAGCATTATGAAAATCTCCACAAATAAATGCATGTTGTTTCCAGGGATAACAAACCTCTGCTACGAGAGGATTGTGGCGCATAAACTGAAGCAAACTCAAAAACTTCCCCCTGTATAAGACATTGGATGATCAACCATCTACCTTGACAATCATTTAGAAAGAAAGAAAGAAAGATATATTAACGTCCATGGGAGGCCTCATGGGCCTATGGGACAAAGTACACAGAAAAGCGAACTCATACAAGCCTCAGTGGGCTGAAGCAAAGTGTATGCTAGGACCCTTGCTGAGTATTAATCTATGCTAATAGAATCATAATCATAGAAAAAAAGTCAACTACAACCGTAGAGTGGGCCATATCAAATCTATCCAGGTGCTAGGATGAAACCGAAGCCTGGTATAGTGATGGCTCTCTGGTGGGCTGCGAAGATGTCTTGTATCTGCGTCTGTCGAGCTGTCTCATGCTGCGGTGGGGGACGTCGTCTCCTCGCTCTCTGGACTCTCTAGGCTATGTCTAGGGTGGCCCCTTGTCTCTGTTGGTCTCCCCTGAGGAAAGCTACAACCTGGAGTAAATTAAAAACTGTCCACAGCTCTCCCTCTTTACGATACAGCACCGGGAGTAGATAAACTGCTATGGCTTATACAACGCAAACTGACGAAACAGCTTTGTCTTTATTTCCACGACGGAAATTTACTCTCCAAAAGCTCTCCCTCACTCTCTCTCTCTGGACATACACTAGGGCCCAGGACAAACTGTCGGGCTGGACCCCCCCGAAGGTCTTTATTACTTTTTGAAAAACTGTTACAAAAGTTCAGCTTCAAGCTGTCTCGTAACTCTCTCTCATAAAACGTCAAAAGAACTCTCTTTTTTACAAGAGCTTCTAGCCCCATTCAAATTGGCAACATGCCACTTGTCTAAAATCTAGACTAACTCTTATTACAAGCCACATAGGGCCATTCTGGAGTCTTCCAGGCTCTCGGTCACACGAACCGCTTCCTAGGTGCTTGTCAGGCTCCCATCTCGCTTAGGAAAATAATCCTTCCTAGTACCTGCAACAATTAATTAAAGCGCACCACCATGGTACCCATTAATTGTTAGCGCTTTGCATGCAAATAACACACTGTGGACTAATCCTAGTCACGGTGGGCGTCCCCACTGAACACATGTGCACATCTAAACAAATATATATATATATTTTCTCTGGTTGACCGAGGTCAACACTCTTGATTATAATTAAAGAGCTTCGACCAAAGGTCGAGGCGCTTTAATTATAGCCAAGTCTCTCCAACCGGAGTTGGCACATCTTGGTTAACCGGGGTTAACCCTCTTGGCGCATGCCAAGTCTTGTTGACCAAAGTCAACATTCTCTGACCGTAGTCAGGTTTACTTGACTGGAGTCAAGTATCTTTGACCGTAGTCAATCCTTTGACCATTAAAATAACTCTTTGACCGTAATTAACACATATAACATTCTTTAATTAAGATCAAATAAATGGTCAACTGTACTTTGACTTAGGATATTTACATTGTGGTGACATCCCCTCGGCTTCTATTCAGTTGACCTCAACTGAAAAGCTTCCTTGTAAACATCCAAAAGCTGTGGATGATCGGATAACATGTCTTCGTCCATCCACTTGGCATCTAATGCCGTATAATTCTTGAATTTTACAAGATACCTGTAAAATTCCTTACCCTGAGGGCCTTTACGTACAGTATGGTACACAATTTGCTCTGGCTGAAGGACTTCCTCCAGCTCATCCACTTCTGGTGGATCCTCTGATACTGGTTCTGTAGGCTCTGGTCCTTGAAATTTCTTTAGAAGACTCACATGGAATGCATTGTGAATCCTCCAATGCTCTGGCAATGCTAATCTGTATGCAACCTCATTTATTCTTTCTGTAACCCTGAAAGGGCCATAGTATCTGGGAGATAACTTTGCATACACTTTCTGTTTGCCTTTAAACTTGCGGAGCCTAGCTTTTTCAAACTTTAAAAGTACCCAGTCCCCTTCCTTGAGATCCAACTGTCTCCTATGTTTATCTGCAGCCCTTTTATGTTTCTCTTGAGACCTTTCAATTGCTGTCCGGACTTGGCTGTAAGCTGTCTGGAGGTCTCTTACAAACTGATCAGCTGCAAATATTTCATCTTTAGTCCTCAATATAGGTGGCAAAATCACCTTCCCATATATGACTTCAAAAGGGGCTTTTCCTGTAGAGCTATGTACTGTATTATTGTAAGCAAACTCTACTAACGGTAGGTACTTTTCCCAGTCTGAACTCTGGTCACCCACGTAGCATTTCAGCATATCCAAAATGGTAGAATTTGCTACTTCACTTTGACCATCTGTCTGGGGATGGAAAGAAGAAGAAAAATTCAGATTCGTCCCCATGTTATCAAATAAAGCTCTCCAGAATAGACTGGTCATTCTGGGATCTCGATCACTAACAATGGACTTAGGCATACCATGATGTTTAAAGATCTGTGCCATAAACAACTTAGCCATATGATCTGCCTTTATGGTTTTGCGAACCGGAAGGAAATGAGCTTGCTTGCTGAATCTATCAATGATAGTCCAAATCCCATCATTCCCTGACTTTGATCTCGGCAAATCAAAAATAAAGTCCATTGTAATATTTTCCCATGGTGCCTGAGGCACGGGAAGAGGCATAAGTAGGCCAGGTGCCTTCTGTCTATCATACTTCATTTTCTGACACGTAAGGCATTCAGTAACAAACTGATGTATATCTTTCCGCATTCCTGGCCAAAAGAAATACCTCTCTAGAGCTAGAGTTGTTGCTGTAATTCCTCTGTGTCCAGCATAGGGAGGTGCATGGCATTCCTCCAAAATCTTTTGCCTCATCTCCTGGGTGATGCATAGGCAATCATCTTTCATTAAATACCCATCTTTCAGGGAATAGTGACTGGTGGATTGCCCTTCTTGCATCTGCTGTAAAATTTCACCAAAATCAGAATCATGAACATATTGTTCCCTCATGCTTTCCAGGTCCTGATGATAAGCAATAGTTACATTATTGACCTGGGGTCTTCGGGACAAGGCATCTGCCACTCTGTTCCGAATCCCTGGAGTATGGACAATCTGAAAATGATACATTGACAGCATGTTTGCCCATTTCATATGCTTCTCTGAAAGCTTGGTCTGAGTCAAAAAGTATTTCAGACTTTGGTGATCTGTTTTGACAGTAAAATCTGCACCCAAAAGATAGTGTTTCCAAGTATGGATGGCATGAATTACAGCCAATAACTCTTTCTCATAGATTCCTAAATATCTTTCCGCATCCCGAAGTCGTCTGCTTTCATAGGCTACTACATGACCATTCTGATGCAATGCAGCCCCAACACATTCTCCACAAGCATCACAATCCACATCAAAAGACTGATACAAATCTGGAACTACCAGAATAGGCTCTGTAGTCAACTTTTCTTTGAGTGTATTGAATGCTTTCTTCTGTGATAATCCCCAGGTGAAGGCTGCATTTTTCTTAGTGAGGTCATGTAATGGAGCTGCGATATCAGCAAAATGTCTGATAAACCTTCTGTAGTAAGAACACAAGCCTAAAAAGCTTCGAACTTCATGCACAGTTTTCAGCTCTGGCCATTCCTGAATGGCACGGATCTTTGCTGGATCCATTTGTATCCCATTCTTGGATATTATATGCCCCAGATAATGGATTTCTTCCAGGAAGAATTCACTTTTCTTGCTGTTTGCATAGAGCTGATGATTTCTCAGCTCTTGAAACACTATAGCAAGATGTTCTCTGTGCTCTTCCTCTGTCTTAGAAAAAACTAAGATATCATCAAAGAAAGTACCCGTAAAATGCCTGTACTTCCGGAAGATGCGATCCATCATTCTATTGAACGTGGCTGGAGCATTTGTCAATCCAAAAGGCATCACTAAGTATTCATACAACCCGAATGTTGTGCGGAATGCTGTCTTATGCACATCCTGAGGCTGTATCCTCACTTGGTGGTAGCCACTCTTTAAGTCTATCCTGCTGAAAACTGAAGCTCCATTTAACTGATCCAAGACATCATCAATACGCGGAATAGGGAATCTATTCTTGATGGTCATTTTGTTCAGTGCGCGATAATCAACGCACATACGGAATGAACCATCTTTCTTCTGTACTAACAGTACAGGGGAACAAAAAGGAGACGAGCTGGGCTGAATCAAGCCTTTGGACAGCAAGTCCTGTACTTGAGCCATAATCTCCTCTCTCTGAGTCGCACTGACTCTATAAGGGGGTCTGTTTGGTGGCTCACTACCAGGCATTAACTCTATCTGATGATCTTCTGGTCTCTCTGGGGGTAACTCCCCTGGTAAAACATCAGAAAAGCAATCTTTAAAGTTTACCAAAAACTGAAACCTATCTTTGTCTGCATCATCCATTTCAGCATGCATATCAGTCTCTTTTTCTTTTACAAAAACCATGTACGCAGAAATTGCAGACTTTATTGCTTTACTGCATGAAACATCAGATACAATGGGGATAGTGTCCCCTTTATTCCTGGCAATTACACGCTGATTTTTCCCCCTATGTACAAATTCCAGCACTCTTTCAGGAAGAGTCAACTTCACTGCCTTGCGGTGAAACCAAGGCATCCCCAAAACTACATCATAATGTTTCAGTGGAGAAATGAAGAAGTCTTCCTGATCCACATAACTCTGAATATGAAGACGGAGCTTCCCTATCAAGGGAGTAACTGGCACAGGATTCCCACAAAACATTTGATCGGCATCCAAAGCCCTGCCTAGCTCTTCCGTCTTTATTCCCAGCCTCAGGGCTAGATCCTCTGATATGAAATTATCAGTAGCCCCTGGATCAAATAAAATCAGCGCTTGCTGGTCTCTAACTTTGCCCCATGATAGCAGCAATTCTCGTTCTTCTGGGTTCAAAGCATGACCCAGTATATCAGGAATACCCCCCGCCATTGGCTTTTGCGGTCCTCGTGGCTTCTCTGCCTCTTTTCCCTTCGATGATGAAGGCTTTTCTGGGCACTGGGCAGCCACATGCCCCTCTTTACCGCACCTGAAGCATTTCCCATCTCTACGGAATTCCGCTATCTGTTCAGGGGTAAAAGTAGATTTGCCTTTATAGGTCTTTGAGAACTGAGTACCCCTCGGCTTCTGAGACTGAAACCCTTTCTTTTCAGCCTTAGGGGACTCTTTCTTTTCTGATTTTTGAAAATCAGATTTCTTTTTATCAGCACGTCCTGCATGCAAGGATGGCACTGTAGATGGATCTTGTAGCGGTACAAGACTCGCTACTGAGGCTGAATGCATAAGATCTTGAATATTCTTTGCCCCCAAAGCATTCACTACTGCCTGAATTCTTGGAGTGAGACCTGCTCTGTACTTCCTCATCTGGGTACCTTTGGAGATCTTTTTGAACGGTGCAACCTGCAAATAAGCATCCCAAAACTTTTGGTTGTACCCATCCACTGTATCTCCTGCATCCATGTGCAAGCTGTCCCAGTCTTGAAGAACATGGTCTCTGAACTGTTTAGGCATGAACTGCTGGTAGAAGGCTTTCTTGAAGCCCTTCCACTTTCTTGGGGCTGACCCATCTGTAGTCAGTGCACTCCACCATGCACTAGCCGTTGCTGTTAAGTGTAAGCTGACCATTCTTAATTTGGAGGATTCTGAAAATTTCTCTGTACCAAATGCAGCATCAAACTGTCTGATAAACTGCAATGCTTTGTCTGTATGACCATACTGTCCATTGTAGGTCATAAACTTGACAGATTTTCCTCCCTCTTTAAATTCCTTGGTCGCTTTGGAAGACTTTCTCTTCCCAGACTTCTCGCGTTTCCTTCTTTTCCTGGATGGTTTATCTGATAAGGAAGAAGAAGACACAGAAGTCGAACTCGAGGTAGACGGTGATGGACTAGGAGATCGGTGACGATGCCTGGATCTCTTTTTACTATGGGACCGTCTCCTATGAGATCTATGAGATCTCTCTCTCTCAGACTGTACACGGGAGTGTGCCTCTGGCATTGGCACGTCATATACTGGATCAGGCATAGCCTCTGCTGGAAACAAATGCTGAGCCCTGGGATCCCTTTTAAGATTTTCCAGCTCTTGTATACGAGTGCGTACCATTTGTTCAAATTCTTGTTGAGTTTGCAGCACATTCCTCTGTCTTGGATGCTCATCCCTATCTTGAGAATCCCACTGGATAGGTGATTGATCCATATTCTGAGATCTGCAGATTTCTCACACAGTGCGGGTAACTGATGCACACTACCTTTGCTTTTCCAACAGAAAAGGTACCTCAACAAGAGGTGTTTTGCATTCACAATCTATGCCAGTACTGGCTGTCAGTTCAAGGCATGTACCCACACAGTTGCCAAAGCATCATCAACTATGTTGCCCTGTTCTGGCTGCTGCAGATGGCTTCAAAAGGCATCTGTTTTTCCCTCTTTTTACTGCTCAAAGGCATGCATTCTCCTTTTTCTGCAAATCTCTGTTTTCTCTGCTTTTCTCTGGTTTTCTGCTACTTTTCTGACAGTAAAAACCTGACAGGCAGGAGAAAATTGATAGCCAAAACTGTCTCTGCAACTGTCTCTTTTTTTTTTTTTTTTTTTTTTGTGAAAACAGTAACCAGATGAAGTGACTGCTAGTTAGTCTAACCAGACTAACTGGTTCTGGTTACACCAACCAAACTGATCTGGTTAGGCCAGATTAACTGGACCAGAGTTGAACTGACTGGACACTGGTTCAACTAACCAGAGTTAACTGACTGCAGTTGACTTAACCAGGGTTTCACTAACCACAGGTCAACCAACCAGGGTTTAACTGTACCAGGGTTAACTTAACCACTGGTCTGCCAGGCTGGCTGCCACGTCAGCATCTTGCAAGACCTCTGCCACGTGTCCTGCACCACGTGTACTGCCACGTCAGCTGCTGAGCTGTCTGCCACGTGTCAGTGCCACGTCATCAACCCATCGCTCCATCCGCCACGTCAGCACCTGCACGTGCGGACGCCACCTGGCTGCCACGTCACCTGTCGGTTAGGCCTGCCACATCAGCCTAAAGTTGGGCTGAAGACGGGCGATAAAATTTGTCACGGTGTTGCACGTTGCGCCTGTCTGCATTCACGCAATCAGAGCTTCATTACCCCGACACCTCTCGTCGTTTGGCGCCTCAACTCATTTGTCAGGCGCCTTTCAGGTCTACCCATCGGTATCCCCGCCAAACAACAGGTCTGCGCCATGTATCCCCGTGAAGGTGTCGCCAAATGCTTTCTGTCGTTGCGCAAATGGATGACGGGACTGGCAACGCAATCAAAAAAAAAG
Source organism: Dipteris shenzhenensis (assembly GCF_047967505.1). NCBI lineage: Eukaryota > Viridiplantae > Streptophyta > Polypodiopsida > Gleicheniales > Dipteridaceae > Dipteris > Dipteris shenzhenensis. The sequence continues at coordinate 8,563,960 of NC_141596.1, read as the reverse complement.
TGCCTCGTTTGCTCTTACGCTGCTTGGGAATCCCCCCGTCTGACTCATAATTCAGTCGGATTATCCTCTCTATCACCAACTCTCCGTCATCACGCCCGTTGCTCGAGGAAGCCTTCTTATACCCAACCAATCTTACAAGTCCTGGAATGAAAGACAGACTCACGCTACGCTACAATATGAGCAGTCCATCTTTTTTCCCATCTAGAGATTGACGATCGTATATAATGCGTTACTCTTCTACAAAAAAAAAATCTCTCTTGCTTAGATCGTCTCTGCCTGGGAATACAGAGAACCGAAGCTCTGATACCAATACAACCTGGAGTAAATTAAAAACTGTCCACAGCTCTCCCTCTTTACGATACAGCACCGGGAGTAGATAAACTGCTATGGCTTATACAACGCAAACTGACGAAACAGCTTTGTCTTTATTTCCACGACGGAAATTTACTCTCCAAAAGCTCTCCCTCACTCTCTCTCTCTGGACATACACTAGGGCCCAGGACAAACTGTCGGGCTGGACCCCCCCGAAGGTCTTTATTACTTTTTGAAAAACTGTTACAAAAGTTCAGCTTCAAGCTGTCTCGTAACTCTCTCTCATAAAACGTCAAAAGAACTCTCTTTTTTACAAGAGCTTCTAGCCCCATTCAAATTGGCAACATGCCACTTGTCTAAAATCTAGACTAACTCTTATTACAAGCCACATAGGGCCATTCTGGAGTCTTCCAGGCTCTCGGTCACACGAACCGCTTCCTAGGTGCTTGTCAGGCTCCCATCTCGCTTAGGAAAATAATCCTTCCTAGTACCTGCAACAATTAATTAAAGCGCACCACCATGGTACCCATTAATTGTTAGCGCTTTGCATGCAAATAACACACTGTGGACTAATCCTAGTCACGGTGGGCGTCCCCACTGAACACATGTGCACATCTAAACAAATATATATATAAATAAATATATATATATATTTTCTCTGGTTGACCGAGGTCAACACTCTTGATTATAATTAAAGAGCTTCGACCAAAGGTCGAGGCGCTTTAATTATAGCCAAGTCTCTCCAACCGGAGTTGGCACATCTTGGTTAACCGGGGTTAACCCTCTTGGCGCATGCCAAGTCTTGTTGACCAAAGTCAACATTCTCTGACCGTAGTCAGGTTTACTTGACTGGAGTCAAGTATCTTTGACCGTAGTCAATCCTTTGACCATTAAAATAACTCTTTGACCGTAATTAACACATATAACATTCTTTAATTAAGATCAAATAAATGGTCAACTGTACTTTGACTTAGGATATTTACATTGTGGTGACAAAAGCTGTGATAGGTCAGACCTCAATAGAGTGTATCCTAGGGGCTCTTTGTCGCACATGTGGCCTCTGCGTCCCTCTCTCGGTGGTACTGTGCCGGCTGCTCATCCAGACTGCTCTCATGTCGGCTAGCTCCTCCTCCTCCACACCACTGTGTCTGGGGGCTGACTCAAATGTCTAGAAGTCTGTGACATGTCGCTGTGCCCAGTTACCCTCTATGTCCTATAGTGGTCTGACCATCCCCTGCTGCTCTCTGATCTGTAGTAGAAGCGTCTCCATGTGTCACCACATCTCCATCAGATAAAGCCTGATACAGACCTGGTCATGGAAATGGATCAGTCGTGACAAAGGACCGAAGCCACTCCCCTCTAGGTAGAGACAATGGTAGCGTCTCCGAATCTCGTAGTAGGCTGGGCAAACACAAAGAAAATGCTCCTCTGTCTCAACCGCCCCCAGCGTACATAGCGTGCAGACCCGCTGCTCTCTGGGTATACCCGCTACTCTCCCTGCCTCGATCCTCAGCTGGTGGGACGAAACCCGCATCTGACCAATGGCAATCCTCAGTGCATGGGAGACTCCTCTATCCTCGAGATACTGGGGTCTGATAATGAATCCCTTCTCTGATACTCTCAGGAAGTGGTCGCGATAAAACTGGGTCTTGGTGGGAGCTCCTGGTCCTCCCTCTGGTCCGGGATGTGTGAAGCTGGACGAGGTCTAACTGTATGATATGGTTAATCTCATCTCGCGGGATCGACTCAGGAGGTGCATCCATGTTGTACTGAAAGGGGGGAAGCATGTCCATCTGGATACCGTGCCTGGCAAGCCATGTAGATATGCGTGCATACCATGTGTCTGTCCCCGCTCTCTGCGAGTCGTCTGGATGACTCTAGGGCCAACCTCGGAAGTCTCCAATGGGGTAAGTTAGAGCAACCACGAGCTGTAATTCATGTTTCACTAGGAAAACCACTCCTGCAAAAGTATGTTCTCCTACATAGAAGATATCATAACCAGAAAAATGCCCATAATGACCAGCATACATATGCTGATTATGCTCTTGCAATACAACTATGTCAGGCTGCATTTGATGCAGATAACCCCAAACCAACTTCCATTTCCTGGGATCACAGAGACCCTGTACATTGAGAGTAAGACACTTTATGTATGACATCACATTTAGAAAGTATTTACATTTGAGAACCCAAAAGCTCAAGTTTGCATTTCAACCTTAGGATCCGGCCCCCGACCCTGAGATGAAACTTAAATCTGTGGAGAAGATAAAAGAGCAGCCACTTCCTCTTCAGGAAAGAGGGTACGACTGGCTGTTACTGCAGCCCATGTATTTCCAATCCCTGAATTTTCTTGAGGAGCGTTCCCACTTGATGACGAACCATTCCAGGTACGTGATGGAAGAGGTCTCCTTGCTGTCATAATCTTTCTTGGACTCTGCCAAGCTTCCTACAAAGTTTTTCCCTTACTTAAGATTGAGAAGTTGAATCATCAATGCAGAAACAGTAGCATTTGACGCAGCCAGTGTCACAAGAAATGTTTCTAGAAATGTTTCCGCATTTCTAGAAACGTTTCGAGATTTTGACAAGTGTTTCTTCTAGAAACGTGTAAAATTAGTGTATTTTATATAAATTATTTTTTATAATTAATAAAAATAGTGTATTTTTTATAAAAACAATTTCAAAAAAACTTCCGCGTTTCGCATGTTTTTTAGAAACGTTTCAGGCAGAAATGTTTCTTCACGTTTCTACTGCCCGAAACGCGTTTTTTGGTTACACTGGACGCAGCAGGAGCTTTCCCCTCATCCTGAGCTGCATTTGCTGGTTTATTGGACTTATTCTTGGCTTGAGAAGAGACAGAAGTATCCTTGGGATGCATATCAGGAGGCATAGCATTTTATGCAGGACTAGTGGGCATTGTGAAGCCCTGTGCCCAAACTTTTTGCATTCAAAGCAAGCTCCTGCAAAAAAACCCCACACACACATGCACACAGAGTGTGCGTGTGTGTGTGTGTGTGTGTGTGTGTGTGTGAGAGAGAGAGAGAGAGAGAGAGAGTAAGAAAAAAATTTTATTAAAATCTTCGGAAGACCAATGGTCTATGAGATTGATAGAAAACTGATACAAATCAAGCAGGAGCTACTAAACAAGCATCAACACCCATGCTGAATGCTAAGTAGTACATAGTCATATCATCAGTAGTACTGACTTCATCATCATCGTCATCAACATCATCATCATTAATTATTAACGCCCAACAGGAGCCCTCACATGGCTATGGGACAAAATACAAAATCCAAAAGGAACACAAACACATCAAAGAGAGTGCCCATGGCTACTCAGTTCGGGATTGTTTAACACACAACTACAAAGTATAGCTAGATCTGCTTACATCAGTTTAAGACTGAGAGTCTTTAGGCTTGGATTTAAAGTCTCTGATGATTGCTTTTCCATCTCTGTAAACAGCCATGGGTCTATGAGACTGAAAGAAAACCTGATACAAATCACAGTAAGGGTGGAGCTACTGAAACGAGCATCATCACCCGTGCTGAATCCTAAGTCTGATCATACATAATCAAATACCTCTGGATGTAACAATGAAAAGAAAAGGACTGGAGCTGAGCGAAATCCTCTGTATGTCATGTCGCCCTGGCTAGTGCATAGCCGGTGATGGGATGCTGGTGCCCGTCAAGGGCTGCCGTGCGTCTCGGTCTCTTAGACGAGGCTCGATGCAAGACCAGATCCACCGTTACCCCCGTGGAACATATCTCGGGTCTAAACAATGACGAGAGGTCCCCCAGAGTGATCTGTGTGTCCCCTCGATGTCTCGTGTGTCGTGCTGCGATCGTCGGGTCGAAGAACTCTGTGATCCTGCTCTGAGAGGTGTCTGATGATGTGGCCAAGCCCGGTCGCCTAAGTAAGTACTCTCTATGTCGGACTCCCTCGTGAATGAAGGCCGCGAGGCATCTCTGATCTGGGTAGGCGAGGAATCTGGAAAGGAGCCCGGAGCCGTCTCTGAAGAGGCAGTGGTAGCGACCTTAGATCTCGTAGAACACTGGACATCTGAAAATAAAATGCTCCTCCGACTCATCCTCCTAACAGTCGCACAATATGAATAAGCGATGCTTCCTAGGAATCCCCTCTGCTCTGCCGCTCTCTATGCAGAGGCGGTGTGATGATACCCAAAACTGTCCGATGGAGATCCGTAGTGAGTGAGGCATATGAACCTCAGTGCACCCCGGTGGTGTGATGAATCCCTCCTCCGAAATGCAAAGACAGTAATCTCTGTAGAAACTCAACTTCACTGGAAGCTTCCTCGGCTCCAACCAGGTCCTAAAGGTGTGTAGCTGCAGGAGATTCTCTCGCATGACCAAGTTGGTATGTGGCCCAATTGGGATGGTGGGTGGGAGTACCAGAGGGGCATCTAAACTGTACTGAAAAGGAGGTATCCTATCGATGTGAAACCCTAGTCTCACAAACCATCTGTGAGTCCGTGCATACCAGCATCGCTCGTCTCCCTCTGCTACCAACCTCATGGAGGAATCGAGAGCCAACCATGGCAACCTCTGTCTCCCTGATGTGCAGTCCCCATATGATCTAACCCGGTGTAGATATGTGATGGTCTGAAAGGATGCATCTAGCTGGAGTGGAGAAGCACCAAACTCGGCCTGAATGATGTGATGTGGTATAGACGGTTTCCCTCGGATCATTTGTGAGAGCATGAGGATCTACAAGCGCTCCACCCGTGTCCACTCTATCTCTGACATGTCAGGCCCCCACCAAAGGCTGCCATACATACCCGCTGGTCGGACCAAGGATTCGAAGAGAAGAGCCTTGGTCCGCCGAGGGTCCTGGAAGTGGGAGTGAAAGCATTGTCTCTCTAGCCGAGCCAGTGAGGCATATCGCCTGCTCAGTCTGGCCTGCATCGTTGGTCTCATCGTGAAGATCGGGCCGGAGAAGATGACCCCCAAGTAAGTGTATGAGGATACGATCTCAACTCGTGACCCACCCAAAGTAAAAGTAAACTGCTTCCGTTGCATGTTTGCTCCAGAGGTGTTGAAGATCATGACCTTGGTCTTGCCAAGGTTGACCTCCAAATCATGGGATAAACAAAAAGCCTGTAGTGCATCCAGGTGTCGCTGGAGCCCCTCGGGTGTGGACGACAAGAGTGCCACATCATCTGCATAAAGAAGAATCCTGATGATGATCCCGGCAAGTGAGCAACCGGTCCCTCCGAACGTCCCCATGAAAGTCTCAAGCTCATCGATGTAGAGGCCAAACAGGGTCGGTGATAAGGGACAACCCTGTTTGACCCCTATGGTACTCAGGATCTCATCTGTCCAACCTGTGCCTGAGACTCTCTCATATAGTGCCATGACTGCCCAGATGATCTCTTGATCAAATCCCAGTGTCTGTAGGCGTGTTCGTGGAGTGTGCGGCTAATCAGGGCAGCACAGTCCTCTATGAGTGGTATGTGATCGATGTAGGTTAGGAGTCTGTTTAGGCATCCAGAGTAGGCCGGTGAGAGACTGTGATTAAAGTGTATGTCGTGGTAGGTGTCGTGCTTCCTATGTGGTGTGTGTGGTGTGGCTAAGCGTGGGGTGGCGATAGTGAAGAATAGGTATGTGTAATCAGCTCCTGGAGGGAGTGGTGCTACGGTGAAGTCGGTGATACATGAAGTGAAGGTAGGGGATCCCATGATGTAATCTACTACACTAGTGCCCCCCCCCATGTGGGAAGCAAGTAAAACCACCTGAGGAGGGCCATAGGTCGAGCCCGTTGTAGATGATGAGATCATGCATCCTACCCAAATCAAGGAGCGCGTGTCCATATGGTGTAACAGGCCCGTGTCGGTCCGATGAGGTCCTAGTCATACCTGCTCCATCTAGGTCCATGTCTGGTAGCATCATAGAGTCGTCTCGGAAGTCCAGGAGTGGTGCCTGTCGCGTACTCATCCTGGCGTTGAAGTCTCAAACAAGGAGAACTTTCCCGCGGGATGAAAGGTCTGGGATATCCTGATGTAGGTGCATATGGCGAAGTGCGGGGGAAGCCAAGGCAAACAGCGTCATTGAATAGCTTTGCTAGGATCAGGGCTAACGTGTCGATCACATATGCAATAAACTCAATGCATAGCCCCTCACGATCCTTAGCTCGGCCATTGTGCACTTTCAATGTCACGTCCTTGACTCGGCCCTTTGGTGAACAACGTGCAAGTGGTGGGGCGAGGTGTGTGTATGAGATTTGGAGTGGGCTGGTGTGGGACATCATAAAGATGGTGTGCATACGTGTGCCAAACTCTCGTGTCGGTGAGGGGTGATGGAGACCTACGCTCAAGGAATCTCCGCCAAAAATCCTTAGAGTTGTTGCTATACAAGATGTTCAGTAGCTCCTCCTCATTTCGACGAAGAAATGTCTGCTTCTTCCGACGTACGAGACGTCGATACTTGCGTACCGTGTTTAGTGTATTTGGGAGGTGACATCTGGTTTCAAGTCAGAGCTAGCGGCGATAAGCCTTGCACTCCGCATCGTACCAGTTGTTGCAGGGTACAACACCAAGAGATGGTGGTCTAGTAGACCGTGTGGTGTGGGGAAAGATTTGAAGGGCAGCCTCGTGGAGTGTGCGACTAATCACGGCAGCACGAGTGGTATTTGATCAATGTAGGTTAGGAGTCTGTTTAGGCGTCCAAAGTAGGCCAGTGAGAGGCTGTGATCAAAGTGTATGTCATGATAGGTGTCGTGCTTCCTATGTGGTGTTGGCTAAGCGTGGGGTGGCCCCAGATGATCCCAGATGGCCGTAGGTCAATTGCTCTATTTTGTGCCACGATTCTATTGTGTGTTCGGTGGCCTATTTCAGGACCGAGCCCCAGTCGGCCGTTTTGGGCGGACTGGGTCGGTCACCCAATTGGGTCTAATCGACTACGACTGGTGGCTATGTAAGAGCAAGCCCATAAAGCCTATTTCATCACTGGCTACAACAACCCTGATTCCTTAGCATCCATCCTCCGTCCTCTACTATTTCCAGCACGCCATCGAAGCTTCTTTTCACAGGAGCGCACGGTTGGGAGGCAGCGCCATTTATTGTATCAGTTCTACAGTAATCAAATTTTTTATTCTCCATACTATCTGCTTTTCTCTCTTGCATACGAGATCCTGTTATCTGTTGAGCACAGACGTTGTATTGTTTTCTTACATGGTATCAGAGCTTGGACTCTAGCAAGAAGATTTGGTAGTGTGTTTCTGTTTGCGAGCAGATTGTAAGAGATGCCCAGCCCGCAAGACTGCGAATCCCACCGTTCGGCGAAAGCGGAAAGTTGGACGGCACTAACTATCTACTCTGGAAGTTCAAGATGAAGACCATCCTAAGCGCATACGAGCTTTGGGATACTGCTACTAGGGTGGACATGAAGCCGGTTCCGAGACCGGATCCAGCCAATGCAGAACAACAGATAGTACCAATTGCGGATGAGATTCTCACGTGGACAAGAAGAAATGCAAATGCGCTGTGTTCTATTGTCTGCAGTGTAAGTGATTTTGTCATGGCGTTTATTCAACATGTCACCACAGCGGAGGAGGCATGGACGGTCTTGAAAAATCAATACGAGACCACGAATCAGACGCGGATTCAAAATCTGGAGACTCGACTCACGAACGAGAAACTATCCGAGTCTGAAGCGGCAGAGAAGTTCATCACCAGGGTGAAGAATCTGCGCGATCAGATGACTGCGATTGGCATCACCATCACCAGCGAGAATCTAGCACGAAGGTGCATACGAATTCTCCCACCAAAGTACGACGGTCTTGTTACAGGGCTGAATACGCAGAACAGAAATCCGCCCCTCAACTTTGAGGATTTCAGCGCAATGCTTCTGGAGGAGGAGATGCGTCGAAAGACGAGGACTGGAGAAGATTCGGCTTTCTACGCTGGATCAAAGAAAGGTAAGGGTAAGGACTCTGGTAACCCATCTTCTTCTGATGATAAAAAGAGAAAGAAGAAGATCAAGTGCTTCTATTGTAACAAGGCAGGGCACAAGCAAAATGAGTGCCGAAAGAAGATTGCAGATCAAAAGAACGGAGTAAAGAAAGAGTCTAGCAACAGCGCGCAGGCAGTACCAGTAGAGCTGTTCGTAGCAATTGAGGAGATTTGCACGGAGGCAATTCATGTACCTGCGGATGAACCTTGGATTATTGACCGTGGTGCATCGCACCACATGACCAATCGGAAGGATTGGTATACCTCTCTACAACCGGTAGGGAATAACATCCTAGTAGCAGTCGGCAATGATGCAAAATCCAAAACAAATCTTCATTTCACAGCTGAAGTATGCTGGAGAGATACTGAAGGCATTTGGAATGGCTGAGTGCAAGACAGTTGGCACCCCTATGGAGGTTGACGTGAAGCTCTCAAACGAGGATTCATCACCACTGGTGGACAAAGCGAAGTACAGAAGGCTTGTGGGCAGCTTGATTTACTTGTGCAACACGCGGCCGGACATCAGCTTTGCGACTGGTGTACTAAGCAAGTTTTCCAATAAGCCCCGGGAGAACCATTGGAGGGCAGGGATGCGGGTGCTGAAATACATCAAAGGCACACTTGATTATGGCATCACCTATACCAAGGGCAACATCTTGACCGGATTCTGTGACTCGGATTAGGCAGGAGACGTGGACAGTAGGAGATCAGTGACAGATTACTGTTTCTCACTTGGATCTGGAGGCCCCCCATGCCCCCCCCCCCCTCCCACTGTGTCATGAGTCAGCAAGAAGCAACCCACAGTTGCTCTTTCTTCTACCGAGGCTGAGTACAAATCAGCATGCTTTGCTTCTTGCGAGGCAGTATGGTTGAGGAGGATTTTAGGGGACATGGGTGCAGTGCAGAACAAGCCAACGCAGTTATCATGTGACAATCAGAGTTGCATGGCAATTGGAAAGAACCCTGTGTTCCACACTCACACAAAACACATTGAGATTCAATATCACTTTGTACGCGAGCTCATCATGGATGGAGAGGTCGACTTGGTGTACTGTCCGACTACAGAGAATGCTGCGAACATCTTCACGAAGGCTCTTGGAAGAGACTTGCTGGAGAGGCATCTTCATCGACTTGGCATTGGGCCGAAAAAGTAAGTTCACTTGCGGGTGGACATTGAGGGGGGGTGTTAGATATCAATGCTCCACTCTCGTGTAACTACGCGGGAACCAGCTAACTCTACTTGTAAGCCCCCCATATGAGGAGAAGGCATTTGAGTAGCTTGGTTATAGAGCAAGCCCGTGAAGCCTATTTCATCACTGGCTACAGCAACCCTGATTCCTTAGCATCCAGTCTCCGTCCTCTACTGTTTCCAGCACGCCATCGAAGCTTCTTTCACAGGAGTGCACAGTTGGGAGGCAGCGCCATCTATTGTATCAGTTCTACAGTAATCAAATTTTTGATTCTCCATACTATCTGCTTTTCTCTCTTGCATACGAGATCCTGTTATCTGTTGAGCACAGACGTTGTATTGTTTTCTTACAAGGAGAGAGGTGGCGTAGATGATGAGGCAGATGATGGTGGTGAAATAGTGGGGGTAACCATAGAGGTCGAGGATGTGGTGAGCGGCATGGGCTTTGGGTGGGCCCCTTTCTTCTGGGCCGTGGTGCTGTCCACTATCAAACCACTCCGGTTGCTGCGTTTGTTGAAGTCCTCCAGACTAAGTTGCTTTTGTGTTTTCCCCTTGTCACCGTTCCGCTTCCCCATCTCCACGCGTATGTAAATTTGGACCGAAGGGTCTCCCACCTAGTCTCTTGTCCTCATCCCCCTGTTCCCTTCATTATGGGGGAGGCAGCAGCGGGAAAAGAAGAGATTGCAGGAGGTCGGAGCTGCAAGCGGGGGGCCAAAAAAAAAAAAAAAAAAGTCGGAGCTGCAAGCGACGGGAGAGCTGAGTGAGGTTGGAGCTGCAAGCAGCGGGAGAGTTGAGCGAGGGGAAGCTGAGCGGGAGAGTGAGCGGGAGAGCTGAGCTGAGTGAGGGGGGCTGAGCTGAGCGGGGGCTGAGCGAGGGGGGGGCTGAGTGAGCGGGGGCTGAGCGAGAGAGGAGTTGGTTGGGGCAAATGATTATGATCCTCAGCATTATGATTCTCTCACTGTCAATTTATGGGTGGATACACGTTCACACATTTTGATCATGCCCCTTTGTGGTTGAGGATTGCTCTCCATGAGATACCTGATGACAGGCTTGTTCACAGAAGATTGCTCATTGTCAACAACAGTTATTTGCAGCATGAAGCATACAAGAATCTAGTTAAAGATGCGGTTCAGCCACTATCTCAACAATCTACCATTGGTATTGATTTTGCCTGGGAAGCCTTTGTTACACAAATGCAAGCTGTCATTCGTAGTTATGGCAAAAGCTATGTGAAGACCTTGAGGGATAATGTTGCTTAGGCAAAATCTCAGTGTCAGTCTTTGACAGAGTTGAGTCACCTCAGGAATCTTTTTTATCAGGAAAACCAGACTTTATGTCAGGCAAAATATTATCTGCAATACAATGACAGCAGGAAAATAGCTAAATGGGAAACACGTGCAAGACAAAGAGCCTTTTTGGATAAAGGCTGCTCCTCTAAAGCCTTTTTTAAAGGGCTGCATTACAGAAGGTCTTCTCAAAATATTTGAAAGGCTTTGTTATCAGATGGTGTTTGGACTTCTTCCAGGGCAGAGCTTGCTGCAGCTTGTGTTTGACATTTTTCTTCTCAGTTTGGAAAAGCTGATTCACCCTCACAAGAGGTTATTCTAGTAAGGGAAAAATAATTACAGCATGTCATTCCAATTGTCTCTCTGACATAGGCCTTGGATTTGGAAGCTCCTTTCACACTGAACAAGAGCTAAGTGATGCTGTTAAATCCTATGGTAGATGGAAATCTCTTGGCTGGGATGGTCTCACGGTGGAATTTTTCTTGGCATTTTGGGATCTGCTGAAAATGCCTTTGCTGCAAATGATCAATACTACTTGGCAAAATCAATGTATGCTGGCTGCTTGGAAGAGAGGGTTGGTTAAACTTCTTCCCAAGAAGCCCATTTGTGAGTCATTAGCTGATTGGAGGCCCATTACTTTGATGCCGGTGATATACAAGATCATCACCAAAATGGTGGTTGATTGGAGGACCATTACCTTGATGTCGGAGATATACTTTGTGGATTTCTCTACTCCCTTGGCTTTGCAGGAGCCTCGACGCTCTTATTTTCTTAATATAAAAGGGATTTCAGTTGTTGCAGATGTTATCAATGATGATGGCATTAATTTATCCTTCCCTTTGGCTACTGCAAAATATGGGTTGGGCATGCACTATCGTCCAGTATGGCAAGTCATTACTCGAATGGTTCAGCCATTTCAGCCTTAGAGCTTCCTTTATACTCATCTATTCGTGCTTTGATTGAAGCTGTCTCATATAACAGTCTCTTCTTTATATAAAGTTTTGTTATCGCCACCTTGGGTGTCAGACAGAGCTAATCAGATTTGGGCATTGCACCGTCCACTCAAATGGTGGAGAAAGAGATTGAAGCAGATTTGGCACTCTAAGCTTTCATTACGCCAACATGTTTTTTTATGGCGTGTTCTGCTAGGGGTTGTACCGTCAGGACAGCTTTTACCTTGCAGACATATTGCTCTTGCTATTTGTCATCAGTGTTTAGCTCCCCGCGAATCTGTATCTCATATCTTTTGGAATTACTCTAAGACAGAATTTCTTGGGTATCCTTCGCGACAGATTGAGATTGAGATTCTCTCAGGCTGTTTTTGGCAAGCATTTCTGGTTGTTTGAGATACATCCTAAATGGCCAGATTTTGATTTGTTCTTTACCTGGGTTCGCTACTAGGCACTCTGGACTCTCTAGAAAGCTAGGAATCACAGAGTCTTTGGTGATCCGATCTTTTCTACTTTTGTCTTTTTCCGTTGTTCCTTGCAGCAATCGCTCTTCGATTCTTTGCAAACTCACTACATAGATCAGGATGTATATATGTTTCCACTTACCATTTTGTTCTAGCTAGCTATATTGTAATATAAAGCACTCAAAGATTTTACTTCAAAAAAGTGTGTGTGTGTGAGTGTCTTTGGTGATCCCTATTTTGTTTTTTTAAGCATTCTCTGCAGCAATCTTTCTTTGATTGCTTGCAAACGCACTGCATAGATCATGATGTATATCTAGCATACACTGAGATTTTCAGTTGATGTACTTTTGGCTGCCTCATTTTTGAGGTCGTTACTCTTTTAATATAATCAATCAAAAGTTTTCACTATATAAAAAAAGTGTGTGTGTGTGTTTGTGTGTCTCCGCTTTCAGATGCCCCATGTACTACGAGATCAAGGGTCGCCTATCATTGCCTCTTGAAGGATGTTTTTAGGCCCCTATCCATTCTCCTATCCTCCTAGATCAAAGTTGCTTGGGCAGCTTTAATCGACGAGGGTGTCTTGACATAGGGAGAAGTTGCTTAGGACACGTAGGAGAGATCAAGGTATACATCTAGACCCTCCTAGAGCATGATCACGGAGTTCTTCCAACCAAGCAGCACCAACCAGTAGGATTCATGGAGATGGCAAACACAAGGACCCGAGCTAGAGGTCCGACAGGCTTGCGAGCAGACCGAGGCGCATATCATATTAGGGACCTTCCCTCCATGCTCCCCAAACCGAAGACACAACCCACATGAGTAACAATAGCGCTCGTTCGTCGCAAGGCCATAGCCACAGGACCACAGCAGGCCACACATTTTGATAGCCACCATCATTCCATCAAAGGTTTGAGGCCACCACACCAACCTCATACTAGGATGCCCACTTCTCAAGGTTGACAACTCGCCAGCTCCCATCTTCTGAGACCAGAGAGTTTCATCCCTTTGTATTGATGCCGTTATGATCATGTTTATGGTTTCTGACTTTTTGTAGTCATCATGGGTGCTGATGCCTACTTAGTGGCTCCACCCCTTAGCTCATTGTATCCGGTTTCTTTAGTCTCATAGACCCTTTGGTCTTCCGAAGGCTTAAATAATCTCTCTCTCTCTCTCTTCTAAGCACCACTCCTCCTTCCCTTCTCTCCAAAAGTTCCCCTTCTTCCTCTCAGCCCCTCCGCTCAGCCCCTCCCGCTAGCCCCTCTGCTCAGCCTCTCCACTAGCCCCTCCGCTCAGCCTCTCCGCCTCAGCCTCTCCCGCTAGCCCCTCCACTCAGCCCCCCCAGCTAGCCCCTCTGCTCAGCCTCTCTGCCTCAGCCACCCCTCACCCACTCCGCCTCCCCTCCGCTCAAGCTCTCCGCCTCAGCCCCCCCTCACCTGCTCAACCTCTCTCAGCCTCTCTTTCTCTGGTTGGTGGCAAGACATTCAAAGATGGTTCCAAAGATGGAGAGTAACATCCTACCTAGAGATGTCATTCGGGAAATGGATGAGAAGGCATTTCATAAAGCTTTGTTGGGAATATTGCAGCAAAAATGGCAATCAGCTGGAAAAAGGGCTAAGTATGAGAACTATTGTACGCATGTCAATCCCATTTATTGGGACACCTACTCCAAGGAGGAAGAAAATGCACAAAAATACATAACTATGGCCATATGTGTTGCACCTTTGCAAGCCATCCTTTCTTCCCAAGCTTGAACTTCATGATGCGGCCCTTCCATTCATGCAAAAGATCACCTCTTTTTCTCTTGAGAAGCTTATGTGGACCCTTGGCAGATCCTCTCATGACTATCCAATCATTCAAGCTGTAAGTGCAAGGCACCCATTCTCCCAGTGCATTTTTGCTCCTATGGGACACAGAGTACATGTATGGTCTCCTCACCATGCTTGTATAGAGGTCACAACAGCAATAGTGGACTAGAAAGTGCAGCTTAGAGGGAGAGAGTAGCTCCGATAGAGGCAGAGAGAGGGAGAAGGTATAGAGGGTGCAACTGAAGGTTAAGAGAAGCTCCAAGAGGTGCTGTAGCTAGGAATGGAGGGAGAAAGAGCAGAGGGGGATGGCTTGGGGAGATGTCTCAAGGGAACAAAGAGTCTGCAAGCTGTGTGACCAAGAACAAGTAGAGACAGAAGCACATGTCCTCCTTACATGCACACGGTATGCTTGCATAAGGAGGGACTTTAACAATATTACAGAGGAACACGACACCCTAGCAAGCTTGCTCTCACATAGCCATATAGCCACTCTGGGTAACTATATTGCCAAGGTTCTTAAATATCGTGAATGTTGTATTACTCAATGTATTTCAAAATAATTGTTCTCCCCCCCTTTCATAAAAGGAAGGAGACACTTGTATCGTGACTTTTATGGGTCCCATGGGTCGGTATTTCGGCCCCCAGAGGACGGTAATACATTCTTCTTCTTCTTCTTCTTCTTTCTCTCTCTCTCTCTCTCTCTCTCTCTCTCTCTCTCTCTCTCTCTCTCACCTCTCAGCCTTGGAGGTGTTCTGTAGAGAGAGGGACTTGATAGTCAACCTTGGGAAAACCAAGGTTTTGATCTTGAATACCTCACGGGCGGTGCTTCACCGACACAGTTTCACATACAGAGATGCCCCAGTGGAGATGGTGCAGTCCTACACACATTTGGGTGTGGTTTTCTCAAGACCCCTCTTCATGATGACCCACGCCGCTAGAGCACGGCTCACACAGGGACGGGGCGCATTGGCCCGTCTAGAGAGACCGTGTTTCCAAGCCCACTTCCAAGACCCTCCGACGAAGGGCTGGCTTTTTGACACCCTTGTCCGACCGACGGCCATGTATGCTGCACCCTTTTGGGGGTGTGACCTCCCAATAGCGGAATGGAGGACATTTGAGAGGCTGCAGGTTCTCATGGGCTCCAGGATGATTCGGAGTAAGCCCTCAGTCCCACATGAGATCATACAGGCAGAGTTCATGATGACACCCCTTCAGATTGATACCATCTTCCAGACAGTGACATACATCCACAGAGTTTGGGCCCTACCTCACTTGAGACTACCGAGAGTGGCCTTACAGGCTTCCATACGCTTAGCAGAGAGCGACGCAGACACTAGTATGCACGCATAGGCACATGGTTGGCGAGGCATGGTATTCAGCTAGATAGGCTCCCCCCCTTTCAGTATAGTATGGATGCACCCCCCAAGTGACTCCCGCACGACGAGATCAACCGTATCATATGGCTAGATCTCCTACAGCTTCACACATCACGGATATGGGGGGGGTACCAAGAGCTCCCCACTAAGATTCAGTTCTACCATGACCACTTCCTGAGAGTATCAAAAGATGGGTTTATCATCAGGCCACTTTACCTTGAGGACAGAGGGGTCTCCCACGCACTCAGGATCGCCATTGGGCAGATGCGAGTCTCCTTCCACCAACTCAGGATTGAGGCCGGACGTGCCGCACGCATACCCAGAGAGCAAAGGATATGTATGATATGTGATATGGAGACAGTTGAGACTGAGGAGCACTTTCTGTGCATCTGTCCGGCCTACTATGAGATATGAGGACGCTACCACTGCCTATATGAGGAGGGGACTGGATTTGGCCCACTCTCGCGATTGATACATTTATAGGATCAGGTGTGCATAGGGCTCTACTTGATGGAGATGCGCCGACACAGGGAGACCTTACTGAGGCAGCTTCGAGCACGGCAGACACCAGATGGGTCACACCTTCATGACCACTACCCTAGGGGCGACTGAGCACAGGATTGAGAGAGCATGCCGGGTTGGGAGGGACCCCAACCGAGAGCAACCTTCTACCCCGTTGAACTCTTACTCCACTTACCATGATATACGCTTTGATCGCGATCACTCACCTACTTACTCTGGCCGTCTGTACATACTTCTCGCATACATTGACATTATACCCTTACTAGAAGACCGTGCTGTCCTAGTCACTCGCTCACTACATGAGGCCGCTCTTCACGCCTTTCCCCACACCGCCCGCTCCACCCGCCCACCACCTCCTGGGACCGTACCCTATCATAGCTGGTACGATGATGAGTATAAGACTTTACGCCGTCAGCTCAGATTCGAAACAAAAATCTGCCTTCCGAGCGAACCAGAGACGCTACACGAGTACCACCGTTTGGTACACAAGAAGAAACTAGACTTGGTGAGTCAGAACGAGGAGGAGCTACTAAATATTTTGTTCAATAACAAATCTAAGAACTTCTGGCGGAGATTTCTAGAGGGACGGTCCCCCCCACCACTCACTGACACTCAGGTGTGGTCTAATTATGCTTGCACGCTCTATGATATCCCAAATCAGGCAGCCCCTAACCTATCACATATGCCACGCCCCACATCCTGCACCCTCTTCACTAGGGGGGGGGGGGGGGGTGTGAAAGGATGCCATAATGAAACTTCATAATGGCTGAGCGAAGGATCATGAGGGACTATGCACTGAGTTCATTGCATATGAGATTAACCTCCTAGCCCCGATCTTACCCAAGCTATTTAATGAAGCCATTTGCTTGGGGTTTCCATGCACCTGGACCATCAACACTATCTCACCCATCCACAAGGCAGGGCATCCCATGAACCCGGAGAACTACAGGACCATTATGATTGGACATGTCATGTCCAAGATTTATGCATCAGTACTTGATTCTAAGGTCAGCAGATTTGCGGAGTGTCGAGGACTCAGAGCAGCGGGACAGGCCGGTTTCAGGTGGGATCATGGGACCATGGACCACATTCTCACACTCAAATGTATCATCAAGGAGGCGAGGGCACGGAAGTAGAGGGTTTACTGTTGTTTTGTGGATTTCCGCAAGGCATTTGACACCGTTCCAAGAGCCTGCCTCATACGACGCCTACAGGATCTGGGTTACGACCAGGAGATCATTTGGGCTGTCATGACACTTTATGAACGAGTTTCAGGCAAAGTCCAGACAGGATCTAGATGGCTAGAAAAGATCATGAGCACTATCGGGGTCAAACAAGGGTGCCCATTATCACCTACCTTGTTTGGCCTCTACATCGACAAGCTCGAGACAGTAATGCAAGCACAGGGTGGGGTAGGCTGCTCTCTCACGGGCACACTGATCCAGATATTACTTTATGCAGATGACATGGCTCTCTTGTCTTCCTCAGCAGAGGGGCTCCAGAGACACCTGGATGCACTACAGTCCTTTTGTGAGTCTCATGATTTGAAGGTCAACTTGGGTAAAACCAATGTTATGATCTTCAATACATCTTGAGTCGTCATGCGCGATGAGCATTTCACATTTGATGGGTCCCCTCTTGAGGTAGTTTCATCATACACTTATCTGGAGGTCGTCTTTTCCGGACCCACCTTCACCATGAGACCCGCAATGCAGGCACGCCTGAGAAGAGGATATGCTTCATTTGCTAGACTAGAGAGACAGTGCTTCCGCTCTCATTTTCAGGATCCACGGACCAAAGGGTTGCTTTTTGACTCCTTGGTCCGCCTTGCAGGGATGTATGGCAGCCCATGCTGTTCCAGATTTGTCCGATACAGAGTGGGCCAGGGTGGAGGGGCTACAGGTCCTCATGTTATCACGGATGATCCGTGGCAAGCCATCTGTCCCTCACCAGATCATTCGAGCAGAGTTTGGGTCACCCCCATTACAGCCAGATGCTGCATTTCAGGTCATTACATATCTGTACCGAGTCAGGGAGTATGGGGATTACACATCCGGGCGTAGCAAGATACCATGGCTAGCACTGTCCTCTTCTATGGCACTTGTAGCAGGGGGAGATCAGAGGTGTTGGTATGCACACACAGAGAGATGGTTTGCAGGACTAAGGCTCCACATGGACAGACTACCTCCTTTCCAATACAGCATGGATGCTCCTTTCTCTCCCCTCCTATCACACAAGGTCAACCAGGTTATCCATGAGGATCTACTACAGCTACACACATTCCGCACTTGGTTGGGCTCAAGTGATCTTCCAGTGAAGCTGGGCTTCTACAGAGATCAATTCCTACATATCACAGCGGAGGGTTTCATTGATCCACCAAGATAGAAGCAGATTCACCTACCCCACTCACTGAGGATCTCCCTTGGGCAGTTCCGGGTCTCTTCACACAGACTTCGTATCGAGAGCGGTTGAGCAGAGCGGTTACCCAGGGGGAGGCGCATATGCACACTGTGTGACATGCAGGAGGTTCAGACAGAGGAGCATTTCATCTTCAGATGTCCTGTTTACTATGAGATCCGAGGGCGTTTCTACTGCCTCTTCAGAGATAGTTATGGGATGTTGGCCCGTGTCCTCTCCTACCTAGACCAGCGATGCTTGAATGGTTTCATTCATGAGATGCTCAGACACCGCAATAGGATACTCCGAGCACGGAGACATGAGCAAACTTCTCCTTCGACTAATACCTCTCAGAGCTCTATCACGGAGTTCTTTCAGCCAAATCACATAGACCCCCACGAGTCGAGACCTCGACATGACCGTGACCCGGAGCCTGTGACCCGACAGCTCAAACAGAGGATTGATTCACAGATCACACTTGGGGACATCCCCTCCTTGTTTAGGGTCGGAGCCCAACCGACGGGGGTCACAGTGGCCTTGGTTAGACGTAGAGCTACAACCAGGAGACGTACCAGGACTGCACCCTTGAGGGGGCGACAGCGTTCTATTGCCGACCTCATGCCTCCACTTCCACAGCCTCATCCATCCTGATGTCCTGTTGATGACGATGATGATGATGATGATGGCTATGATGATGCCAACGATGATGATGAGATTGATATATATAGTCGAGATATGACTATGTTGTACTTAGGACTTAGTACTGCCATTTTGCATTTTTTGCATTATGGATTGTTGTGGATGCTCGTTTAGTAGCTCCACTACCACAGCTCATTGTATCAGGTTTTTCACAGTCTCATAGACCCATCGGTCTTCCAAAGACTTTAATGACCTTTTTTTCTTTCCTCTCTCTCTCTCTCTCTCTCTCTCTCTCTCTCTCTCTCACTTTTTTTGGTGAAACCACTGTATTTAATTCAAAAAAATCAGAAGCAGTGGGAAAACACCTCTAAAGAAGATACATCCAAGTCATCCTCACGACAAGCATCATACAGAGATTGTCGTAATGAGGCTTTGAAAAACTCATAAGGTTGGAGCAATGATTGCCCCAAGAAAACCTGATTCCTTTGTTTCCAAACAGTCCAAAGTGCCCAAGATCTAACCCAATGACAAAAGAGAGAGTATTGAGCCTGCACTGAAGTCAACCTCCCAAAGATCCAGAAATATTTCCCAAATCGATGAGTAGGGAAACGCAGATGAAGACTATGTGAAATACAATCCAAGAGAGCTCTGGAGTGAGGACAAAACCACAGAAGATGTGGAGCAGTCTCAGAAGAACTGGAACATCTCAAACAATGAGCTGCAATCCTGCGCTTAGCCAAAGTGACCCCTACTGAAAAAATGCCCACTAAACATCTCCAAAGAAACAATCTCTCTCTCTCTCTCACTCACACACACACATTTCCCTCTCTCCTCATCAATCATACACTCAATCCCTCTAACCTGTTCAGCCAATCTCTCCTTATCCATTCAGCCAGCTTCTCCCTATCCCTTCAGCCAACTTCCTTCCCTTGTAGGGTTGGAACGTTCTACTTGAGATTCAAGACGGCCTTTCCACCCTTGAACAATATAATGGCAATGATTGATCCTCCCTTACCTCCACCAATCGGAAAAATCATCTCTTTTACACAAGACAAGCTCAGAGTTCTCCAAGGCGACATCATTGTGGAACGTAGACATACTCTAATATGTAGAGTATTTGGCTCTAACCCTTCAAGGAGCCAATTGGGATTAATATCAAGCAACACTCCCTTCAAAGCCTCTTCCTAGTGACACCAAATTCCTTGCAAGGGCTTTTTCCCAGCTAAATTTTGATGCCTTGGAGACATGTGAGGGCTCACCTAGACATTAGAAAGGCCTCATTATTATTGATCTTGGCAACCCAATGCAGGGCCTTGCTAGGTAAGCTGGCCATTACAGAAAGCCTTCCTAGCAATGAGCCTTGGAAGGACTTCTTCACTTAGCAAATCTAGGGCCGCACTCCTCATAGAGGTGGTGATTGGTTCCCCCAACATTAGACTTCCATCTTCTCCTAGTGGCATCAAATTAGAGTTTTCCTCTCGAGGGTTCCCTCTAAAACTCCGGACGGCCCATTATCTGGAAGGAATACTTCCTTGCTGGCTTAGAAAGTCCAATGGGCTTCCCGGGATTCATGCAATGTCCAAATGGGAGAGTAGACCGGCCTTGACTATGGGCACCTCGAGGGTCTCCAAAGAGTACCTTTGTTGGGATTGGCACATCGTCACACAAGACTTAGGAGGCAGTCGCAGATGTACGATACAGATTGTCACAGCTATCCCTCTTGATTGGCTATACGGAACCGACCGAATAGAGGGTAGATAGGTTGGCTAGGCATCTTGGATTCCTTTACTTGGTAATCGTATCCTTTGGTACCAAGGAGGCGAGATAGTCCTTCATGCAATTGAGGGTGGTGGAGACTAGTAAGATTGGCGAAGTACGGCCTGATTGAGAATGTCATTTTCCATACTATTAGAGCAGTGATGGGCGGCAATGTTACAAAAATCCTCACCCATCTCATCATGGGTAATCCATGGCACCTCTGGCTCTATGATGGATTCCCTCTTCAGCACCTACCATGGGACCCAGGAGAGTGTTGATGGATATATGGAGTGTCTCCCCACAAGACACTTTCCTTCTTCGACTTTTACACTCAGGAATGCTAGATGAGCTTAGATCTGGAGCTTGCAGTGGAGCACATTGGGGGAACTTTTGCATACAATACCAAAGCAGACTCAGTTCTAAAGACGACTTTGAAGATCCTACCTAAAGCAACAAATTTCAATAATCTTGTTGCAATTCTAGGACGGTGAAGTCCCGGTAAACACCTAAAGGCAGACCTTTGTTGCGGATCTAAATGCCTGCGGTGCTTCACAGCAATACAGTCCACTCAGCACTACATTTGGGGTTGTAGAGAGGCCTAGAGGATCTGGCAGGGTATTGCACACATGTTTGGCAGAACGAGGAGATGTACTTGCTACATCACTTCGTTCTGTGGTGTGGCTGACACAGTCAGGTCCTCACGTTTTCTATGAGGGAGCAAATTCAGACGGAGCCATTTTTTATCCAGAGAGGAGTCCCTCAGCTTATAACTCCAGATGCAGTACCTCTTTGCCTAGATGTTATACTCCTTTTGTAGATTCGTTCTGGGAGCTTACTGCCAGTCTTACTGCATGCCAAATATGGATATCCAAATGCACAAGGCCATGCATGGGAGGAGTCCCTCAGCTTATAACTCCAGATGCAGTACCTCTTTGCCTAGATGTTATACTCCTTTTGTAGATTCGTTCTGGGAGCTTACTGCCAGTCTTACTGCATGCCAAATATGGATATCCAAATGCACAAGGCCATGCATGGGACCTGAGAATGACACATCTTGCAATACCCAATCGAATCATTGAGTATGGACACAAAAACCAATGCATTTGGTGGCTAATGACAAAATCAGCAATGTAAACAGAGTTTCTCTTTGCAAGTGCAATTATATACTCCATAGTTAACAAGGTTGGATAAAGGGAGTTGTGGTATTAGTGCCCCGAGATCCAAATCAGGTCATAAAAGTCAATTGACCAGTTCTGTTATGGAGTTAGAAAGATAACTGTCGTTCATACTTTTTTTTTTGCAGACCATTAATATGGGTCCATTGGAATTCTTTTACTTAATGGAATCCTTTCTTGGTTATTTCCCCCTTTTCGTTTAAAGCATTGATGGGAAACCAGTGCAGGGAAATACATACTCTGCATGAATTTGTGCTCTCAATTCTTCAAGCCTTTTTTCTGTATTTGTCAGAAGAAAACCTGCATTTCCAAACACAATGAATAACATCAACTGAGAACAAGTATATTCATGCATTTCTGATAGCTCTATCAAAAGTTGGACATCAATCTTCTACTATACAGGATGGCAAGTGGAAAAAATAGAGCTGACAAATCGACAGCTGGGTTACTTATGATCTCAAGACGGTTAATAATCAGGGGATTAGGTTCTTATAAAAATGACAAAGCAAACCTGTGGCTGAGACCGAATTACTTGATGGTTTAGTCTTGCATGCTTCAAATCTAGCTTTTGCCTGTGCAGCTTGCTTCTGCTTCAATAGCTCCAGTTCAATTTCTGCTTCCTCCAATTCCTTGACAGTACATACATACACATACAAACACACAATGCCACTGTCAAAAGACCAGAATTACTGCCTTGCATGCTTTAAAAATACTTAGTGCCACAACAAAGGTTATAATTTAGAATATGACCCTGGCTTCCTGTTCAGCTGCAAGCATAGAACTATCTTCCATTATCCGAACAGCATTTAATCTTGCCAGAACCTGGCCAGACAATATAGGCCTATTAGTAAAACTCAATTTCCACAAACTTTGAAACATTCGTACAAGCTTTTTTTGAGATTGCATTGCAAATACCAGAACATAATGAGAGTTATAACAGTGCCATCTTCCACGTCAAAGATCATAACGCAACAGGTAGCTCAAGACATCATTGCACAATGAACGACATGACCCGTTGCTCTTGCTTTAAAGAGATTTTTTTGAAAGAGGCAATTTCAAGCACTGCTACATTTCCAGGAAAAAATAACATTTAAATCCAAAAAACTTGTAAGGACAAATTAGTAACTCAGTTAGGCCCAACTACTCTCATGCATTTTTTTAACCGAGCAGTGAAGTCTTGAGGAAGACAAAGCTGCTAAAGGAGCCCCCTCTTTAAGAGGAAAGGACAAAGACATTGATGATCACCTAATATAGTGCCTCCTATCACCAAATAAAAATGCAAACCACATTGCAATACTTTCAATTTCGACCATATAAAGAAACAGATGATACCTCCAATATCGTTTCATGAACACCAGCAAACTGGGGGCTGGGTTGACGTATTTCCGTCTGTCGTGATAAGGCTTCTTGAATTGACTACAACAAAAAAATTTAACAAGCATCATCTTCATGTTAGCTTTCTTGAAAATCCAACTTCTTGCACCTTTGTTTGAAATTCAAGAAGTACCTTGTGACAAACATAATTGTATATCATATACTTCAAATGACATAAGCCTACATTTTGCTGATGCAGACAGTGCACATATGGCATTCACAATGAAATTAGAGAGCTTGGCAGCTGGATGCTCAAATGTTCGAGAGAGAGTAGGCAGTGTCAGGTTTGCCAGGCCTGCTTTGTCTGCGGCCTGTATGTTTAGCAGTTTTTTGCAATATCAGGCTTTCTTTTGCAAACATTCAAACTTTGAGTTCTGCTATCTTGGCAAGTTAGGGTGTTTGCAAGAACTGATGGGGGGTATGTCCCACCTAATCGGAGAAAATTGGCCTCTGAGAGCCAAGTTGTATGAATGGAGTCTTTTAACTCCTCTTTAAATTTGTATAGATTTAAATGTCCAAGCGGGAAAAAAATCAAGCAGGCCAATTTATTAGATGGAAGAATAGCATGTCGTTCACATAAACATTTATACCATATTCCAAGCATCATAACTCACTTTCTATTATGAGCATCCATCTAGATTACTCATGAAACTTCTCTTGCTAGTTACTGAAAGCGGTTACAACAAACACTGACTCTCTGACACAGCAGGATCTGATACTAATGATAGCAGAAAAATAATCACCTGCTTTGCATCTTCCCCGTGGTCTCTCAACTGCAACAAAGCGGAACATACTGCAGATTCTGCCTCAGCAAGAATACTTCCTGCAACTTTCATTACTTAATGATGTCTAAAATTGTGTAACACTTTGAAACCAAAAACTGAAAAAATGAAACAAGTAGTTTCATGACCATGTGCTGGCACACATGAGCACAAAGCATAACAGAATGGCTAGTGTGTAAGAAAAAGGATAGACAAGGAAAAAAGCCACTTTTGTTTTTCTAGGGGGTGGGGGGAAGGTGGGGGATTTTAATACCGATTCCACAGCAAAAGGTAGAGCATACCGGGTTTAGTTCTTGATAAAATTTCTAAGCTGCTCCAAACACACGAAGGAATTGTGCTAATATCAGCTGTTGAAGAATAAAGGCAAGCACGAGAAAGTAGTGCCAGTGACAGCCTGGTAACAGGAGCATCACTCATGGTGTAGGAAGACTTGGCTAAACCTGGGAGAATGGCATCAACTGAGCTTAGAAACTTGTGCAAATGTTGTGGTTGTGCTAAGGGTATGAAACTTAGCAGTATATCCATAGCTTTCCTTCTGAGTCGCAAGGACGGATCACAGGCTGCGAGTGAAGTCACCTTGTCCCATGTTGCAGCCACTATGCTTGAAATGAATTCAATGCTGGTCCTCTTTTCTCTACAATGTAGCCAGTTATTATGTTCAGTTGGTGAGATACCTGCTGTCATGCCACTCTCTCGGTCTTTGGGACCGCTCTCTTGGTGTTCAGGCTCTACCATCTTTTCTAGCTGTTCAAGTGCCCCAGCTCTTTGTTCTGGTTCTGGGTGGTCCAAGAGAATCCCTAAAAGGTCTGTCAAGGGAGCAGATAAAAAGTTTGGCTTATCAGGGACTATTCGGGTAAGTATTCTTGACAGCCATTTCATTGCCGACTGTCTCCAGGAAACCCTTGGTGCATGGGTGCACTGAAACTGCAAAGCTTGAAACAGTGAAAGAAGAATTTCTGAGAACTTTATAGATGTTGGAAGGGACAGAACAAACTCCATTGTACAAGCTCCAACTTGCCAACAATCAGAATGTTGGAACGTCATCACAGCCTGTGCAACAGTTTCGAGGACAGATTCATGGAAAACAGGGACCTGCTGCCTTGCCTTAGCTGCAGATGAGTTCATCTCAACCATGCCCACATTTTTTTGCATAGAAACAAAATTTCCAGCATATGTCTTCGACAGGAGACTGGTACTCATTAAACACCCAGCTGCCATGATTGTGAGTTTCTTTGCCAGATGAGAATGCAGTTTCCATACAGTTTCAAGGTGAGTTCCAAGCGCAAATACCAAAGCCTGCAAGCACTTTTCAAAGTCCTCTAGTTCAGAAATGCTTGAGAACAAGAGTAGATTATCCCCCTTGGGTAATATACCACGGCCTTCAGCACTTAAGATAGCTTCATTCATAGGCATCATTACAGTCTTTGCCTCAGTAAAACCATGCTGAATACTTTCTAGAGCGTTCTCTTCATATTGCATCTTGTCAACTGTTTGTGAACATAAGGTTGTTCTTGTATCACTGTTTGAATGGGGAAAATATGAGGTTTCTGCAGGCTCTTTTAATTCCTTCTCAGGATGGTGCTTTGATGCTTCTTCTTTCTCGAAAAAAATTCCTCTCTCATCCAAGGCCTTTTGGACGAGTGATTCACATGCTTCAAGAATCTTTTGAAATGCACACAGATAGTTGTGATACGAGGTGGTAGGGCTGTACCTCGTAAATTCCACCCACCGCATAAGCAAATGCATGAGCTCATTTCTCCTTGCAGAAGAAAGATCAGACAGAACAGAACCAGAAAGAAAGAGCAGTAATGCTCCCTGTGATCCTTGCCCTTTAACTTCATTCTTTGTATCTGGACCGTTCCTAAGTTGTTCCATCAGTGAATCAAAGCACAATGACTCAAAAGTCATGGCAGTAGGGTTATCGTCTACTTCAAATTCAGAGGCAGCTGCAGAAGCTACTGCACAAGATATGATTGGCTTGAGAGCCGTAAGCACACAATCGAGTAGAGTAACATCACAATAACAGCTCTGGCATAATGATAAAATCACACCAAGAACCCTTGGAAGCTCTGGTACAAGAGATTCCATATGCTCTCCCACTATAACCTCCAATAGATTAAGTATAACAAACTTGACATTTGCTGCAGCATATCCCTTGACCTCTGAACACTCTCCTGGTGTGCTGGGGATTCTTTCCAAACCAAGCTTGGAGAATGGACAGCAGCAGAGCTCTGAAAACCAGCTCAAGATATCAGGAACAGAAGAAGCGGGGATGCCTCTTAGCTGCAAGCACACTGTCTCGAGCATGGCCTGTGCAAAAAGAGTAAACTGTTTTCTCAAGCTGGGAGAAACGAGATCCAGCTCTGGATAGAGAACAGTAGAAACATCTCCAGGATCACATTGGTTACTCTGATCAGAGCCTGATTGCTTTAACATTCCTTGGCTACTTTCAGAAGGTCTCAATCCTGCTTGCAAGTGCAATGATTCACAAGTTTTCTCTGCTGTTAAAATGGTTGAGGAGGTCAGCTCATCTGCAAAAATTGACAACAAGGAGGACAATTGTAGCATATCAGAGGCAAGAAGGAGACCAGTTTGCCGTTGACATTTGGCAAAGCGAGCTAACCCTTTCCATCCTACATATCGAACAAAAGGAAATGATGATGATGAAAACTCTGCTATTCTAGCCATCCAAGCAGAAGCTGGCACCAAATCCTTGTAGTGTACTAATCTGGAAAAGGCAATCTCTTCCTCATCCTCCTGTGACCCACCGCCACTTGCAGCAATCACCAATCTTTCCAACAATGCCCATTGCCTACGTATGCGATGAACTGCAGCTGATGCTAAATCAGCATGCCCTTCTTTAAGTCGCTTATGGTTAGAAATAAGAGAGACATTAAGCCGCTCTGCACTTTTTAAAATGATATCCACAATCAACTCTGGAGGGCAAGACAACTGTGTGGCAGAGTATAGCAAGAAAAGAAGCCCCTGCAAAAGAACCTCATACATGTTATTTCGTTCTTTCTGTATCTGGATGACCAAAAATTTGGACAGAAGTTTCTGATTTTTTCGTACAATAGTGGTTGCATCTTCTGGTGTGGGACCTTCACCAAAATCTAAATTTCCTCCAAATCTATCATTGTCTTCCCTTGATAGTGACTGCTCAGAAATAAGGCTATGCCCATAAGCCTTTCCTATCACTTGACTCTCCCATTCTGCAGCCTTCAAAAGAATTTCAAGAACGGCCTTATCTCTTTCTTCTTCAAGGGCGGCAATTAAGTCCATCCCAGTTACCCTCCTATCAACTCTCCTAGACCGGTTACTAGCTTCAAGTGTACAAGCATTTTTCTTGGCAATTTGAACCCTATCAAACAGTTGTTGATAGTCGGTTGGATGAAGCATAAAAAAGGGATTCAAATGGCATTCAGCTGCTAGCAGCAGAGCATCAATCGCAGCATGGTGACCTTCCACATTGATATCCTCTTGAGAGTGTAAATCCATTGCAAACTGGATGAATTCAGAGGCTCTAAGTTCCCGATCCTGGTAGTTGACAAGTTGCAGGTACTCTGCTTGAAGATTGAAAAACAGATTTGAATTACCAGTATCCAGTAGCAAGGTTCCAACTGCCAGACTGTCCTTTATTTCCCCTTCAGTCTTTGACTCCCCTTTCAAACCAAACTGGCCAAAGCCTTGACTATTTGAAGGAGGATTTGCAAAACTCTGCCATTTTATTACTTTCAGCTCTGTAGGAAGGAAAGGAATTGGATCTTCAAGGGCATCACAACAAGGCTGGGCATCAGTCCTCATCGCTGCTTCTTCCTCCGTATTTTTTGACATGTTGTGATTTACCTTTGGAATACAGTTATCTACTGCTCCCTGTTTATCTGCCATAGATACATTTTCAATAGCTTTTTCTGCCACACCTCTACGAAGATCGATGCCAAGAGGAAGAGGTAGATGTGGAGCCATAATGGAGAGCAAGACACTGCATACAAGAACAATCCCCATAAATTAAGAAAACAACAGAAAGGTTGATGCCGTAGCATAGGGAAACTCACAATATTTACACTAACACTGCTCAATATTTACACTAACAATATTTACACTAACACTGCTCAACATAGGGAAACTCACAATATTTACACTAACACTGCTCAATCATTCAAAATAACAAAACGTGATAGAAGCTTGAAATCCCCAGCCATGTAAAAGATGTGTTGGACACAACATAGCATGACCTCTAATGCTCGATCATAGAGGAACTTGAGGTCACAATCCAAAAATTCCAATTTGCTGTTGACATTCAATCATGTTTTGAAGAAAGGAAAAATCAGTTTTGGATAAACCACACACGTTTTTTTTTAAAGTGAAAATTTGGATAAACCACACATACACATTTCTTTTGGGGGTAAAAAGAACTTTGCATTAAGAAAGCATTTACATTCCTAGCTGTCCCAAAGTGGGACAGCTCACACACACACACACACACACACACACAAAATTGGTAGAAGAAATCTTGCATTAAGGAAACATTTACATTCATAGCTGCTCAGAATAAAATACTGAAAGAAAAAGCAGGAAAAGCTGCTCTAGTGAAGAAGAGCTAGTACAAAAGAACTGAAAGCACTCAAAAAACACTTCTAGCTGGACCGCCGAAAGATCTCCCATGCAATGTGCATCCTGCAGAGAACAAAGCAGGAGCGAACGGAAGAAATGGTACACATCCACAGCAAAGTGTCCATAAAGCCAAGAAGTATGGGCGTGAGTGTGTGACCATAGGGCCCAATAACGACACCAACTGAAAAACTGGATGTAGTCAGGGGTGGTAGTATATCTCCCAAACAACCAAAACTGCTTGCCAATAGCAAAACAAGGAAAATGGGCACGAAGAAAAGTCCCCAGTCTGGGAAGAAAGTCACAGGAAACTGGGCAGGTCTAGAGTAGATGATGGACTGTCTCCCTCGGATGCAAACAAGATGGACAATGCGAAGATTGGCATATTCGATACCAACATAAGTATTTACGATATTAGCCATGATTTGCCTGCGAGGCACAAATCCATATTACGCCGCAAGCCTCTATATAAGATCTGTGAGGTACATAAGCCCAACATTTTAGAGATGATCTTATAAATCACAGGCATCAAGGTGATTCGCCTCCAATCAGAAGATGCTAACATAGAGGCCTCTTCGGAACCAAACGCAGTAGACCTTTCTTTCAAGAAGAGGGCAAAATACCAGATAGCAAAGCATCATTAATCATGCGTAAAAGAAGAGGACTCATTTGGTCCCAAAATTTAGTAGAGAATTCCACCGTGAGGCCATCCCAACCTAGTGATTTAGAACCGTCCCAATTTAGCCAATGCCCCTTTAAGTTCAGCATCTGTAAATGGCAATTCTAGTGAATCAGCCTCCTCCAAAGACAGGATTGGATGGACATGTTGAAGAAAAACAGTTCGAGAGGCACATTCGGCAGATGAAGAGGGCGAAGGAGCAGCAAATAAGTCCGCAAAATAATGATGAACCACCTCATCAAGCTGATGATTATTTATTGTCCAAGAACCATCTGGACGCAAGACACGATGCAGAGAATGCATTCTACGAGAAGTATGAAGACTTTTAAAAAAAGATTTTGGATGAATAGCCCATATCCTGCATGGCTTTTTGGCAGGACCAGAGCTGTCATTTCCTTAATTTGCTTTGATCATTTTGAGCCAAGCAATTAAGAGCAGCATGAAAATCAGCTTGTTCATTGGAAGACAATCTGTGTTGCTGCATCACAGTAGAAAGATGTTGAATCTAAAGCTTTGCATCAGCCACTTTAGCCCATAAATCACCGAGGTAACACCTGCCGTACTCTTTAATCAAAAACTGCATTCCCAAAGAAAATTGCTTCCATGCGCAATCCAGATCTACCAAAGAGTGCAGAGTGAGTCTAGTAATGAGGCCCTTGACCATGACTGAGAAGGGGTAGTGCTGCAGATATAAATTGTTCACCAATATACCTTTTGGAAGGCAACGGCACATCATTCACTGCCAAGCCAAAACCCAAGGTCATGAAGACAGGAAAATGATCAGATGCCCTCAAGGCATAATCCACATTCACGTGAGAGGTACATACAATTTGGCCTCTCTTATATAGAGAGTGAAGAGTCACACATGAAAAGGTGTGAACTCCAAAGGGTATGTGCATGAAAAGGTGTGTACCCCTTGTGAAGGGTGTGACCCTTGATGAGAGGGTACATTACAATAGGAATGTCTCTTCATTAGAATGTCTCTTGTGAAGGGTTGTGCCTCATTAAGGAGTGTCCCGTCGAAAGGGCAAGCGTCCCGTCGAAAGGTCATACCCTTCCACAAGTGTCCATTCATTAAACCATCCATAAGTCTAGAAAGAGAAAGGAATACGTCACAGATCGTGACATCCCCTCCCACTCAAAAGAAGACCCTGGTGGAGATAATGAACCGATGTAGAAAATATCATGGTAGATTCTGAAAATACTGCTGTAAAAGATCAGGGTACTGCTGTAAGTCTTCATCGGACTGCCAAGTAGCGTCGGAGTCGTCCAGATCTCGCCAAAGAACAAGGAATTCCGTGATAAGTCGATGTCGAGTCTCTCGCTATCGATGGTCCAGAATACGCTCAGGAATAAGGAGAACATAATCGTCTTCGATTTCTGGGACATAATCACCTACAGGAGGAACTACTTCATCGCCTAGAATGTACGTCTTTAGCCAAGAAATATGAAATGTTGGATGGATTTTACCCCATGATGGTGGTAATTCCAATTTATAACTTAAAGGTGAATTTTTCTTGACGATCCGGAAAGGTCCATAGTATCTGGGTCGCAACTTAGGAAACACAGACTTAACCGTCTTATAGCGATGTGGGGCTACAAATAATAGCACCATGTCACCAGTGTTAAATTCCAGGTGACGTCTATGTTTGTTGGCAGACCGTTGATACCGCTCTTGCGCTTTTCGCATATGATCCCTGACTTGCAGTAAAATGTCTTGCATTTCTTGAACCAGTTGATCAGCTAGGGCCACTCGATGTTGAAGTACAAAATTTGTTGGTACAATCGGAGTGTGTCCATAAGCTGCTTGGAATGGAGTCATGCTGATGGCACTATGGAAAGAGTTATTATAAGCAAACTCGAGGAGTGGTAGATACTCTTCCCAGGCTGCGAGGCGTGACTGAACATAATTTCGAAGCATTTCTTCAAGAACTTGGTTGACTCTTTCAGTCTGTCCATCTAATTCTCGGTGGTAAGCTGAACTGAACAGAGAGTAGTACCCAAAGATTCGAACAGTGAAATCCAAAAGTGACTGCTAAACTTAGGATCTCTGTCGGATATGATATTCTTGGGTAATCCATGGTGTCGGAAGATGTGTTGTATAAAGAGTTTGGCTATGTCCGGGGCCTGTGCACTGCTTTTGCAAGCAACAAAGTGTGCCAATTTGGACAAGCGATCAACAATTACCATAATCTGAGTATTACCTCTGGAGGATCGTGGTAGTGTTGTAATGAAATCCATGGAAATACTTTCCCACCTTTCAGTTGGAACTGGAAGAGGTTGAAGAAGTCCTGTAGGAAGTCGTCGACTTGCTTTCATTTGTTGACATGATAAGCAAGATGTAACCATGTTGATGACATCTCTTTTCATCTGAGGCCAGTAGTATGTGGCACTGAGTAACCGATAAGTCTTATTGATGCCTGGATGGGCAGCATAAGGAACTACATGATGCTCTTTTAACAAAAGACGTCGAACATCCTTGTCATGTGGTACACAGACGCGATCTTGATAATACAGAAGGTCGTCCGTATAAGAATAGGATGAGAAAATCTTTTGTTCGGAAGTCGAAGGTTGATCTTTGGAAAGAACCTGTACTGCGGTGCCGAAGTCTTTATCATTGAAATACTTTCCTTTGAATGAATTCGGAACATCCACAGATAATGTAGAGAT
The DNA here is from genome assembly GCF_047967505.1 of Dipteris shenzhenensis. Lineage (NCBI taxonomy): Eukaryota > Viridiplantae > Streptophyta > Polypodiopsida > Gleicheniales > Dipteridaceae > Dipteris > Dipteris shenzhenensis. The sequence goes on along the minus strand of NC_141596.1, from coordinate 8,532,007 downwards.
TACCATGGCTGATGCTAGAGGTAACTTGCTGAGAGCATCTGCAACTACATTGCGTAGTCCTGGTATGTACTCAATGGTCATGTGAAAGTTGGCCAGAAACTCAACCCAGCGTGCTTGTCGAGCGTTCATGACTGGCTGAGTAAAGATGTACTTGAGAGAGTGATGGTCTGTCTTGACCACAGAGTCGGCACCCATGAGATAATGTTTCCAAGAGCGATAAGCATGTACAACAGCAAGAAACTCCTTATCATAGACCGGATATCGGGTTTGGATATCATAATGTTTATGGCTGTCAAAGCTCAATAAGTTTTCCCTGGTGGACAAACTGGATAGTATGGCTGCGAAAACTGATTGATGGATCATAGTCGTAGAGCCATTGTTGTCCGAGTATGACATCGTACCGAGAAAGAGGGGCATAATGTCGAAGTTCAACTTGTCCGTATAATGTTGGATGCGAAAAGACAAGTTTTTGATCCTGGTGTTGCACAAGAAAGTTGTTCCATTTGCGAGTTCAATCTGATAGTCCATGAGGCTAGGACTGGTGGTCAACCGAAGTTTATCGACCACAGAACTGGCTAGGAAATTATGAGAACAGCCACTGTCGATGAGAATGGTGACCGTTGTTCCACGAATCGATCCTTGAACACAAAGTACTTGAGTAGCCAGGGAAGGTTCGGGGTTGCTGGCAAGGCTCAGGTGGATGGTATTCGCCATTCGAACAGCTTTGCCTTTCTTGTCTTGTGCTGAGGTAGCATCTTCTTTTGGGGAAGTGCTAGGTTCCATATTAGAATTTTGCTTTGGTCGCTTGGGACAATCGAACCATCTATGGTCGCCTGTACAGATGGTACAAAGTCCTTTTGAGCTGGAGTTGTTCTTCTTGTCAGTGGCCGCACCTTTATGTTGGGGCTGTCGGTAATGACTTTGTGAAGAAGAAGAAACACGATCCTTGGGGGAGTGCTTCTGTTGGAATCCAGCAAATGATTTCTGAGGCTTCTGGGGATCTTGAGACTGTCGCTGACCTTGATTACCGAAGTTTTTGCGAAACCTGGTGTTTTCTTGAGGGCGAGCACCTTTGGCCATAGGAGAGTTCTGTGTGCGAGTAGCACTCTGCTTCCCTGTGTTGAGGAAATCTGTAATGCGCTCTGCGTAAGCAATAGCGCCATCTGTGGTGGTGATATTGGCTTTAAGAACATCAATGCGTAACGAGGATTGTAGGCCTGAGATGAAAGCATGAAGGCGATCATCCTCAGTTAAACCATCAATCTCTAGCACCAATGTGGTGAACTGAGAGATATAAGAAGACAGGGAACCCGTTTGCTCCAATTGTCGAAGTTTTGATCGTGCTTGGAAGTCCGCATTGGCAGGTACAAACTGCTTACGGAGCACGTGTTCAAAACGTTCCCAAGTTAACACACTTTTTCCGTCCTTTAAGCGTCTTTGCCACCATAGAAATGCTGTATCCTTCAGGAGGGAGGCTGCCAAGGCGATCTTTTTCCCTTCCGTGAGGTCAACAGTGTCAAAATACATGCGCATTTTAGCGAGCCATTGGTCAACAGTTCGGCGATTACGTTGACCAGTGTAGGCTTCCGAAAGTTTGACGTCAAGTCGTTTTGTTTTGGAAGCTTGAAGTAATCGGTAGAGAGTACGCAGTTCAGTATTTTCTACCTCGGGGGGGAAAGAGTCCGCATCGTCGTCGGGTTGCGTCACGTCGTCCTCTGTATGTGCTGGACTTCGAGAATCTTGGAGTTGTTGAACTTTTTGAACCAGGTCGGCGGAGATGCTGTCCTGAAGCTGAGATATTTGAAGTTGCAATAGAGATTCACTTTGGGTGTTGCCTTCAGGGGTCTTTTTGGGACTTGATTCTTTAATCTCGGGAGAGGCTTCACGCGAGCGGTGCGACATGTCGGAAATCCCTGTGAGAGAGGCGCGAACTTGCGCTCTAGTTTGTACCATCCCTGAAAGAGGATTCGGGCTGCTCCCTGAGGTTGCTCATATTGGAGGGGGTAGGCGAGGCAGGATGGAACCACCCGTGGAAATCTGGTAAGGGAGGTCCTGTCGGAGGTAACACTGGAGATTCTGAAAAAGGTGTTACTGCTCGTGATAAGACAGGGGTAGGTAGCAGAGTCCACGGATCTGAAAAAGGATAAGGAGCTGCTGTCGGAAGAGGAGGATATCCAGGGGAGGGAGTGCCTTCAGGATGTAAATACTGACTTGGAGAAGGTACACCCTGTAGAGGAGGATATCGGGGAGCTGAAGGAGGTGGAGAGTACCCTAGGGATGCCGAAGGTGAAGGGTAGAACTCTCTCCAAAAATGAACAGCAAACTCCTGAGGAATATCGTGTTCCGGATATCTTCGTGTCTCGTGGAACACAACCTGTACTGTGCTGAGGAAAAAATGTAATTGAGGTGCCTCACGCAGAAGGTAGAGGATGTGATCCAAGTCACTCGGAGGGCACGTGACACAGAAGACCCAAGATGCAAAGGCTCCAAAATGGGCTGGCTGTGCAATTTGAACACGATATTGTGTAGTAGCAGGTGCCTGAGGTGTCCTTGAATGGCCGGGTGAATTACCAGGGGTTTCCATGCTTTAATGTGGATTCTTTCATTTGCTGTAATTTGTTAAAAAGAATCCTGAAAAAGCAGATTGGAAAGACTCCACCTGGCAATTCTTTAATCTGCCAAATGATTGCGTAGAAGAAGGCTGCAAATCGTTGTCCGGAGGTCCATGTTGCAGTGTTTTGCGAGGAGTGCTCGAGGCTGGTCTGGTCCGGGCTGTCAACGGGCTGTCTTCATTGCGAGAGGAGGCTGCAAGTGTTGCTGATTTAGCAGGAAAATAATGGCGAAAACTGTTGCAGTTCCCTTGTTTGTCGACCGAAAGGCTGGCTGAAGCTGTGCTCCCGTTGCAGGCTGGAAAGGAGCAGGCGAGGCAACACCAACAGGGCTATAAAGGGGCAGAACCTGGCAGCGACAGAGGCCAAGGGCTGGCAGCGGAAAAAGGCAGAAAACCGGCGGCGTGATGCTGCGCATGCAGGGGCTGTACGGACAGCGCAGGACTGTACCAGCGCAGGGCTGTACGGATGGCGCAGTCTGTACGAACTTCTGCGCAGGGCTGTACGGATGGCGCAGGCGTGTACGGACTGTTGTGCAGGGCTGGTACGGATGGCGCAGGTTTGTACGGATTGCTGCGCAGGGCTGGTACGGAAGGTTGCGATGGCTGGCGCAGGCTGCGGGAAATCCGTACGGCCGTTTTTTGTTCTTTGTATTGGCTGGAAGGTACGACGATTCGTTGGGCTGCCTAAGGGTTATTTGCCCCAATATTAAGTTGGGGGTTAAGTTAACCCTAGGGTAGTTAGGGTAAACCTAGGGTTAGGGGATGGGTTTAATTTTTGTCCCTTTTTACCCCTCTAGGTTCCCTTTTGTAGGTACTTGGGCCTAGGAGGTGTGCCTATTCGAAGGGGTGTGACCCTTGGAATAGGTGCACCTGTTCATGAGGGGATATGTCCCTATTGTTAAAAGGGATGCGACCCTGCATGAATAGGTATGTCCCTTTGCCCACGATGGGGTATGTCCCATGAGTGAGAAGTCGAGACTCGTCACCAAAAGGTGTGTCCCATGGTGGAAAAGGCGCGTCCCTTGGTTTTGGGACAACCCAAGCACCTTAAAGGACACGATTTTGGTCGTGTCCATTCACATCAACTTGTGATGTGAGGGAGATGGAGAGGCCAGGATGACTTTAGGCGTTTAAAAATTTTATGCTCATCCTCTCCATCTCTTCCATGCACTAAGTGCACGGATGTTCTTCTAGCGGCAAAAATGTATCAGATCAGTGCTAGAAGGTGGGGGGCATTTCCTACAGGCAGGAGCGAATTTTGCTCTGATACCACTGTAAGAAATCCTAGATTTACTATATTTAGAACTGTGCTAAGGAACAGAAAAGAGACTGAGATAGCAGAGAGCAAAGGAATAATGATATTGCTTGAATGTCTGTAGGGTGGATGTGATTGTCATCCATACAATTTGGCCTCTCTTATATAGAGAGTGAAGAGTCACACATGAAAAGGTGTGAACTCCAAAGGGTATGTGCATGAAGAGGTGTGTACCCCTTGTGAAGGGTGTGACCCTTGATGAGAGGGTACATTACAATAGGAATGTCTCTTCATTAGAATGTCTCTTGTGAAAGGTTGTGCCTCATTAAGAAGTGTCCCGTCGAAAGGGCAAGTGTCCCGTCGAAAGGTCATACCCTTCCACAAGTGTCCATTCATTAAACCATCCATAAGTCTAGAAAGAGAAAGGAATACGTCACAGATCGTGACAGTCCCTATGGGGAGAAGTCTCTTTAACAAAGCATTTCTAACAGACACTCATGAGCTTGAGGGCTTTTGAGTTTGTCATAGCAGCAGAATTAGAAGAGAGGTACATATGAATCATCTATATCATCTGTGCCATCATCATTAAAGTAGTCAGAGTAGTTGAAGTCCTCTGAATCACCAGAATTGTCAGAGTCATCTATGGCAGCAGTCTAGGCTTCACTAGGTGACACTGGTTTCGTCTTTACAATTGGAGGAGGGACCTGTTTAAGAAAACCAGTAAACTTAGGGGGGATTTCAAAAGGAGTAGTGCTGTCCATCCCAAAGCAGCTTTGAACATGGTCTTGCAGGTCAGCATTAAAGAGGACAGCATCAACTCTGAACTAGTTTATCATTTCTGTAATTTTCCTTTGGTCCTGTGCAACCAATTGAGAATAAGTAAGTCAGCATGCAACTCAATTTGATTAAACTGAAAGTTGTTTCTGGTTATCCAAATAAACCACAGTGCATGTGCTCTGATCGGTGTCCATATCTCATGTTTTGTCCTTGAAGAGTCTCCTAGTAGTATGGCCTTCCAATTTATTGGCTCCCCTGTTTCCAATTGTACTATTTTCACACCTTTCTAGCAACAGGACAGGCAACAAAGAGGTGGAAAATATCTTCATTTATAGAGGGGCACCTCATGCATTTGCCATTTCCCTTTCCAATTCTCGGTCCTCTAATATTAGTCCACACAGCTTTATGCATTATTAGCCAAAGCAAGGCAGACAATTTATCAGAGATTGAGCTTAACCAAATGAAGCAGAATCTGAATTTCCATTTGTCCCTAGAGTCCTGCAGTTTCCACCTAGTATTAAGGATAATGAAGAGATCACCTATGTCCCTAGTTGGAGTGGGGATAGGGAAGAAAGAAGTACTCTAACCCAGCTGAACTCTTTGCTGTAAACCAAGAATGATCCACCTTTCCATTACTGATTGCCCTGCCAGAGGTAAATTCTGTTCAACACTAGTGGCTAGCTTTGGTTGTTTAAACTGAACTCTCTCCTAATCTCAATCCAGGTTTTCCATCTTAGCTCGGCTCTGTTCCATTCGGCTCTGTTCCAAAGCTGACCCCAGCATTGCAGTCCCTTTTTGAAGAGTACAATAGCCTTATCAAAGTCTTGATCAGAGAGAACAGCCTCCTTGAAGATAACAGAGACCCAGATTGAATCTAATGTCATAAAAGCTCCTTTGTCAGAGAAGACAATTTGGCTTTTAATTCCTTCAAAGGATGTCCATAGTGAGAGACAAAATTGACTGCCTTTAGCTTTGTAGGGTTCAAGGTTACAAATAGCTGATAGCATAGGATACTTTTTCCACTTGGGAGCTCTCAGAGGTCTTAGGGAGTTGACATTCCTTAGAAGGATTTGGGCCCAATCCTCAAGAGGATGGAGGATTGCTTTAATTATCTAAGTTGAGGATAGTTTCAGAGAGGCCTGCTCTATATCTATCACACCTAAGCCTCCTTCCTGCTTGGGTTTGATACAAAACTCCCACCTCACCTTGGCCATCTTGCCCCCCCAAAGAAAGGATCTGCAAATTCTAATGATTCCAGTTCTAGAAGGGGACCATGAAGTGAGGTAGAAAATGACAATTGGGTATGTGCAGTGGTGAGAACCATTCTCCTTCCAGCTAGACTGGCCTGGAACCCTCTCCATTTCTCAGCCCTCGTAAACATTTCCCTGCTCTTCATTCGAACCAAGTGAAGGAGAAACCGGATTATCTAGCGAAGAAACAACCATATGAGATCAAAACAAAGGATCAAAACAAACAATTGTAGACCAAAGGCTGCCAACCCCAAAACCATTAGGCAAAGGAACATCCTTAGATGCAAAAGCTGTCTCTGTCCAACTTTTACTAGCCATGGGTCTTGGCTTAAATGTCTTCTTGGGCTGTCGCCACTTAGAAGAGGCATCTTTCTCTCCCACAACTTTTTGATCCAATGATTTAGAAGGAACAAAAGCAATTTTAGCTTTACCCTTATCATTGATATTAGGTGGGGTAACGGCACCTGAACTACAAGTTCATTGCATGACAATTGGCCTGGGCAAGGAGGATTCATCAGGGGCTGCAGTTGCAGGGGGAGGCTTCAATAATAATTGAGGGCACTCAGATTGCATATGGCCAAACTTGCTACATTCAAAATAAGCACTAGCAAAGTTACCTCATTTCAACTTAAAAAATACTTGCTGAGAAGATATACCCTACATCTCCACCTGTAAAGCAACATGACGTGGAGTGGGTCTGTCAGTAACCCAAAGAACACATAATCCATTGGCATTTCCTAGAGAGTGAAGAGGACATACAACTTTCCCTAATGCTTCAGCTACATAAGGCAAGACTGATGGGCTGTAGTATAAAGGCACATCTACAAGCTCCACCCACACGGGGCATTTATGACGAATAAGACTCTGGTAATCCTGTGTGGGCATCCATGGATACATGTGCAGTAGCTGGTTCCCAAAAAACAAAGGGGATTTTTCCAATAGTTCTTGCTTGTACTGAGCATCTATAAAAATAACCTCATAAAATCCTCTAGAGTCTTATAGCAGCCCGCAACATAACATCCTTTCAAGAGATACTTCAACCATGCAGGGAAAAACAAAACTACTGCCTTTTGAGCCAAGCTCATATCAAGAGCATAGAGAACATGGCCCAGAACCGCAGAGACACGAAATTCTCGAGCTGACTCCTCAGTCCACCTGCGCGCGCGCACACACATCCACACACACATAAGAGCAGATCAACCTTCTTAAAATCAAGGTTGCGCACAATGTTTTCAGGACACTAGAAACATGGCGGTTTTGAAACAATTTTGAAACACCATTTGAATTAATGGGAATGGTGGGGGTAGGTTGAGCAAAGTACATTTCCGATCACATACATAAGCTAGCAATTAAACAAAACGTGCACCAATATAATCTAGATGTGTCCATGCAGGGTCACAAGCAATCGTAGAATGCACCCACCATCCAATTGTTGATGGATAGAGAGGGCACTCTGTTAGAAATGCAGCTATTGGAGAGCACCAACCAACCAATGGTCAAGCAATTGGATTCTTGGAGGGCGTGATCCTTGAAGATGTGGTTTGTATACTGCAGTGACAAATCAATCGTCAAACATGCAAACCATCTACTCCAAGTCTTATGTCCCTTCTCAAGCCTTTGGTATGTACCCGCCGCAGCACTCGGGTTACATGCGTCACTATCATAGAGCAGAGTGCCTTGCTGCAAGAGCCTGCCATCGCCACCTGTTAATACCCGCCCTTGTTGCCATTCCTTCTAGCACACTTGTAGATTAGGTGTTTTCAAAACATTTCCATGTTTCAAAAATGCACCAATTTCGAAAATGTTGGGAAACAGAGTTTCCTAAATTTTTTGGACATTTCCTACAACTAAGCTTTTCATTATACTACTTTTGAAGAGAACTATCATGGCTGATGTAATCTCTGTCATTTGTGCATCTTTCGAGCGTTGGGCATCAGACCCAAGTCAACCATCTCAACAAATCGTACCTATTGAGGTTAAGGCATGCATGTGATGAGGTAGGACAAAGTCATTCAAGTATAGCGCATGCTCAAGGAATAACTAGGACATCCATGTCAGGCAGAAGCCTCAGTGTTAGAAATCGACCAATAGAGGGTACGCACAGCGGAAGACTGACAGAATAGCCCAAGAGCTCACACAGTGTGGTGTGGGGTGTGCAATCACAAACTTCTTAAACTTATGTGCAAAGCATAGATGTGCAGACTCATCAATAGACAATGAACCAGCCAGATATAGAAGACACCAAATTAATATATTTCCATCCAAAGTTATGGACACAATACAAAAGAGAGAAATCCAAAGTCCCACCAATGGTGTGCTCCTCTGATCTTACCACAAGGTCCTCCTCCTATCTGCCAGCTATCTCTAAACTTGAGCCCGCGTGCTCCACCTCGAGCGTAAGTAGACTTTCCGTCCAAAGATCTCAGCACCTTGCTGCCCTAGTACACAGCCTAGGCTTCAGCCCCAAGTGAGCTCAGTCTGCAGCAACTTTGGCCCTGCTTTGCCTCTGGTGGATGTAGGCCCAAAGATCAGGCTTCTCTTGCTCCTGCTGCTCCTATGTTTGCTGACTTGCTGGATCATGAAATGAGGCCTGAGGGCTCTCCTTTTATAGGCCCAAGGCCTGCTCAAAATGACCGACTGGTCGAGGGCCTGCTGGCTGACTTTTGTCTGCCCTAAAAACCGACCTGGTTGGCTGCCCCTACCAGCCCAACCAGGGCCCTATATAACGCACTTTTCTAGCCCCTTTTTCAGCCTTTGTTTCAGGGCATAAAGCCCTCCATTTATTGCAGGATTCAGCCCCCCTGGCCAGCCCATCTCCAGGCCTGATTTGCTGGCTCCAACCAGACCCACCAGCCTCAGCCAATGGCCGACCCAGGTGCTGCTGCTCCCTTCCATGGTTGCGCCACCTGTAGGGTCCGTTGCAGGCTGTCCATCTGCACACAGATGCCCTCCACATAGGCGCCTTTATCTCTGCAATCCCCCACCATGTCTGCTGCTCCTGACTGACCTCTTGCCAGGTTAGATCCAGGACTTGCTGTCCCTGCCATCTGCTCCTTCCACACGTTCCGTCCGTTGCAGCCATGCTGGTCTCTTTGATGTGAGGTGCTGCCCATGTGGCAGCCCCCTCTCTTTCTTTTCTCCTGGGCACATCTTGACCGAGGTCTCCCTCCCCCACGCTCTCCTCATATGGGGGCTTGCAGATGGGGAGGTGACCTTTCCAACACCCCCTCTCACCGATACATCTCGGCCCAATGCCAACACGTCGATGACGATGCTCCAGTAACTCCCTGGTCGTAGTCCTCTCGAACACTTCGATGTCCAATCTTTTCCTCGCTTTTCATCCAATGGCTCCTGCTCCACCAGGTTTGGTTCCACTTGCGCACACCATCCTGGTACACAAGTCCATCTCTGGTAGCACCTCCTCGCACCACCACCTTTAGTCATGTTCCTGCCTTTGAAGTCGAGCAATCCAACCACCACAATCTTGCAGTTGTCCCCCTCATAATGAGTGAACAACCTAGAGTCTTCCATGCACCATCCTCTAAGGGTCTTTTTCAACCCGTCCTTCCTTTGGCAAGGTCCACAACAAATGAATATCTTGCTAAGCTCTGAAGCAGGTACTCTTCTGGCTTCAGTACACCTTGTGCGTCACCTTCCAGCACTCTGTGTCTGAGATTTGAAGAAGCACCCATACTTCCCCTTCTGCCTTCAAAGAAGGCCAATTCCTTCCAATCTCACATTACCTGAGACAAATGAAGAGCAGAGTCTCTCCACAGCATGCTATAAAGGCTCAAATGAAGATCATCAAGTACATACCAGATCGTTGTACTGCCTGTGTGCTTGCTCTTAAAGCAAACCATGCACCTCATCAAGGCACATACCAATAGCCTATGTAATCCTATGATGTCTCCTTCTGAAGTACATCATCCATCTGAACATGAAAGCCCAAGGTATTCCATGGAATCCACCCTCGTGTCCGTATCAACAGCCACACACCTGGAAGATACCAAGCACTCCATGCTGTCCTTCACCTTTACAAAGGCATCTGACTCCTCGTCAACCCACATCTCAATGTCAGACATTATCACTGTGGTTTCTATGTCAGCATATTTGACCTCAGTAACACATGGAGATGTCACCAAGAACAACTCTTCGATTACAACATTTGCTTTGGCTTTTGTATCACCCTCTGAATCTGAGTCGGACTCCATCCTCGTCATCAGAGTCATCCTTCTTGGACTTGCCACCGTTAGGCTTGCCCTTCCCTTTGCCAGCGTAATCCTTCGCCAGCAGCGCCTTGTTATCTTTGTCGTTGTTGTAGAGCTTCTCCCTAGCTTCTTCCTGTAGCAGTAATTCCTCAAAAGTCAGAGGTTTGGTCCTTTACTAGACCCGATTCCTCAAAAGCCAGAGGTTTGGTCCTCTGTCCTGCTGTCACAGTCATAACAAATCTTTGAAGCTCCAAGGTAGCCTCCCCAGTACCATCAAGGCCAAATGGCACGAGTCCATCTTCTGACCAACTGAGGCGAGTTGATCCCTTCCACCTTGACCTTCGTCAAGTGGTCATGCACGGAATCTCCCTCGTCCATATCAAGGTTGTAGAGCTAATGCTAAAGAAGCAAGATCCGAGATGTGTTGTCTGTCTTGTACAGATCCTTAAGAATGACCCATGCCTCTACTGACGTCTCGGCCATCTAGATGTGAGGAAGCACAGAGTCCGCCGTAGTCCCTATGATCAACCAGGGTATGGGCATCTCTATCTTCCCAAGCTTCGAGCTCCTCTCCATCTACTGGAAGAGTTTCTTCCCCTCCTTGTCCACCATATCCTCCACTTCGCCTCCACTCCCATTGTCAATTTCCACAGCTTTTGAGCCACTAAATGACTCCGGATCTTCACCTTCCAGATCCGGTAATGTGACCCATCCAGTTTCCCTCACTCTCCAAAGTTAGGGATGGTGAAAGAAAGAAATCTGGGGGAGGAGGAAGGGAGAGCAATGGCTGAAGAGGATGAAGAGATCAACATCTATGCTGATAAACCACACAGCAAAGTCGAACAAACTCACCTTCAATAGATCAGAACTATGAACGCACCTGACTAAACCTGAGTCACCCTCCATCTCGCAAGCACACTGTCCTCCAGCCGTGGAAGTCGATTCCCAAGAGCTTCTGAATCAGGGTTGTCCTTTAGCAAGGTCCCTACCTTCAGCCTCCCACACCTATGAGCCTCCTACTTGGGCTATGATGCCATGTTACAAATCAACCAACAAAGGGTACACACAGCGGAAGACTGACAGAATAGCCCAGGAGCTCACACAGTGTGGTGTGGGGTGTGCAATCACAAACTTCTTAAACTTATGTGCATAGCATAGACAATGAACCAGCCAGATATAGAAAACACCGAAATAACATATTTCTGTCCAAAGCTATGGACACAATACAAAAGAGATAGATCCAGAGTCCCACCAATGGTGTGGTCCTATGATCTTACCACAAGGTCCTCCTCCTATCTACCCGCTATCTCTAGACTCGAGCCCGCGTGCTCCACCTCGAGCGTAAGTAGACTTTCCGTCCAAAGATCTCAGCACCTTGCTGCCCTAGTACACAGCCTAGGCTTCAGCCCCAAGTGAGCTCAGTCTGCAGCAACTCTGGCCCTGCTTTGCCTCTGGTGGATGTAGGCCCAAAGATCAGGCTTCTCTTGCTCCTACTGCTCCTATGTTTGCTGACTTGCTGGATCATGAAATGAGGCCTGAGGACTCTCCTTTTATAGGCCCAAGGCCTGCTCAAAATGACCGACTGGTCGAGGGCCTGCTGGCTGACTTTTGTCTGCCCTAAAAACCGACCTGGTTGGCTGCCCCTACCAGCCCAACCAGGGCCCTATATAACGCACTTTTCTAGCCCCTTTTTCAGCCTTTGTTCCAGGGCATAAAGCCGTCCATTTATTGCAGGATTCAGCCCCCCTGGCCAGCCCATCTCCAGGCCTGATTTGCTGGCTCCAACCAGACCCACCAGCCTCAGCCAATGGCCGACCCAGGTGCTGCTGCTCCCTTCCATGGTTGCGCCACCTGTAGGCTCCGTTGCAGGCTGTCCATCTGCACACAGATGCCCTCCACATAGGCGCCTTTATCTGTGCAATCCCCCGCCATGTCTGCTGCTCCTGACTGACCTCTTGCCAGGTTAGATCCAGGACTTGCTGTCCCTGCCATCTGCTCCTTCCACAGGTTCCGTCCATTGCAGCCATGCTGGTCTCTTTGATGTGTCTCTTTCTTTTCTCATGGGCACATCCTGCCCTAGGTCTCCCTCCCCCATGCTCTCCTCATATTGGAGCTTACAGATGGGGAGGTGACCTTTCCAACACTTAGACGCGGAGTTCCTTCGTGGACTCATGATTAAGACATGCAAGACTAAAAAGATAGTAACAAGCCTAAGCAAGATTCATGATTATACCTTTTAAGAAAATTAAGGAATGGTCCAACATTTCCAGATGAAATGTACCCAAACGACCAAGATGCTATGGGCTCACCAAGATTGGGATTCTTTTGAGACAAAGACCTACCATCAGCAGAATCTTGGATCATTAAATGTAACTTCAAAATGCTTGAATCCCAGACAAACGTAATAGTTCTTCTTTTCTTAGGTTTACGAATACTTGGTTGAGTGCCAAAGTTCTACTTGGATCCAAAGACTTATCTATGAGAGCTGGAACCAAAGGTTCAGAGATGGCTTTCTTTCCGGATTGTTAGCCGAAATCAAAGATGAGCTACTAGAAATCAAGAGAATGGAGCACAATTCAGACTTCATCCTCTGTAGACAATTTGGATCCCTCTTGTTGCTGAGATTCAAAAAAGCCCTTGTCACTATTCTCTAGTCGCAAAGACTTTACAAATTATGAGGGCATGTTCCGGTTTGCACCTAAGACAGTGATAGACTGGCACTTAATGGGTTATTGAGTAGACTTTGCACACCTAAAAGTTGATCTGGCTTCATAACAGAATTGTTACTCCTCAAATGTTTACAATTCTTACTGCCCACTAACACTCAAGTTGAAAAGGCTCATTTGCAACTGCCCCTTGATAGATGTCTAGGTGATAAATATTTTCTACACTTCAAGACCATCACAGACATAAACAGCCCTAATTTTCTTAGGATTTTTTGGATGGGCTTCCAACAATTTCTTTAGGCAAAGAGTGGGTGAATTGTATTTCTGGATTGTCTGCACGGTTAGAAGTGCCCAAACTTGTAGTTTGCTCACCATCTCGGCAAATCATTGACCTGCTTTAGCTCTTCTTTTCGCCATGTGGCCCAGGTCAAGCACCGCAATGGCTTGCTTGGCCCAAGACAAGCACCATTGTGGCCTCAACTTCATGCATCGTGCATGCAATCTTTGCTAAATCCTTGAAATCCTTGTAGTAAATTGAGGGAATCATTGTTATTGTCAAATTTTGAGAATGCTCACATATTCCAAGAGGCTCACAATTTGATTCAGCACATCATAGTGACCAGCACAGTGATTCACATCCTTCATCGTGGTCACTAGTCCTCCAACAAGTTAGACCATGTCCACCGCAATGGTCCCTAACACCAATTTTAATAACGACGAAGTTCATGCCAGCCTTAAGTTTACATCTTTTGTCTCACGATATTGTACACACCTTGGTGGCCTCACAATGATCAAATCTGACTTACATACTTACAACATCTGGTGCTTTAGAAGATGAGTTCAACCAAGAATCCTATTACAACATTTGATTAACTTCTACCTAACTTGACATGTCTATGACTGGATTTTTTATTGTTTCTCTCATGTGCGTGTTCGGAACAATTGTTATTCATGGCAGGTCTTAGGACCACTTTCGCTGGTATATCAGGCTAGCTCCAACCTCTACCAAGAGGATTGTCTTCCCTAGGGAGTAGAGTGGCTCCCCGTTCTTCTCGAAGTCCTCCACAAGGTTGAGGTGGCACTTTCAGCCTCAACCTTGCAATTTTCCTAGCTCTCTAATAGGAGCTTGATTTGGCCCTATTAGGGTGTTTATTTTCTCATGCCTTGCATGATGTACTCCACCCTTAACTTTTTGCTCTTGGAGTTTCTTTCCTTTGCCTAATAGAAATAAAAACTCCAGGGATAGGGATCCCAAACCAGTGGAAGTCAACACTCTATCAATATGACCTAGCGGGGCAAGGACGACAATGGAATAAGGCCCGAACTCTACCAAATCTCGACAATCAGCTAATGGTGAAAAGTCATTACTCTGAGCTAGCTAAGGTGGAAAAGGAGAACGCAAAATCCTAGCATGACACAAAAGTGAGGGGTGAACCAAGATCCTCTACCAAGAGCGAGAGCTTGCTAGCCAAAAAGGAGAACCTGTGCGTCGAAGGAGAAAGGGGTTGCTCAATACACGAAGGAGGCCAGGATCCATAGGGGGAACCTGCTAATCTAATAGAGAGAGGCACTGCTCCATGCACTAAAGGGAGTTAGGAGCCACAGCAGGAACCTCTTGATCCGTAGGAACCGGATCTGAGTGACAACCATCCCAATTCTATTGAGGCGCAGCAAGAACTATTGGAACCCCTATCTCTAGGATCCAGGGGCCGCAGAAGCTCTGCAGCAACTTGTGTTAGGGATCTAGGAGCCAAAGAAGCCTGCTTCTATTCTTCTTCGGGCAATCTCTAGCAAAATGGCCAAAGATCCTACAAACCCAAGACTGATCTTGATGGCTAGCAATTTCAACTCTACTGAAAAAGAGAGCCATTTGGATGCTGAAGCCTGATGTGACCATCACAAATGCTAGAGTCAACAATGTTAGAAATATTGTTTCCTAAGGCAATGGCCAATGTAATAAGGGGATAGGGGAACTTTTTCCGTTTTACAAGGTTTTTTCACCCTAACCTCAGTTCGAAGTTAAGTTTGTGGGTTAGTCACCAGGGTTTTGTCTCTATGACTACCCTAGTGTACTCTTTCATTGTTATTGCTGCAGTCTTATTTCAGCTTCCTTCAGATTCATGTTCCCTTGCACACTTGCTGCCATTGTCAAAGTTTGGCATCAAAGCAGGCTTGCCTTGCTCCCCGGCACCTCTGCCACACCCATGGAGCATTTTTGTCGTGAAAACCTTGCATTTCATTGCGAACAAAGTCTGCAAATTTTCCCCAAAGGTTGTTAGCCGCCATTTTTCACCTTAGGAGAGCTCCACAAGCTGCTCCCAAGGCAGGCGACTGATTCTGAAGCAGTTTCTCTTTCTCTGGAGCAGTTTTGTCTGCTTGTTTGGAGCTGTTTTTCTGGCGAAATAAGGCGCCTCCTAGGCAACTTGCTGTCCAGGCCTATTGCAGCCTTTGGAGCAGATTTCTAAGCAAGCGACTACAGTTTTGGTACTTTTGGAGCTCTTTTTATCAATCCCAGAACATGTAGAACTGCTTTTTCACAGCTTCTCACCTCCTGCAAAACTTCTACAGGGGGTGACTCTTCTTGGAGGAGATTTGCGTGTTATTTTGACAGTTTTGGAACTGCAACAGCATTATCTGGGCAAGTCTCCTACATCTTAAGGCATTCTCAAGCTGTTGACAACTTTTGTGAAGGTTTTCCTACTGCAGCATCAGTTCCAAGGCTGGTTGAACCTGTTTTTCACACGTAGCACGTGTTTTTAGGTCAATTTTGGGACTGTTTTGCTCCTTACCAGCTGGTAGACTCGTTTGAGGACTGTGTTTGAGCTTTCCAAGCTGTCTACTTGCCATTTTGAAACTGTTTCGAGCAGTTTTTGTGAAGGGACAGCTTGCTTTTTGCACACCCAGTGCATAAAACTGCCCATACAGTCCAGCAATTTGCTGTTTGGTTCAAAACAGAGTTGATTTTCAGTGATTTGATGCTTAACCAGTCTAGGTTTGACTGAGGGGAAGGTTGTGCATTGATCGGAGCAATTTTCAGTCACTGTTTGGATTGTTTTTAAAGGCATTTTGCTGCCTATTTACGAGTACATAGAGTTGTCAGTGGCTATATGCCTCATTGAGCAAAGCACTGGATCGTTTGGGCAGAGATTCTAAGTATGCAATACACATCTCCGCAAGGGAGTTTTGTGGACTATTTTGAGGTAGATCCTCAAGACAAGTATTGGCTTTGAAAGTGGGCACATCTTTGGCTATGCAGGGTGTTCATCAGCACGCGAACTTTGAGTTTGTTGCCTTTTTTCATTTGCTTGGAATGGCTCAGGACAACCTCAATGATGATTTCGGAGTGCTTCCCAGGAGTTAATTGTAAGGCACTAACTATTCTCTCTGGAGTGCCATGCAGGATGTAGAGTTATGGCATGCTCAACTTGGGCATGTGAGCTATGGCAGTCTTATGTTATTGCAAAAAATTAAGATCATGGATGCCTTATCTCATTTGCAAAAGGCTCCTAAGCACATTCGTGAGGGCTGTATTTTGGGTAATACGCATGGATTCTCTTTTCTAAGGATGGTGCAGTCCAAGCTGTCAAGCAATAACAGCTCATTCACAGTGATGTTTGTGGTCCGATGCGGACACAAATCTCTTGGGGGTCATTTCCATTTTGCTACTTTCATAGATGTCTTCAAGAGATTTCCTTGGATGTTTGCTCTCAAGCAAAAAACAGAAGTATGCATTGTGTTTAAGCACTTTGTTGCCTTGGTGGAGAATCAATCTGAATGTAGGATACTGACTCTACATTCAGATCGAGGGGAGGAGTATATGTCCAAGGCATTAACAAACTTCTTGGCTGAGAAAGCCATCATTTATCAATGCATGGTTGGATATACTCCTCACCATCATGAAGTGGCTAAGCAGAAGAATAGGTCAATCATGGAGAACGGAGATGCAAAGGGCTGCCGCATAGGTTTTGAATAGAAGCACTTATGTGCTCCACACTTTTTTTTTCTTTTTTTTTTTCAAAGAAAGGAACCTTCTATTAATGCTTGAAAGATTTCATACAAGACAGCAGCCTCGAAGGTGCTGAGTATGGCAAAAAACCTGGAAAACGCTGAAAGAAAGAACCGGCCTATTCCAGAGAAACCCAGCTCACTGCCTAGGGGATCTCTGGAACTGGAGCTAACATCCAAATGGGGGGACTATACAGCTTGCGAATCCCTCGCGGGGTGAAGATGTAGAAAAATCTTGCAGGCCAAGATCTCGATAGTTGCCCTAGAGCCTGGAGTCCCACACTCCCAGGTGGACCGTAGAGTGTAAATGATATCCTACCAAATAGCAACTAGGGTAGCCGAGGGTGGAACCAGGTACTCACCCATCACAAGACTGCAGCGAGCCACCCAAATGTTCCAAGCCATGATGCTGGCTACCACCTCCCAAACACTGTCCTCCCTAGGAGGAGGTGGTTTAGGAGGGAGTGAAGGGGTGGAGGTGCAGGGGGAGGAGGAAGATGGGCAGAGAAGAGGCCGGGAGAGGCGAAGTGGAAGGATAGAGGGGGAGGCGAAATGGCGAGGGGGGGCCCGCGCTGGCGGGGGAGGCAGAAGGGATAGAGGCGGGGCGCGAAATGGCGAAGAGGAGGGGCGGAGCGAGGGCGGAAGGAGCGGCGAGGGGCGGAGGAGCGGCGAGGGATGGAGGAGAAGTAAGGGCGGAGGAGCTGCGAGGCGGAAGGGTGGCGAGGAGGAGAGGTGGCAATGCGGAAAGGGGGAGGGGCGGAGGAGCAACGGGCAACGGAGCAACTAGGAGGCAACACGGCAGTCAGGCCACTTTAGAGCATCACTACCATGGACTTTGTTGTCGAAGGATCACTATCGCTCCACACACATTTTGAATAGGTGTCCCATCAAAGCACTTTATGTGATGACACCATATCATGCATGGTATGACAAAAAACGAGATGTTAGTCCTCAGGGTGAAGATGTGGTCTAGTGTGGAGTGCTATCTCTGAAAACCTGCCTGCCCTAGAGCATGCTGCCCATGTGCCTCTGTATGGTTGTTGATCTCTCTCTCTAGTATCGATCCATAGATCTTGGCCAGCGTATGGCCAATCATGAAAGTGCAATAGTTCCCAGTATCCATGGGGTCACCCGCCTTGCGTATCGATAAAATGGTGGTGGTACTCCATGAGGGTGGGAAGCCGTGACATGGCATGGTTGAGCATCTACGCTAGGACCGGATCCAAAACCTCCTATCCATGATCGAAATGCTCAGTTTGTAGCCCCTCATGGTCTTGTTCTCTCTGGTTATGAAGCCGGCTAACTGCAGCCCGCACATTCTGTGCAGTGAACAAGTGGCAAGTGGTGGGCCTGGGCATAGTGGACATATCAGGTGGTGCCTGCATCGGAACATCATAAAGAGAGCATGCATAAGTGTGCCAAACATCTGGGTCTGTGATGGGGATAGGTAGCTTCCCCTCCGATAGAAGACCCCAGCCAATGGTGGGATCCCCCCCTCGAAATGAGCTGATCACCTCGTCCATTCTGTGGGTGAGGAAGGCCCGTCGCTTACGGCATGTCAGTCACCGTGAGATCCGTTGTACCTCAAGTGATGTCAAGTGGCCAAGGGCTTGCTCACGTGTGAGGTGAGCTTTCATCTCTCTGCACTCATCATCATACCAAGGATTCTGTGGCATCTTCCCTAGTAAGGCACGTGTAGATCGAGTCGTGGGGAAAGACCTGATGGCTGCGTCCATGACCAACGTGGCAAGGGTGTTTGAGGCGTGGGCGAGGTCTACATCATCTCCAAGTAGTAGGGCTGGAAGCCCTTGCGCCAGGTTGCTCACATAGATGGGGTCCAGGGAACGATCAAAGTGAGCCTGTACACGAGTGGGCGTGGGGGGGACCCTCCTTGTGACTGGCATAGTGGTAGAGATACAAAAGGCTAAGTACAAGTGATCAGCACCAAGTGGGGGAGGGGGCACAATAAAGTCGTATATCCACGAGGTAAAGGCCGAGGGACCCAATAGGTAGTCCACTGTGCTTGTCCCTCCACCATGCGGGAAACAAGTGAGACCACCAGATGATGGCATAGTGGTAGAGAGAGAGAGAGAGAGAGAGAGAGAGAGAGTCTATTAGTACTTGTGAAATATCCAAGGCTTCTATCATATCAACAAGTTATTGCAATTATGTCTGGCACATGCGTACAAAGCACTAATGCATTCTTTTATACACTATGAGAGTTGTATGAACTCACTTTGAGACTCCTTTGGACAACTGTAATTTTGAAAATAAGCTTGTCTACCCGATTAAAATTTAGGGGGCAAGTGGGTGAGAAATATCTAAAAATATTATTCAAACTTTGTAAGACTAAGAAAACTACAGTACTTAAATGAAATCCAGAGCAGCATCTATGTTAGACTACCAAATGAGACGAATCTTTAGCCTGAAAGCTGGTTTTAGGTTTTAATTTACATCTACAATAATTAGCCAATGCGACTACTTTTTAGAAGACAATGGACTGAATAGCAGCAGCTCATGCCTCTTTGTTTCTTATTCAGACCTAAGAAGGAGTGCCACTGCAGCCATCAGCATACGTGTATCACAATTGTCAGGTAACATGGCTAAAGCAGTTGCTCTTCTTGATTTCTTAGAGAAATTTTGATTTATTTGGTTGAAAAAGACACACTTAAATGACAAACAAATTTACATGAATTTTTGATTTATTTGGTTGAAAAAGACACACTTAAATGACAAACACGTTTACATGAATTTAGTAAGACACATTCATTATAGCATGAACTTTCTAATCCCTTGAATACACAACCTTGGCATAACACGGCCCTGCCTCCATTCTGATTCGAGGGCAGGAAGAACCCCTGGTTTGTTAACAGCAGTTCGGAGAAGATCAAGTGCCAAAGCACAGGTATGCTCCTGCTTCTCTGTAAGTACTGCTGACACATCACCAAATGCAATTGTATTCTTTACCGGAGTTATGGCAGGAATGAGAAAAGGTTCCAGCATCTCTATAAGGAATATCAATTTGTGCTTTGCCTCCTGCTTATTGGGGTTTTTAAATAAACAGAAGGATAAACAAAAGTCAGACTCTAGGATTGCAAAACCATGTAATCTAATTCTTCATGTAGATCTAAAACTTATATTGTACTCTACCTTGTACATTGTGAGAACATCATCCATATGCCCTGAAAGACCTAGCATTACATAGATCAAAGCTGCACGCGCATGGTCAGTTCCTTGGTGCACTGCCTGCAATAAAATACAAGTATTGAAAAATCAAATGCTAAATGAGTTTTATAAAAGATTGATCAGCAAGTTCTTATCATGAGCTTCTTCAGAGAGCTTATTATTGTTCCAACCATACCATCAAACACAATGTCATAAACTTCTTCTAGATACTCCATCATTGGTTTATACATGACCAAAAACTATGGTTTGGGTAATGACCTCCTGAACCTCCTCCTCCTAGTAGAGGTAGTCCTAAACCTTCCTATGGTGCACAGGCTGCTGGATGACAGTTTTGGGCCATAGACAAAGCAAAAGACAGACACGGCAGGATAACCCCCTCTGAGTTCATATTCACTAGCACAGTGAATGGTAGTGGCAACGGAGAAGTTCTAGGATGGCTTGAAGGTGACCACAAAGGGCGCCATCAAAGCTAGTAGTGAAACTTAAGTTCACTAGGGTGACAGACTTCAAGTGCCATGGTCACTAGTTGGAGATCACTAGGTCATGTTGACATGCTTAAGAAGGACATGATCACACCCTGAGATCACTAAGTCAAGAATTTGGACTAGGGAGTCCACGAAGTCACAACATCAAGAGGATGAACCTATATGAGTTCGTCAGAGGGAGAGTTCGTGCCCCAAGAGGCTTATCAGATTGGGTTGAGAACACGATCGGGGTGAAACAGAGATGCCCCCTTTCACCAACTCTCTTTGGGCTCTACATTGATGAGATCACATCCATTATTGAGGGATCACTGTTGGCTGATTTGATGATACAGATATTGCTAGTCCTCGTACCATCTTCAATAGAGGGACTGTAGAGACATGTGGAGGCCCTAGACGTGTTTTGAAGAGAGAGAGACTTGGTAATTAACCTTGGAAGACCAAAGTTATGATCTTCAACACCTCACTCGCAATACTCCACCATCATAGCTTCACTTACCAAGGTGAGACAATGGACATAATGCAGTCTTACACATATCAGGGAGCAGTCTTCATAGGGCCAATTTTCACAATGACCCATTCAACCAGGGCACGACTCACATGAGGACAAGGAGCCTTAGCCCGGCTAGAGAGGCAATGCTTTCATGCGTTTCAAGATCCGCCAACGAAGCACTAGCTTTTCGACACCCTAGTGAGGCCGACCACGATGTCCAGAGTTGAGGAGATTTGAGCAGCTACAGGTGATTATGGGGTCTTGGATGATTCGGAGTAAGCCCTCAGTCCCCCATCAAATAGTGTAGGCAGACTTCGCCATGACACCTCTCCAGATTGATGCCAATTTTCGAACAGCGACTTTCCTCCACAGAGTTTGGGCCTTACCCCACTGCAGACTACTGAGGCTACTAGAGTCATCTAGACGGTTAGCAGAGAGCAGGGGCGGTACAATATGGTATGCACGTGTATCCACATGGTTTGCCAGTCACGGTATTCAAATGGACCAGCTTCCTCCCATTCGTATAATATGGATGCACCGCATGAGCATATCGAGACAAGATAACCATATCATACAATTGGATCTCCTATAGCTCCATACGTCTCGAACTTTTTTTTTTTTCGGGGGGGGAGGGGGCTCCTCATCAGTTCTATCACGACCGCTTCTTGAGAGTATCACGGAATGGACTCATCATCAAACCTCAGTACCTTGAGGATAGAGGAGTCTCACATGCACTAAGGATTGCCACTGGATAGAGTTCCATCAACTGAGGATTGAGGTAGGGAGAGCAAAGGAGCATTCCTTAGGTGTTTTCCCAACCTACTATGAGATCCATGGATGATACCATTACCTTTATCAGGAGGGGCACGGCTTTGTCCAATGCCACGATTGATCCACTTCCAAGACCAAGTTTGCATTTGGGCTCTATCTGATTGAGATGCGATGACACAAAGAGACACTATTGCAACAGATCAAAGAGGAGCAGCAGGGGACCATGATGCAGGAGGCTGAGGTAGACCGAGTACAACAACATACTATGCATTTGAGTTAGCTCCAAGACATAGCGGGTGGAGGAGGAAGAGCTAGATGACATAAGGGCAATGTGAATCAGCGGGGAGAGATGACCCAACGCTGCTAAGTGAGGGACATGGAGACCACGCATGCCACGAAGCGTGACCAGAGCACACACAATCGAGGTCCCGCCCATCTCCGCTCTCCTCATAGAGACCGCCAGAGGCGAGGCGTCACTCTTGACATTGCCCACGTCTTTCGCCAACAAGAGGAAACTCGATAGATGCAGATCCCTAGCATCTTTGCACCCTACCAAAATGCCACCATGGCACCTGGATTCGAATTTTGAGCTTTCAATTTTTTCAAACTTGATTTTTGAATTAGCTTAGCATCGCACTTAGCAAGGGCCCTAGCGCGCCCTTTCAGATTTCGGAGGAGGGCTTCATCGACCCACCAAGATGCATGCGGAGCCACCTCCCCCACTCCATGAGGATCCCGATTGGGTAGTTTCGGGTCTCATCACAACCCCTCCATATAGAGAGTGGTAACGGAGGGCATACCCATAGAGGGCCGCATCTATACCATGTGTGATTCCCAGGAGATCGAGTCAGAGGAGCATTTCGCTTTCAAGTGCCCGGTGTACTATGAGATCAGTGGTTGGTACCATTACCTCTTCAAGGATGGCTTCGGCTCCCTACCCAGACCAGCGGTGTTTGGCAGCTTTCATACATGAGGCCATACGGCACAAGGAGGGGTTGCTCAGAGTGCGTAGGGGAGATCATGGCACATATCTAAACGCTGCTCGAAGTATGATCACAAATTTTCCGAGCAAACAATGATCGGGAAGGCTCACAAAGGCGGTGACCATGAGGACCAGAGCTAGAGCCAGAGACACACCAAACTCGTCATCAGTGCACTAAGAGACAAATCATGCAAACCTCCAGGTTTACTTGACCAAATGCACGACACATCCGCATGACTATGGCACTTATTTGCCGCAAGGCCACAACCAGGAGACTTCCGCGGATGTACATGTCGACAGCTACCAATGCCTATCACAGGACTTATGCCCTCGCTCGCAGCACCCTCACACATCGACACCCCCCTCCTAGGGTTGACATGAGGGGGGCACTAGTGTAGTAGACTACATCATGGGATCCCCTACCTTCACCTCATGTATCACCGACTTCACCGTAGCACCACTCCCTCCAAAAGCTGATCACACATACCTATTCTTCACTATCGCCACCCCACGCTTAGCCACACCACATAGGAAGCATGACACCTACCACGACATACACTTTGATCACAGCCTCTCCCCTGCCTACTCTAGACGCCTAAATAGACTCCTAACCTACATCAATCACATACCACTCATAGAGGACTGTGTTGCCTTGATTAGTCGCACACTCCACGAAGCTGCCCTCCAAATCTTTCCCCACACCACACGGTCCACTAGACCACCACCTCTTGGTTCTGTACCCTGCAACAACTGGTACGATGCGGAGTGCAAGGCTTATCGCCCACAACTCTGACTTGAAACCATATGTCACCTCCCGAACACACCAGACACGGTACGCAAGTACCGACGTCTCGTACATCGAAAGAAGCAGGCATTTCTTCGTCGAAATGAGAAGGAGTTGCTGAACATCTTGTACAGCAACAACTCTAAGGATTTTTGGCGGAGATTCCTGGAGCGTAGGTCTCCATCACCCCTCACCGACACGAGAGTTTGGCACATGTATGCACGCCATCTTTATGATGTCCCACACCACCCTACTCCAGATCTCATACACACACCTCGCCCCACCACTTGCACGTTGTTCACCAGAGGGGAAGTCAAGGACGCGACATTGAAACTGCACAATGGCTGAGCTAAGGATCACGAGGGGCTATGCACTCAGTTTATCGCATATGGGATCGACACGTTAGCCCCGATCCTAGCAAAGCTATTCAATGACGCTGTTTGCCTTGGCTTCCCCCGCACTTGGACACTCAACTCCATCACCCACATCCACAAGGCAGGGGATCCCATGGACCCGAGTAACTACAGGACTATCATGATTGGACATCTGATGTCCAAGATCTATGCAACAGTATTGGATGTGTCAGTGAGCCTGTTCGCAAAGATGAGAGGGCTCAGAGCAGAGGGTCAGGCCGGTTTCAGGCGAGACCATGGGACTATGGATCACATACTCACACTCAGGAGTGTCATTGAGGAGGCCAGATCACATAAGGAGAGGGTATATTGCTGCTTTGTGGATTTCCGCAAAGCCTTTGACACAGTACCTCGAGCTCGTCTCATCACACGCCTACAGACACTGGGATTTGATCAGGAGATCATCTGGGCAATCATGGCACTTTATGAGAGAGTCTCAGGCCGAGTTCGGACAGGCGCAGGTTGGACAGATGAGATCATGAGTACCATAGGGGTCAAACAGGGTTGTCCCTTATCACCAACCCTATTTGGCCTCTACATCGATGAGCTTGAGACTTTCATGGGGGCTTCCGGAGTGACCGGTTGCTCACTTGCCGGGATCATCATCAGGATTCTTCTTTATGCAGATGACGTGGCACTCTTGTCGTCCACACCCAGAAACTCCAACGACACCTAGATGCACTGCAGGCTTTTTGTTTATCCCATGATTTCGAGGTCAACCTTGGCAAGACCAAGGTCATGATCTTTAACACCTCTTTCCAAGGACTGACAAGATGACA
Source organism: Dipteris shenzhenensis (assembly GCF_047967505.1). Lineage (NCBI taxonomy): Eukaryota > Viridiplantae > Streptophyta > Polypodiopsida > Gleicheniales > Dipteridaceae > Dipteris > Dipteris shenzhenensis. Next base: position 8,507,345 of record NC_141596.1, on the reverse strand, counting down.
TCTTTCTCCACCAACGGGGGACACAGTGTCCTAGACTATGCCTTGGCACATGTCAATGCTCTACATGACAGAGAAACTTTCAGGATAGGAGAAAAACATACTGAGTCAGACCATCTCCCTGGACAACAAGTCCTGCACCTGAGTCATAATCTCCTCTCGCTGAGTTACACTTACTCTGTATGGGGGTCTATTGGGTGGCTCACTGCCAGGAATGAGTTATATGCCATGATCCTCAAGTCTCTCAAGGGGTAGCTCCCCTGGTAAAGCGTCAGAGAAACAATCTTTAAAATTTTCAAGAAACTGAAATTTATTATAATCTGCCTCACTTATTTCAGCATGCATTTCCATATATCTCTCTTTTACAAAAACCATGTAAGCTGAAACTACAGACTTTATTTCTTTTCCAACAGAACTATTTGATACAATGGGAATAGTTTCCCCTCTATTCCTAGCAGCCACACGATGTACTTTGCCCCTATGTACAAACTCCAGCACTCTTTCATGAAGAGTCAACTTTACTGCCTTGTGATGGAACCAAGGCATACCCAAGACTACATCATGATGCTTCAGTGGAGAAATGAAAAAGTCTTCCCGATCCACATAACTATGTACATGAAGACAGAGCTTCCCTATCAAGGGAGTGACTGGCACAGGTCCCACAGAACATCTAGTCAGCATCCAGAGCCCTGCCCAACTCCTCCGTCTTTGTTCCCAGCCTCAGGGCTAGATCCTCTAATATAAAGTTATCAGTAGCCTCTGGATCAAATAAAATCAGCACTTGCTGGTCTCTGACTTTGCCCCATGATAGCAGCAATTCTCGTTCCTTTGGGTTTGAAACATAACCCAGTATGTCACGAATTCCTCTTGTCATTGGCTTATGCGGTCCCCGTGGCTTCTCTGTCTCTTTCCCCTTCGGAGTTGAAGGCTATTCTGGACACTGGGCAGCCACATGCCCCTCTTTGCCGCAGCTGAAGCATTTACCCTCTTTTCTTTTGTACCTAGTTTCCCCTCGGCTTCCGAGGCTGAAATCCCCTCTTCTGAGCCTTGGGAAACTCTCTTGTTTCAAACTTGAGGGTCGTTGGCTTTTTATCCCCCGGTATCCCTACCTGTAGAGAAGGCATACTAGAAGGATCCTGCGTGTACACGAGACTAGCCACATTGGCTGAATGCATAAGATCTGATATTTCTTTAGTATCTTTAGTGTTCACTCGGGCCTGTATCTTTGGAGTGAGTCCAGCCCGGTACTTCCTAAGTTGAGTCTTGTCAGAAATTTTCTTGAAAGGCGAAACCTGCAAGTATGCGTCCCAAAATTTCTGTTTGTAAGACTCAACTATATCTTGTGCTTCCATATGAATGCTCTCCCAACCAATAAGGACATGATCCGGAAAATGTTTGGGAATAAACTGCTTATAGAAAGCTTTCTTGAAGTCCTTCCATTTCCTGGGGGCTACATAGTTGGCTGTTTTAGCTATCCACCATGCACTGGCTATACCAGTCAAGTGTAAACCAACCATACGAAGCTTTGAGGACTCACTGAAATTTTCCAAGCTGAAGGCAGCATCAAACTGCCTTATGAACTGCATTGTCTTTTCAGCTTGGCCACACTGGCTATTGTAAGTGGCAAATCGTACTGACTTCCCACCGTCCTTGAATTCTTTAGTCTCTGCCTTCCTGCTAGACTTCTTCTTCTTCTTCTTCTTCTTCTTCTTCTTCTTTGGCTTTGAAGATCTAGAAGAAGGAGGTGATGTTGAGGATGAAGAGGTAGAGCTAGAAGAAGAAAACGAACTGGATGAACTGTGATGATGGTTCGCCTTTTTCTTCTTGGGAAGAGGACCTGCTCTTTTCCTCTTTTTGCCCACCACTTCTTCCTGATCTGCTCCACTTCTCTGGTTTTTCCTCAAAAAGAGGTTGTACCATCCTGCGAAACAAGGCATCGCTTGTTGCCTCTCCCAACTGCGTAATCAACTCTCTGTAGGCATTCTCTTTATTTATCTGTATAGCCTCTGCCTGCTGTACCTAGTCAGACTCTCCCATTCCCTCATGGGATGATTGGGCATGCTGCTGTGAAGCCATTTCTGCAACCAAAATCTGAGAATTGCAACTCTCTCACACACACAATGTAAGCAACTGATGCACTCAGCCTTTGCTTTCCCAGAAGAAATACCTCAGCAAGAGGTGTATTGCATTCACAACTTGTACCAGTAATGGGCTTTCAACTCAAAGCATAAACCCACAAGGTTGCCAAAGCATCAACAACTGTATTGCCCCTTTCCTGGCTACTGCAAAAAAAACACTGAGAATGCATCTGATACCCTTTTCTGAGCACAAAGGCATACTTGTGCAAATCTCTGATTTTTCTGCTTTTTCTGTGCTTTTCTGACAGATAAAGTACTGACAGTGTACCTTTGACAGGTGAAAACTGACAGGAAAACTCTTTTTTTTTTTGGACAGTAACTGGATGAGTAACTGCTGGTTACACTAACTAGATTAGTCCTGGGTCTGGTTAGATTGACAGACTAGTTAGTCTGTAACTTGGCCACTAACTAAACCAAACTGGTTAACTGGACCAGTCTAGTCCAGTTAATTAGACAGTCTGGTTAGGCTGTCCTCTGACCAGATCTCTAACCAGGGTCAACTGACTGCAGTTAACTTGACCAAGGTCACACTAACCACAGGTCTGCCAACTGGCTGCCACGTGTCAATCACCCTGCCACGTCAGCTCTGCAAGCATGCCATGTCATCACACACATGCCTATCTGCCACGTCATCTCACACGTGTGGCCGCCATGCCACCTGCCACATGTCCATCACACATGTGTGCCTCATCAGTGCCACGTCAGCTGGCAAGTGTCTGCCACGTCAGCTTGGCTACCATGCTGGCTGCCACGTCAGCCTAAGGTTTCAGACCTTGGGTGGCTTGGTCGGCGTCGCGCGTCGCGGGACCTTCTATGTGCGCCTAGTCACTTCTGCAGCACCGTGACGAATCCCGTCAGAAATTCTCCACACGTGAAGCTCACGGCCCGCACACATTGCCTTCATCGCCTTACGCAGTTCAGCGGGCTGCTTAGCCTATGAGTACTGGCGTCGAGAACACGCACTACGCTCAGACCCATTTGAAGCTTTACACCAGCAATCTAGCTTTGCGTTGCCTTTTCGCGTTGCCAATCCAAGCCTCTATACTAATGCACGCTTCCGTCAAATGCTGGAATGATGTACCGCTAAATGTCAACAGCTACAAGCTTATGTAGCCTTGCACGGTTACCAAATCGTTGGAAATGCTCCTCAACGCTTGTCTTGCAAGTTCATAAACAGCTACTCTGCGCCAATAGAAAATCTTGTGAGGATCTCAACGTTACCACGAATTATTTACACGTGGCATCGCTAAACCTCCTGCTCTTGGATCGTCACGCTCTAAGAAGAGTGATGAAAAAAATTCAGCTATGATACCAATGCAATCTCCAGGACAAAACTACTGCAAACACTCTCTCCTTTGCAGCGACACCCGGATGCACTACAGGTTTTTTGTCTATTTCGTGACTTGGAGGTCAACCTTGGCAAGACCAAGGTCATGATCTTTAACACCTCTCGAGCAAGCATGCAACGGAAGCAGTTTACTTTTACTTTCGATGGGTCAGCAGTTGAGGTTGTATCCTCATACACTTACTTGGGGGTCATCTTCTCCAACCCGATCTTCACGATGAGACTAGCGATGCAGGCCAGACTGAGCAGGGGATACGCCTCACTGGCTCGGCTAGAGAGACAATGCTTCCACTCCCACTTCCAGGACCCTCGGACCAAGGCTCTTCTCTTCGACTCCTTGGTCTGACCAGCCGGTATGTATGGCAGCCCTTGTTGGGGGCCTGACATGTCAGAGATAGAGTGGACACGGGTGGAGCGCCTGCAGATCCTCATGCTCTCACGAATGATCCGGGGGAAACCATCTGTACCACATCACATCATTCAGGCCGAGTTTGGTACTTCTCCACTCAAGCTAGATGCAGCCTTTCAGACCATTATATATCTACACTGGGTTAGATCATATGGGAACTGCACATCAGAGAGACAGAGGTTGCCATGGTTGGCTCTCGATTCCTCCATGAGGTTGGCAGCAGAGGGAGACGAGCGATGCTGGTATGCATGGACTCACAGATGGTTTGTGAGACTAGGGTTCCACATCGATAGGATACCTCCTTTTCAGTACAGTTTAGATGCCCCTCCAGTTCTCCCATCCACCATCCGATCGGGCCACACACCAACCAGGTCATTCGAGAGGATCTCCTGCAGCTACACACCTTTAGGACCTGGTTGGAGCCGAGGGAGCTTCCAGTGAAGCTGAGTTTCTACAGAGATTATTGTCTTCGTATTTCAGAGAAGGGATTCATCACACCACCAGGGTACACTGAGCTTCATATGCCTCACTCACTACGGGTCTTCATCGGACAGTTTTCGGTATCATCACACCGTCTCCACATAGAGAGCGGAAGAGCAAAGGGGATTCCTAGGGAGCATCGCTTATGCATATTGTGCGATTGTCAGGAGGTCGAGTCGGAGGAGCATTTTATTTTCAGGTGCCCAGTGTACTACGAGATCCGCGGTCACTACCACTGCCTCTTCAGAGACAGCTCCGGGCTCCTTTCCAGATTCCTCGCCTACCCACATCAGAGACGCCTCGCGGCCTTCATTCACGAGGGGGTCCGACACAGAGAGCACTTACTCAGGCGACGGGGCTTGGCCACATCATCAGACACCTCTCGGAGCAGGATCACAGAGTTCTTCCCATCAAGTGACATTGATCGTCCAGTCTCTAGCTGCAGACATGACAGAGACCCCGACCCGACGATCGCAACACGACACACGAGACATCGAGGGGACACACAGATCACTCTGGGGGACCTCCCGTCATTGTTTAGACCCAAGATACGTCCCACGGGAGTCACGGTGGCTCTGGTCTTGCGTCGAGCCTCGTCCAGCAGACCGAGACACATAGCACCCCTTGACGGGCGCCAGCATCCCATCACCGGCTATGCACTGGCCAGGGCGACATGACATACGGAGGATTCCGCTCCGCTCCAGTCCTTTTCTTTTCATTGTTACATCCAAATGTATTTGATTATGTATGATCAGACTTAGGATTCAACATGGGTGATGATGCTCGTTTTAGTAGCTCCACCCTTACTGTGATTTGTATCAGGTTTTCTTTCAGTCTCATAGACCCATCGGTCTTCCGAAGACTCTAATAAAATTTCTTTCTTTCTTTCTCTCTTTACAAACACACTAGGGCCCAGGACAATCGTCGGGCTGGACCCCCCCAAGGCTTTATTCATGAAGAGGGAACCTCAGTACAATAGTTCAGCATGGAAGCTGTGTTCTAAAATCCAAAACGTGAATCAATTTTTACAAAGAGCTCATGGCTCAATATTTTGGCAACATGCCAAGTGTCAAAATATCTAACTAAAATGTAGTAGGGTCTTCGATGTTCCTTGGTCACACGACATCTTCTGGTCGCTTGCCAAGCTCCTTAGCGCTTGGGAAATCAACCCTTCTTAGTACCACCGTGGCACCCATTAATTGTTAGCGCTTGCATGCAAATAATAAACTGTCGACTAATCCTAGTCACAGTGGGCGTCCCCACTGAACACATGTGCGCACAACATAAAACATTTCTCTGGTTGACCGAGGTCAATCCTCTTGATCATGATGAAGGGGATTTGACCAAGGGCCGAGGCGCCTTAATTATAATCAAGTCTCTCCAACCGAAGTTGGCACATCTTGGTTAACCGTAGTTAAACCTCTTGGCGTATGCCAAGTCTCATTGATCGAAGTCAACACTCTCTGACCGTAGTCAACTCTATGGTTCTCTGGTTAACCGCAATTAACCCTCTTGGTTATCAAACCAAGTCTCTCCGACCAAAATCAGGCTTACTTGACTAGAGTCAAGTATCTTGGACCGTAGTCAATTCTTAGGTTATGACCAAGAGATCATTTGGGCTGTCATGGCATTATACGAGAGTCTCAGGCAGAGTCCATGCAGGGCCTAGGTGGACACATGAGATCATTAACACTATTGGGGTCAAACAAGGGTGTCCTTTATCACCTACCCTGTTTGGCCTCTACATTGATGAGCTCGAGACAGTGATGCAAACACCAAGGGGGGATGCATGCTCTCTTGCCAGCACGTTGATCCAGATATTGCTATATGCAAATGATGTGGCACTTTTGTCTTCCTCAGCAGAGGGGCTCCAGAGACACCTTGACGCCCTACAGTTTTTCTGTGAGTCTCATGATTTGAAGGTCAACCTTGGTAAAACCAAGGTTATGGTCTTCAATACATCTTGAGCCGCCATGCACCAAGACCAGTTCACGTTTGATGGGTCACGTGTTGAGATAGTTTCGTCATACACGTACCTTGGGGTTGTCTTTTCTGGACGCATATTCACTATGAGACCGCGATACAAGCTATCCTGGACAGAGGATACGCTTCATTGGCAAGACTAGAGAGGCAGTGCTTCTGCTCGCACTTTTAGGATCCACGGAACGAGGGGCTGCTTTTTGACTCCTTGGTCCGCCCAGCAGGGATGTATGGCAGCCCTTATTGGGGGCCAGACTTGTCGGATATAGAGTGGGCTCATGTGGAGCGGCTACAGGTTCTCATGCTATTGCGGATGATTCGCGGTAAACCATCCGTTCATCACCAAATCATTCAGTCTGAGTTTGGGTCATCCCCATTACAGCTAGATGCTGCATTTCAGGTCATCACGTATCTGTATCAAGTTAGGGAGTATGGGGATTACACTTCTCTGCGCAACAGACTACCATGGCTAGCATTGTCCTCTTCTATGGCACTCTCAACAGGAGGTGACCAAAGATGCTGGTATGCACGCACAAAGAGATGGTTTGAGTGACCAGGGATCCACATGGATAGACTCCCTCCCTTCCAGTGTAGTCTAGACACTCTGTTTTCTCCCCTCTTGTCACACGAGGTTAACCACGTAATCCATGAGGATCTTTTACAACTACACACATTCCGGACCTGGTTGGGACCAAGCGAGCTTCCAATGAAGCTCGGCGTCTACAGAGATCACTGCTTGCATATCACGGAGGAGGGTTTTATTGACCCACCAGGATACACACAGATCCACTTACTCCACTCATTGAGGATCTCTATTAGGCAGTTTCGGGTCTCTTCACATAGACGTCGTATCGAGAGCGAGAGAGCAGAGGGCCTACCCAAGGAGAGGCGCATATGCACATTATGTGACACACAAAAGGTTGAGATGGAGAAGCACTTCATCTTCAGGTGTCCTATTTACTACGAGATCCGAGGGCATTTCTACTGCCTGGGGTTTTGTCTAGATTCCTCTCCTATCCAGACCAAAGATGCTTGGCAGCCTTCATCCATGAGGCAACCAAGCACCGCAAGAGGCTACTTCGAACACCAAGATAGGAGCAGACTTCTCCCTTGACAGATCCATCTCAGAGCTCTATCACGGAGTTCTTCCTGCCACATCACATGGACCCCCACGATACAAGGCCTCAACATGATCGTAACCCAGAGCCAGTGACTCAACAGTAGGGTTGACCCACAGTTACCCTTGGGGATACCCCCTCTCTATTCAGAGTCGGAGCCCGGCTAACAGGGGTTACTATTGCCCTTGTTAGTTGCAGAGCTATGACCAGAAGAAGTCACAGGGCCACACCCGTGAGCAGCTTACAGCACTCTATTGCCGATTTCATGCCTCCATTGCCCCCACCCACCATGATGTCCTGATGTTGGTGTTGATGAGGAGGAGGAGGAGGACACAAATATATATGATGTGTAAAGTGCACCGTCTTTGTAAATAATTATATTTTTTCCCAAAATACGGACAGGGGGGAGAGATAGGTTAGCATAGAGAGGGAGAGGCGGAGAAGTAATATACTATTGACTATAGTCCATAGAATGTAATGATAATCACCATCATCAATCAAGTAGACTCTATCATAGTTGACTACTAGTGATGTACATTCTTTTGTTTTGTTTTTGTGTGTGCATTTTGTAAGGCTGCATTTTAAATTTAAAAATCAAAATAAAAAAGGGTGAGGTCCAAATGTGTCCCCTTCCTTTAGATATATATGTGTAATTATAACACACACCTAACGCTACAATCTTAATCTAGTAATTGGTTTCAAATTTTATCAGTTTCAAATTGAGTCTCTTTGTGTGTTATTTAGTTATATCTGTAATGTAAACTTACACATATGGTATAGTACACAGCGTGCCTTACCATTCCGCACACTAATTTCCATACAGTACACATACTAGAACTGCCTCAATCACTAATGCACCTGATATGGAAACTGTAAAAGCTCACGAAACAGTCAGCATGGATTACAATTATTCCTTGAGAGCCAGGAGAAAACATCAAAATACATAAATATCAAAGCAGATTATGCCATATTATGAACCACTGTCATGCATTATATGGTAATAATCTGTAAACCATTACTACTAATCGTATGTATGTATAAGCCAGCTACAGGGACAGAGGGATTAAAAGTTGCCCGAACCTGTCGAGCAAATAAGATCCTGATATGACTCTAGTAGTGTTTTCCACATTTCAGCAGTCATAAAGGGAGCCAAAATGCAAGGAGAGGATAGGAAAGGAAAGGAAATGATAAAGGTTAAAAAGACTGACTCGCAGTCATTTCAAGTGTGGGGTAAGTAAAATCAATGAGTCAAGTGGATCAGGAAATTCAACCTGGATAATGCCCAAAAGATCTTCAACAAGTTCGAAAGCTAGATCCACCTGCTTCCAACACACCACCTCAACATGTCAGATCAGTAAAGAGAGAATTCTTCAAGAATACTTTAAGCCACGACCTTGGAGTGACGACTAGATTCCAACCTTAGCAATCACCACAGGTAGCCATGGAGCAAGGGGCCCAGAGCACAAGTCAATGATGATACATGCAGCCTTTTCCTGAATCACAAATGACGTAGTCACAAGCAAGCCTCCGAGAAAGAGCTTGTCAACACACATATTGACTTAAATTCAAAACATTTAATCCCAGCCAGACAGAAATGCATATTTAAACAAATTTGATCAAAGCAATAAGTACGAACTGGACGTACATGAGCTAGTGAGAAAGATGACAAATAACCAGAACACGCATCGAGTAGAGGGTGATAAGTTGGTGACGTTGACAAGGATACTACCTGCAGGAAGAACAAACAAATTATCACACCTAAACAGCTTTTGACCCATCCTGCTAGTCTCAACTTTGGCAAACCTTTTGTTCCGGCGAAGATACTCAATAATTCTATCAGTCAGAAACAGGTAATACCAGAATATTTTGAATATGGCACAGCAAGGACAATATGACCTGAGAAAAAGCACGTTGAACCATCGAGGCTTGCCAAGGTACAAAACTCTCATCCAGCTGATCAGCATTGACACTTGATTTGGGCCGTAGTGCTGCTGACAATGGCATTTTATTTGCTGAAGAAATGAGCTAGGTGATACTTTGTAGCAAAAAAGAAAACGTAACCATATATAGACTATGAGCTTAAGCAATAATCCCAGTTCAAACAAAAGAGCACGAAAGATACATTACAAGATACCTGGGACAAGGGCTTGAATCAATGGTAATAAGGGAATTAAATCTGGCTTCATTTCCACTAGTCTTCGACAAAGAACAGGCTGGTTCAATTGGTTGAAGGCACATATGTCAGAGGTGCTTCCATATAAGATAGAATAATAAAACTCCAAGACGAAACTAAAGTTACACAGAATATAATACCTCAACTGATTTACCTCAATGGAAGGCGATGAATCCTAAAACTTGAGCTTGTCACTATACTAAATCGACTTATAGCAGTGGATGTGGACTTGTACATTGAAAAAACATTTGTACTTTGCTTACGAAAAATTATGTGATCCCACTCCATCTTGTCTATACTCTATTTATAAAATTCATCACATTCACTAGCAGATTTGCTGTCCATGCATGCAGAAGACGCTAAGTAGGTATACAATCAGCTATATATATATATGAGGTGGTCTGTAATACACCATCTTACACAGCACAGTATTTAAAAATTGATAAAGTAAGACCCTCTCAAAGAAGAACAAGGTCCCCCAATGTAAAACATCTTTTTAAGCAAATCATTTAATTGAGCTCATTATGGAGTATAGAGCTCAGTAGTCTCTCTAATTGGATAATGGCCTGTTTGAAAAAAGAACGAAGATGAAAGAAATTACAAGCAAATAAGGCATTTGCATGCTAGAAGACAGGTACTCAAAGACTTGTAGTTGGCTCACTTTATATTGATAATTACCACCTACAACCTGAATAAAATATCTCAAATGAAGGGATGTCACTGCTAATTGGATATGTCAAGGGCCATGAAAAAGAAAATAGCTTAATAGATCTATGTAAAGTACATATATGTGCATATGCACATATATGCATGTGTGTGTGTGTGTGTGTGTGTGTGTGTGAGAGAGAGAGAGAGTGGCTGTGTAGTGTGTGTGTGTGTGTGTGTAGTGTGTGTGTGCGTGTGTGTGTGTGTGAGTGTGTGTGTGTGACTCGTGTGGTGTGTGAGAGAAGAGAGAGCGGGCCTCTGCTGTTCACCCTTGCCAAAGCTCCCGTGCAGTCGCCCTTTATGACCGTACAATTGTACGGCCGCCGTACGGTTTTCGTACGGCAGTACGACCACCTACGCTAAGGTTGGCTTACCTCTGCGCAGCTTTGAACGTAGCTCCCGCCTCTCTGCATCGCCGTACTTTTCCTTGCAGCTTACCTCCGTACGTCCGTACAGCTCCGCTTGTGTCTCCGTACAGTTTTGCTCTTTCCCGTACAGCCACGTCCGTACAGTCTGCCCTTTCCCGTACAGCCCCGTCCGTACAGCTCCGCTCATTTTCCCGTACAGTCTGCCCTTTTCGTGCAATCTGCTCTTTCCCGTACAGCCCTGACTGTACCTTCGTACAGCCTGGTTTTGTCCATACAAACCAGTTCTTTTCCGTACAGTCCCGAGTTCTCACTCTCGTGCTTCTCTGTACCCTCCTGTGACTCGCTTGTTTCTGGTTCTCTACTTCTCCGTACAGTCCCTCTTGCCTTGTCGTCTTTGAATCATGGCTTCAGGTTCGGATGTTAGTACATATGCTCGCAAAGAAAGAACTGCAGAAGCTAAGCACCGCTCTTCACAGCCTGCAGCACAAGATGATGAACTTACTATGGAAGCTCAATATGTGTTTGATACCCTCAAGGATGACTTTCAGGAGTCACGACAGGAATGGGGCAAACCAGTTCCAGAGGTCACGTACAAATTGAAATTGCCCTCCCTCATAAATCCTCTTAGGAAATTATCTCAAACCGCGGTTATAATTTTCTTTCCAGGAAGAATCCCAGCAGCCAGTGATGTCGCACAGTGGATTAAGTCCATCCTTGGAGGATGCTTTGTAGAGGGAGTATATTTTGCATCTAGAGGCTTTTATGAGGTGCATTTATCGGATGCTTTATGCAAGCAGAGGTTACTTGAGCTTTCTCCCCTCTTTTACGGGAAGCAGATGGTTCATGCTAAGCCTTGGTCCCCCAACAAGGATTATCAAAGTCTCATACGACATCATTGTCCTGTATGGGTTGAGGTGGTTAACTTCCCAGACTATATGCATGAAGAATTGCCTGGCCTGGCTGCTACTTTGGGACAGGTCATTTGTCCTCCACGCCCTATGGGAAACCGCAACACGTTCTGCATTCTCTGGGACACTGATTCACCCACCCCTCCTTCTATCGCAGTGAAAGTTGAGGGAGTGCAATTGGGAAAAAAGTATTTTGAACTGAAATGGGGTGTGTTTGCAGGAGCTTGTTTTGCCTGCCACAAGTTTGGGCACCTAGCCTCTGAATGCCCAATGGTTCTACATCAGCCCCCTCTTAATGCATTACCGCCCCAGACACGGGAAAAGAATGAGAATTTGCAAGCTAAGACAGCAAATAGAAATGGAGCGAAGAATGCCAAACCAATCAATCAGGTGCAATCACTTGCTGGAAAAGGAAAAGAAAAAGAAAAAGAGAAGATGAAGGAATCTATGGGAACAGATAGGGATGGTTTTCAACAGCCTAAGAAGGTGGTTGTATTGAAGCAACGCCCCTTTCAATCTCGTCAATGGGATGCCTCTTCTCCCTCACCAGGACAAGCTTCCACTTCAGCTCCTGTCCTTCAAAATTGGGTGGGGGTTTTGAAGAAGGGCATCCCCATATGTGATTCTGAAGAAGGGGAGAATGCTATATCTTTCATGGACCATGAAGGCATGCAGCCCATGCAGGCAGAGGCTTTGCCTCTCTGATATCTTGTCTCATACTTATACTTTTCTGTATATATCTCTTTCATGCATCAAACACTTAAGTGCTTTACATACAATGTACAGAGCCTCTGCAATGTCTCAAAGTGGAGGCTTTTCTGGAATTATGTACATAAAATGCAGCCAGATATTGTTTGTTTGCAAGAGCATAATCAACACTCTAAGGCTGGTCATCATGATGACTTTGGCGGTTATGATATATATTATGCTGGTACCACTACCTACTCAGGTGTATGCATAATGGTCAGACATGAGCTGGAGCCTCAGTTAGCCTCCAATGACAGCAGTGGCAGATGGATGGTCATACAATGTAATGTCAATGGTGATTTTCTTGAGTTTGCATCAGTCTATGCCTCCCAGACCTCTGCCATGAGGGCTTCTTTATGGGATTCTTTAAGCAAATATCCATGGAGATCTAATGCATTTATCTGTGGAGATTTTAATAATTCCCCTCTGCCGAGAGATAACACCACTTCAAGATCTCATATGCTATCATCGGAAAGGCAAAAATGGGATAGCATGCTTCTTTCTGTGCAGGCTGAAGATTTATGGCTGCTTCTCCAAGGGTCAGTGCCTGGATATACTTTTCATCATAATGCATTTACTACGTACTGGGCAAGGCTTGACAGATGGTATTTGTTTTACCCACAACAATATGCAGATTTTAGCCCTCATCTCCTCATAGATTTCTCATTGGGCTTGTCAGATCATGCCCCATTTTGGATGAATCTGCAACTTGGTATGCCACTGGATGATTTGCCACCTCTTTCTAGTGCTTATCTCCGACATCAATATTTCCAGCAAATGATCAGACTTGCAATTCATCCCTTGCCTTTGCATGCCCAGGAGGACATGGATTATGCTTGGGACAGTTTCGTCTCTCATATACAAAATGTCATTAGGGGGTATGGAAACTGGCATATGACTAAATGGAGGAATGAGGTTAAATGGGCAAAAAGGACAGCACAACAATTGACTGAATTTTCACATTTCAGGCCTCTCTCTAAATCAGAAAATGATTCCCTTTCACATGCTCGGATCAAACTGAATGATAATGATCAGAGGAAATTGCACAAATGGCAGATTAGAGCAAGAATGAAGCCTCTCATGGATAAGGGCTGCTCATCAAAAGCCTTCTTCCAGGGCCTGCATGCTACTCGAAAGAAAAACTCATGTCTAAGGGTAAGGAAGCTAGATGGCTCTTGGACGCACTCTTTCTCTGATCTCCAAGATGAATGCCAAAATTATTTCCAGAAATTGTTCTCTGCTCCTGGTTCCCCATCAAATCAAGTGACTGATGCGAGGATTGAATTTCTTCAATATGTTTCTGAGATAGTGGAAATGGATGATGCACTTACATATTGGAGAGACCTTTTACTTACACGGAACTTGATAATGCATTGTCCCACCTCAGCAAATACAAGTCCCCTGGTTGGGATGGCCTTACGGTGGAATTTTATATTTCTTTTTGGGATGATTTGAAAGATGTCCTTTTGCAAATGATCAATGTTGCCTGGCAAGAAAATCACTTGCCGCCCCTTTGGAAGCATGGCATAATCAAACTTGTGCCCAAAAAACATCCGTGTGACCATATGTCAGATTGGAGGCCTATTACTTTGATGCCTGTAGTTTACAAACTCATTGCCAAAATGATTGTGTATAGGCTTCACGGGATATTGAATGCGGGCCTTCATCCTCATCAGTATGGGTTTGTGCCGCGAAGACAAATCCATGACGATATCTCCAATGCATTGACTGCAATTGAATATGCTAAGTACTCGCATCAAGATGTGCTCATATTGCAGGTAGATATTGCTAAGGCATTTGACACTGTTCAATGGGATTTTATCTCTCAAATCATGACAAAGTTGGGCTTTGGTCCCAAGATAGCAAATGCAGTTTATTGGCTTTATTCTGGCTCTACTTCTCAGTGCATTCTTGGGGGTCATCTATCTCGATCATGGACATTGGGTAGATCAGTTAGACAGGGCTGCCCTCTTAGTTCTCTCTTCTATGCTATTGCGACCCATCCCCTCTTGATGTATCTTGATCATCTTACAAACACAGGACAGATGACTGGTCTAAAAATCCCTAGGGCTGCATCTTTTTTGGCACAAGCATATGCTGATGATTCCTTCTTTATGCCACAAAATTCTCCCCGAGAAGTTCACATGCTTATGACCACACTATCATTGTATGGATTAGCAGGGGTGCATGTCAATTTTGACAAATCTAAATTGCTTCCCCTGAAACAATGTGACTAGCATTCTATTCTCTGGCCAGGTCAGGTGGTGCATTCCAAAGATGTAGTCAGGCATTTGGGATATCCTATAGGATGGCATATCACCAGGAAGCAGCAGTTAAAATGGATCTTCCAAAGACTTCAACATAAACTGGAATACTGGAAGATTTCTACTTGGCCTCTTCATGTGAGGCTCAGAATAGTACAGTCCATTGTAATGTCCTATGTCCAGTTCTATTTGCCTTTGCTGCATTGGTCCTCCAGGGATATTTCAGCCTTAAAGTCTCAAGCTATGGAGATGTTATGGAGGACAAAAACTGTTGTGAAAGCATTGAGACTGATGAAGATGGAAACGGTGTGCTCTCCTGGGATGCATGGTGGACTTAATGTCCTCAATATAAGATATCATGTACTTGCAAGGAAGGCGACTATGCTGCATACTTTTTTCCGCCAACAACAGCCATGGACTTGTATGCTAGCATCCATGTGTGTCAACATGAGGACTTGTGCTTATGGTCATTGGACTACTGATCATTGGGAGGTTGTCATTGGGAGATTTGTAGGGAAGATATCTGGCTGTCCTTTCTCTACTGCTCTGATACTTGACTAGAAACAAGTACTTTCTAAGGTCAAATGGGCTCCTGATAATTGCTCGGGGATAAACTCAATGAGGAAAGAAAGTATTCTTTGGAGTGCCATCTTTGACATTCCACTCGCTTTACAGGAACCTGTTCGGGCATACAATCTCAAGAAATTGGGAATTAGATACATACATGATGTGGTAGATGATCAGGGCTATGTTTTATCTTTTCCTCAGGCCACTGCTTCCTATGCATTGGGAATGCATCATAGGTCTATATGGAAGAAAATTGCTGATTTGTTACATCCTTTTCTACCTGTTCCTCCTCTGGCTGACACAGACAGGCTCACGGATTGGCAATTGCAACCCTCTGCTACATGCACTCATCCTGTTCCTCTTCCTGCCTTAACCTCCATCAAAGCCTACAGGCTTCTTCAGCCTGCTCCATGGATTCAGCAATATGCTAATTCTCTGTGGCATATAAGGAAGCCCCTCTCATGGTGGCGGAAGAATCTCGGGATGTTATGGAAGTGTAAAATGCCATTGAAACAAAGACTTTTTCTTTGGAGATGTATGACAGGCACATTGTCAATGGGGGTCACACTTGCTAAACGTCGCATTGCACCATCCACATGTTTGAGATGTCAGGCTCCTTCAGAGACTGTTCTTCATTTGCTTTGGCACTGCCCATGTTCTAGGATCCTCCTCAGGAGAATTTCATATCATCTTCGGCTCCGTTTCCCGAGTCACGGATTTGGGAAACATTTCTGGCTCTTTGGCAGATTTCTGAGGTCTTTGTCTCCATACTCACTATTTCTCTCTTGGGTGAGATATTGGGCTCTTTGGACAATCTCGAGTGAGCATAATTTGGCATACTTAGGTCGGCAGATTCACTAGTCATATGAATCTTTCCGAGCCTCATTGCGGCAATCCTTATATGATGCCTGCCATGAGGGTGATATGGATGCTTCTTGCATAGAGCTTTTCTCTTTGGTTTTCTGATCTTTGGGATACTCTCCATTTCGGAGACCTCCCATCATGTAAATTCATGAGCATATAAATATACTGCACCGGATATTACTAAAAAAAAAGTGTGTGTGTGTGTGTGTGTGAGAGAGAGAGAGAACCACAGTTCAATAGAACTTATAACAAAAAAAGACAGATTCAAAGAAAAAGCCGAAGCAAGCCTTGGGTCAGAATGATCCGGCTCATGTCTCGTATGAGGCACAACTTGTTTATGAAGTTATGCATAAGGGGTTTGAAGACACCCGCAAAGATTGGAAAGAGTCTGCTCCTCATGTGGGCATCACTGTTGAAGTGAATGACATAGTTGATCCTATTCGGGAATATGCTATAAATGCTGTCATTATCTTTTTCCTAGGTAGAATGCTTGTGGTTGCACATGTGGGAAATTGGTTGAACGAGATTCTGAGAAGACGCTTTGTTCAAAAAGTGCATTATGCTACCAGAGGTTTCTTTGAGGTCATCATGACATATGAACAGCACAAACAGATGCTTTTGGACCATTCTTCTTATGGCCAGCAGAAGATGGTCCATGTTTTGCTGGGGTGGGAGTATCCATCACTCATTAGGCATCGCTGCCCAGTTTGGGTAGAAGTTGTGGACTTTTCTCAATGCCTACAGGTGAAATCTCAGCATCTGGGAAAGGTGGTATGCCATCCGGAAATTCTAATTGATTTTGCATTTTGTGAGACATGGATGTCCACACCTGAATCCTATTCTATCACTATCAATAATGTTATGATGGGAAGTACTTATTAGAAGCTCAAATGGGGTTTTGCAGAAGTACGAAATTTGGCCATATGGCCTTGCAATGTCCCCTAGCTTTCATAAGATGCCTCTTTTTATGTTGGTAAAATTTCCTTCTCTGGAGTAGTGCTTCTTGTAAAAGATGTCCTTCAGCCAGTTATGGTTTTTAATTACTGTGTTGGCAATGCCTTGTGCAGGGAGAAAGAAAAGAAAGAAAGGTCTTCGGGAGGCCTCGCGGGCCTATGAGACAAGGTGCAATCAACAGACTAACTCGTACAAGCCACTATGGGCTGAAAGCTTGGGGCTCGCTAAGGCCCTTGCTAGGTGCTAAGCTAAGCTAATAATCAGAAACTCTCTCAAGAGACTCAAGTAGGTGTTGCGTTTGATAGGGAGAGTGTGAGAGCACACACACACACACACAGAATAGGCAACAAAAGGTGTGGGGATAAAACATATGTGTGTACCTCCCCTAGTACACAGTAAAGCTTTTATATGAAAAGGATAAGGTTACAACACTAAGTACGGTGTACTTAGTGTACTAAACAAATAAAGTACTAAGTGTACTTAACTGTACTTGGGTGGCCATAGAGCCTTTACCCCAACAACCTCCCACTTAAAGGCAATATGCCCTCAAGTAAATATAAATGAGGCTCAACCTATACCCATCAACTGTCTGCAGTGTGCAAAGCGCTCTGCAGGCAAGCCTTTTGTCAACAGATCTGCTGGATTATCATCTGTGTGAATCTTGACAAGCTGAATCAGCTTATCATCTATCACCTCCCTGATGAAGTGATACTTTACATCAATGTGCTTTGTCTTTGCATGAAAGACAGGATTGTGTGCCAACTGAATAGCACTCTGACTGTCACAATGCAACAATGGGATATCACCTGTAATGCCCAAATCTTCCACTAGCCGAGATAACCATAAGGCCTCTTTGCATGCCTCTCTGGCTGCAATATATTCAGCTTCCGTAGTAGACAAGGCTATGCACTGCTGCATCCTTGACATCCATGACACTGCACCTCCAGTAAATGTATAAACATAACCGGTAGTAGACTTCCGGTTATCGGGATGACCAGCAAAATCTGAATCCACATAACCATGCACCTTTGCATCTCGCTTGCCAAAGCATATGCACAACTTCTGTGTGCCCTTCAGGTATCTCATGATACCTTTCACTGCATTCCAATGCTTCTTGCCTGGATTTGCCATATACCTGCTAACCACTCCCACTGCAAAAGCAATATCAGGTCTGGTAGCAACCATGGCATACATGAGACTGCCACAAGCTGAAGCATACGGAATCTTGGACATTTCAGCCCTCTCAGCATCTGAGTGTGGGCTGTCCATTGCACTGAGTTTCACATACGGAGGCAATGGAGAACTAAGAGTTTTCCCATCCTCCATATGAAACCTGTGTAATACTTTGCCAATATATTCGGTCTGAGACAAATACAACAAACGCTGTCCCCTGTCTCTCCGTATCCGCATTCCCAGTATGTGATTTGCATCACCAAGGTCCTTCATATCAAAGGCCTCATGCAGTCTTTTCTTAAGTTCATCAAGCTCCTTACGAGCTGTACCAGCAATAAGCATGTCATCCACATATAAAATGAGAATGATTAAGCTGCCATTGGCAGCCCTTTTGGTATATAAGCAGTGATCGTCATCACTTCTCCTGAAACCTTGAGACTTCATGAAGGTATCAAATTTCTTATACCATTCCCTTGGTGCCTGTTTCAGCCCGTAAAGGCTCTTTTTAAGCTTGCATACAAGTGACTCCTTGTTCTTGACTGCAAATCCTTCTGGTTGCTGCATGTAGATCTCCTCATGAAGATCACCATGAAGAAAGGCTGTCTTCACATCCATTTGGCATAATTCCAAATTCTCACATGCAACCAGAGCAAGTACAATCCTGAGTGTGGTCATCTTAACCACTGGAGAAAAGATTTCATCAAAATCAACACCATACTCCTGCTTAAAGCCCTTGGCAACCAACCTGGCTTTATACCTTGGCTTAGCTCCAGGTGTAACTTTCAATCTATACACCCACTTGCATGGCAGTACTTTCATGCCCTTAGGCAACTGCACCAATTCCCAAGTACCATTTTTATGGAGACTGTCCATTTCAGACTTCATGGCTAGTTCCCATAGCCTTTTGTCATGCATTTGCACGGCTTCCTTGTAACAGGAAGGTTCTCCACAATCTGTAAGCATAATAAAATCTGCTCCTGGAACAAATCTGTCTGGCGGTTTCATTTGTCTGGTGGACCTTCGGACCCATTGGTCTTGCTGTCCAACTTGCTGCTCACCTAAAACAGGTTGCTGTTCTAGTAGATCAGGCTGCAGAATTATGCCTGGGAGGTCTTCCAAAGGTGGCATGTCCCGTAGTACATCTTCCGCCACTGCGGGCTGTCCATTTGGAACTGCTGCAGCATCAGGCATCGGCTGATTACGCTGCTGTTGTGGCTGATTTGCAGCCTGCCTGAACTGTACAGGATGTCCCGAGTCATAAATGTCAACTTCTGAAGCATCAGAAGGCTTATCTGCTGCCTTAAACATACATGACTCATTAAATAAGACATCATTACTGCGTATTAGCTTCTTATTCACAGGATCCCATAGGCGGTAACCCATCTCACCACTGTCACCATATCCAAGAAAAATGCATTTAAGAGACTTAGGATCAAGCTTGCTGCGATTTTCTCTGCGTATGTGCACGTACGCAGTGCAGCCAAAGACCCTCAAGTGCTTGTAGGAAGGAGGTTTTCCTGTCCAAAGCTCTTCTGGCACTCTGCCATCTAGTCTTTTATTTGGTGACCTATTGATGAGATGTACTGCTGTTTTTACAGCTTCAGCCCAAAATCCATGAGGTAAAGCAGCATGTGACATCATAGAGCGAGACTTTTCCTGTATGGTTCTATTCATACGCTCTGCAGTGCCATTTTGCGCTGGATTGTAGGGGGCAGTGAGTTCTCTTTTAATACCTTTAGCATCACAAAATGCATTGAATGCATTAGACATATACTCCCCACCGTTATCTGACCGCAAAGCCTTCAGTGTTCTGCCTGTTTGGTTCTCAACCATAGCAAGCCATTTCTGGAACACTGGAAAGACATCACTCTTCAATCGAAGAGGATACAACCACACCTTCCTTGTGGAATCATCTATAAATGTGACAAAGTACCGTGCACCTCCAAGTGAAGGATTAGGCATCTCACACACATCTGTATGCACAAGCTCAAGTTGAGCCTCTTTATGTCCTAATCTCCTTTTATGAGGACACTGTAACTGTCTACCATATATGCAGTGCTCACAAAACTTTAAATCAGAAAATTTAAGAGACGGTAAGTAGCCAAGGCGAGCCAATTGCTCCATTCCACTTATGCTCATATGTCCCATCCGGCTATGCCACATAGAAATATTCGGCAGCTCGGTGGCATGAATATCAGCATGATTACATTCTTTAGCATGAAGAGTATACATTGTGTCAACCTTAGAGCCTCTGGCAACAACCAGGGCACCTTTGGTGACCTTCCAGAAACCATGACCAAAGCTGGTCACAAAACCTTCGTCATCCAACATGCCAGTAGAAATCAGATTTTTCTTGACTTCGGGTACATGCCTAACATTGTGAAGCATAAGCTGAGTACCATCAGCAAATACAAGCCTGACATCTCCAATACCAATAATACTGCATGCATGATTATCCCCTAGAAAAACGACTCCATTGTTGCCTGCTGCATACCTGACAAACAATTCTCTGTAAGGTGTAACATGGAATGAGGCACCTGAGTCAATGATCCAAGAGTGCATGTCTGCAAATTCGCCTGCATGGAGAGCATGAGCATCCAAAATAGAGAGAAATAGAACCTCTCCCTCACTGTCATAACCGTGTGTAGAATGAAGCTCTTCAATCTTCACACTGCTCTTGCCCTTGCTTACTGGTACAATTGCCTTTGCATCTGACGCATCAGTGTCCTTGGCCTTGTCTCTCTTATCATTTTTCAGTTTAAAGCACTGCTTTTTGGTATGTCCCTTTTTGCCACAGTAGTAGCACTCAACATCTTTGTTGGAGCGGGACTTGCTCCTGCCTTTTCCCTTTTCCTGGGATTTGCCTCTTTGCTGACTTCTCCCTCTTGTATTTAAGGCATTATTAGGCTTTATTGCATCTTGAGCTTTCAGCTTTTGCTCTTCTTGCAAAATCAGCCCTGTGATATCTGCAAAACTTATGAAGACGTTTGCATTTGTCACAGCTGTGATGAACGTATCCCAACTCTCAGGAAGAGAGATTAAGAGTGCCATACCCTTTGTTTCCTCATCCACCACGTACTTCTGATTCGCAAGCTGAGTAACAATAGAGTTAAACTCATTGAGATGTGCATCCATGGAGGTCCCTTCCTTCATCTTCAGATTGAAGAACTTGCGCAACCAATATATCTTTGTGGCTGCACTTTGCTGCTCATATGTGTCCTGTAGCTTTTTCCACACACCCCAGGCTGTCTTTTCACCATCCACATTCCAAACAACACTCTCATGGAGTGACAATTCAATTATGGACTTTGCTGACAGATCAGCTAGTGCCCAAGCATCATCAGATGTGCCAGTGGGCTTCACACCTTTGTGTATAATAGGAGCATGAAACTGCCTGAGAATTAGAACATTCAGGACCATCTTTTTCCACATTGGGTAGTTAGCAGCACCCTGTAACTTTTTAATATTGAGAAGAGAGGATTCCGAGGATGAAGCCATTATAATCAGCAAGGAATATATAACCCACACTTAGGTGCCTGACTTCCTGCAAACCAAGTGCACACATGCACTTGAACTGTACTCAAAGATCCAATTCCTGCAGCGGAACAAACAGGAACTGCACTTGCACTGTATCTCCCACTTAAACAGAGATTTATCACTGTTTACTGCTTGCTGCAGTTTCTGAACAGCAACTCTGTTTGCATCATTTAATGCACCATTGTACAACCAGCAAGATTCTGAATTTACAGAAGCATCTGCCCTGCATACACAGTGAAAAACAGCAGTGTACTTTGTACTCTGTACCTCTGTACCGTGACTGAATTCATTCAAAACTGTTGACACAGGACAGTCCTCGACTGTACCAGAAAGTACAGAATCAGTATTTGACTGTTTGACTGTTCAAAAATGGCAATTTGAAGCTTCCAGACACTTCTAAAACTGTATACAACAGTTAGGAACAGAAATTGGGCAAAAGCCCCTTGACTGGAGGCAAAAAATACAGAATTTTGTGTGCATAACTGTTTCACTGACAACTATTAGGCATTTTGTTGCTTCCAACAGCACTGATATGCATAACAATGTCAAAAGCCCCAATTCATATGCATCTGCCACTGTCCCAGAAGTAATAAAAAATGCACAAATCCTTGCACAAATCAACTCCAATGAGGAGAATATATGCAAATAAGTGTGTAAGAAGCCAATGCTTGGCTGTGGCTGCAAAAGCCCTTTGATTGCACGACCTGAACCTGTGGCCACGTATGGCTCTAACACAAGACCCGGGATGACACCGATGGTTTCGCTGGCTGATAGTTAGCCTCTGGCCGTCGGTGGCTGCTGGTGGCGCGATGAGGTAGCTGGCTGGTGAAGTTTCGCTAGCTGGCGCCGTTGGAAAGTGACCCGTTGGTCGCTGGCGCCGGTGTCAGCTGGTGGCCCGTTGGGGTCGCTGGCTGGCGGAGCTGGTCGCTGGTGGCCTGTTGGTTGCTGGCGTCGGTGGCCTTCTGGCCGCTGGCGTCGGTGGCCTTTGGCCCTAGCTAGCGTCGCGTGGCCTTTGGCCGCTGGCGTCGGTGGCCTTTGGCCCTGGCTGGCGCCGCGTGGCCTTTGGCCGTGGCGACGCAAGGCCTCAAAGGGCTGCTAGCACAGCGCTAGCAGCTGAAGGCTTTGAAGGGCTGCTGGTGGCCCGTTGGCCCTGGTTGGCGCAAGAGGCCCGTTGGCCCTGGTTGGCGCAAGAGCTCAAGAAGCTGCTAGCGTAGCGCTAGCAGCAGAAGACGTCAAGGCTGAGCAGGCTGCGAAGCGCTACCAGAAGCTATCGACGGAGCAGATTCAAGCGATGGCTGGCGGTGCTCCTTGACTGCAGGTGCACACAGCTGCAGGTAAGACCCACGTTTGGGTACACTCACGAATTGGCTCTGATACCAGTTTTGATAGGGAGAGTGTGAGAGCACACACACACACACACAGAATAGGCAACAAGAGGTGTGGGGATAAAACATATGTGTGTACCTCCCCTAGTACACAGTAAAGCTTTTATATGAAAAGGATAAGGTTACAACACTAAGTACGGTGTACTTAGTGTACTAAACAAATAAAGTACTAAGTGTACTTAACTGTACTTGGGTGGCCATAGAGCCTTTACCCCAACATTGCGAAAGCTCCCATGACATATCCGGGGGTCGTTGGCCCTCCGGTGAGATGCAAAGATGTTGCATATCTGTAGTTGTCGGGCTATCTCTCGCTATGCGGAGGGTGTGGTCTCCAAGATCTTTGTGTCCGATGAGCCATATCAAGGGTGACAACTCCGGTAGGTCGGTCTCCTCTTAGTAGAACGGCGATGGGCTGGACCTCTACCATGCGTGCTATGATCACCCTCTGTGTCACACGTTCTGTTGCTCTGCATTGTCTCCCGCTGATCCATGCTCCCCTCATGTCGGCTATCTCCTCCTCCTCTACCCCAGTACGCCCTTGGGTTGACTAGAAGGCATAGAAGTCAGTAACGTCCGGTTGGTGTCCTATGGTACTGTCACCTCCTTGGTGTCCTATGGTACTGTCACCTCCTGATGTATGAACCGGTGTAGCAAGGTCTGTCTGTGTCACCGCATCTCCATCAGAAAGAGACCAACGCACACTCGTCGTGGACATGGATCAAACGGGAGAGAGGTCCGGACCCATGTCCCTCCTAGAAAAAGCAATGGTAGGGTCCTCGTATCTCTTAGTAAGCAGAGCAAATGCATAGGAAGTGCTCCTCCGTCTCCATTGCCCGCTACCAGTGTGCATAGCCCGCATACATGCTACTCTCTAGGTGTGCATGCGGCCCTACCTACCTCAATCCTCAGTTGGTGAGACAAGACCTAGATTTGTCCTATAGCGATTCTCAATGAATGGGTACTGTCTGTCCTCCAGTAATGATCAATCCCTCCTCTGATACTCTCAGGAAGTGGTCACGATAGAACCAGAGCTTGGTAGGGAAATCCTGGTTCTCCTCCCAAGTCCCTAATGTGTATAGTTGAAGTAGGTCCAACCATATGTAAGATTGATCTCCTCCCATGGGATCTGGATGGATGGGGCATCGAGACTGTGTTGAAAGGGGAGCACGTGGTCCATCGAAATCCCCTGAGTACAAAACCATTTGGAGATGCATGCATACCAGGCTATTTCGATCCCACTCTCAGGTAATCGCCTAGATGACTCCAATGCCAACCTCAGTAGCCTCCATCTAGGCAAGGCCCACACCCTATGCAGATATGTCACTGTTTGGAAGATGGCATCAATCTGCAATGGTGTCATAGTAAACTCCACTTGTATGATCTAGTGAGTAACCGAAAGCTTACTCCTAATCCTAGAAACCATAGTCACATGTAACACCTCAAATCTACGCCACTCGGCTGTCGATAAATCACATCCCCAGAACGGTGCTACATACATGGCTGTCGGCCTCACCAATGTGTCAAAAAGCCATCGCTTCGTCGCAGGTCCCTGGAAGTGTGCCTGGAAGGAATGTCTCCCTAGCCGAGCTAGAGATCCCTGCCCTCGTGTGAGTCGTGCTCGAGCTGCATTTGTCGTCGTGAAGATAGGTCCTACGAAAACTGTCCCAAGGTAGGTATATGGCTGTACTATCTCCATTGGCTCTCCTCAATAGGTGAAGATGTGTCGCTGAAGTACCGCTCGTGAGGTGTTGAAGATCATAACCTTCATCTTGCCCAGGTTCAGCATCAAGTCTCTCTCCCTGCAAAAAACCTCCAATCATTGTAGTCTACTACAGAAGAGGAGATGAGAACTATGTCATCCGCATATATGGCAAGATCTGTATCATCAAATTTGCGAGAAAGGGCCCCTCTCCTCCTAGGCGGTCGATGAAAGTCATGATCTCATCAATGTAGAGCCCAAAGAGTATCGGGGAGAGTGTGTATCCTTGCTTCACTTCGATCGTTCTCTCAATCCAACCTAATAGACCTCCAAATGCACTTACCCTCCCTCTAACTGACTCATGTAGACTCATCACATCCTAGATCATGACTCTTGGTATCTGCATCTCCTAAAGCCTCAGGATCAGACGGGCTCGTGGGATTGCGTCAAAAGCCTTATGAAAGTCTACGAAGCAAGAAAGACTAAGCTCGTCAATGTAGAGGCGAAACAAGGTAGGCGACAAAGGACACCCTTGTTTGACCCCGATGGTGCTCATGATCTCGTCTGTCCACCCGGATCCTGCCAGAACTCTGCCGACATTGAATAATTGGTACTTTGATAGTGGTGCCACCAAACATATCACTTCCCGTAAGTGTTAGTTTGATTCTTTGCATCCATCACCCGTTGGAAAAAGGTTGTCTTGTGCAAATGATTCTTCTGATTCTGTTCATGGCATTGGTGAGATTGTACTTACAGCCACAAATGGTAAAAATTTATGTACTTTATGTACGTGGAATCAAGAAGAATTTGCTTTCAGTGCCTCTCTCAATAAAAGAGGATTTCAGGTTGTCTTTGAAGATGACAAGTGTGTAGTCCGAGATCCTTGTTCACCGTAGAGAATGTGCGGGCTGCACTATGCCGGCTCCACAATTGGAAAGCCTTAGATCATGAGGGGTTGAGGACAGAATACTTTGCACATGAGGGGTTGGATCATGAGGAGTTGAGGACGGAATACTTTGCACATGGGCAAGAGATATTGGCTACAGATGTTTAATGATGCAGTGTGCCATGGATTCCTTCTTGCTTGGAGCAGCACTACTATTGTACCGATACACAAAGTAGGTGACCCTATGGAGACATGGAACTACCACGCACTCATGATAGACCACACACACGATATATGGATCGGTGCTAGAGCGAGAGATCAATTCATATACAGAGGCACATTTGCAGCGCGCATTGGGAGTCGGGATTGGCTGAGACACTGATGCAAACACAGGGGGGTGTAGGTTGCTCTCTTGCGGGCACGCTGATCCAAATATTGCTCTACGTAGATGACGTGGCTCTCTTGTCTTCCTCAACAGGGGGGCTCCAGAGACACCTAGACGCACTACAGTCCTTTTGTGAGTCTCATGATTTGAAGGTCAACCTGGGTAAAACAAAGGTCATGATCTTCAATACATCTCGAGCCATCATGCGTCAAGAGCAGTTCACATTGAGGGGTCACCTGTTAAGATAGTTTCATCATACACTTATCTTGGAATTATCTTCTCTG
The DNA here is from genome assembly GCF_047967505.1 of Dipteris shenzhenensis. Taxonomy (NCBI): domain Eukaryota; kingdom Viridiplantae; phylum Streptophyta; class Polypodiopsida; order Gleicheniales; family Dipteridaceae; genus Dipteris; species Dipteris shenzhenensis. The sequence goes on along the minus strand of NC_141596.1, from coordinate 8,480,979 downwards.
AACCCAGCTTCACTATGAGACCAACGATGCAAGCACGCTTGAGCAGAGGGTATGCTTTACTAGCCAGACTAGAGAGGCAGTGCTTCCGCTCACACTTTCAGGATCCATCACACTTTCAGCATCCACGCACCAAGGGATTGCTTTTTGACTCCTTGGTTCGCCCAGCGGGGATGTATGGCAGCCCTTGTTGGGGGCCAGACTTGTCTGATATAGAGTGGGCCCATGTGGAGCGGCTACAAGTTCTCATGTTATCACAGATGCTTCGTGGTAAGCCATCCGTTCCTCACTAGATCATTCAGGCTGAGTTTGGGTCTCCCCCTTTACAGCTAGATGCTGCATTTCAGGTCATCACGTATCGGTACCGAGTTAGGGAATATGGGGATTACACCTCGGGGTGTAACAGGCCACCATGGATAGCTCTATCCTCTTCTATGGCACTTGCAACAGGAGGAGACCAGAGGTGCTGGTATGCACGTACAGAGAGATGGTTTGAGCGACTGGGGCTCCACATAAATAGATTACCTCCCTTTCAGTACAGCATGGATGCTCCGTTTTCTCCCCTCCTATCACACGAGGTCAACCAGGTTATCCGTGAGGATCTACTACAGCTACACACATTTCAGACCTGGTTGGGACCGAGTGAACTCCCAGTGAAGCTTAGCTTCTACAGAGATCACTTCTTACATATCACAACAGAGGGTTTCATTGACCCACTAGGATACACGCAGATTCACCTACCCCACTCGCTGAGAATCTCTCTTGGGCAGTTCCGGGTCTCTTCACATAGACTTCGCATCGAGAGCGGCAGAGCAAAGCAACTACCCAGGGAGAGGCACATATGCACATTGTGTGACATGCAGGAGGTTGAGACAGAGGAGCATTTCATCTTCACGTGTCCTGTGTACTATGAGATCCGAGGGCGTTGCCACTGCCTCTTCAGGGATAGCTATGGGATTTTGGCCCGTTTCCTCGCCTATCCAGACCAACGGTGTTTGGCAGGTTTCATTCATGAGGCACTTAGACACCGCGAGAGGATATTCCGAGCACGAAGACAGGAGCAGACTTCTTCCTCGGTTGATCCCTCTCAGAGCTCTATCACGGAGTTCTTTCAGCTAGATCACATGGACCCCCACGAGACGAGGCCTCGACATGACCGTGACCCAGAGCCTGTGACCCGACAGCTCGGACAGAGGGTCGACACAGAGATCACACTTGGAGACATTCCCTCCTTGTTTAGAGTTGGAGCCCGACCGACGGGGGTCACAGTAGCCCTGGTCAGACGTAGAGCTATGACCAAGAGACGTGCCAAGACCGCACCTTTGAGTGGCCCATCCATCCTGATATCTTGCTGCTACCGCTAATGATGACTATATTAATGATGATGCTGAGATTGATATATAGTCAACCATCGACATGACTATGTTGTACTTAGGGCTTAGTACTGCCATTCTGCATTTTTGCATTTTGCATTGGTATGGATGCTCATTTAGTAGCTCCACTACCATAGCTTGTTGTATCAAGATTTTCACAATCTCATAGACCCATCAGTCTTCCGTAGGCTTTAATAAATTTTCTTTCTTTCTTTCTTTCTTTTCCTACTATTTTGTACTAGCTTTTTGCATTTTTAGCACTTAGCACTCAGCAAGGGCCTCAGTGAGCCCTTTGCTTCAGCCCACAGTGGCTTGTATGGGTTACATATATTTCGTACCTTGTCTCATAGACCCGCGAGGTCTCCTGAAGACGTTAATACACCTTTCTTTATACACCTTTCTTTCTTTCTTTCTCTAACTCTGTGTGTGTGTGCGCGCGCGTGTTTGCAGGGAAACTCTCTCAGAGTAGAAAGCATACATTGGTCAAAGGCTTTTACCCCTCCATTGGCAGTCAGGAGCCTGGACACTCATATTTCCTTAGCTTGAGGGGGATCCACTCAGTTGCAGATGTCATTCATGATGATGGGATTCCCCTTTCTTTTCCTTTGGCTGCTGCAAAATTTGGTCTTGGTATGCATTATAGATTCTTATGGCAAACTATTACTGGAATGGTTCAGCCTTTTCAGCCCATTCCGCCTTTAGAGCTTGAGGACCGTCTTCGGAACTGGACACTTTCTTCTCACGGTCATCTTGTCACCCTTTGAGGCTGTCACATATTACTATCTCTTCTTGCCTCCGCCATGGGTTTCTCACAAGGCGAATCAGCTTTGGCGAATGAATCACACTGCCAAGTGGTGGTGGAAGAGATTGAGACAGATTTGGAATTCAAAGATTCCACTCTGACAACAGGCCTTCTTGTGGCGCGTTTTGTTGGCAGTTCTTTCACTGGGCAACTTTTGGCACGCAGTAAATATTGCTCCACCTATTTGTCGTAGATGTTTGGCTCCACGGGATCCTATGCCTCATCTCCTTTGGCATTGCTCCCATACTCGTGATTTTTTATGCTTCCTTGGGCAGCGTTTGCTAGCTTGCTTTCCAAATGCTACCTTTGGAAAATTCTTCTGGATCTTTGGGGTGCACCCACGTAGATAGGATTTTGATCTATTTTTTGTTTGGGTTCGCTACTGGGCACTCTGGACTCTATGGAAGGATAGAAATCGTAGAGTCTTTCACTTTTTTTTTTCTTCAGGCACTCTCTGCAGCAATCTTTCTATGATTGCTTGCAAACTAAGCACATAGATCTTGATGTGTATCTACCTTATACTGAGATCTTCTCGTGATGTATTTTTCCACATCCCATTTTGGGATAGTGATTCTGTAATATAAAGCAACAAAATTTTCACACACAAAAAAATGTGTGTGTGTGTGTGTGTGTGTGTTTCTTTTACAAAAGAAAAAAAGTGTGCGCCGCTAACAGACGAGCCACCATGGTGCCGGGCTTCGGTTTCTGAGTCCCAACTCTCAGCCTACCTCAGCTAGTCTCTGATTTATATTTACATCTGATTTTAGTCAGATCAGTTTAGCACTCATAGCGCACCCTTTGCAAACGCGCCCTCAGACAAAGCCAATAAATACGACGACGACAACAACAACAACAAAAAAAAAGCAAACAACACAACTGAAACTGGAGGATGTGAACACACATTACAACCGAAGTGGACTCGAGGTAGACAGCAAAGCAAAGGCAGGACCAGCCTCAGCCTCTATCTCTACCTCGACCTCAGCTCCCGCTACAGTTTCAGTTTCAGTTTCAGTTTCAGTTCCAACCTCAGCTCCCTCTATCTCTATCTCTACTTTGACTTGAGCCCCCGCTTCAGGCTCAGCTCCAGTTCCAGTCTCAGCTTCCTCTACATCTACGATCAGTGACATACTCATGCCCATGGCGCCAATTGTTCCCTTCCCCTCCTCTCCTGTAACAGCCCTCGCACCACTTATGACCCTACTTCGGAGGTGTCATACACTGTTCCGCATTACACTTCACTCTCCCCTCTCCCTCTCAGTCAGCCCACGCTCCCACACCCCATTGGGACTGCCTCATCCATTCCACTGTCATCACCGTTCCTCACCAAGTTCACCCAGTCACCGTCTAATTTCTGGACTCAGTCCCACACTTTCATGCCTAGTCATCACAGTTTCAGCTTGGACATGGGTGGGCTGATACATCAGAGGCATGTGTGTCATGTGCACGGATTGGCATCTGACGTGTACTGGGTACACAAGACTAGCTCAGGTAACCTGGGGAAGATTAGAGCTAGGCAGGCTTGATTCTCGGGTTGAGTGGCAAGGGTACGGACTATTTATAGGTCTTCGCTATTTTTGGCGCTCGAGGCCCGAGTCTATAAAAGGGGCCCAGGGGGTTCAGTTCTCAGGATGCAGTTGGGAGCAAGTTTCGTTCCCAGGTGCCAGGTCTGAGTCGCGGACGCGCGCCTGCATCTTAGCGTAGCCCAAGGCCCAGTGGCAGATCCCAGGCTTCACAGCGCCACCTGGTAATATGGGACACCAGGCTGGTTTGGATCTGATTGGGAGTTCGTGCCAGTAGCTCAGCTCATGGCTCGGAGGGGACATCTCCTGATTCGGGATCACATCCCGTAGATGTCATGGTTGGGTGGTGAGCAGCCTGCTCAGTTTCTCACGTTGTGTGTGGTTTGTTTTGCAGATCAGAGGTTTCAGGAGTGCTGGGACGTGTCAGTTGGTATCAGAGCCAGCTCCTGAGGTAGGAATTTCTGATGCAAGTACTTTGGACGATTTCTTCCTCCAGGTATGCCTTAAATTTCGAAATTTGCTGCTGCAAATTCTGGTTGGTTCATGGGTTATCAGGGGTGGTTAGGATGTAGGGAAAAGGTAGGAGAAAGAGAGAGTCTAGATTTCGAAATTCCTGAAGGATTACTGTGAGAAAGGGAAACGTAGCTAGGAGAGAGCAGAGGTGCAGGAAGGAGAGGCGAAAGTGTAGCTGAGTGGCAGGCGAGCAGTTCGAGGCTGATCGGGGCTGCGGTGGAGGCTGTGTTGGTGCGCCATGGCTGGAAGGATTTTCGGCCAGGGCAGGGAGAGGCACAAGGAGTAGGAACAGGGTGCGGCCACCCTGAGAGAGGTGTTGCATTTTTCGAAAAAGCACCACCCTCCAAAGCTGGGAGGGTGAGCCTTTTTTGGAAGCAGGGCTTCCTAATTAGGCTGCCCTGTTCCCTATATAGTTGGACAAGGTTCCAACCTCAGCCATAGCCTTGCGAGGAGCCCTCTTTGCCCTACGACGTGACTGCACCATCGGGATTCGGGACAGCCTGCGACAGGCTGCCGTACAGCCTGCACCATCAGCCGTACAGCTTGCATCATCACCGTACAGCCTGCGTCCGTACAGATTGCGTCAGCAACCGTACGGATCGCGTCAGCAGCCGTACAGAAACGTCAGCCATCCGTACAGCTGCGTCACCTGTACGGTCAGCAGGAGGGTACCGTACACGGTACAGTTTGCTGCAGGATTCCGTACACTGCAGCCTGCATCGAGTTCAGTCAGACTCCGGGTTTATTGCGTCCGCAGTTCGCCGGTCTCCAGCATCTCCTTCCATCAGCATCTCTTGGGACGGTTTTTCTCTGCTCCACTCTCCTTTCCGCTTCGATTCACTCAGTTATTTCTCTCAGTTTATATTCATTTCAAATCAGATTTCAGATATGTCTGATTCTGCAAATCCCGAGTTCACCATGGGAGAGCAGGATTTGGATTACACTCCTGTGGAAGAGGAAGACCAGGGTCTTTATGATGATCTGATTACGAAGAAGGCCTTCAGTGAATTCACCACTGCTCTGGATGGAAAATTCGAGCAAGTTAATGCGAATCAAACGGGGTTGACATAGCAACTCCAAGGGATTCAGGTGACTCTCACTCTTCCGGCTAGCACTGTGCAGGCACTCACGCATGTGGATGCCATGGCTTCAGTGCTAGGCCCGAACATAACTCCAAACCCTTTTTCGGGAGATCAAAAGTCTCGAACTAAGGAGGTGGTTGACACTTGGTTACACAAGTGGCAGGTACACTTCCAGTTCCACCCGTACCCAAATGAAAAGAAAATACAGCTTGCAGCCAATTTCATGTCACGAAAGGCGTTGCTATGGTGGAAGGAACTCCAACCTAAGCCGGATACATGGATAGATTTCGAAGGGGTCTTCAGGAAGGAGTTCCTGAAGAAGGAGGACGATTATGATATCGTTGGCAAGCTTAAAGCCCTCGATATGTCAAAGCTGAACTTGTCATTTGAAGTTTATCTTCAAAGGTTTCGAGATCTGCAGACCAGGGCCACAAAGATGGATCCAGTGACCTTGTTAGGTTTCTTTGTGGATGGTTTGCCAGATTCGTACAAGTTGCAAATAAAGAACAACAAATGCACAACGTTGCAAGAGGCCATGACCTACGTGCGTATTTATGATGATACCATGGCCGGTGCAAAAGCAACTACAGTTTCCGACACGAGTGGAAAGAACAAACGAAAGTTCTTTCAGCCTACGACTGGTACCGGGGAGACGAAGTCTACGAACAATGCCTCCAAGAAAAACTTGACTCAGGCAAAGAATGGTCGAGCCCGTTTCCTTCGCACACTGAAGCTTAAGAAAGAAGGACGTTGCTTCTATTGCGAGGAGCGGGGCCACACCAAGAATGAGTGTCCAAAGCGCAAGAATCAAAAGTTAGTGCTCGGACCGAAGCTCCAGGCGGGTCCATGTACCACAGCCAAGGGAGCGAACCAAGTTTCGATGACAGGTATTTCTGTAAATGTCATTACCTGCCCACTTTCTTGTAATTGCACTTTCAATACTTCGTTGTTTGGTTCCCATGATCTTTTCCGAGTTTATGGAGAAGTTAGGGACCAACATGTTCACATTCTCTTTGATCCGCGCAGCTCTCACAACTTTGTTAATTACAAATTTGTGCAGAAGATGGGGCTGTCCACAGTACCTAGCGATCACACCTATGAGGTGCAGCTTCCAGCTGGGAAGCAGTTTTGGGATCGCAAGGTTGAAGCGCTTCCTATCCGGATTCAGGCTTACACAGGGGCTCTTACGTGTTATGTTATGCACCTGGAGCATGTAGACTTGTTAATCGGAATAGAGTGGTTTAAAACCCACAATATTCAGATTGGATGGACGGAGCATACCCTTTCTTTTGTAGATAAGGACACCCAATTTTGTATTCAGTGTGATAAAATTCCCTCTTCTCGGGGACCTATTGTATCTGCGATGCAACTTCGGAATATATTAAACACTTCTCATTATGATGTCTATCAGTGTGTTTTAATTCCGCTTTCTTCATTTGTTGTCTCTGTAATTAACAAGAATGATTTAAGTGTGTCTGAACACCGTGAATTGAGAATGTTGTTAGATAGTTTTAAGGACGTATTCCCTGCTAAACTGCCAGAAGGTTTACCTCCAGAACGGGCAGTAGATCATCGCATAGACTTAGTCCCAGGGGCTCAACCTATTAGTGTATTACCTTATAGGATGAGCCAGCTAGAGGAGGATGAGTTAGCTACCCAGCTACAGGATTACCTGAATATGGGCTATATACGCCCAAGTAAATCACCTTGGGGTGCACCTGTCCTCTTAAGAAAGAAGAAAGATTCTACATGGAGAATGTATATAGATTATAAACGATTAAATAAAGTGACAATTAAGAATCGATACCCTCTACCTCGTCCGATGATTTGATAGACCGTTTGGCCGGAGCGAAGTATTTCACTAAGATTGATTTGCGTACGGGTTATCACCAAATCCGTATCTATGCTAAACACATAGATAGAACCGCATTCCGAACTAGGTATGGTCATTACGAGTTTCTTGTATTACCTTTTGGTTTGACCAATGCTCCTACTACTTTCCAGCAGATGATGAACGATTTGTTCAGGGATTTTCTCGGCAAATTTGTTGTAGTGTTCTTAGATGACATCTTGGTATATAGTCGAACGCTTAAGGATCACATAGGACACCTCCGGATTGTCTTAGTTATTCTAAGACAGCATAAGCTCTATGCCAAGATGAGTAAATGTGACTTCTTTATGAAGGAGATCATTTACTTAGGACACAAGATTTCTTCTGAAGGTATTAGCATTGATCTGGATCGAATTCAGAAGGTTTTAGAATGGCCTATTCCTCAGACTATGAAACAACTTCGTTCTTTCCTAGGATTTACCGTATTTCTACGGAAGTCTGTGCGTGATTATTCACATATCACGGCACCCTTGACAAACATATTGAAAGGTCGTGGATGCAGGTCTACCTAGCCGATCTCTTGGAATGATGCAATGAACAAGGCTTTTGAAACCTTGAAGTTTTCTATCAAGGAAGCACCCGTTCTTGCATTACCCGATCCTACCCGGCCTTATGTTTTAGAGGCCGATGCGAGTGATTATGTGATTGGGGCAGCTCTATTCCAAGAGGGCAAACCTGTAGCTTTCGAGAGTAAGAAGCTAGACGACACCCAATATCGTTGGCCCACACTAGAAAAGGAACTTTATGCTGTAGTGTATGCCCTTAAGATTTTGGAGACACTACTTGTATGGTTCAAAGTTTCTTGTATTGACTGATCATCAGTCAATTAAGTATGTGTGTGATGGATCTGAATTGAGGGGACAGAAAGCTAGATGGGCATTAATGCAAGATTTTGATTTTGAAATACGTTATCGTAAGGGTTCGTTGAATAGTGTGGCGGATGCCTTAAGTCGAGTTAAGTTTGTAAATGCTATGTCATTTGCGGAAATATCCTCAGACCTATTTCAATCCTTGAGAGGGCTATACGCAACTGATAGTCATTTCAGTTCTTATTGGCAGAGAGTCCAGGATGGGAGCTCCATGGTTGACCAAGACTCAGGGATTGTGCCACCTATGGTACAGGCGGCGGGAGGTCAGTGGATGATTAGGAACGGCTTGCTATTCCGGAATGAAAAAATTTGTGTGCCAGATGTTCTGGACCTTAAATCCAAGATTCTCTGAGAGTGTCATGATGCTCCTAGTGCTGGACATCCGGGTATACATCGGACTCTGTCTCTTGTGAAGCATACCTTTTATTGGCCTAAGATGCGTGCATTTATTGAGAACTATGTAGTAGGTTGCCGGGTTTGTCAAGTTACTAAGGCAGAACGCCTTAGAAGCGCCGGGTTATTACAGCCATTACAGATTCCAGGTAATAAATGGGAAAGTATTTCCATGGATTTTATTACTGGTTTGCCTCGAACGCGCAAGGGTCATGACTCCATTTGGGTCATAGTCGACCGTTTTACAAAAATGGCTAGATTCTTACCTACTAGAACAACTATTTCAGCTGTTCAGCTGGCTCACGAGTTTGTGGACCACTTGTTTAAGCTGTATGGTTTGCCATCTGACATAGTCAGTGACAGGGACTCAAAGTTTACAAGTAACTTTTGGACACTTGTTTTTGAGAAGTTAGAAACTACTCTAAGTATGAGTTCCTCAGATCATGCACAATCTGATGGCAGTACAGAGAAGGTTAACCAGTTGGTTGAAGACATGCTTCAGGCATATGTATCTAAGAGACAGTCTTCATGGGAGGATTATCTACCTATGATTGAATTTGCTTACAACAATGCAAAGCATTCTAGTACTGGTTACAGTCCTTTTATGCTTATGTACAGGTTTCAACCTAAGTCACCAGTTATGGTTGGGTTAAAAGGGATTCAAAATGATGCTGCTAAGAACTTCTTGCTAGACATGCAGGAAATGTTGCAGTTTGCCAAGGAGTCTATTAGAAGTGCACAAGATCGGGACAAATTTTATGCTAATAGACATCGTTCACCTAGAGAATTCTCTGAAGGAACGATGGTATATTTACGAATTCCCAAGGAATCCAAGAGCCTCAGTACTGGTTTGGTTCCGAAATGATCCCCCAGATACTGTGGTCCGTTCAAGGTCATTAAAAGAATTGGACCAGTTGCATATCGACTAGAATTGCCTCCTGATGTTAAAGTACATCCAGTCTTTCATGTCAGTAGACTGAAAGAATTTTTGGGTGCAGAAGATCAACTTGTTTCTCCTCACGAGATAATAGAAGTTACAGATTTGACTTTTATTCCTCACGAACCTAAGTGTATTCTTGAATTTCATGACAGACAGATTCGTAATCGATCTATCACGAAATACGAGATCAAGTGGAAGGATCGTGTTGAGGAGGATGCAACATGGGAGACATTACAAAACCTCCAGAGAACATTTCCGGGTTTTTTAGCGAACTCAGGAGTGAGTTCTTAGAGGAGGGGGAGTATGTCATGTGCACGGATTGGTATCTGACGTGTACTGGGTACACAAGACTAGCTCAGGTAACCTGGGGAGGCTTAGAGCTAGGCAGGCTTGATTCTCGGGTTGAGTGGCAAGGGTACGGACTATTTATAGGTCTTCGCTATTTTTGGCGCTCGGGGCCCGAGTCTATAAAAGGGGCCCAGGGGATTCAATTCTCAGTGTGCAGTTGGGAGCAAGTTTCGTTCCCAGGTGCCAGGTCTATTCTTGGATTGAGTCGCGGACGCGCGCCTGCATCTTAGCGTAGCCCAAGGCCCAGTGGCAGATCCCAGGCTTCACAGCGCCACCTGGTGGTATGGGACACCAGGTTGGTTTGGATCTGATTGGGAGTTCGTGCCAGTAGCTCAGCTCGTGGCTCGGAGGGGACATCTCCTGATTCGGGATCACATCCCGTAGATGTCATGGTTGGGTGGTGAGCAGCCTGCTCAGTTTCTCACGTTGTGTGTGGTTTGTTTTGCAGATCAGAGGTTTCAGGAGTGCTGGTTCGTGTCACTGTGAGACCTTGCTCATGGAGATACATGATTTCCGTGAGCGTGAGATGGAGCTAACTCGCTTCGCACAGGAGCAGGTCCGCTTCAACCAGGAGCAGAGCCGCATCATAAAGGGGCAGGCTAGGGCATTCGGGAGCAGGCTGGTCTCATTCAGGGGCTCAGACAAGATATCATGCAGCTCCGACAGGAGGTCATAGCCATACACAGTGTCCCAGGGAGTACACCGGTGATCGAGGCACAGATTGCGAGCATGCAATCTTCTATTGAGGAGACATCTAGATGGGTTGACGTGGCCAAACGGGAACCCGCGAGGGTAAACGTTTCGGCTACCCTCATGGAGGAGCAGCAGAGAGCCAGTAAGGTGCTCAACATCTGAGTACGCGGGATCCCACGCACTGAGGCTACAACAATGGTAGATGCGACTACGTTCATGGCCGCTACCCTGGGTGTGACTGAGTACAAGATAGAGAGGGCATGGCGGGTGGGGAGAGATCCCAACCGAGAGCAATCCCTGATCATACAGTTCCATGACACTCAGGCACGACTTTCAGCTCTACGACGTAGGTCAGTCCTTCGAGATCAGCCAACGATCTCTATGGATGAGGACCTCACACCTCTATAGGTTGAGGAGAGGCGCTCCTTGCTACAGCAACGAGATCAGGCCTGAGAGGAGGGGAAGTGGGCAGTGGTACGAGAGGGACGACTTCTTACAAGCCCCCGCAGGGCACCTACCCCCTCCCCTACATAGGGAAGCGGGGAAGTGGGGTCTATGAGATTCAAATATCCGAGACCCTATCATGCACCATTTGGAACTGTAATGGTACCTTATGGTTAGAACCAGGGAACTTCTCGAAATCCTATACAGGACACGACATAGTCTTTTATACACAGACACATCAGAGTCCAGAGCGCCCTCTTCCAATAGTCAACGGATATACATGGAGTCTGCCTACAGAGATGAGACTTCACTGACTTCACTATAGTACCTCTCCCCCCAGGGGATGATCATACATACTTTTCTTTAGCATCTCCACCCCCCTTCGCACAGCACCTTCCACCCCACTCAATTCTTACTCCACCTACCACGATATACGCTTTGATCGGGATCACTCACCTTCTTACTTTGGCCGCCTGTACATACTTCTCGCTTATATTGACTTCATACCCCTTCTAGAGGATCGCGCTACCCTTGTCACCCGCTCACTACACGAGGCTGCCATTCACGCTTTCCCCCACACCACCCGCTACACCCGCCCACCACCCCTTGGGACTATACCCTGTAATAGTTGGTACGATGATGAGTGTAAGGCCTTATGCCGTCAGCCCTTGTCACCCGCTTACTACACGAGGCTGCCATTCATGCTTTCCCCCACACCATCCGCTACACCCGCCCACCACCCCCTAGGACCGTACCCTATAATAGTTGGTACAATGATGATAGTAAGGCTTTACTCCGTCAGCTCAGATTCAAAACAAAAAACAATCTTCTGAGAGCACCAAATACACTACACGAGTACCGTAGACTAGTACGGAGGAAGAAACTAGACTTCATTCGTCGGAACAAGGAGGAGCTACTGAACATTTTGTTTAGTATTAACTCTTAAGGACTTCTAGCGGAGATTTCTTCTAGGACGGTCCCCTCCACCACTCACTGACACTCAAATCTGGTTTGATTATGCACGCAGACTTTATGACATCCCAAATCAGTTAGTCCGTAATCTCTCACGCATGTCTCACCCCACATCCTGCACCCTCTTCACTAGAGGAGGGGTAAAGGATGCCGTAATGAAACTTCATAATGGCCGAGCGAAGGATCATGAGGGGTTATGCACTGAGTTCATTGCATATGGGATTAACCTCCTAGCCCCGATCTAGCAAAGCTTTTTAATGAAGCTGCTTGTTTGGGGTTTCCACGCACTTGGACAATTAACACTATCTCACCCATCCACAAAGCAGGGGATCCCATGAGCCCGGAGAACTACAGAACCATTATGATTGGACACGTCATGTCCAAGATTTATGCATCAGTACTTGACTCCGAGGTTAGCAAATTTGCAAAGTGTCGAGGACTTAAAGCAGCAGGACATGCCGGATTCCGGCGTGATCATGGAACCATGGACCACATTCTCACGCTCAGATGTATCATCAAGGAGGCGAGGACATGGAAGCAGAGGGTTTATTGTTGCTTTGTGAAATTCCGCAAGGCATTTGACACGGTTCCGAGAGCCCGCCTCATACAGTGCCTACTGAAATTGGGTTATGACCAGGAGATCATTTGGGTTGTCATGGCACTTTACAAGAGAGTTCCAGGTAGAGTTCGTGCAGGATCCGGATGGACAGACGAGATCATGAGCACCATCGGGGTCAAACAAGGGTGTCCTTTGTCGCCTACCTTGTTTGGCCTCTACATTGACGAGCTTGAGACAGTGATGCAGAAACATGGGGGTGTAGGTTGCTCTCTTGCAAGCACGCTGATCCAGATATTGCTCTACGCAGATGACGTGGCTCTCTCGTCTTCCTCGGCAGAGGGACTCTAGAGACACCTAGACGCACTACAGTCCTTTTGTGAATCTGATGATTTGAAGGTCAACCTGGGAAAACCAAGGTCATGATCTTCAATACATCTCGAGCCATCATGCGTCAGGAGCATTTCACATTTGAGGGGTCACCTGTTGAGATAGTTTCATCATACACTTATCTTGGGGTTATCTTTTCCGGACCCAGCTTCACTATGAGACCCGCGATGCAAGCACGCTTGAGCAGAGGGTATGCTTCATTGGCCAGACTAGAGAGACATTGCTTCCGCTCGCACTTTCAAAATCCACGCACCAAGGGATTGCTTTTTGACTCCTTGGTTAGCCCAGCGGGTATGTACGACAACCCTTGTTGGGGGCCAGACTTGTCGGATACAGAGTGGGCCCGTGTGGAGCGGCTACAGGTTCTCATGTTATCAGGGATGATTCGTGGTAAGCCATCCGTTCCTCATCAGATCATTCAGGCTGAGCTTGGGTCACCCCCTTTATAGCTAGATGCTGCATTTCACGTCATCACGTACCTGTACCGAGTTAGGGAATATGGGGATTACACCTCGGGACGTAGCAGGCTACCATGGATAGCTCTATCCTCTTCTATGGCACTTGCAGCAAGAGGGGACGAGAGGTACTGGTATGCACGTATAGAGAGATGGTTTGAGCGACTGGGGCTTCACATGGATAGATTACCTCCCTTCCAGTACAGCATGGATGCTACCTTCTCTCCCCTCCTATCACAGGAGGTCAACCAGGTTATCCGTGAGGATCTACTACAGCTACACACATTTCGGACCTGGTTGGGACCAAGTGAACTCCCAGTGAAGCTTAGCTTCTGCAGAGATCACTTCTTACATATCACAGCAGAGGGTTTCATTGACCCACCAGGATACACGCAGATTCACCTACCCCACTCGCTGAGGATCTCTCTTGAGCAGTTCCGGGTCTCTTCACACAGACTTCGCATCGAGAGCGGCAGAGCAGAGCGACTACCCAGGGAGAGGCGCATATGCACACTGTGTGACATGCAGGACGTTGAGACAAAGGAGCATTTCATCTTCAAGTGTCCTGTGTACTATGAGATCCGAGTGCATTTCCACTGCCTCTTTAGGGATAGCTATGGGATTTTGACCCGTTTCCTCTCCTACCCAGACCAGCGGTGTTTGGCAGGTTTCATTCATGAGGCACTTAGACACCGCGAGAGGATACTCCGAGCACGGAGACAGGAGCAGACTTCTTCCTCGGTTGATCCCGAGTTCTTTCACAGCTCTATCACGGAGTTCTTTCAGCTAGATCACATGGACCCTCACGAGACGAGGCCTTGACATGACCGTGACCCGGAGCCTGTGACCCGACAGCTCAGACAGAGGGTCGACACAGAGATCACACTTGGGGACATCCCTCCTTGTTCCGAGTGGGAGCCCGGTCACAGTAGCCCTGGTCAAACGCAAAGCTACGACCAGGAGACGTGCTAGGACCGCACCTCTGAGTGGCCGACAACACTCTATTGCTGACTTCATGCCTCCACTGCCTCATCCATCCTGATATCTTGCTGCCGCTGATGAAAATGATGCTGAGATTGATATATAGTCGACCATGGACATGACTATGTTGTACTTAGGACTTAGTACTGCCATTCTGCATTTTTGCATTTTGCATTGGTATGGATGCTCGTTTAGTAGCTCCACTACCACAGCTTGTTGTATCAGGATTTTCACAGTCTCATAGACCCATCGGTCTTCCGAATACTTTAAAAAGCTTTCTTTCTTTCTTTCTTTCTAGCCCATTGAGACTTGTATGAGATTTTCCCTTTTATGTGTACTTTGTACCCTCTCCCAGCCCCGTGGGCTGTCTCCTAGCCCCCGCATGGGCTCCCTGTCGCTGCACAACTGAGTCCAGGCCACCGGGCCACCTGGAGCTGCTGCGCCACCCCCGCCACCTGTTTCGCCACCCCTGCCACCTACTACGCCTCATCGCGCCACCCCTGACCTCTGTTAGGTACAGCAATGCAGGCCACAAGGGCCTGCACAGACCACACGGGCTACTAGGCCCCTCCCATACCTGATGCTTGAGCTCAAGCCGCTCCAGGCCCGCCAACATCAAGGGGCTGCCACCAAAACAGGGTACACAGGCCCCCTTACAGCCATCAAAACAGGGCCCATGTCTCGACTCCAACCCTATACCTCTGCTCCAACCAGCGTGCTCAGATGAATGATGCCATGGAGGGGTGGAAAGAAGAAATGCATGCAAAATGGGCAAAAGAAATTGGGAAAATGCAGATGGATATGATGCAGGAAATGGACGTGAAAAACAGTTTTCTTACATCCAAGATAGAGAGTTTGGAAGCTCAGGTGATTAGTCTTCAAGATGAGAATGTAAAATTGAAAGCAAACACACACGGAGATGAAGGGGAGCTTCAACCATCCCTACACGAGGAGCTGAATATCATCAACGAACAAATGAGGCAGATCAAAGGGGCAAAGGGGACATCAGAAGAAGGATGCAGGATCATAAATGAACTGAAATCTGAGAATGAAAAACTCAGAAAAGACTTGGCATCCGTGCAAGACACTATGAAGGGTAAACACCCTGAATTCACCCAGAAAATCAAGAAAGGAGAGGCTGCAATTCTAGAATGGAGCGACGTGGTCAAGAAAGGCACTGCTGTCCCCAAGAAAGAGTTCATTTCAGATGCTCTAGAGGAGGATAAAAGGAGAAACAGTAAATCCCTAAATGTCTTAGTCCGAGGCCTCACAGTAGGAGATACCCCTATGGCAGATGCAAATGCATTGTTCACCAAAATGGGTGTGAACCTGACATGTGAGACAGCTTGGAGAATTGGTAAGCCCGATGCACCCACAAGGCCACTTGTGATGAAGCTACGAACAGCCATGGATAGGAAGACCCTCATCAGCACAAGGGTGACCTTGAAAGGAACCTAGATCTACTTGGACGATGACCTCACCCTCCTACAGCAGGAACACCGGAGCAAAGGTATGGTACACGTCATGCCAGCAAGAGAAGCACGGAAATGGGCTGCATACAGAGATGGTAGAGTGATCATCCGAGAGAGAAGAGATCAGGACCGGGGGGAGAAGGAAGGAGCTGCTCCTTTGTGCTCTGCTGGAAGCTGCACTGCTGGATGCTGAAATGAGGCAATAGCCTCTGCATTTATAGGCCCCAAGGCACGGCAAAAATACCGACCAGTCTGTCCCAATCTGGCCGACTGGACAGACCAGGTTGGCTGGCCCAACCGACCTGGTTGGCTCAGCCCAACCAGCCCTTTAAGGGCTCCAAAACCGGGGCCTTTTGCCCCACACTTCTAGGGCCTTTGGCCCACCAATCAAGGCAGGGGCCCAGCCTATATAAGGCATGCATACTGCCCACTGACAGCCCCAATTTGCTGCTCCACCAGGCCTGCTGGTTCTGCCCTCTGCCAGGCTCTGCCCAGCCACGTGTCCTGCGCCGTACTGCCCCGTACATCCTGCTGTCCTGACCCGCCTGTTCCGCGCCATCATCAGGGTCTGTTGCAGGCCCTTCACCTGCCCACTACCCTCGCCATATGGCTTGCCATGCTAACGCCATCTGCAGGTCACAATCCTGTGAGGTGCTGCCCATGTGGCAGCCCCCTCTCTTTCTTCTCTCTTGGGCACATCCTGCCCTAGGTCTCCCTCCCCCACGCACTCCTCATTTGGGGGCTTACACATGGGGAGGTGACCTTTCCAACACCCCCTCTCACCAACACATCTCGGCCCAATGCCAACACGTCGATGATGATGCTCCAGTAACTCCCTGGTCGTAGTTCTCTGGAACCTTTCGGTGTCAAAATCTTTTCCTAGCTTTTCATCCAGTGGCTCCTGCTCCACTTGGTCCATCTTTGGTAGCACCTCCTGGCACCACCTCCTTCAGTCACGTTCCCGCCTTCGAACTCGAGCAATCTAGCCATCACGATCTTCCAATTGTCCCCCTCATAATGAGTGAACAACCTGGAGTCTTCCAGGCACCATGTTTTGAGGGTCTGTTTCAACCCGTCCTTCCTTTGGCAAGGTCTGCAACCAATAAATATTTCCAGATAACATGGACCATGAACTCTCGCTGAGTTCTCAAGCAGGTACTCTTCCGGCTTCAGTACTCTTTGTCCATCACCTTCTAGCAATCTGCATCCGAGATTTGAAGAAGCACCAATACTTCCCCTTCTGCCTTCGAAGAAGGCCAATTCCTTCCAATCTCGTATCTCCTGAGACAAATGAAGAGCAGAGTCTCTTCACAGCATGCTATAAAGGCTCAAATGCGGAATATCAAATACATACCAGACTGTTGTACTGCCTGAATGTTCACTCTGAAAGCAAACTCTCATTGAGGCACCCACCAAGCACTTGTGTAATCATGTACTGTCCCCTTCTGAACTCCAGCATCCATCTGACCATGAGACCCCAGGGCCTTCCATGGAATCCACCCTTGTGTTAGTGTCAACAGCCACGCACCTGGAAGGTACCAAGCGCTCCATGC
Organism: Dipteris shenzhenensis; assembly: GCF_047967505.1. NCBI lineage: Eukaryota > Viridiplantae > Streptophyta > Polypodiopsida > Gleicheniales > Dipteridaceae > Dipteris > Dipteris shenzhenensis. Next base: position 8,463,735 of record NC_141596.1, on the reverse strand, counting down.
TGTCCTTCACCTTCACAAAGGCATCTCACTCCTCGTCGACCCACATCTCTATGTCAGACATCCTCACTGTGATTTCTGGATCAACATATCTGACCTCGGCAGTGATGTCACCAGGAACAACTCTTTGATTACCACATTTGCTTTGGCCTCTCCCTCTGAATCTGAGTCAGACTCCTTTTTGTTTTTCTGATCCGCCTTTTTCTTTCTATAGTCCTTTGCAAAATGTCCTCGCGTATCACAATAGAAGCACTTCTTCTTATGCTTCCTCTTTGAAGTCCCCTCGTCATCAGAGTCATCTTTCTTGGACTTGCCACCGTTAGACTTGCCCTTTCCTTTGCCAGCGGAATCCTTCGCCAGCATCGCCTTGCCGTCTTTGTCCTCGTTGTATAGCTTCTCCTGAGCTTCCTCCTGTAGCAGTAACGGACCCAACTCCTCAAACGTCAGAGGTTTGGTCCTCTGTCCCTACAGTCACAGCCGTAACAAAGCTCTTGAAACCCCGAGGCAGTCTCCTCAATACCATCAAGGCCAAATGGCATGAGTATGTCTTCTGACCAACTGCTGCCAACTGATCCCTCACCACCTTGACCTTCGTCAAATGGCTATGTACCGTATCTCCTTCTTCCATATCAAGATTGTAGAGTTGATGCTAAAGAAGTAAAATCCGGGAGGTGTTGTCCGTCTCGTACAGATCTTTCAAGGTGGCCCACGCCTGTACTGACGTCTCGGCCAGCTGGATATGGGGAAGAACGCAGTCCGCCATAGTCCCTATGATTATTGCCAGGGCATGGGCATCTTTGTCTTCCCAAGCTTCAAGCTCCTCTCTGTCTACTGCCATGACTATCTCCCCTTTCCTGCCCACCATGTCCTCCGGCTTCAACTCCACTCCCGTGGTCAGCTTCCACAACTTCTGAGCCACTAAATGACTCCGGATCTTCACTTTCCAAATCGGGTAATTAGTCCCGTCCAGTAGGCCCCAAGGGTTGTACTCTGCTGCTCCTTTCTGCTCTGCTGGAAGCTGCACTGCTGGATGCTGTAATGAGGCAAGAGCCTCTGCATTTATAGGCCCCAAGGCACGGCAAAAATACCGACCAGTCTGTCCCAATCTGGCCGACTGGACAGACCAGGTTGGCTGGCCCAACCGACCAAGTTGGCTCAGCCCAACCAGCCCTTTAAGGGCTCCAAAACCGGGGCCTTTTGCCCCACACTTCTAGGGCCTTTGGCCCACCAATCAAGGCAGGGGCCCAGCCTATATAAGGCATGCCTACTGCCCACTGACAGCCCCAATTTGCTGCTCCACCAGGCCTGCTGGTTCTGCCCTCTGCCATGCTCTGCCCAGCCACGTGTCCTGCGCCGTACTGCCCCGTACATCCTGCTGTCCTGACCCGCCTGTTTCGCGCCATCATCAGGGTCTGTTGCAGGCCCTTCACCTGCCCACTACCCTCGCCATATGGCTTGCCATGCTGACGCCATCTGCAGGTCGCAATCCTGTGAGGTGCTGCCCATGTGGCAGCCCCCTCTCTTTCTTCTCTCTTGGGCACATCCTGCCCTAGCTCTTCCTCCCCCACGCACTCCTCATTTGGGGACTTACAGATGGGGAGGTGACCTTTCCAACACTTCGACACTGTCCCGCAATCCCGCATGATCAAGAGACTACAGGATATGCAGATTCCAAAGGTTATGATCTGGGAAGTGGTGGGCCTATACGAGTCTGTTAGAGGGAGAGTTCGTGCCCCAGGAGGCCTATCAGACTGGATTGAGAACACGATCGGAGTAAAGCAGGGGTGCCCTCTCTCACCGACTCTCTTCGGATTCTACATTGATGAGATTACATCTTTCATAGACCGCCTAGGAGGAAAGGGAGCACCACTAGCGGACTTGATGATACAGATTCTACTATATGCGGATGACATAGTCCTCCTGTCATCTTCGGCAGAGGGACTACAGAGACATCTAGATGCCCTAGAGGTGTTCTGCAAAGAGAGAGACGTGATGGTTAACCTTGGGAAGACCAAGGTCATGATCTTCAGCACCTCCTACACAGTGCTTCACTGACATAGCTTTACATATCAGAGTCAGCCAGTGGAGATTGTGCAGTCCTACACATACTTGGGTGCAGTTTTCATAGGGCCAATTTTCACGATGACCCACGCAGCCAAAGCACAACTCACATGAGGGCATGGTGCCTTGGCCCAACTAGAGCGACAATGCTTCCAGGCGCACTTCCAAGATCCACCGACGAAGTGTTGGCTTTTCGACACTCTAGTGAGGCCGACCGCCATGTATGCGGCACCGTTTTGGGGGGGTGATATTTCAGCAGCAGAGTGGAAGAGATTCGAGCGGTTGCAGGTGATTATGGGCTCCAAGATGATTCGAAGTAAGCGCTCAGTCCCCCATTAGATAGTACAAGCAGAGTTTGCCATGACCCCTCTCCAAGTTGATGCCATCTTTCAGACAGTGACTTTCCTCCACAGAGTTTGGAACCTACCTCGTGAGAGACTTCCGAGTCTGGCACTAGAGTCCTCCATACGACTACCTGAGAGTGGGGCAAGTACAGCATGGTTTGCAAATCATGGATTTCAAATGGATTGGCTTCCCCCGTTTCAGTATAGCATGGATGCACCGACCGAGTCAATTCCACGAGATGAGATTAACCGCATCATACGGTTAGATCTCCTCTAGCTCCACATATCTCGCACTTGGGGGGGGGGGAACAGGAGTTCCCCACCAAGACCCAGCTCTACTATGACCACTTTCTGAGAGTATCAGAAGACGGGCTCATCATCAGACCTCAGTATCTCGAGGACTGAGGAGTCTCAAACGCACTGAGGATTGCCATCGGACAAATGCGGGTCTCGTCCCATCAGCTGAGGATTGAGATAGGGAGAGCTGCACGCATACGCAGAGAGCAGCGGACTTGCAGGTTGAGCACGATGGGGACGGTCAAGACAGAGGAGCACTTTCTATGTGTCTGCCCAACCTACTATGAGATCCGAGGGCGCTACCACTGCCCTTTTCAGGAGGGATACGGTTTTGGCCCACTCTCACGACTGATCCACTTCTAGGACCAGGTCTGCATTGGGCTCTACCTAATGGAGATGCGACGACACAGGGAGATACTACTATGACATATCAGAGAGCAGGAGGATGGGACCACCGCACCACAGGGTACCGAGGTAGATCGAGCGCAGAGACAGGTCATAGATTTCTATGCATCTGACTCGGAACCAGGGCACTCTGGGACAAAGGTAAAGGAGCTAGTCGACATGAGAGATATATGGATCAGCGGAGGTAGCCAACACAGCACTGCCAGACGAGGGACACAGAGACCGTACACGGCGCGACAGACGACCAGAGCACCCACGATCGAGGTTTGACCTATCTCAGCTCTCCTTAGGGGAGATCGACCGAGGCGAGGCATCACTCTTGACATAGCCCATCAGATCCAGAGATCGAGGAAACCACGTCCTCTACCACCACGGGAGACATCCCAACAGATGCAAATACGTGAGCTCTTTGCATCTCATCATAGAGCCATCATGGAGCCTGGATACGTAGGGCCGGTCCACGCACTTGGGACTCTAGCTCTGAGCACTTAATATCTTCATGTCACTCTCATTTTGCATTTTTACTTTGCTATTCTATTTTGTACTAGTATAGCATCTTAGTACTCAGCAAGGGCCTTAGTGAGCCCTTTGCCCCGGCCCACAGTGGTCTGTATGAGCTGCTTGATTCCGTACTTTGTCCCATAGGCCCACGAGGCCTCCCGCAAATGTTAATATATCTTTCTTTCTTTCTTTCTGTGTGTGTGTGTGTGTGTGTGTGTGTGTGTGTGTGTAATGGACCGTTTGTCCTGTCAAAAGTTAAAACATTAAAGAACATGAACAGTAACAAACAGTATGCTTTCACGTGCTAAAAGAGAGGTGGACAATCATGTAGTGCTGGGTCATTTCTTGATCAAGATTGCATCCAAGATTAGGACAGCTCTAAGAAAACGGACTCATGCACAATTTAAAATGAAAAATTGTAGCTCTACTTGGAATTTGATGAGAGAGTTTCCGCTGAAAGTCAGAAGGATAAAAAGTAAAGGAGAAAGGCTGAATTTTCTTAGGGGATCAACCTTACCAGCACACAAAGACAAATTCAAAAATGGCACCAAATGCTACATACCTGTGAGGCACAAGCATAAAGGAAATGAAGCAGGCCCTCCTCTACAGTCGCAATATCCAGAGTAGCTGAGGCCCCGAGATCTCCTCCGTCGTCATCAAAAATTTGGAAGTCCTCCCCAAAAAGTGATGAATAGTCTGTCTGTTGAAAGGAAGAATAAGCTGTCTCAAAATTTGTCGCAGTATCATCACTACTAGACACAATCTGCCCCACAGAGGCTGATGGAACATCAGTTGCAGCAGCATTCAGCTCTACTGAAGGCACAGGTGCAGTAAGCCGGCGAAGCAGTCTGCAAACCTGAATAAAGGAAATATGTCAAGAGCACTATGCATTGCATTCTAGCTTCAAAAAAGGCAGAACATCACATTAAAATGTCACCATGGTACTTACCATCCGACAAACTATTCCAAGGGTGCTGTCCTTAAACCCAACTTTTAAAAGCAACAACACCGCCTCAGGACGAAATGCTAGCAGATGTCCAACAGATTGTTGAGATGGAACGGGACTACGAGACCTCCTTGGTGGTGCCTACATGAAAAACCCACCCCCAAAATGTATTTATATAAATTAAAATCAGGACATATCATTGAACGAAAAACAAAGGGTTAATTCAAAACTCAAGAACAACAAGCACAAAGACTAAGATGTACGACATAACCCGAATCCCTAGTATGAGGGAACACACAATGAATCTTAAAAACACATAGACGGGTTCCCAACTCCATAAACTGCTGCATTTAAAGATAACCATGTATCTCATGCACCCTTGCATTTGGGTGCATTGTGACACACTGGACTCGACTTTAACTGCATCTTGTACATCAGTAGATGTCACGGGGACATGGTGGTGATGGTGAAGTGTCCAAACTAACCGTCACTAAATTTAGCCTAGGGTGCCAAGCTAGGGGCCTTAGTTAATGCCCAAAAGGTACCTACGATTTCATATGCAATAAGTGCAACTCCTAGTGCTAATAGAGTGGTTTCAATTTCTAAGGTCATTGGTGCCATCTAACTCCCCCTAGGGGCATTAAAATCCCATGCCTCATTTTTCCATGTGTCTGTGTGTGGCCTCTCTGCTTGCCTTGTGGCACCTAGGTGTCACCCCTAGAAGCCCCTGGAAGGCCCTGGAGCCCTTTCTTTCCCTTCCTTGCTGTTTTGAGTCTTCTCCCTACCAGAGAAGCCTCATTCTGAAGATGGCAGATTTTTGCAGCCTCCGTCTTGCTGGCTGAAGTCGTTTTTCGAGCTTTCTTCGTGACAGTTCTCCTCCCCTTGGTGCTCTCTGCTGCTGGCATGCTTCCTGGACCTGGACGCCTCCATTCTGGGCCATTTTTTGAGCTTTTCTCGACTTTCTTTGTGACAAAATTATTCCTTTCTTGATTCTGAGGCCATATTCCTAGATGCCTCTCTTCCTGCTCCTGCCTGGTGCAAGGCGCACTGAAAACGGAGGTGCTGGTGGGCTGGAATCTCCATTCTGGTGGTCACAATCATGGTGGATCTGTTTCAGCTTGCTGAACCCTCTCTTTCTTGATCTCTTCTAGTGTTGGAAGTCACTCAGAGGCAGCTCCCTCCTACCAGAGTCTGCTATCTGCTGTTCAACAACAGGCTCTATCTATTGGCTGGATTCTTATCTTCTTCTTCTGCTCTGCTACCTGTCATTCTTGCTGAGATTCTGCAAGGTTGGATGCCCTGCCATTGGCCCCGAAGAGGATTGGGGCACTGGTTGTAATACTCTCTTCCTGGCGGTGTAGTGGCAAGCCTTGGGCTCAGTAATGGTTTTGATCTATGTGGATGCATTGCTTGGCATACCGTCGGGTTGTTCTACTTGTGTTATGCATGGCTATTGAAAGGAACCAAGAGAATAGCACTGGGAGTTGATCACTAGCACAGCCACGGGTTGGCATTGTACTGGGTTGCACCTACGGGTGAACTCTTGAAGGGAGTCCCTTGTATTTGAGCTAACCAGTAATTAAATAAATACCGCAAGGAGCGCCAAGTGTTGGGGCCAACAAGTGTCACTTTTCATGCGTTTGAGTAGGGGCATTCTAGCCTTGACAGTGTAGAGTGGATCATGCATGTAGCAGCTAGTTTTTTTAATTCTAGGAGCCTCAGTAGTAGGAGGTCTCACTCTCCTTTTCTTATATCCAGATTCAAGATTCCAAGACTCAAGATAGTCTCATATGCTTGTGCCTTGTCTCTGACAGACTTTGATTTTGTATGCCATTGGCAAGCTATAATGATTAATCTAGATTCTATTATCAATGATTATGCATGAATCATGATTCATCTATAAGATTCAGTATTGACTTTATGTCCTGACTCTTGATTCCTTACTCCAAAAGCAATTGCAAGATTCTAAGTTTAAGCTTTCTAATGTATAGAATAGTATGTTTGTTTATAGGTATGGTGACGTGGTGTTCCCTTCCCATTCACGTTCCCTACGATTTGGGCGTTCCCATTCCCCAGGGGGTGGACGTTCCGTTGCCGTTCATGTTCCCTAGTAACTATGGTTACAATGCCCTTTGTCGATCAAAGGCCGGTTACAGTAGAACCCTTCAGCAGGATTTTTGTCGTAAGCCGTGGCCCCATTGTGAGCCCCAGTCTGGAGACGTGTCAGGCACGATCTACGTGAGCCCTTGGGCCAATCAAAGTCCTCCGGTACCCACTGCAGAACTAGTCTAAGTAGGTAGAAGTCATCCTAGTTAGTTAGATGTCAGCTAGGGTTAGTTTAGGGCAGAAGGCCGCCTTTTGAGGGCCTTCCAGCAGCCCAAATTAAACGGCAGCTGGGTCGCCCTTGACCCGACCAAGTCAGCCAGTTGACCCGACCAGCAGGTCAGTCAACCTAGATTGCCAGTAGCACGGTCTAGTCGGCCAGTTTTGGGCCTATAAAAGTGGCTGCTCTGCCCCTTGTTTGGCATTCAGTCAGCCAACCTTCAGCCTTGTTCCATTCCCCTTGCAGCACCAATTCCAGGTCAGAACAGCAGCGGATCCTCTCCAGCAAATCGCGATCCCTGGCAGCACTAACATGCAGGAAGCAAGCGGGGTTTGGACAGCATCCAGTTGAGGTTTGAGCAGTCTGTTGCAAGCAGTCCATTTCAGTTTACAGTTCAGCACTTCATCTCTCAGCTTTCCCTCAGTTCTCAAGCCATTTCTCTCAGTTCTCTCAGTCCACATTCCTCTCAGTTCATCACTCACTCACGTAGTAATCCTACATGCCCGTGGACAATACTAGCCTCATCACTAGCCTCACACAGTATTCTACATCTACAATGCGGACAGCATTGAGGTCCTGGTTATTGATTGGAGCTGCCTCTCAGGTCATTGGGTCTGCTCTAGTGTTCATAGTGTTCTCTTCAAAGTTGCATTCTGTGCTCCCTAGAAGATTGACCTTCAAGATTAGAGCGAATTCTCCCCTATAGTGGGGGAGGGAGCCCTAAGTGGGTAAGGGACCCACTCAGTTGTCGACTCTTTATCTCTGACCCAATCGGTTGTCGACTCTTTCATCTCTCTTGGTGCATAAGTAAAGATGAACTCGCTAAAGGTTCAAAGAAGGCCTTGCTGCGATTACAAAATCATTAACCGTTGCATTTAACCCCATGGGCATGTCATGCCTTAAAAACATGGGTCTCCCATCCGGAAACTTGGCTCCTCTCCTTGATGTCATCAACTTCAAAGAGCCTCAAAGACAATAGCTCACGCTCCATGTGGATATATTCCTCTGCCACCACACTTTTGCATGGAATGCCAAGGGCGAAATCCAGTGTAACCAAAAAACACATTTCGGGGCACCGAAACGCAACGAAACGTTTCACCCAGAAATGTTTCGGCGAAACGCAAGCAACGTGGGTGTCTTAGGAAAACCGCCCTGATTTTCGACGCTCTATTTTGCATTGTTTTGGCTGCTGATTTGCTGCTCCTGCTCCATGTTTAGCTTGCAATACACTTGTAAATATTTATTAAGTATATATAGTTTATGAAAAGCTATAATTTCTACCACGCTTCAAGGCGAAACGCCTATCAAAATCTAGAAACGTTTCTTGTGACACTAGTATTGTCGGAGACGAACCTGAATCTTTCTTCTTCTTTCCACCCCTAGACTTATGGTCAAAGTGAGGTAGCAAATTCAACCGTGTTAGATCTTTTGAAATGCTATGTGGCTGATCAGAAATCAGATTGGGAAAAGTACCTTCCGCTAGTGGACTTTGCATACAATAATACAGTTCATAGCTCCACAGGTCAAGCCCCATTTGATGTCATATATGAAAAGGTCGTTCTGCCACCAATCCTGAGGACTAAAAATGAAATATTTGTAGCTGAGCAATATGTTAGAGAGCTCCAAACAGCATTCGGCCAAGTGAGGGCAGCAATAGAAAGATCCCAGGAGAAGCATAAGAAAGTTGCACATAAGCACAGACGACAGCTAGACCTCAAACGAGGAGATTGGGTGTTTTTAAAGTTTGATATAGCCAAGCTTCGCAAGCTTGAGGGCAAGGAGAAAGTGTATGCCAAGCTGTCTACCAGGTACTATGGCCCCTTCCGAGTCACACATGAAATCAATGAGGTAGCTTATAGATTGGAATTGCCAAAGCATTAGAAGGTTCACAATGCATTTCATGTGAGTCTTTTAAAGAAATATCAAGGGCAGGAGGCTACAGACCTATATTGGAAGATCCACCAAAGTGGATGAGTTGGAGGAGATCCTCCAAATAGAGTAGATTGTATATCATACGGAGCAATGACTTCGGTCAATGAGGATTGACTTCGGTCAAGGAGTCTTGATTTTGGCCAAGGAGGGTTGACTTCGGTCAACCAGAGCATTTGTTCTGACTATGGTCAATGAGAGATTTGTTTAGGGTTAAATATTTGGACCTCATTCAAGGTTTTTAACCACGGTCAAAGAGGATTGACCTTGACCAACCAGAGTATTTCGTTTTGTATGCACCGGTTTGCTTGGTGGGGACGCCCACAGAGACTAGGATTACTCTAGAGAATTCTATTTGCATGCAAGAGTTAACAATTAATGGGTGCCATGGTTGTGTGCTACAATTAATTGTCGCAGGTACAAGAGAGTACTAAACTGCCGTATTTTTAAGGGGCTAAGGCTATTTACCAAGAGGGGATCTACCTTGGAGATCTACCTTGGAGACCAGAGCACACTCTATTGAGATCTGACCTATCACAACTTTCCTCAAGGGAGACGGACAGAGATGAGGGGTCACTCCGGACATAGCTCAACGGGTTCAGATGTCGAGGAGGCCGCACCCCCAGCCACAACATGAGACAACCTGACAGACAAATATATCTCCATAGCTCACTGGAGAGCCACCACAATGCCGGGCTTCGACTTCTGAGTCCCAGCTCTCAGCTTGCGTCAATCTGTATTATTTGTTATTGATTTTGCTTGAGCTTTTGAGCTCATTAGATCAGTATAGATTAATAGTTAGCAAGGGCCCTATCGCGCCCTTTGCTCAAGCTCATTGAGGCATGTATGAGTTTTTCTTTTTATGCACTTTGTCCCATAGGCCCTCGAGACCTCCAGCAGTGCCCGTTAATACATACTTCTGTCTTTTCTCTCTCTAACTAGGACATTCTTGGATGATGATCTCAATGCTCACACTCCTACAACAAGAACACCATAGGGAGGGGATAGTAAAAGTGATGGCAGCAAGGCTCGAAGGGAAATGGGCTGCATATAGAGATGGTAAGGTGATCATCCGGGAGCGAATTGAAAGGGCAAAAAGAGAGGAAAGGGAAGAAGGGCAAGTGGACAGCACATGATAGTGTCGGGGCCCTAGAGATGAGACCACAAAATAGACTACATATGGCTGTATGTAATTGTCATGGTACCCTGGTCTGACCGAGGGGGTTGGGGTTTCTCACAAACATACACCGACAGATATGTGATATTTTACATTGAGACCCATGAGATCCCGGAGAGGGAACTCCCCACAGTGACATAGTACACATGGGAGTCGGCCCATAGGAGGGAGATGCACAGAGAGAGTGGAATACGATGCTCGGGAGGAGTGGCAGTCCTTTTTAGATCAGACCTGAGACCTTTCATATCTGTGATGCGGAAGGAGGAACACGCACGCCACATGTCGATGCAAGTTCAGCTACTTGACACATGACGAAGAGAGGTGGGAAAGGGGGGGGACATGACAAGGTGGGAGGAGGCAGGGAAAGCATTAGCAACCAAAGTTTCAACACATATAAGCACTGTAATTTAAACAAAAATGGTCAACTTTGTTGATCGCCAAAGGAGGAACATTGACCCAAAAAAGAGAGCTTGCAAGTTGTGTACAAAGGCAAACTTTCAAGATAAAGCTTCCATGCTGGTCTATTGTGGTTAAATGCTTGTAGGAACAAAGTCCAACATAGATGACTTACCAACCTCTTAACCTCTTACCAACATAGTTGACTTATAAGAAACATAACAAATCTTACAAATTAAGAATAAGAAGAAAAAGAAAAACCAAAGAGAAAGTGGACTAAGAGCCTTAAATAAAATTACCGTGAAAATAGACTTCCTCTCCCGTGCATCAATGAAAAGATGAAAAAGCAAAATTGTGCCTGCGTGTGTGGGTGTGCGCGTGCGTCTCTATGTGTGTCTAGGTGCGCACATGCGTCTCTATGCGCATGAGCACACGTGCACTTGTGCAAGTGCATGTGTGTGTGTGTGTGCGTGCGTGCATGTGTGTGTGTGCGCGCGCGCGCGTGTGTGTGTGTGTGTTGGTTGGGGGGGGGGGGGGGGGGGATGGGGGGGGTGAGAACAAATTATGAAAGACATCGTATAGGGGGACTATAAGTGTCAAGCATGCCTCTACCATCTATAGCTAGCTTAAGGAAAATGCTTAAGTACCACTAGAGTACAATGCTGATAAAGGCTCCATTAAACATAGGAAAGACTAGCGAATCAAGAACATGTTAATAGGTGTACAATGTAAGGAATCAAAGATAGGAATTAACTAGCATTAAACATAGGAAACACTAGCACATCAAGAACGCGTTAATAGGTATACAATGTAAGGAATCAAAGATAGGAATCAACGCCCTACAAAAGTGGGCAGAAATCTACATGAAAAGAGCAACAGGCAATCACCAATTGCCACTCTTTTCAGAGATCTTCGTTTATATTGTGAGGTAGATGTTACCTGGAAATTGGAAGACACTGTGAATACTGAAGCATGGTTACTTTTTGAGAGTTCAAGATCAATGCCACCTGACGATGCACTCTTGACCCTTTCCCTACAAAATAAAAGCGATGAATTTATTGGACCTCTCTCGAGTGAAAATTTAGATAGGGCATGTTTGACAAAGCTTATTGTTATTAGCTCCGTCAAACTACACTCGAATAAGATCTAAATCTCAATATGAATATACAATAAATGACAAAGAATTCAATTGAACCCACGAAACATGGTATAAAGAAAATGCTAAATGGAATTATAGTGTGTGAGAGTCATCTTTTTTCACCGAGATGTGGTGCATCTTCTATAACGCTGGTGAGATGTCCTAAGCATCTGCATCATTTGTTCACTGTCCCATTCTTTTTTTAAACCCTGCCTTAAATTGTTTTCTTAAGCATCATGTCTACAATGCCAACCACATAATGGTATACCTCCCTGATAAGAAATGACATCCCAATCTTGCACTTGGATATAAGAAAGACAAAAAAGTCAACTTTCTACGTTGAGCCCTTGATCATGAAGTCTCCATCTCACAATACCAAAAGATTACATCAAGAGAAAATCTCCGTGTAGGACAAATATACATCATGATCCATGTAGTGAGTTTGCAGACAATCGAAAAGCAATTGCTGCAAAGAACAACGGAAGAAAACAAAAGTAGAAAGAAATGGATCACCAAAGGCTCTGATTTCTATCTTTTGAGAGAGTCCAGAGTCCAGAGTGCCCAGTAGCGAACTCACGTAAAGAACAACTCAAAATCCGGCCGTCGAGGATAGATCCCAAACAACCACTAACCAGTTTGTTGAGATTATGTTTCAGCTTATTGAGCAGGTTATTATGAAGAGATTTCATCAGCTTGGTATTCAAAAGAGGATTCTGAGCATGAAGAGATATTGAAGAGGCACTGCAGTGGTACTTCTACATTATGAATATTCAGCATCAAGAGGAACCAGAACTTGAAGATGAGATCTAAGTTTAGATTCAGACGAGATAGGGTGCTACCAAGAGAATACTATTTGCAGAGGAGATGAAAATGCAGAAGTAAAAGAGAAAAGCGTACACAAGAGAAAGACACAAGAGAGGATCTAGAAGATGATTTCTGCCCATTCAAGCAGGAGGGAGTGTCATGATAAGAGAAATCACTAACCCGTGATTAGTAGACATTAAAACATTATTATATATTATACGCCAATGGTGTAACATGTATTTGCAGTAATGGACACCGACCAAATTGTTATGGCAGTGTATCATCTCAGTAGATTGAACTAGTTGAGCTGGAGCCACTACTTCGCCCATTCATTAGAGGGCCAATTGGCATTCAAATTCTGCATGCATTGCACACATTTTCATTCTTAAGAAGTTCGAATCTTCACATTGACAAGAAAGGGTTCATAATTGATGGGGAACCTAGCTACCTCATGAGGCATTGTTTAAACGTCAGCCCCTTCAGTAGTACCCGAAGGTCAAGGATCAATTGGTTGGGTGCAATGGAACACTGACTCAACCAAATCTTTCGGAGCATGGACTGGTGTCATCCTGCTTCAACATGTATCCACTTGCTTGGTACTATTTCTTTTTGTTTTTCAAAAGTATGCTTATTAAGAAATGAAATGTTTTCCTACTGTTCAGTTACGGACAATGGGGACTAGGTCTAGCATTTGAGGGTGGACCCCCTTGCTTGGGGTTATGGGCATTAGTGACCCACAAGAGTGATGGCCTCTCTTTGAGAGGGACATCTGGAAACCACACCCCACCTGAGTACCCAAACATGGGACCAATCAAATGCACAAATTGCATACTGATCTAGGAACCATTCAAGAGAATGTTCCCTGAGCTTTGGGTGTGGGCCTGGCAGCATGCCAAGAGTAATGGAGATACAAGATAAAACGACAAACAAATGAGCTCAGTATGGCTCAAATATGACCTTAGAGTACGTCAATAGATAGTCCAAGCTGTTCGGAACCCGTGGGTGCGATCAGAATTTGAATTCTGACAACTTTGAAATTTTAGGGTTTTTGGGAGTGACACGTGGCAGCTGACACGTGGCAGACTGCCACGTGGAATCTGAGCTGGCAGGTCAATCCACCTGTCCCAGACATGTGGCAGCATGCATGGCAAGTGGCAGGGCATGCACGCCAAGTGTCTGGCCCCAAATCTGGTAGATTTGGGACAGGTTGTGGGCTGTCCTCTTTGGGACTGCAGCCCACCAAAAATCTGGGACAAGTGACCACCTTCCACTCTAAGCCTTGGGGGGGGGGGGGGGCTGAGCCTATAAAAGAAGGCCTCTCCCCTTCATTCCCTACATGAAAAATTCGTCACTTTTCTTCTCTCTCCTTTTGGTTGATGCAGCACAACCTCTCCAGCTCCTAGGGTGCAGCCAGCTTCTCCCCAAGCCATTCTCTCACCTCAGCAGCACTTTCTCTCTCTACAGCAGCACATTCTCTCTCTACAGTTCCAGCCCTTCCTCTCCAGAAATCTGCCCCCTCTCAGCTCTTCTGCAACAGCAGCAGCATCCTCTCTCCTTCTCCTAGCCTGGAGCAGCCACAGCCCCTTTCTCTCTCCTGCTGCAGTCTTTCTCTCTCTACTGCAGAATTTCTCTCTCTACTGTTCCAGCCCATTCCCGTTGCAGAAATCTGCCTTTCTGTGCACCTTTGGAACAGCAGCAGCTCCTCTCTTACATCCCCTCCCTTGGGATCAGCATTGGCACTCTCTCTCTACAGCTATCACTCCATAAAGGCTTTCTCTCTCTAGCCTACAGGCTGTTTTTCTAAGCTGTTTTCATTCCAGCCCCATTTCCACACTCTCCTCACCCAAGGTAGCTTCAGAGGCATCAAGGACTTCATCTACAAAAGGGTCAAGTCACGAGGGAGCCTGTATTATCAAGTTTATCTCATTTACAACACTATTTCATGTTGTTTCTACTATCTTTCTAGAAAGTAGTGCTTGCCTCTAATGTTGGATGTAAGTGGTGATTGTTGCACGCTTCTTCCTTGTGGATTGGGCAAGCCAAGAGTTGAAACCTGAGCTTGGAGTCCTCCTTTTTGTTGTCTACCTTGTACATATGCTCTTGAGTCTTGTATCTAGGTCCTAGGTTTTCACTGAGTTCATCAGTTTGGAAGGTGCATTGCACCTTGGTCTTGTATCTCCATTTTCAAGAATAAAGTGAGCCTAGATAAGGGAGGGGGGCCGTCTTGGCCCCTCAATCATATTGCAATTTCCAATGATGTCACTTTGTGTTTAAGCTGTATAAGTCTTAATTCCAGCTTAATTACAAACTCTTAAGTTCAAGTATATGTGTTTGGCAACTCGCAATCATTTCATTTAAACGCCTCTGCAAAATCCGTTGTCTGAATTGATAGAAAGCACCGAGTAGTTTACATTGGTATCAAAGCTTAGGCAATGGTCATGTACTCTGTGCTTTCTCTTGTTGAGTCTCTCCTTCATTGAGTCATCTTGTCATCATGGCAGCCCATGGACCTGACCCTCCTCCTAACCTGCATGAGTTGAGTGCTCTCTTGTCAAACATCGCTCAACAGGTTCAAGTGCTGGAAAACAACCAAGCAGAAACTCATGACATAGGGCCCCAAATCCCAAGGAAGAGGCCGTGCGGACAACACCAACTCCAACAAAGAGGGAAGATCATCCTCTTCTTCCCCTCCTCGAGGTAGATGGCGTCATCGGAGTGCATCTCCTTCGAGACGTCCACGGAGACGAAGGTATGCAAAGCATAAGGTACCTCTTGGAGATAAGCTCTTCAAGTTTACCAAGTACAAGGGAGAGGACAAGCCCGAGGTCTTGCTAGCCTGGATCCGAGACCTCGAGTATTTCTTTGAGGGGGACAAGTACGAAGACAAGGCGAAGATCCAGTTTGCCGTCCTACACATGCAAGACCGTGCTTCACTCTGGTGGGCAGCTATGGTCAACACTGGACAACAAGCCCACACTTGGAAGCGCTTCAAGAAGAACTTGATGAGGCACTTCCTGCCTAAGGAGTTTAAGAGAGATACAATGGTACAGTGGGACATCCTCCGCCAACGCCAAGAAGAGAAAGTCAGTAAGTATGTTGATCGTTTTTGGGATACTTTGTTAAAAGTTCAAGCATTCAGTAGGAAGGATAAAAAAAAGCAGCAAACGAAGTTCTTTGCTGGCCTACGGTATGTCATTCAGCATGAGGTGGACATTGCCGTCCTGCACATGCAAGACCGTGCTTCACTCTGGTGGGCAGCTATGGTCAACACTGGACAGCAAGCCCACACTTGGAAGCGCTTCAAGAAGAACTTGATGAGGCACTTCCTGCCTAAGGAGTTTAAGAGAGATACAATGGTACAATGGGACATCCTCCGCCAACGCCAAGAAGAGAAAGTCAATGAGTATGTTGATCGTTTTTGGGATAATTTGTTAAAAGTTCAAGCATTCAGTAGGAAGGATAAAAAAGAGCAACAAAGGAAGTTCTTTGCTAGCCTACGGTATGTCGTTCAGCATGAGGTGGACATTGCCACTCCTACTTCTCTCGAAGACACCATCAACATCGCCTTGAAGGTGGAGAAGAAACAGTCTTTCTCCAACAAGCGGAACGGCAGCAGCAACAAGCAGAAGTCCCAGGGAACCTCTTCCAAGGAACAAAAGGGTAAGGAGACAGCAAAGGACGCACCAAAAGAGCAAAAGTCAGCCAGCCAGCCTCCTTCGAAGAAAGCAGCGCGCACTTTCAGCTCATTGTCTCCACAACAGAAGCAAAAGTATTAATCCGAAGGGCGGTGTTTCAAGTGTGGCGAGCGAGGCCACAACTTCTACGAATGCCCTCAAGCTGCCAAAAACAACAGCAACAAAGAAGCAGCCCCCAAAAAGCCAGTTTTGGTAGTTAACAAGGTGGAAGCACCTCCAGAAAAGGGAGCTGTAAACGACACCCATAGTTTGTTGAAAACATGGGGTCAAGTAAAGGATCAATCCGCTTTGTTTTTGTTCCATAGTGGAGCTACTCACAACTTTATTTCTCATGAGATGGCACAGAACTTGGGGATGGCCCCAGAGGATAAAGGAGAAGCCTTGGAGGCAACTACAGCCTTCAAAACCCAAGAAGAGAAGGTGTACCCCATCATCGGCAAGCTTCGGGTACACATCTAGGGGTACTTGGATCATCTACCCTTCATGGTGGCACCACTTCAAGGTTCAGATGTAATTCTCGACATGCCCTGGCATAAGCAAGTCAACCCCCAAATCAATTATGTGAAGAATATTCTAACCCTCCAATATAAGGGTAGAGATGTGAGCATTACAGCGGGAGTTTTAGGAAACACCATTCCTATGGTAAGTCATGCACGATCTCCCAATTTGCTTAAGAAAGGAGTATGTTATTTTCTAGTGTTTGTACACGATAAGCAACCAAGTGAAGAAAAGTCGGATCCTCTCACTAAGCACGCACACAAATACACACACATGCATACATGCACATGTATGCATCAAGCATGAATGCTCTCGTGCACACATGCGCATGCACTCATGCACGCACACACACACATGCATACATGCACATGTATGCATCAAGCATGAATGCTCTCGTACACACATGTGCACGCACTCGTGCACGCACACGCACACGCACACAACAAAGAGTTAGCATTCTACCATCATTGCGTTTATTTGACCTATAGATGTCATAGATGTTGCACTATCACGATTCAATGCTATTCCAACTATGACCTCGGCTAGAATAATCAATTTAAAGCATAATTTTCATCCAATATAGCCACACCTCACCACTAATCTTGGCATTGGGCTACACATGTCATGGGATGAAACCTTCATTGGGGAACCACCTCAAGAGCCCACACTGGACGATGCACCTGAAGTAAGGACACTGAGATCTTGTTGATCCCAGAGCAAATTATTCTGCATAACCTCACTACGGGACGTCGAGGCACGACTCGCAAGATGTACCTTATGAAGTTCAGAGGGCTCCCATCCACCGATGCCCAATAGGTGGACAGAGCTACATTTCAGGAGTGTCCTGAAGTCTGGCCCCAAATCTGGTAGATTTGGGGCAGGTTGTGGGCTGTCCTCTTTGGGACTGCAGCCCACCAAAAATCTGGGAGAAGTGTCCACCTTCCACTCTAAGCCTGGGGGGGGGGGCTGAGCCTATGAAAGAAGGCCTCTCTACATGAAAAATTCGTCACTTTTCTTCTCTCTCCTTTTGGTTGATGCAGCACAACCTCTCCAACTCCTTGGGTGCAGCCAGCTTCTCCCCAGGCCATTCTCTCACCTCAGCAGCACTTTCTCTCTCTACAGCAGCACATTCTCTCTCTACAGTTCCAACCCTTCCTCTCCAGAAATCTGCCCCCTCTCAGCTCTTCTGCAACAGCAGCAGCATCCTCTCTCCTTCTCCTAGCCTGGAGCAGCCACAGCCCCTTTCTCTCTCCTGCTGCAGTCTTTCTCTCTCTACTGCAGAATTTCTCTCTCTACTGTTCCAGCCCATTCCCCTTGCAGAAATCTGCCTTTCTGTGCACCTTTGGAACAGCAGCAGCTCCTCTCTTACATCCCCTCCCTTGGGATCAGCATTGGCACTCTCTCTCTACAGCTATCACTCCATAAAGGCTTTATCTCTCTAGCCTACAGGCTGTTTTTCTAAGCTGTTTTCATTCCTGCCCCATTTCCACACTCTCCTCACCCAAGGTAGCTTCAGAGGCATCAAGGACTTCATCTACAAAAGGGTCAAGTCACGAAGGGAGCCTGTATTGTCAAGTTTATCTCATTTACAACACTATTTCATGTTGTTTCTACTATCTTTCTAGAAACTAGTGCTTGCCTCTAATGTTGGATGTAAGTGGTGATTGTTGCAGGCTTCTTCCTTGTGGATTGGGCAAGCCAAGAGTTGAAACCTAAGCTTGGAGTCCTCCTTTTTGTTGTCTACCTTGTACATATGCTCTTGAGTCTTGTATCTAGGTCCTAGGTTTTCACTGAGTTCATCAGTTGGAAGGTGCATTGCACCTTGGTCTTGTATCTCCATTTTCAAGAATAAAGTGAGCCTGGATAAAGGGGGGAGCCGTCTTGGCCCCTCAATCATATTGCGATTTCCAATTATGTCACTTTGTGTTTAAGCTGTATAAGTCTTAATTCCAGCTTAATTGCAAACTCTTAAGTTCAAGTATATGTGTTTGGCAACTCGCAATCATTTCATTTAAACACCTCTGCAAAATCCGTTGTCTGAATTGATAGAAAACACCGAGAAGTTTACAACTGGTCTCACCACCAAGGCAGAGGCACGTGCACGAGTCCTGTCTTGCCTAAGGGGGACAAGGACGTGGATGCTAGAGATAGATTGCACCATCCCTAAGCCTTGGAGGGACAAGGTACCCAAAGCCTCAGCTCCCCCGCACTAGTATGGAGAGTTCTCTACGACAGGGGGACTTTGAGGATTCAGTATTTGCACCGAGCCCCAAGATCCTTCTGCCCCACGGAGTACAGAGTGGGGAAGGAAAATCTTTTTCAACCAGCAAAGATGGGGACCCAGGGATGGATGCATCCCTGGACTTGCATGAGTGGCAGAGGATCTTAGTAATGGGTTGGTTGGGCAAGGTCTAGACCAATGACCCAGCACCGATCACTTTGGGTCAGGACGGGTCGCAGTGGCACCTCTAGCTGTGGGAGGGTTGGCCACTTCGAGAGGTGGAGTGGGCTCTGGGTGAGTGGTTTTGGCCTTCCAAAGTAGGACACTCAAAGAGATGTATTAAGGTGCCCTTCTTCTCATACACGACACGCAGAGGTTGTTGCCTTCAGCAGGAGGCGGCTGCCTAATTGAGCAACAGGTGCCCCAAGAGGTCATTTTCAGATTTTGGTTGCATTTGTGGACCAGGGGTTTGCCCATCATCCCTTGGCAAATGCACATAGATGGAAAGTGCCACCAATTCACAAAGAGTGATCTTGAGACGATTCCACAATGTCTATGGAGCTGCCCCACAACACAAAGGATTTGGCAGGAGTCCCTCAAGATCATGGCTAGGACGCAAAGGATGCAGCATGACTTCACTTGGGGATGGCAGCTTGGCTGACAGAGGAGGTCATGCCGTCTCCATTGATGTGGTCACACCAGGTTACAAGATCCATGGACGGCGGGTCTTCTGAATCGAGGTTCAAGACGCAACTCCTCAATCCTGGTTCTTCGCAAGAGGACAGTGTGGCATCATTGCTTGGAACGTCTAGGTCACCCATTGCATCTTGGTGATGGGGGGCCACCATTACCTCTCAGCAACCATCCTTGTTGCCACCTGGCAAGATATTACCCAGCGCGCCATATGGGAGCGCGTCGGACGACCACGGAGAGGGGGGCACGTTTCTACAAGGCTTGTCCTGCAAGTGTCTTCTATGCATTCACAGAGAGAGGCATTCGCTGGATGTATAGTCCCCCACCCTAGTTGTTGGTTCTTTTTTCAAAGATTCCATAGGCCAGCTGGGTTCTCTCAAAACAAGCTCGTGACAGCCAGCGTTCCCTCTGTTTTCTTCCATGATCAGCGCCACACAGATTGTTTGATTTGTATGATTGGTTTTTTAAAAGCATCAATAGAAAGTTATTTTCTCTATTTTCGAGGGGCACGCGGAGGGACGGGGGGCAGGCGGGAGAAGGGGGTGGGGGGGGGGGGGGGTGTTATCCCTCTAAAATCCAGATCTTTGTTTCTCTCAGGTTTAGTCCCTCTAAAATCCAGATCTTCATTTTTTCTCAACCTGTTGGCTTGCCAGAACATTTTACTGCAGGGGAGAAAGCAGGCAAAAGAGACTAACAAATGCAAGGAAATTAAAGAAAAGGGCAGGCTTTGTGTCTGACAAAAACCCACGCACAATACCCATTTCCCCAATTATTACTGGCTAAGCATCCACCTCAACAGAACTAAATGCCCTGCCTGCCCAAGGGCTTCTAATGAGCTTACCAATTGGGCTACCACCTGACTGGCAAAAGAATTTTAAAAAATCTTTTTCAGCAGTACACACACAATGCTGCCTTATGTTTTCTCTCATTACATAAGCACCCTTTTGCAAACAAGTATACTGCAGAAATGGCGGCTACATTTCAGAAAAAAGATAGCAAAAGATATCAATGTGCGCTTACCTTTCATCTACAACCAACAGAATCGGATAGAAGGGTCCAGAAAGCATGGCCAGAAATTTGAGATTGGATTCCATGCCCTCAACATTGGCAGCCAGATCTCCCTGTCAAAAAAAAAAATCCAAAAGCACAACCCATCAGGAACTCAACAAATGCCATTACTTTGACTTTACAAGTGGTAAGGAAAGTTAGGACATGCCTCTAAATGCGGAAGAAAAGGTGACAATCGTGTTGTAATATCCCGAAGTAGCTGCAGTCAGACACGCAAGTGCTATTAGATATGCATTTCCTCTGCTCAAAGCTGGAATAAAATGACTCTTGTATGAGTAAAATCCCATAAGCTTTTTACTTTCTTTTACTTCCACCTTGGCAAATTAGCAGACCTTATGTTTTATCTTACTTTATGATATACCTTTATTACAGCACCTTTCAGGAAACTGGCAGCCATGCTTTGTTTATTATTTCCACATAATATACTTCAGCATGGGTATCATTCTTGGTCGTTTTATAAATCCTTCCTTAAAGTCTTCCCTCGTTTATCTTTAACCTTATGACTTTAATACCTCGTCTACAGATATGCATAAAGACAAAGTTGAAAGCCCAATTGCATGCATAATGAATAAGTCCAGATCCCAACTGCATGGCCCTTCAAAAGTTCATGCAGGCAGGTTGGGTTTCCACCACAGCCACTGCAAACTAGGATACCCCCTGAGCCCCTCAGTTGAAAAACATATAACAGCAACATTGTTCTAACTCAAATGCTATTAAGGTCTACGAGACCTGATGATAATCCACGCTTAACAAAAAAAAATACTGCAGTCCAACCTGAAGATATAGGTCTTGAGTATCTTGCTTGTAAGACGTGATCTGTGGCAGTAGGTGATCCACAAGAGGTTGGAACTCAGGCTCAAGCCCTGGCATAGAAATGCCAATCAGCTGCATCAGAAAACAAACCTGTAAGCAGGAAATTGTGATAACTATTTCCATGGAGCTCTCCTAGGTCATATATATTTATAGACCAAAAGAACCATTTTGGTCCTCATTCTATCATCGAGTTGCAGAGACAGAGCAAATCTTTTGAATTTGGTTTTTCATCAATGTCATTCTGGAAGAAAACCAATAACAAATGTATGGCTCAGAAAACCAAAAAGAAGTGTATGGCTCAGGAAATACCTGTATATAAAATATTGCTATAGGATTTCCGCGTAAACAGGAAATTCTCACATATCGACAAGGTGCATAATTAGTACCATACTGAAACTCTCTCCGAGGTGCTTCACACCGGGGTCTAACCTTGAGGAATGTATCAGGCTGCTGAGAACAGAATCAACAGTGTCAGCACTTACTTATTTTCAACCCCGGCACCTGTATATGTATCTGAGAACTTAAACCTAAATATTAATGAATTTTGCATCAACATTGCATCTCGAACAGGTCATGATGTTCTAAAATTAGTGTGAAGTCAAAACTGGAATGATCGTAAGCTTAGATGGATCCAAGGTCTGCAGGTTAACCTAAGGCAAAAATACAATTTTGAGCATCAATAATTTTGCAATTCCTAATTCCTGAGTGATGGGAACAGAGTTTCCAAAGGCTAATCAGATCCGGGCTTACTTTCAACTCTTCAGAACAAACCCTATTTTCAGCTAAGCCTTCCATCGTTACATTTCTAGCATATAAGCTATCCTATAATACAATGACAATCCCATTCCATTTGAATCTTTTGCAATATAGCGTTTGGGTGAATGGAGAGACATATTGTGTATGCATTTTGGGTAAAGCATCTACGAAATTAAAGACACATTGTATATGCATCATCCTAATTGCAATAAACCTACTGACAGTCGTGCTTGCTTTGTGACTCTTAGCACATGGCGGTTGAAGCTCTTCATTAAAGCAAATATCAAATCAAGCATATGTGAAGGGAGAGAAAACAGCACCTTATACCGCAAGCTCACCGAAATCTCCCACTCGAGGACAGACTTGTTATGTATGCGAATCTGATGTAGCAAACAAGGTTCCTGACGCCATAGGGCTATATTAGCAACGGTACTTAAAGTCTAAAGCCGACACATCAACAATGACGAGAGAGCTGCGATTATGGCACCTCCAATTCGAGGAGCAACCATTCTTTGGTGTTGGTAGAAGTGGACCAGTGATTTCTGAGGTCTGTATCAAGGACGTGAACTGCTTTATGCGGCTGCGATTCCTTTGAACTTGCACGTACTTTGAATGGTAAAATTTTAAGTTTGGGGTCCAGCTCAACTTCCATTGTCTCTCAGGCACGAATCAAAAAATCCAAAAAGTCTGTAGCCGAATGGTCGATAGTGGAGCTAACATGTGACCTTTAAGTTGAAGGATTCCGGTGAATTCAGACCTGAGAAAACGGAAACTGGAATATTCAGAAATGGCGGCTCAGGAAAATCAGGATTGGGGAACTGAACAACACAGGAGGGAGGTGTTTCCACAAGGTGATTTTTACAGTCTATTGTTAGCTCATATATTCAGGGCCTTGGTGGTATTACAGTCTACGTCCTCCCGCCCATGAGGTATTCAGGGCCTTGGTGGGTATTCCTCGTCACCTTCTAATCACCTTCATCTCGGATCCTTATTAACATTCTTTTCAAGCTGGATGGTAAACAGTGTGCAAAGTCTCTACCCCTTGTTAGCACTGCCTGCAGCACTCCTTAAACTTTTCTTAAAAAGTGTCAAAAAAAAAACAGTGTGCAAAGTAAGGTAAACTACTTTCGGATCTTATATTAAGTCTCCTTCCTTGGGCAAATATGCATTGCACTTTTAAATTCATCTCTCCCCCTTGTGGTTGGTCTCTAGAGCAGAGTGCATGCATTTTACTTCTTATTGGTACACATAGCTCCCCAAGTGCACATTCATAGATTATTGGAGGTGACCTCGACATGGTGGAGTTGCCTTCAGATAAGAAAGGGGAAAGGGAAGGTGACATCCACGCTCTTGAGAGAGCAACTTTTTCTAGAGAGTAGCATCCACTCTCTTGAGAGAGCACATTCATAGACTATTGAATGTGACTTCGACATGGTGGAGTTGCCTTGGGATAAGAAAGGGGAAACGGAAAGTGACATCCAGTTTAATTCTTGGATAGATGATGCTTTTCACACTCTGCCTCACTCACCCCTATTTTCAAGGTTAAATAGGAGACGCCAGATAACCATCCATGCTATGGATCGACAATTTTTATATTGATGATTGGACATTAGATAGAGGTGATTTTGTTTGTATTTCATGAGGGTTTCCACCTCAAATCACTTTTCCAATGGTTTTGACAGTTTGTGAGCCTCACTTGAGAGCCTAAACTGCCAGTATCGAGATTATGAAAACTTTGTATGTAGACGAGGGCCTTATAGAGGCAATGTTATAGATTTGGGTCTCTCATATGCAAGGCAGAGTGCCATCATATGCGAGGTTGGCCTTCGATGGCAGTTAGTAGTCCTATAGACAGAAGACCAAAAGCAACCTACATAATCCTTGGTTCATTCGCGCCTTACTGTAACAAGGGCACATCACTAGATTCTTTGGATCAGTAACAAAGTATGCCTTTTATGCACATAAGTCGTTTTGTGGGAGGAAGAGTCATTAAGCACTTCTTCTCTACTCTTTGCCGAAGACATGGTAGAGAAAGTGGAGTCTCATTTACTTAACTCTGATGGGATTTTATAGTTAGATCTTGATGCCATCGTATGTATTGCTTTTGATTTTTACACCTTCCTTCCTTTTGCAGATTGTAAAATGCCTACAACATGATGCCAAAGATAAAATTTGGCAAATTCTTCCAACATTGCCATCGTATGTATTGCTTTTGACTTTTACACCTTCCTTCCTTTTGTAGATTGTGACATGCCTACAACATGATGCCAAACATGAAATTTGGCAAACTCTTCCAACATTGGTGAAACCAGGTACAAGAGTGTTGATGCACCTTTTACCAATCTAAAATTCAAGATTGCACATTTTGCCCTTCAGAAGGACAAGTGTCCAAGCTTATATGGATTGACACTCTCCTCTGAATATGATTGGAGACCATGTTACTTCAGCCCTGCAGGATGTTTGAGACTTTGGTGCAATGCCTAATTCACATACGCAAATGGGCTTTGTGATTGGTTGAAGCATTTTTTATAATACTTTTACCTTTTGGGAGGCTCCAGTATGGCTATGCAAAGTGGCCATTGGTTAGCCATTCTACTCTTGGATTTCGAGAAAGCCTATAGCAGATTAGGTTTCTTGGAGGGTACCTTTTTATGTTTTTTATTTTCAATTTGCTTTGAATTAGAAGGGTCTCTTCACCATACCAATCAACACATAGTTGGATGCTAAGCAGATGAGAGACATTTCAAATTTTCAAATCAATCCCAGAGGTGTCCTCTTGCCCCTTTCTTATACTTGTTTATGGCCAAAGCCATGAGTATCTTTTTGAGATCTCAAGCTGACATTATTGGGCTGAGACTTCCATTGAGGTAGGATGAGGAAATATTGAGCAGTGAGCTTGCTGGTGATCTCATTGTTCTTTTGAATGCACTCGCTTCTTTCAAGACAACCTTGGATTTATTTTGTTCTACAGCAAGTGCACATATTTATTAGAATTCAAAGGGGTATCTTTGTCACATATTTAGGCTGCCAAGTCGACGTGGTTCTCTCTCCTTTGCAACAATTTTCTCCCGTGTTGGAGAATATCAGGAGAAAAGTCACTTTTTTTAAGTTCAGCTAGACTTAACAAAGTCATAATCTGTTAACCAGGTATTGCTAGCCACATCCTGGTTTATTTGTTCTTGTTGATGCCACTCTAGGGAATGCATCGACTCAAATCAAAAAACCATAAGGAATTTCTTGTGGAGTGGACTTGATGGTCTTGCACATATACTAGAGTCAAAGTGGCTTGGGAGACTTTGACAATTGTATAACAGACAATGATGTCCACATTGCACATATTTTTCTCGCCCTATATAAAATATATTGACAAATTATATTGGAGGTCAAACTTAGGATCAAATGGCAATATGCTAAGTTAGCAACTTGCGCACCAGATAAGTGACTCACTAGTGAATACTCGTGTCCATGAAATTTTGTTAGCCTTGTAGCTTTTTATGTGTACTAATGTTCATCTATGGTCACCTTGGAAGTTAATAATGATGCTTGCTAAAAATAGCCAACATTTTAAAACTTGGGGTTCAAGCCTTTTGAAGACTGGTTATAAGCTTTGTAGAGATAATGAATGAGATGGAGATGACTTAGAACATAAAGGTTTTCTTTTTGTTAAATAATTTATTTATCAAACATGAAAGCTTTCAAGTTTCTTCTTTTCATGAATTGTTCAAGGATAGTATTGCTCTCTCGCTCTATTTCTAAGTTTGTATCAACATAAAGAATTGTCCTACTCATCTCATCCTTGAGCTAGAGGGGTAGTGAAGGTGAGAAAGGGAGTGGAAAGAATAAAAGGCTCAAAGACCTTAGCATAAGCTTAAATTTTTTACCTAAGACCTTGGGTGGAGCAATCTCAGAGCAGACGTTTGAGGGGCACATAAAGATTCAATAGATTGTGCAACAATCAAGGCACTCTATACATGATAACAACACAAAGAATTAAGAGCGAAGGTAGCACTTAACAACCAAGGGTGGACAAGAGAGCATACCAATGGCACAATGGAGGAGGTTAAGCAAGCAACCCTAGGAGCCACATAGCATTTTGGTAGGTATGATGATGTCAAACCACTCCCCAATTTCTCTACACCTCAAGCAGTCGCATTAGGATTCCCCCATAAAAGGTTCCACATTCCAAATGCCTTATTCCAGGATGAGCTAGTACAACAAGTGGTCATAGTGACTTGGCGGTAGTCTATCGCCTCACTAGAGGAAGGTTGGGTCCTATGGGTATTAGATGCAATTCAAAGGAGTAGCGAGGAGCTCTAGTGTCAGACCCTTCGCCGATGCCACCTCTTTCAGGCATGTAGAGCATTGAGACTGTGCATGGCTTCCATTGAGTTTCTTAGGGAGCAAGATGCATTTTCTCAAAAGCTTATGGGTTGGCATGAGTGCACTTAGCTTGACCTTTCAGACATAAAGATTTGTCATGCAGAGTTCTCTTATCATGCCTGGTGGGTACAATAGGGTGGCAGGATGACTATATAATTTTTTCAAGCCACTATGCCTTGGTTAGCAAGGACATAATTTTAGAGATTGATAGATGTGAGTGGACACATGCACTCTAACTCTCAAGAGATTCTAGAGTTGACCAAATACTTCTACCAGAGCTTTTCTAGTCCACGGAGGAGTCTCCCTAGGTTCTTGCAGTGTAGGGGAGGAGTCCTAGCCTCTTTCTATGCCTCTCTTGGATTTTGAGAAGGCTTATGATAGGGTGAGTGGTTTTAAGAGCTCACAATACAACATTTAGTCTTTTTAGTAGAAGGATTAAAGGGGCCTTAGCCTTATATGTAGGGAGTTCCAGTCAAATGCTTATTGGTGGCCACATGAATAAGGCCTTTTCTCTCTCTCACTCAGTCTGACAGGGCTGTCCCCTTTCCCCATTTCTTTTACTTTTTTTAGCTGAGGTGTTGGGTTACTCTTTATGCTCCTAGATTGTAGGTCTCATTGGAATGAGGCGAAGGTGGTCAGGCATGCCTTGGATATATATTGCAAGGGCTCGGGGGCTAGGATCAACTAGACCAAGTCTATTGAATTCCTTGAAGAGACTGAGGAGGTCCAAGAGATCCATGACTGGGGGGGCTACCTGTGGCTTTCAATGGATCCTGCGGGGGTAGACAGTGAGATACTTTAGCTGCTAGGTGGGGATGGACATCTTAATAGAGTAGCAGATTACCCTCCTTCTCAAGAGCGTGCAGCACAAGCTTCTTTATTAGAGCTCAAACAAACTCTCACTAGCAGGCAGGGCTTTGGTGGCCAACTAGATCCTCCTTGCCATGGCCTAGTAGATAGCCTTTTGCTAGTGTTTTCATCAAGGATGCATGGGAGAGCTCAAACAACTTATTATGGGGAGGATCGGATGCTAGAGTTGGTTGGCAGATAGTGATCATGCCTCAAGCACTAGGAGGCCTTGGCATCATTGACTTAAAGATGTAGAGCAAAGCCCCAGAGCAAAGCCCTTCTAGGCAAGTTAGTTGTGAGATGTCTCACCCCAGATGTAGAGCCCTAGAAGCTCCTACTTCAACCCATAGAAATACCCCACACACCATTGGTGGTCAATGGTAGCATCTCATCAGTAAATCTTCTCTAGGGGCCCTCTTATGGGAAAGGGCTCCCTCTTAATGCATAGTCTTTACAACGTTTGGTAGCGGTGGGTAGGACGACTCATTAGGGCTCCACCCCCCAGTGTGTAGGCAGGAGGTGTAGGCAGGAGTTAGAGTGTCAATCACGTGTGTGTCATTAAAAAATGCGATATCAAAATGGCCTCATGATTGGGCACTGGAGAGAACATAGGTTGGGCACAGTGGGACAATGGCCTAGCTAGCTCTTTTGGTACTTGGAGTAAGCTCCCTATGTAGGTGGAGGCTTGGTTGGGTGCAATTTTTCGTCTTCGAGGGGATAGAGCCTATATGAGGGAGATTGACGTAGCTATCTCTAAGTCATGGGGTAGGTAGGACTTCAAATCTAGGTGATGAGTCAGTGGGCCAAGTAGTTCTCTAGGATAGGGGTACCTTTGAGGACCGAGCCTATTTCTTCAGAGCAAAATTGGGAGGGCTCCTTTAGTTAGTTCAAGCGAGAGAATGAATGATGAATGAGAGTCTAAATTTCTTCATTGGCAGATGCTTAGGGTAGTGGGCCATTTGGGCAAGATTGGTTCATCAACCCTTCTTGCATTTTGGATTAGGATGCACCTTGGTGGGACATGTGGCTTTGGGAGGACCGTCCCCCTCATGAGGTTTAGTGGGGAGAGTGATTTTGGTCATCCACAGTAGGCCATGTAGCGCGTAGAGGAGGTGGCCTTTTTCTCTTACACGACACATATAGGATGACGTCTTCAGTTGGAGATGCGAGCTTGACTCCTTTATGAGAGAGACATTGGGTTGAGCAATAGGTGCCCCAGGAGTTCAAAACTAGATTTTGGGCATGGTTGTGGTCCAGAGGCAGCCACGGAAGATCTCTTATTTCTCATGGTTAGTTTCTCATGGGGGTCTTCCCATTGGCCCATGGTTGGAGTAGATGCATGTGGACGATCGGTGTCACCATTGCATTGATGGAGTTCTTGAGTCGATTCCTCATTGATTACTGGGTTGTCCTAGCGCACACCAAGGATCTAGTTGGGTTCCCTACAAATTATGGATCGGGAGCAGAGGATTCAAATGTACCTCATGTGGGGCGTGGCAGCTGGTTGATAGAGGGAGGTCATGCCTTTCCCATCAACAAGGTCTCCTTAGCTTACAGGATACGTAGTCAGAGCATCATCTAGATCAAGCTACACGAGGAGACCCCACTAGCTTGGCATCATCCATCCCCTCTCTAGAGGATAGTGCATGGGAGACAACGGCTAGTATTATGGCATGGAACATCTGGGTGGCATGCCATAGCTTAGCGAGCGATCACTTGGTTCCACCCGTGACCACTCTAGTCACCATTCGGCATCATCTACACCTTGCGTACCACATAAGAGGGTGGGATGTCTGGATTTAGAGCAACCACTGATAGGTGGGAGAATTTTTGCAAGGCTTGCCTATAGGCATATTCAACACTTTCTTGCCACAAGGTATTCCATGCTTGTATAGTATCCTTCATAGTTGTTAGCCACTACTCTAGCGATTCCCTAAGCAGTGAACTAGGTACTCTAGAAGTAGGTTGGTTTCCTTTCAACCAATTTTTGTATTACTTTACCTACGATCAACACCTTAGGGATTGTTTGATTTGCGTGGTTGTTTTTTCAAACATTAATAGTTTTTCTTTTCTCTAGAAAAAGAAGGCCTATGCTTAATGACAAATGTGTTCGCTCTTTCTCACGACTTCCACAGGAAGAGTAGGGTAATTGCAGTATGCAGGGTTTCGAGGCTTTTTGTCACCTACAGATATATCGGGGTTGTCGTTTGTAGTATATGTGTAGCATAGGACCTCGAGTCGTATTCCGGTGAGAGACGTAGGCTTAAGTGTGGTAAGCAAACATAGTGCATGCATGTGTGAAAGGAACGTGCATCATCATGGTTGAGGTAATGAAGGGTTTAGGAGGAGTTTAAGGGTTAGAGGGAGGTTCAGGGTTTAGAAGGAGGTTCCAAGGTTTAGAGAGAGGTTCCAGAGTTTATAAGAGGTTCCAGGGTTAGAAGGAGGATCCAAGGTTCAAGGTAGAGTACATGGTGGAGAACTCGTCTCCCTCGTAGTTCATGGAGGTTAATGGTTGAGGAACTAAGGGTTTAGGAGGAGCATAGGAGTGGGAGAGGAAGATGTAAGAGCATGGGCAAAAAGGAGAGAGAGAAGAGGGAGCAGGAGGAGGAGAGGGAGAGGATGGGTTGCAAGGTTGGAGGAGAGGGGAGGAGGAGTTGCAAGGTTAGGACATGCTTTTGGACATGGAGTGCAAGGAAGCATGGACACTTGAGGCAATTGCTTGGAATACCAAAGTAGAACTCAACACAATGCCCCAAAGAGTGTGGGCTTCATTCCATTATGGGGTATTTATACAAGTTGGAAAGCTTCTCTCTCTGCATGTAGGAATTGTAAGACATTCTCTCTCTACATGTACAATTGCATATAGAAGCTGCATGTAGGGGTTGGAAGTTGCATGTAGGAGTTGCATGTAGAACTCGCATGTTGCATGGAGTTGCAAGTAGAACATACATGTAGGAATCGCATGTAGGATTGCATGTAGGAGTTGCAAGTAGAAGTTGCAAGTAGAACATCCATGTAGGAATCCATGTAGGACTTGCATGTAGGAGTTGCATGTTGAATGCACATGTTGCATGTGGGAATCGTATGTAGAACTTGCATGTAGAAAGAACATGCAAGTTGGATTCCTAAGAGGGATTATTTCTAGCCTTATGCAAGTACAAGTGGAGCTTTGCCGTTACTCTACACACACATCATGTGCTGCCTAAGTCCATGTTGGCATAGAGACAACATACTCCCGGATCCATTTTATTACCCATCCTCGAGTTTTGGCTTGTTTTGATTTCGTAGGGGATCTCGTTGTTGAGGCTGTGAACTCTGCCATCGAATCTTCTTGAGAAGAGGTTTGGCGGGGGGTCTCATTGCTCAGGCTGACATTTCTTGCTAGATTGCATACATGTTGGATGTGATTGCACCCGTATCATTGAGCTTATAGATCCGTTTGTATGCAAGTCTAATATTTGTGCATTTAGGAGAGGGCCGTGATGTTTGGTGGGGGTCTCGTTTGTTGAGGCTGCAGACTTTTTTGCCAATTCATCTTGAGTTTTGGCATAGCTTCTTGTCTTGCTTGTGAATTCATTGCATGCTTTGAGAGTATGGAACGAAAGTGTGTGATACTGTTGTTGATGCAATCATTATGTGCCTATGCAAAATTGTGTGAGTGCATGTGATCAGTTGATTAGGTAGGGACTAACTATATGCTTATTTGTGGGAATTTATAGGGAAGCTAAGACTTAATCATCCCTAAGTTGAAATTGATTAGGTGTTCCTAAATGTGCAAAAACGTGCATATGCCAGTGAGTGTGTGTGTAACAATCGAGTGCAAACTATTTGTGCAAAAACGTGCATATGCTAGTGAGTGCTCATGATACAATCTAATCCTAACTAAGGAAGACTTGGGTTTCCCAAATCTTCATTTTTGTCAAGGATGGCTTGCGTGTTGAAGTAGTAGCGCTTCAATCGGCTCCCGTTTATTGTTGTATTGAATTGGACTCCATCCAATGTTTGTAGTAGCACAGCTCCGATGGGATTCATCTTTCTGACTCGATAGGGTCCTTGACCTAGATACTTGAGTTTGCCCTTGTGTACTTTGGCATTTTATAACAAGACCAAGTCACCTTCCTTGATGTCTTTAGCTTTAATATTTTTGTCAAACCATGCCTTTCTTTTGCATTTTTCTGTTGTCATGGCATGGTTGGTGACTAGTCTTGTCTCTGTATGCTTCTTTTTAATTGATAGAGTCTTTCTTTCAAGGATTCATGATCTCCCATGCGTTCCTATACTGTTATGCGTAGACTTGGTATTACAAATTCTAGTGGGACCACAGCTTCGAGGCCATACACCAATTGAAAAGGTGTAGCTTCGAGGCCATACACCAATTGAAAAGGTGTATTCCCTGTACTAACCTTGAGTGTGGTTTGGTATGTCCATAAGGCTGCATTCAGTTTCTCTGCCTAATCAAAATGCTGTGGTTCTACTACCTTGGCGAGGATAATGCATAATATTTTGTTGGTGGATTGGGCCTGTCCATTCCCTTGGGGGAGTAGAGTGTGCTTTTTCTATGGATTACCATAAAGCCAGACAAGCATTCTTGGATTACCTCATTGACAAAATGTGTGCCTCTATCTGACACAATTTCAATGGGGCATCTGAATCGGGTGATCACATTCTTGTATAAGAATCTTGTTGTGCTTCCAGCATTTGCCTTTCTGACTGCTTTAGCTTTAGTCCATTTGGTAAAGTAATAAGTGGCCACAATGATGTAGCGTACCTGTGTTCCATTTGCTCTACTAGGGTGGATGGATGGGACCCACATAGTCAAATCACAGATCCTTGCGGACCCAAATTAAGAGAGCAAGATGAAGTGCCATAATATATGGGTGATTAGACAAATAAGATAATGAATTATCAGAGAAATAGACTTACCACTCATGCCTTGTTGCTTGCCCTTTCACGACTCCCGAGGTGAGAAGCACCTATGGTATCACGAGGTCTCCTTCTCGCCCTTTTTTGACGTCCACTTGTTTGGCGTTTCTCTGATCTCTTTTTGGGCAAGCTTCCAATCCTCTTTATGTGCCCATGGAGGCCTAGGCCTTCTGTCCCAAATCCTATCTCTTATCTCTGATCTATGATGTCAGAGTATGAGGCCCATGCGAGTTTTCATATACTCATCATCAAAATCGTATCCCAAGGGGTTTGGAAATCTCTCCTTGAGTGCCACTATGAGAGCATCCTTCATTGTATTATCTTGAGTGCACCAGTCTATGAATATACCCCTAGGAAAATATGAGGTCATTAGGTGTGCGATGACTTTAAGCCCCTTCGCATCCTCAATAATCTCAAGCATGCCATTAGTCACATAGTGAAGGTACTTGGGTGCGAGAAACTCTCCTTGACTAAAGCTTGAGCTACTAGATGGAGTGGCAGTGGAGTGAAGGGTGGCAGATCGAGCTGGGGTGGGCAAGGGGCTAGTGGCAAGCTATATCTCACAATGTCTACATGTGCACCACCTCAAGCAATCCTCCTACTCTTCCTAGGGTGAGGGGTGGAGCGAGGGGTGGCAGAGCACTTCATGTGAAGGGGTGGACAAGGGGCTAGTGGCAAGGTGCACCGTCTCATATACATCTACACTTGCACTTGAACCACAACAACCACCCTTCTTACTCTTTTTAGAGCTGTCAGTCCCTAGGCAACGATGCCTAACTATGGTAGGCGAGTCCTATTGGGTAGGCATAGTTGATGGTCCTACACTAGGGAGAGCCGATGCGGCAGGAGAGGCATGAGATGAGACAATCCAAGACTAGATAACAGATTGATATTCCTCCAGCTTGACTGGGATCCTCTGCGAGACAAAGTCTTCTAGATTAATCAGTCCATGGCGTCCCCTCGGGGGTGGACTACTCTAAAGTAGAAGAGTGCCGTGAATTCATGCTCTATAGCATTTGATAGCCAAAAAGGAAAAAGAAAAAAAAGAAAGCTTAAAACTACAAAAATGTGAAAATACTAATGCAAAAATAAGAAGAGAGGAAGGGGAAAAAGAGAGGAGGAAAAGAAAATTGATTGAGGAAAAGAAGAGAGGAGAGGAAGAGAAAAGATGGGAGGAGAAGAAAAGAATGTGGGAAAAAATGCAAAAAATCGGAAAAGTATGCAAAAATGTGGAAAAGAATGCAAAATTGCAGAAAAGAATGTGGAAATGCAGAAAAGAGTGTGGAAATGCAAAAAAAAATGGAAAAGAGAAAAAGGATGGAAGGGAAAAAGACAGGAAGAGAACGATAGGGGAAGGGAGGGGGAAAAGAGAGGGGAAGGGATAGAAAATGAGAGAGGAGAAATGCGGAAAAGAATGGAAAAGAATGCAAAAATGTGGAAATGTGGAAATGCAAAAAGAATGCAAAAATGCAGAGAAAGAGAGGAGAAGGGAGAGGGAAAGAGAGAAAGAAGGGAGAGGAAAAAGAGAGCGGAGAAGAGAGGAATGTAGGGAGCAAGGAAGGGAAGAGAGGGGGAAAAGAGAGGAGCAGAGAGGAAGAGAGGGGAAAGAGATGGGAAAGAGAGGAAGGGAAGAGGGAAAAAGAGAGGAAGGGAAGGGAAGAGAAGGGAAAAGAGAGGAAGGGAAGAGGGAAAAAGAGAGGAAGGGAAGGGAAGAGAAGGGAAAAGAGAGGAAGAGAGAAAGAGAGAAAGAGGAAGAGGGAGGGAAGGGAAGGAAAGAAGAGAAAGAAAAGGGAGAAAGAGGAAGGGAAGGGAAGGGAAGGAAAGGAGAGAAAGAAAAGAGAGAAGGAGGAAGGAAGAAAGACGAGATAAAGAGAGGAAGAGAGAAAGAGAAAGGGAGAAAGAGGAAGAGGAAGGGAGAGAGAGAGGAAAGGGAGGGGAAAAAGAGAGAGGTTAAGAGAGGAAACGATGGGAAAGAGAGGGGAAGGGAGAGGGGAAATGAGGGGGAAAGAGAGGGAATGGAAGGGGAAAGAGAGGGGAACAGAAGGGAAAAGAGAGGAAGAGGACGGGAGAGGGAAAAAGAGAGGAGGGGAAGGGAAGAAGAAGGGGAAAGAGGAAGGGAGGGAGGGAGGGAGAAGGGAAAAGAGGGCAAGCGAGAAAGCTAGAAAGAGGAAGAGAGAAAAGAGAGAAAGAGAAGGGAAAAAAGTGCAAGAGAGGAAAAGAGAGGAAGAGAGAGGAAGAGAGAAAGAGATAAAGAGAGGAAAAGAGAGGATGAGAGAAAGAGGAAGAGAGAAAAGAGAGAAAGAGAGAAAGAAGGGGAGGAAATACAAGAGGGGAAGGGAAGAGAAGGGGAAAGGGAGGAAGAGAGAAAGAGAGGAAGTGCCAAAGAGAAAGGGGGAAAGGGAAGGGAGAAAGAGGGAAAAAGAAAGGAAGGAAAGGGGAGAGAGAGAGAGAGAGAGAGAGAGAGAGAGAGAGAAGGGGAAAGAAAGGGGAAGAGAAGGGAAAGAGAGGAAGAGAGGAAGAGGAAGGGAAGGCAGGGAGAGGAGATTAAGAAAAGGGAGAAAGAGGAAGGGAAGATAAGGAGAGGAGATAGAAAAGATAGAAAGGCGAGAGAAAGAAAAGAGAGAAAGAAAGAAATAGGAAGGGAGAAAGAGCAAGAGGAGGGAGAGACGAAGGAAGGGAAGGGAGGGGAAAGAGAGAGAGAGGAGAAGAGAGGAAACGAGGGGAAAGCAAGGGGAAGGGAGAGAGGAAGAGAGGAGAAGGAGATAAAGAAAGAGAGGAAGAGAAGGGGGAAAGAGAGGGAAGAGAAGGGAGAGAGAGGGAAAGGGAGAGGGGAAGAGAAGGAGAAAAAGAGAAAGAGAGAAAGAGGAGGGGGAAAGAGAGGGGAAAAAGGGAGAGAGAGGGAAAGGGAGAGGGGAAGAGAAGGAGAAAAAGAGAAAGAGAGAAAGAGGAGGGGGAAAGAGAGGGAAGAGAAGGGGGAAAGAGAGAGGAAGAGAAGGGAAAAGAGAAGAAGAGGGCATGAGAGAAAGAGGAAGAGAGAAAGAAGGAAGGAGAAGAGAGAAAGAGGCAAAAAGAGAGGAAGGGAAGGGAAGAAAAGGGGAGAAAGAGAGCAAGAGTGAGAGAGAGAAAGAAGGGAAAAGAGAGGAATGTTCAAAAGAGAGAAAGAGGAAGAGAGAAAAGAGAGAAAGAGAGAAAGAAGGGGAAGAGAGAAAGGGAGAAAGAGAGGGGAAGAGAAAGGGAAAAGAGAGGAAGGGAAGGGAAGAGAGAAAGAGAGGAAGAGGGAAAAAGAGAGAAAGAGGGAAAAAGAGAGGAAGGGAAGGGAAGGGAAGAGAAGGGGAAATAGAGGAAGAGCGAGAGAGAGAGAGAGAGAAAGGAAAAGAGATGAATGTTCAAAAGAGACAAAGCGAGAAAGAGGAAGAGAGAAAAGAGAAGATGAGAGAAATAGAGAAAGAAGGGGAAGAGAGAAAGAGAGGGAAGAGAAGGGGAAAGAGAGGGGAAAATAAGGGAAAAGAGAGGAAGAGAGAAAAAAGAGGAGGAAGGGAGAGGGAAAAAGAGTCAGGAAGGGAGAGGGAAGAAAGATAAGGGTCTCCGATGCCCATCACATTCGGTAGCACTTAAGGCACTAGCAAATAGCTATTGCAACATGAAAATAAATTAAGAAGAAAGGAAAATAGAAGTTCCTCACCTAGAGAACAAGATGAGAGATGACCTCGGAGTGCAAGATTTTGGTTGTGACTGGCTCTTGTACAAAACAAGCCAAACACAACATTTAAAAAAAAAAACCAGTGGGAGCAACAAAGCAAGGGAAAGCCCTACTACAAGCAAGAAACTAGAGCAAAAGAGAGAGCAAATAGGATAAACAAGAGGTATGGTTCTTCTTAGAGGGAAAGTAGAGGGAAGACATAGCAAAAGAATAGCGTAGAAAGCATGAACTTAGAAATGAAAGAAAGAGGAAACAAACACATACTTTGGAGGAAAGGGAGGAAGAAGTTACTGCAAAGCATGGAAGTGGAGAGGAAGATTTGTGGAGAGGATGGAGAGATGGGAGGGAGCTTCATTTGTAGGGCTTGTAAGGGGGATGAAAAATGAAGGGCAAGTTGTTTGAATGGAGGGTGAAACGATGAAAATAGAGTAAGGCATCACACGAGAGAAAGCATGCAGCTTTTTTTGCCAAGAAACCATTGGTATATACTGACATTTTAAAAAGCACAATCTCGATATATATCGATGGTTTTAGTGTCTTTTAGTTGTATATAAAGATAGAAATAGGATATGCAATCGGTACATACTGACAGAATAGGGGATTTATAAAAATTTGATGGGTGCTTGGGTAATTTCTGAATTTTTCGGTCTTGAATTGGCTTTGTGTTGTGGTTTTGGAGGTGTACAGATGGAAAGGGTGAGTGGAAGCTCATCGAATGAGGGGCCAATGCCCAGGAGCACGGAGTGGCTTAAGGAGATGTTGCCTTGTCTTGCACATGCTTGCAAGCGAGAAGTTCGACATCGGTAAGTCAATGGTATTTGAGTTAGTGATTAACATTGCATGCCCATTCCACATACTAACCTTATATTTACACAAAACCATTATATAGGATGAGGAGGGCAGTGAGGGAGGATGTGCACCTACACGAGCCTAAGGATGGTCTCCTTGATGTGCCAAATGATGATGAAGTTATAGTGAACATTATGGATTCTATTTTTAGCAGTACGACATCACATGTAAAAGTGATGTCTGAGTCTGAGACAGTGGTGTGGGATTTACAATCAACACGCATGCTCGGATATCAAACTATAGGCTTGCCTCTCGATCTTGAATTTGTAAGCAAAATATGGTTGGTCAGACACAAGTGTCTTGGCCTTAATGAGGTTAGCACATAATTTATATGAAATGATATTTGGATCATCATTGTTTAAACATGTATTAGTCTCATTCTTAAAGTTTCTTGCATATCTCAATTGCAATAGGTTGCTCCAGAAGATGTTGCTTGCCCCAAATACCATGCTTGCATCAAGAGACAAAGCAAAAAAGATATTGACAATGGTTGGGATGTATTATGACACCGTCCATGCTTGTCCTAATGATTGTATTCTCTTTTGTCATGAGCATGGGGACTTGGTTAGTTGTCCGGAGTGTGGGCACAGTGTTATAAAGAGGACTTGTAGGGTGAGATCCCAATGAAGGTCTTGAGACACTTTCGCATCATCGCCAAAATACAACACATGTTTAGACGCAAGTCTAGAGTGGAGTTGATGACATGGCATGCTACACACCGGTCCATTGATGACAGTTTGAGGATTTCTCCAAATTGTGCTGCTTGGAAGCATATAGACATGTGGCCAGACTTCGCAAGGGAGCCACAAAACTTACATCTTGGGATCACAATGGATGGGGTGAACCCTTTTGGGTCACGCTCGACATGTTGGTCAACACGACCCATAGTCTTAGGGGATTACAATATCCAACATGGCTAACAATAAAGAAGGGACAGCTCATGCTTGGCCTAATTCTCACCTACTTGTGCTAGAGAAGTACAAGGTTAAGAATATGGATGTGTATATGGCACCTTTGATATAGGAGCTCCAAACCCAATGGAGAGGCATACGTGTCTTTGATATTTCTAGAACTCTAAGGCATATCCATGACATTTTATCAGGGGAATTTTGATGTGGACCATGCATGACTTTCCAAAATATGGGGAATGCTTAGGTACATGCTTGTAGATCTAGGCATGCCTAATGATACTCATGCTTTGTGATGTGATCTATGCATGCTTTACTATGCCTTATAATGACCTTTTATGCATGCATGTAGGACTTGCTATAAGTGGGTACCATGCTTGCTCTATTTGTGGTGGTGGTTTGAATGTGCTTGCATGACACTCCAAAAATATGAGGACAATGGTTTATGAAGGTCAACTTGATCCACCACTAGCCTCTTTGAAGGCATATGACTAGATTACCTCTTGGAGGGAGAATGGAGAGGAGCCTCATCGTGGTATGAAGATGCTATCGATATTTCATGAGCTTCCATATTGGGATCAATACGAACCAATCATCTCTTGGATCCCATGCATATCTTCAAGAATGTGGGGGTTTCTACTTGGGCACACTTGGTGGTCTTCCATCTAGATCGTTTTGATCCAAGACGGTGGTATGTGACCAAGTTTCTCCTCAAAGTAAACATACTTTTGAAGATAGGTATGTGGATACGAAGATGCCACCAATGGATCTAGTTGATCCCGATGGATCTAGGGAAGAAGATGAAGATTACGATATGGACCAAGAAGAAAGTGCATATAATGACATCGTAATGGAGGAAGGTGGAGATCACAACATTGGGGAAGGTGAGGATCATGTATCACCCATATTATTGAAGAAGGTAAATTAGAGGATGAAGTCTTAGGTAGACCTACAATAGACGATGATGATATAGGTGATCAATTGACTATAGAGTTAGAGATAGACTTATTTTGCATGCGATACTTGACTCAAGGCAAAGCCATTGATGTAAATCCTACTGATTCATTCTTTTGCCATCAATAAGGATTATTTTCTTTAGCCCTTTCACTTTTACAGTGGCATTATGTACATTTGTATATTGAATTCACCATGGATACATGAGCATTTTGATCTCAAAATTGGTGTGCATACTCTTATATTTTTATCTTTCAAATGACAAAACTTGTAGCAACAAATTATTTGGGGCCTTATTGCAAACCACATTCTGTGATATAATTTTTTTACCAGTGTCGGTATTACCAACAATGGTATACACTGACTTCACTTATCGTCGGTATATATTAACTTTATGGTACTATTGGCATATACTCATGTTAATTAGAGTTGGTATATATCGATGCTAATGCTGATGGAAAACCTGCACAAGAGCCATGCTGATGGTTTTGGTGCCCGCACGCATTAAACGTCACTAGGAAAATGTCAAAAAAAGATGAAGGTGTAGTAGTGCATGCATTCATGGCATTGGAACTATTTCAACTAGTGACAATAAATGCAAATGAAAATCAAGAATGGTTAATGAAGGACGTTCCTTATATAGAATGGTCCTCATTAGCGCCATTTGATTTTTGTTCCCATTAGAATGAACAACTTTAAGAGAGGTTTTATTTTACAACTCAAAAAGGATTTGTAATATGTTTACAAACGAGGACTTTGACTCATATATTTTGGTATGTAGATTGAGGAGTAGCTATTCATATGAACTTCTAAACACATTGGCTCAAGAGGGGCTCAAGTCAATCAATCCTTGAGCAAGTAGCTTCTCCTCAGTTTCCAAGTCATAGTCTTCTTCCATCTCTAGACATTTGGGCTTGCAATTTTTTTGGGTCATGCTTTTACTGATCAATATTCACACATCCTTTTTGGGATTGTGCTTTTACGCATCAAGAGATAGAGAAGTATGAAATGTAGGAATATCTTAGAGAGGATATATCTCACCTCCAAAAGGCACATAATCTATAGAATAAGAACTAGCTCCCATGAGTATTTATTTATATATCCTTTTATGGATCGTGCCTTTATCCATCAGTATTCACATATCCTTCCTATCTTGGGTTACTGTGAGGATCTCTCCTCCCTAATCATGGAACAACCTTTAACCATAGTCATCCCAATAGCATCGAGTACCCTCCTCCACCCTCCAACCATGATGAACATGACCATGAAGTAGAGTGCACTAATATTGATGTAGATGTCCTTGATCATGCCTGTGGGTATCACTAACCTTTGATCAGCCATTCTAATTGCGAGGGCTTCATGTTTTTAACTTCAATATCTTTTGTAGTTTGTTGGAGATGATGTTCACTCCCGAAAGTCGATTGATGAGTGCTTCATTCAATATATGGTTTCAAACTTTAACATCGATCATAGGTACCTCTTCATCCTAGATCATCATCTCAATTACATCAACTGACCATGATCCTTGATTTGAGGGTATGGCTATGGGTTATCAATGACCAAACTTTGGAAGAATTTCATGGAGTGGGAGCGCATTTCATCAATTGGCAAATTGAGATTGTCACATCAAGTTCTCAAAACTTCACCCAAGCTGAGTTGATCTATGTTTGTTCTACCGGTCTTTTTACTTTGTCTTCACTATTGGGTTCATTGCCCTCTTTTATTTGCTTGTTCTATCCCATTGGCGATTGATTCTCTAGCTGTTGACCTGATGAGCCTCCCACTTTACGAGTGGTTATTTTTGCTTGAGCTCATGACTTATCTTTATTACCATCTTCAATTCTTCC
The DNA here is from genome assembly GCF_047967505.1 of Dipteris shenzhenensis. Lineage (NCBI taxonomy): Eukaryota > Viridiplantae > Streptophyta > Polypodiopsida > Gleicheniales > Dipteridaceae > Dipteris > Dipteris shenzhenensis. The sequence goes on along the minus strand of NC_141596.1, from coordinate 8,423,263 downwards.
TTAACCCTTGCTCTCTTAGCTTCTCCAGGTTGGTCTGGGCTACATCTTCTTATCTTGTGACCACTGTCATGTCCACTTCCATCATAGTGCTTGGTCATCTTGGTAACTAATGGACATGGGAATCAGGGCTAGGGGGATGGGGAATGATGGGTTGGAAATAGATATAATTAGGGTGGGTGGATATCATACTAGGTAGAAGACTGGGCATCATACAACAAAGCTACACTCTATCAAGACTATAGAGAGCCTAGCAACTCATCTTATCTTCTCAAGCCTATAGAGAGCCTAGCAAGTTGTCTTATCTTCTCAAAAAATACCATTGCCTACATTGTATAGAAATAATTTTGAGTTGTTATGATGAGGCTATGCGACATGTCCAATAAGACTCATGTATCAACACTTTTTAAAAATTTAAACTCTTTATTTACATCTCTAATAAATGTAATGCCTAGAGTAGTATCAACCAAGTTGTCAAATCAAATCCTTTTGATTCGACAATGAGAGGGAGGGGGAGGGGAATACAACATTTTCTAAGTTCAATAGAAATGGGAAATCAAGAAAGAGATCTCTTTGCCTAAGACAATTGGGAATCCATAGAGAGCTCTCTTTGCCAAGACACAACAATAGTATGGTGTATGAAAAAGAAAGAATTACACCAATCTTGAGTTGGCAAAGAGCATGAAAATGTAGTTAGCTTCTTTTTTTTTCCAAATATTATTCAAAAGACATTTAGATAAGTAGATACCGTGAGGGCATTTAAAATGCATCTTAGATATAAAATGCATCTTATATGTAAAATGCATGTGCCATCATTTGTTGCATACAAATGCAACTTGGAAACGTATGGTGTCAACAACTCAAATTATGTGGAAAAATTGCATATGCTATAAACTATTTGGCATATTTCCCACACGTTGAATATGCATTTCTTAATGATATTAGACCAAACATACTAAATGTAACACAAATCTATGTAAAGAGGAGATCCACAATATATAAAGGCCAAAGGATTAATGCGAGTAATGCCTTGCATGAGGGTGTTTTAGGCATCCCTCACCAAGTTTGACCAATGTTATTTTTTTAAAAAGAAACCATTGAAAAATATGATATATGCAACAATACCGCTATGCTTCGATGGAATTCTCAAATGATGGAGGATTGTAGATCATCTTCTTGCCAATAGTGAGGGAGGCATAAGAATGTCCTTTGTAAAAGTAGGGATGCTGATAAACTATGGAAAGTGCAACAAGCACATCTTGATCTCTTTGGATGAGAGTTAACATTAATTGGAGAATATGTAAGAACCTCAAAGATGCAGCTCATGACAATTTGAGTATCTAGAACTTTGGTTGCATAGTTTGAGATCTAAAAATTCCTAACAACACTGTGGTGCAAGGCACCAAAGTTTATGAGAAAGTTTGCAAAATATTAGAGCATACTTTAGCGTTTCTAGTTTAGATAGCACTCTCAGCTATAGAGAAATCTCAGATAAATTCAAGCACCTTTATGGTATAAGAGGTTTGGACATCGCAATTATTTTAAGAGGACACCAACATACGAGCAACCTATAAATTTACAAATGTAGTAGTATTTCTATGCATGAAAATATAGTAGTATCTTTGCCGATGTAAAAAACCCTAATGTGGTTACTAAAAGAGCAAGAAGAGATTCATAATACTTGTTGGATGCTAAAACTTCACCTTGAATCACCCCTTCATTAACTAGCCAATCCCTTTTGAAAATGTCGTAAATTGTTTCAAAATATGTGTAACATACACAAAATATCTAGAAAATGCAAAGACCCCTTGATTTGTGTGATAAGGTGGATTCAAATCTGAAAATTCATTTTGCTAAATGTGAAAAAGAACTTCAAAACTTAAAGAAATTATAACCCATAGTTTGAAAAGCATATTTTTGATGCTAGTGTAATCATTTTCACATGCCACAATGTCGTTGAATTGTTGTACGGATTGTATGGACTATTCGGACACACACACATATACTTTTTCTTGATTATATGGACTTTGTACAAAACTTGTTGCCTATTTTCTTTTGACCCATGATTATTAGCCAAGATTGGTATTCAATAAGCTATGCTACATGCACAATCTTTAGTGAGGTAAAGTGACTAGCTGCACAATTTAACATAGAATAGAAGAGAGAATTGTTTAAATAAACTTCCATGAGTAGATAAAGGTGGGGGCTACTTTGTTTGCACATGCATATACATAGGCAGATATGCCTGCTTTGCTATTGAAGCCATAGATTCTTTGTCGCCTCAAAAGTGTGTAATCGACAATAATTTTTTGCCTTGCATATGGTTTGGCCAACACATTAACTGCCTTCTGTATTCTAATTTTAAAATTACTTCGAGGCTTTGGCAATGGGACTAGAATGCTAAGGCCATGGGTTCAAGTATTTTTTGATTTAGGGAGAGCATATAGTTGCCCTTAGGACAACAAGGGGGAAGATAAGACAGCCGTCTTTCCTACACTCGTGGAATATGGATATGAGCAAGTGGTTATTTAAAACCTTTCTAAGTTAGAGGCTCCTACACTAAAGAAAGTAGAGAGAAATAAGCCACTGTTTACAAAAATTAGACAAACTATGTACAATGAAACTCAAATCTATTTATTAGCATTGGCTCTCCTAGAGACAGTGCTTTAGGATTGAGTTGCATGGGAGTTTTGTGATTTTCTTAGTTTTTCAGGAATTTTTATTAGGAATTTCTAAAATTATTCACCTCTACTTTCAGATGGTTGTTGGCTTTTCAGCTTTTAGCTTGCGTGTGGTTGTTGACTTTTCAGCTTTTAGCTTGTGTGTTCTTTCTACCCTCCCCCAACATGGCCACTCTCCCTCCATGCTTGAGCTCTCCCTCTTTGCTTCCTCCAGCTACAAGTCTTCAAGTCACTTCAAGCTTTCCAGTCGCTCATCTAGGTCTCGCGTGTTCGTTTATGAGCAAGGCGCTAAATCCGATTTGCCTATTAACTGCTCAAGCCGTTGCCTAAAAAAAAAAATTACTATCTAAAAATTTGTTTGCTAGAAAAGCAGGTTCGCCTATTAAAAAAAAACTGTTTTCCTATTGAAAGGGCTTTATGCCAACCGAACAGGCTTTATGCCTGTCGGTGAAGAGATTGTCGTCTATTGGATCTATTTATAAAAATAAAGCAAAAAAAAACCCAAGAAAGTTGACATCAAAACTTTGCACGTATCATTTGTAAAACCTTAAAGGAAAAATAAGGCCGATTTACCTTTCAGTTTTAAATTATAGTTTAAAAAAAAAAGGCATTGGCTTTAAAATCACTGTGAGAGCATGCAAATAACTATAGAACCTTGGTAAAGCCTAATGGATCTTGCAAGTCCTCAACGTGCTTCTTTTTTATTATTTCTTACTAAACAATCCAGAGTGTCTAAAGACTCGTAAAACCCACAAGTTGGAGCCAAGTGCTTTCGTGCATACATGCACCCTTGTTCACAAAAATTTGACAAACTATGTACAATGAAACTCAAATCTATTTGAGAGATTTATCCTTTTTTCCATATTTTAGATAAAATTTGGCGCCAAAGTTCTATGAAACGCTTGTGAGCATAATAAAACTTCACTTGGAAGTGGACACTGGAATAAGCTAAGCAGTGTCAAAAAGGACGCATTGATTCTAATGTCAACGTTTACGAAGGGGAGCTGCGCGATGTTCAATCATACATCAAATTTCCGACAGACGTCCCTTGAGTAATGTCACGGAACAAGAAGTATGAGCTTCACAATCAGGTGTTTATATATGCAGCGCGTAGTCAGGACTCAAAACTCAGCCGTATATGAAAAATCATTTCTGTCTGTGCATTGAACAATAATCATGAACAGGTTCTGTCTGTACAAATTGAACCCACAAAGCAGATGTTTACCTGTTTTCGACTGCCAAGTCCCAACTACTGGAAAAAAGATTCAAAAAGAAGTAGCACATACTAGCTGTACAGTGTAAAGCAATTTCAAATTTGATAGGTAAAGGAAGCTGAGTTCTGATAACTCGACAAAATCGATGCCTTCTTGGACTTAGACGACCCCAGCGCTTCTAATGAGCCGTCTGGCATCGCAAGTCTAGGCTGCAACTGCAGTCTCCGAACTAGCACTACCTTTTCTGCTGCTTGAAACCTCGCGCCGCTCATCGCTTAAAATTTGGCGATGTCGACATTCTTCACTGCAGAATGCTATGTTCCCTCTGTCAAAATAGGAAGGCAAAACTAACAATAAGAACATGGCAGCGGTTAGCTCGACGATCGCAACCATCCAAAAGCTCTCTCTCTCGCCAGAAACGCTTACGCTCACACCCACAAATGATGCCATCCGAAAGCTTATCCTTAGGCCACAAGTGCTCAACCCACACGTGGTCCTAAGGCGTGGCCGTATCCCATCGAAGGCTTGCGTTGGAGAAAAATACCTGTACATGAAGATGTCTCGCTCGTGCCGCAGGCGTCTCTTGCAGAAGAAACAAACGTCCAGAAAACCCACCGGAAGGATGTACTCGGGACCCGCGAGTTTGCCATGCATGGGGTACACGGGAACCGTGCCGAAATGATGAGTCCAGAGCGTAGATTCATGTAAGAAATGTGAAGGTTTGTGTGACGGTAGACCCGGACCGATACCATCTACTGCAGGAGGACCTTCGATACACATCAAAGACGGGCAGTCTAGATGAGCAGAGCTTTCACCAGGATTTATTCCAGCAGCAGTTGCGTCGTTGAGGACGCCGTCAATAACTGTCGACGGGGTTGGTGGACCTTGGCTACCATCGGGAGGCCTGGAATGCTTCTGTGTAATTGCAAGAGAGCGTGAATTCCGATCAGGGTGAGGGTGGAAAATGGTCGATGAGCTAGGAGGTTGCCGTTGAGTTACAGAAACGGATCGAGACCCAAGCTGCGACATACTGGGAGACCTGGGGATTTGACGAGGGCGTTTCCCAAGCATGGTTGAAGGCTGGGAAGGCTGGGAAGCTTTCTTCATGATTGACCTCCTAATCTGAAATTTCAGCCATGGCTGCGGCCTCGAGACAGGGAAGATGGAGCTCCAAGAATCAAGCCAACCTGTCCACGCGTCCTCTTCCCATTCGCCTCGAATTGTACATTTATTATTATTTTTCACTTTTCCCCACCCTTTTTAAGGCTAAACTTTCCCAGTTCATTGGACTACCTCTCTTTTTATCAAATTTTATATTACCAATTTTATTCCCATGACCCCCCTTCCTCGCGCACTCCCCCACAATCCAATTTTTTAAAGCGTTTCGATTCCACTCTCACCTTTACTTTATTCTATTCTACGTCTTTTCTTAGCAAAAGCTTTGTGGAGCCTCCCCTTTTCAAAAGTGTCATGGGCCACTCATATGGTGGACAATCAACATAAGCGTGTGAAAAATCTCCCCAAAGTTCCCATCTCAATCTAATGGCTCTTTGTTTATATATGATAAGAACTTACATGGTGATCATTTGTGTCATTGGAGCCCTAAAGACCTTATGACATTATGTTAGTTTTGTGGGAAATGAGAAATAAAATGCCATGGTGGTACATGGTCCCCCACCATATCCCCCCACAAAACCAATAAGCTCTTGAGGTCACTCGTTTTGCGCAAAAAAAGACTTTTCGAAGCATGTAAGGGTCGAATATGATATGAAATGCAAAGAGAATGCATTTTCCCCATAGAAACCATTTTTCCACCATGTTATTGAGGCTCTATGATATGAAATCCAAAGAGAATTCATTTTCCCCATAGAAACCATTTTTCCACCATGTTATTGAGGCTCTGAGAGTCCTTAAATAGCCCCCATAAAAAGAACATTGATGTAAAAAGAATTAACTTCCTTTGTGTAACAAGAATTAGTTTTAAAGAAATGAAACTAACAAAGGTAGTAGAGATTAAGAGACTAGCTAAAAATTTCAAATTTTTTGTTTATATACTATGATGATGTTATATATGAATAACCATTGACTAGAACTGTCTTTAGGGAGAGAGATGAAGGCATGGTCCCTCTTTAAGGCCAAATTGAATTTCTCTACTTTTGAGCTCTAGCATGATAAGGTGTAGACTATTATTGTGAGCCTATGTGTGCACATTGCACCTATTGTTGCAAAAGTGATTTGAAGCTTGCATCTTAGATTATATAAGACGTTAGGATTTTAAATTTTATTATGTATATATAGTTAAATAAGTACTCCCAAAAAAGTACACTAGTAGAATAGCTCATGTAAAAGCCATTAGGTTCTACAATGTAGCACTCAAAAATGCATTGGGGTGATGTATATAACTTTTAAGTGGATTCTTTGATAGTTCCTTCAAATGAGATCTATACACATGTCATAAGGGAACTAAAGAATTGAATCGTAGCATCAATATCCTTTTCCCCACCATTTTATGCTTTTCTTAATTGAGTATGACGCTACTCAATAGAGGGCCTAGGCCCTAAGTGGGAGCTTTAAATGTATTCTCCCCTTTTTCTTTTCATAAATTCAAATTTAATCCCTCACTTTTCAATCAAAGAAGAAAACAATGGTAACAAGCATTGCAATAGTAGAGAGAGAGATATACAGGAGATGGCTTACAAAAAAAGTATTAATGAAAAACTTATGTGCATGCAAAAAACAAGCTTTTTCAATATAGACAGTTCTTGAATTCCAAAACCCCCATCAACACTAGTCCTACCTAAACAAATATGGAGAGAGGAGAGGAGAAGAGTGAAGATGAGGAGAGAGGGCACAGCTAGAGAGCACACCACAAATGACTAACTACACACTAGTATTAGAGAGGATTAGTTGAAATTGATGAATATATACAAATCCCTTTAGGGTTAGGGTTAGGGTTTCCAACCCTTTCCTTTTTAGCACTCTATGTGTTGGTGCTATGCACATAAGATAACACATGATGTTGAGATGGTTCCTTAACACCTTCCCTCAAGATCAACATCATAAAGTAGGCTTTCCCTCAAGATGATGATTATGGGGAATCGAAGAAGGACTGAACACTATATTCCATCACACCCCCTTAAATGGGAATGTTCTTCCTCTGTGTCAAACCAACAGCTTGTCGGTGTTTCTCAGAGAGCTCTTTGCCAATTGGTTTAGTAAAGATATCGGCAACATTCTCTTTGTTATCACAATGTTGCAATGTGATGTCACTCTTTCTCCTACAAAGTGCTCTCTGACATCAATGTGCTTTGTCCTGGAGTGATATACTAGATTCTTGGCCAATGCTTGAGCCGATTGATTATCATAGTATATTGTTGTTGGCTTTGATGAGTTAAAGCAATCTATTTCTGATAAGAGTCTTCTTAGCCATATAGCCTTACATGCACCTGTTATGAGTGCCCTATATTTTACTTTTGTTGAAGATAATGAAACTGTTGGTTGTTTGTTTGGCAACCATGATATAGCACCTTTACCAAGGAAAAATGCATATCCTTGTGTAGATCTTCTCGTCTCATGATCTCATGCATAGTCACTATCACAATATCCATGCAACCTTGGATGACTTCCTCTATATTCTATTCCAAACTATCTTGTATCTTTAATGTATCTCAAGACTCTTTGGGCTGCATTCAGTGAGACTGTTTTGTTGCCATAAACTGTGCAAGTGAACTAATTGCATAATAAATATCCGGCCTTGTGATAGTTAGATATATAAGATATCCAATGAGCTATTGATAGTGCTTGTCATTGACTATCGGATTTTTTGGATATTTTGTAAGTTTCAAACTTTGTTCCATGGGAGTGGATATATTCTTGCAATTTGAAATATGAACTTCTTCTTCACGAGACTATCCACATAGTCTTGTTGGCTCATGAAGGAGCTGTCTATAGTCTAAATCTCTCCATAACTGAATTCCAAGACAATAGTGCATAAGTCCAAGATCTTTCATGTCGAACTATGCAGATAAGTCTTGTTTTAGCTTGCTCATGAAGCTATCATCAATCTAGATTGGTTTGCCTTTCTAAGCATATGTCAATCTCGTTGGTGGCTTGCTTTATAGTTGTTTCTCTTCTCAGGGTGTCTCTGGCAATTCTTGCTCTTGTTCATCAACCTTTTCTATAGGTGACTGTGTAATCGGTGTGACTATCTTTTAACTCTCTGCTGTGTATCTGATGTTTTTCATTCCGATTCTTAATCAAATATTACATCTTTGGAGATGACGACCTTTCGGTTGATGGGATCATACAAGTTGTATGCTTTGCTTTCTTCCTTGTAGCCAACCATGATGCATTTACATGACTTAACACCCAACTTTCCGCAATGATCTCCATCATTAATCTTGTATCACACCCAAAGCACCAAGGCTCACCCATGACCTAAGAGGGTTAAGTGACACATAAGGTCCTATGCAATCTATGTGCATGCTGCATGTTGGATCATATGGTGTAGCATATGGCTAGGTGGGATTCGTCAAATGAATTGAGAATGTCTAAATGAATTCAAACTAATGTATGTGGGCATATGCAATGCAACCAAATATGCGGAGATGCGCATTATGTGGCTTGTATCTAGTGAACGCTTCATAACATGTCATATTTTGAATTAGTTTAGTCGGAAACCGATTAAGCAAGTAGTTTACAATGGCAACTGCTTCTACCCTATACTGATTCGGAAGATGCTTCTCATTGAGCAATGCTCTAGCATTATATACTAATGTAAATTCTTTCTTTCAGCTATTGCATGCTGCTGCGGAGTATCTGCACATGTGAATTGTCTTCGAATGCCATTAATTCTGCAAAAGTTCATGAATGTTGAAGATAGGTATTCACCTTCTCTCTCTAATCTCATGACCTTTATTTTTTTGCCTGTCTAGTTCTCTACCATGTCTTTGAATTCTTGAAATCTAGAAAAGACTTTAGATTTCTCTTTTAGAAAATAGACCTGACAATATCTGTTGTAGTCATCAATGAAAGTCAAGTAGTAAAGTGCACCGTTAATGTTGCGGGTTTGTGCATAACCCCATACATAGGTAATAGCTTAGGAATTTCAATTGCTGTATTCTAATTTCTTAGCTACATCAAGCTTTTGAAATTGACATGTCCATATATCTTATGCCATACTACGGAAAGAGGCATCGGCTTTTGTTATGCTGAGATGGCATGCAAATTTGGTACTGAAGCTAGCATTCTGAATAAGTATCCTTCCTTGATTGCTTTTCCTACTAGGTGATATCCTCTGGATTTGTCTTTGGTCATGCATTCATCTCCATCAAAGATGACTCTGTAGTCGTGTCCTGTCATTTGCCCAACTGACAAGAGGTTATTACTGAGCTTTGAAACATAGAGTACATCTTTCACCAATCCTTTCATAATAGTGAAATTGTTCATAGGGATAACACCTTTCCCTTGAACTAGATTTGGCGTATTATCTACTGTGTAGATAACATTCTTCTGTCCTTCTAATGGTTTCATCTTTATGAACCATTCCTAATGCTTTGTCATATGAGATGATGCACCATTGTTAATGTACCAAGGATCTTGATTTGCGTAATAAACTTGATAGCAGCATTCCCATTTGGAATTACAATCAATGTCAAGATACACTATTTTAGGCTTCTGCATATCCTCACTTGCAAGATACATATTTTGAGGTTCATTGGCATAATGACTATGACTTGAATGTCCACCACAATGATTTAGTCTTCCATGAAAATTCCCTTGATTGCTGCGTGCTAGATTGACCTCCTTGGTCGTACTACTTCTTCCTCAATCTCTTTCATAGTGTCCAAACTTATGACAGTAGTTGATTGAATGCTTAACATGGTGGATGCAATCCCTCGTCCTTGAACTCTTCCTCTGTTGGAATGATTTCCTCTTGGATGTTGATGTTAATGCGCTCAGGATGATGATGACTTTGATGCTAATGACCACTTCTCTGAGATGCTTTACCTTTACCTTTACCTCTATCTGAAGCTGTGAATGCCTGATCATTAGAATAACTTTTGCATGCTTGAATGGCTGAGTTTTGAGTTCTTCATCAAGTAACATTGACTGCAACTCTTCTAGTGTTGGAATTTGCCTCTGAATGGCAATACTTTGGACTAGATTCTCATATCCATCTCCTAGTCCATTTAGGATGACTTGAACCATTTTTGCAGATCCATACTCTCTCCAGATGTTGTGATTTGATTTTTGTAATCCTTGATTCTGAGTACGTAAGCATGACCAATTTCATGTTGAGATATCGAGCTCCACTCGTGATATGCCAGGGTGACCGTTGTGCATTTATGTCACCGACTTGTTAGCTGCAGATGCGGTTGGTACACCGCCCACGAATAATAGGTAGATGACAGCTATCCTTATGTACTCTAGTTCGTGGCTTAGTTAGTATGCCACCTTAGTTAGCTGAGTTTGGTTTGAGACCCACATATAGGGTTCTCCTATTTCTTTGTACTTGAGTTCTTTTGGCTTTCACAACTAAGAAGAGGAAAACTATTTACAGCCTCCACCTTTGTGTGTATTCCCCCATTGTGTATGTGAGAAAGCCATAAGTGAGACTCCTTCCCTCTCTCCCACTAACTTCACATGGTATCAGAGCCTAGTTCGTGGTAAGGAGCTCAAGAAAGCAAACCAAGTTCGCGGTGTCCTGGTAAGAGGACCAGTGTTGCTTTCCTTTTTCGAGTTTAGGAGCAAATCTCTATAGGTAGCACAGCCGGAAGTGCAAGAGTGCACTGTCTCAGATTGAGATGCCCTTTGTGGTGTGGCGAGAGGGTAGTATATGCTCTGGGAGAGGCAAGGCCCTTGGTGACTTTATTTTTCTGATTTGAGGTGAAAAGTTGCCGTAGAAATTGCATGATATGCCTGTGCGCAGAGATACTGGGAGTTACAAAATCATCCTTATTGCCTGTTGATGCAAAATGGTCACTAGGAAATGACTGTGTGGTCAAATACCACTTTCGTTAGTTTTGCAGATTTGCCAGTGTGAGGCAGAAGTTGTGTTTTTTGCAGTGACAGAATTTTTTGTAGTGTTCTATAATGGTGTCTGATTCTCTTTCATAGATTGTCACTGAAAAGCTTGACAAGAACAACTTCAAAGCATGGAAGTTTAGAATGACGAATTTCCTTATGGGAAAAGGCTATTGGGAGTTCATTACAGGAAATGAAAAAGAACCAGTTCTTCCTAATGTTCCCAATCAACAGGAAATGCAGGCATTTAAAGGATGGCATGAGAGAGCCAAAAAAGTTATGTACTGGCTGTCTATCAGTATTTCAGATTCCATGATTGTGCATATTCAGGATGCAAGTATGCCAAAGGAGGCATAGGATACTTTGGCAAAAATGAACAGCACAAATACGCAAGCCAAGAAAATGCAGCTCAAGCAGGAGTTGCACAATGTGCAGAGAGAAAATACGAGCATCAATGACTACCACATGAAGGTGAAGAAAATTGCAGATGCACTTGCTTCCATTGGGTCGCCAGTAGAAGATGATGATCTAGTTTCTGTGACCTTGAATGGTCTAGGAAAGGATTATGCATAGTTCCGGACATCCATTGCCGTCCGTGAAAAATTTCCTGATTTTGAGGAGTTGTTTGCTCTTCTAATTTCTGAAGAGCAGAGAAATGGTGGTGCATCTTCTTCACGAGAAACTTCAAAAGAAACTGTCTTCTACTCAAATGCTGGAAGAGGTAGAGGCACAGGTAGAGGAGGCCGATCTGGAGGCTGTGGTAGAAATCAAAATATGCAGCAAACTCAAGAAAACCAGTCCTTTGGAGGAGGACGTGGTAACTCTAGAGGCAGGGGGAGCAAAGAGGTCATGGTGGATGGCAGAGAGGCCAAAATGCAAACATCAATGTTGAATGCTACTATTGTGGTAAAATGGGTCATATGGCTAAAGACTACTTCAAAAAGCAGAATGACATTATGAATGGAAAATTGCAATAAGGAAATTATGCATCTTCTAGTAGACAGGGTGATGACATAAATGAGCATCTGTTTATGGTGCAGCACATGACCAATTCTGTGACAAGTGCAAAAGAAGGAAATGATGTGTGGTATGTTGACTCAGGTGCATCAAACCACATGACAGGTCATGCAAAATGGATGCAGGATGCAAGAAAAATGGAAAGACCAGGATTTGTGGAGATTGGTGATGATACTGCACATCCTATTATGCAGATTGGTAAAATTCCTTTGTCTATGCAGGATGGGAAAAAGAAATACCTGTCTGATGTATTTCATGTCCCGAATATCACCAAGAACCTGGTTTCTGTTGGTCAAATGGTTGAGCAGGGCTTGCAGGTTAGATTTAATCCTCATGGATGCTTTGTTGAGGATATAAAAAATAACAGTCGCTTGATAGCAAAAGGAAAGAAGAAGAACATGATGTTTACATTGGATGCGGACATGCCTGAATTGAGTGCAGCAATGTTGTTTGCACATGGGACCGGTGTAGTTGCAGATATTGATATTTGGCATAAACGTTGGTCATGTTAATGTACAGTGACTTAAATCAATGCAGGATATTGTTGCAGGATTGCCTAAATTCAAGGTTGCAGAAATGCATAAGGTATGTGAAGTCTGTCAATTTGGAAAACACGCAAGGAAACCATTTCCTAGGCATGTTGAAGAGAGTAAGAAGCCATTGGAATTAATCCACTCTGATGTGTGGACTACTAAAGCTGCATCTATTGGAGGCTATCATTATTTTGTCCCTTTTATTGATGACTACAGCATAAAAGTTTGGGTGCATTTTATGAAAAAGAAAAGTGAAGTGTTTGGGCATTTCAAAGCTTTTAAAGCTATGGCTGAAAAAGAAACAGGCTTGCAAAAAAAATGCCTAAGGTCAGATGGAGGGGGAGAGTACCTCTCAAATGAGTTTGCAAGGTTCCTACAGGAGCATGGCATTAAGCAACAATATTCATGCAGTCATACCCCACAGCAAAATGGACTTGCAGAAAGGAAAAATAGGCATATTAGAGAGGTATCTCGGGCCATGCTAAATGAAAAAGACCCACCAAATTATTATTGGGCTGAAGCAGTTGCTATAGCAGTTTACATAATGAACAGGACTCCCACTGCAGCAATACATGGCATGATGCTAGAGGAGATGTATACTGGTAGGAAACCGGATATTTCTCATTTGAAAATTTTTGGTTGCATTGCCTATGTTCATGTGCCAAATGAGTTGAGATCCAAGTTGGATCCAAAAGCTGAGAAGTGCATCTTTATTGGCTATTCTCTGCAGTAGAAAGGGTATAGATGCTATAACCCTTCTACTCGTAAGTCTACAGTGAGCAAAGATGTTGTTTTTGATGAGATGAGTAGCTAGTATAAACCAGTAAATGTGATTGATGATGTAGATGCACAAAATGGTAATGCTGCACAGAATTCACAGCAGCAATCACAAAATATTAGTGGACCTGCAGTGTCCTCTAGTAGTGGTTCACATACTTCACCATGGACAGGTAGATTGAGATCAGCAGAATCTCCTCAAAGCAATGCAAATAGTGGTATGTAGGTATCACGAAAAGGAAAATAGAAGATAGATCAGCCCATGTTTGATGTGAATGTAGGTCACTCTTATGTGGATGGTGAATCCAGTGGCTCAAAACAGAGCATTGATGATGAGTTGGGTATTCCTTCTATTGTTACACCTGGAGTAAGGAAGACCAGGGATGTTTTGAGAGCATATGGAAGTGAGCCTATTTTGTGCAGGTCTACTAGAGCTAGATATCCTGTGGATAGGCTGAAATATGATGGATTTACAGCCATTCATTATGCCTATATGGTCAAAGTGATATAGGAACCAGAACCCACTTCCTTTGAGCAAGCCATGGGAAAAGAAAAATGGGAGAAAGCCATGGATGAAGAAATGGATGCCTTGGAAGCAAATGCTACATGGGAATTGGCGCCTTTGCCTAAAGACAAGAATGCAATTGGCTATAAGTGGGTTTCTAAGGTCAAGCACAATGTAGATGGTTCTATAAACAGATACAAGGCAAGATTAGTTGTCAAGGGCTATGCACAGACATATGGCATTGATTATGAAGAAACATTCAGTTCGGTTGCAAGGATGGCAACCATAAGAGCAGTCATTGCTATGGCTGCATCAAAGGGATGGTCTTTACATCAGATGGATGTAAAGAATGCCTTCTTGCATGGTGATTTGCAAGAAGAGGTGTTTATGGAGCAACCACCAGGTTATGTTCATGCTGTTCATCTTGAGTTTGTTTGCAGGTTGAAGAAAGCCTTGTATGGCTTGAAGCAAGCACCTAGAGCAAGGTCTGATAAGATAGGACAGTATCATGTCACTCTTCGCTTTCAGATTTCCAAGGCAGATTTCTCACTTTATGTGAGAAAAATAGAGAAAGGTATTATGCTGCTTGTCATTTATGTTGATGATTTGATCATCACAGGTGATAGTGATGAAGATATCCTTCATGTGAAAATGCTATTGAAGTAGAAGTTTGAGATGAAGGATTTGGGAGAGCTGCATTATTTCTTGGGCATTGAGGTGATTAGATCACCAAGTGGGATACAGCTCTTGCAGAGGCAGTATGGATTGGACATGCTATCCAAATATGGGATGACAAGCTGTAAGCCTTTTTCAGTTCCTTTAGAGCAGAGTGTGAAGCTGAGCGCAGATGCAGGTGAGCTTCTGGAAGACCCTACTATGTACAGATGCATAGTAGGAAGTTTGATTTATATGACTATTACCAGGCCAGATTTGAGCTATGCTGTTGGATTGGTAAGTTAGTTTATGCAGGCTTTAAGGAAACCGCATTTGGATGCGGCTAGATGCATACTCAGGTATGTGAAGTCCACATTGCAGTATGGACTATTTTATAAGGATGGGGTTCAAATACAGTTGCATGGATACACTGGGGCTGGTAGTATTTCTGATAGACGATCTACCAGTGGATATGTGTTCTCTTTTGGGAGTGCTGCAGTCACTTGGAGCAGCAAGAAACATCCTACAGTTGCCTTGTCAAGCACAAAGGCTGAGTACAGGGGTGCAGCAATGGCTGCATGTGAGGTAGCTTGGTTGCATAAACTACTCTATGATATGCATCAGTCTACAGATGGGCCAGTTGTCATTTATTGTGACAACATGAGCAGTATACACTTGGCAAATAACCCAGTCTATCATGCTAGAACAAAGCACATTGAGGTGCATTATCACTATGTGCGGGAGAAGGTTTTACTAGGTCTTATTGATCTAGTTTATGTCAGCACAGAGGATCAGGTAGCTGACATATTTATGAAGGCATTGGGTGCAAAGAAGCTGCACAAGTTTAGAGACCTGCTTGGTGTGCAGGAATTGGGATTGAGCTTGAGGGGAAGTGTTGAGATATCGAGCTCCTCGTGATATGCTAGGGTGACCATTGTGCATTTATGTCACCGACTTGTTAGCTACAGATGCGGTTGGTACACCGCCCACGAATAATAGCCGGATGATAGCTATCCTTATGTACTCTAGTTCATGGCTCAGTTAGTATGCCACCTTAGTTAGCTGAGTTTGGTTTGAGACCCACATATAGGGTTCTCCTATTTCTTTGTACTTGAGTTCTTTTGGCTTTCACAACTAAGAAGAGGAAAACTGTTTTTAGCCTCCATCTTTGTGTGTATTCCTCCATTGTGTATGTGAGAAAGCCGCAAGTGAGACTTCTTCCCTCTCTCCCACTATCTTCACATTTCATCGATGTTGCAGAAACTCTATTTGATCTAGTTTCTTAGTGTGAGAATCCTAGATTTGTTCTTGGACTCATAAAGAGTTGCAAACATATCCCATGCTTCTTTGTATGTCTTCACTATGTTAAGCTTTCCTAGCATGACATCTTGCACATTCTGTTTCATCAAATGATACGGCTATACTGAATGAATCGATTTCATCCACGATTAATGATGCCATCCACACTACTTGCTACACGATGCTCCTTTGACTAAAGCAGCTCTATATGTAAGCTAAATCTCCTATGCACCTTAGCCACCAACACCTCTGCCATCTACAACAACTCCAATATCCTTGTAGTTCCTCCATCGACTACGTAGATCTCAAGCTCCAAATGACCCATTGGCTATTGCCTAGAGACCAGCAGCTCCATAAGACTTGCCAACCATGTGCATGCCCGCTCTTGATGAATTCTTCCATGAGACACACCAGCGATGACGATGACATCAATAACACGAACTACATCAACCTCAGTGCTCAGCCTTGCTCACAACCCGAGGAGGCAAATGTGGCTCCCAACTCATCCATATGGGCTCCACTATAAGCTCCACAGAGAAGGATGATGGCAATTACGGAATCTAAAAGATTTTGTCAAAATCCCACAGATTTTGATAGTAATGGTGGCAACCCTATCCTCAGGGTTGGCCACACCTTGGTCACCATATACCATGGGCTAGTCTAATTGTTGACATGTGGCAGATAAGGGTCAGACTAACCTGGATACGATTAACCCTGAAGCAAGTGGATAGGGTTGGTCAAGTTAACCCTAGGTCAAGATAACCCTTGGTTGGGTCATCACAATGAAGTTTGGTCAAGACTGAAACACGTGGCACCCTTATCTTCTTTGCCACATAAGCAACTCTTATCTACATTGTCACATCATCAAGTCCAATTAGCATTGCCACCTCAGCTACCAACTCAGCATCTGCACGTGCAGTGACCCCTTGCACGCATAGTTGCCCCTCTAGAGGCACACTATGCACTACATGTGCACCCTCTTTGCCACATCATCATTGCTCCACTGCCACATCCCTTGGTAGGCACACCCTTGCATGTGACCTTGAGTGCCACATCATCACTAGCACCCTTTTTGCCCCTCCACCTAGATCAAGCCGTATCACTTGATCTAGGAAGAATTTGAGGGCACTCAAAAAAGAAAAAACACTCACTTTTTTGTGTTCTATGCGCTTGTCACATCATGCACAGATTTTGGTACAAGTATCACACACTTTTGAGCCTCGACGGTAAATCCACTTCTTGCACTTACATCAACCTCTACATCGATGCATCTGACGCAGAACCTAAAATGAACAAAGAAAATAAATTATTTGCTGCTTTTTCTTCGCTTGATTGTTGGTCTAGATCTAGATCAGAGTACATTAAATCATCCATAGCGGAGAGAACTCCAAGTAGCCAATTGAACCCATGCTGAAAGATTCCCAAATAGTTCCTACTTGGAGTCAATCCCTTCGCTCAGATGCAATTTCACATCCTTACATTTCTTGAAATGTGACATTCCATAGTTTAGTGAGTAGATTTCACAATGTATAGAGGCATTGACCGATTGTTTAGTGGGCAGATAGCACATGATTTGATTTCACACAAACATGCCATCATTGTAAAGCCTATTTGGCTATTTTTCGGCATTGTGCACATTGTTTCGAGCCTTGTAAAGCCTCTTGGCTATTCTCGGAATCATTTGCCACAAGCCTTGTAAAGCCTCCTGGGGCTATTCTCGGAATCATTTTCCACAAGCCTTGTATGTAGTTCTATCTTCATTGCTTACAATCAATGTTTTGCATTTGATTCAGACAGTGATTTCAGAGACACTTTGAGTACATTTCTTGCACCATGTCTACAACTAGTGACCTCAATTTGGAGGCATCTGCTAAGCTAGACAACTCCAACTATGGCACATAGAAATATCGAATGGAGACCATTCTTGTACTTCAAGACAAATGGGGATATGTCGATGGGTCTACACTTAGACCATTGGACAATCTAGCTAGCAATAGCTCTACTCTACCTGTTGCCACAACACCAACAATAGGATCTATAGCTACACCAATAGTGACCGCACTTGTAGTAGCAGATCTTGCCATTGCTCGAGCACATGTAGAATGGGACAAGAAAGACAAATATGCATATCATTTGATCAAGCAAGATGTCATGCTAGGACAACTCAACATAGTGAAGACATCAAAAGAAGCATGGGATATGTTCGCAACTCTTTATGAGTCGAAGAACACTTCCAGGATTCTCACTTTGAGAATCCAAGTACACTTCGAAGATTCTCACACTCTTTATGAGTTCAAGAACACTTCCACAAGTCTCACATTGAGAATCCAAATGAGCCAGAGTTTTCACAACAGTAGTGAAATGGGTCATGCTTACGTACTCAAGATCAAGAATTACAACAATCAACTTATAATAGTAGGAGAGACCATAAATCCGATAGAAATGTTCAAGTCATCCTGAATGGAATAGGAGAGGATACAAGAATCTAGTCCAAAGTATTGCCATCCAGGGGAAAATTCCAACACTGGAAGAACTCTAGTTAGTCTTACTTGGTGAAGAACTCAATTAGCAAGCCATTCATACACGCAAAGGTCATTCCAATGATCATGCATTCATTGCTTCAGATAGAAGCAGAGGTAGAGGTGGATCATTCCAATGAAGTGGTCATCATCAACAACAAAGTCAACATCAAAGTTAGAATCAACATCAGCATCATCCTCAACAACATTAGCATAAAAAAAGAGGAAATCATTCCAACCAAGGAAGATTCCAAGGATGAGGGAATGCATCCACCAATGTGTCAAAAATTCAGTGTGATTACTATCATAATTTTGAACACTATGAAAGAGATTGCCACAAGAACCAGCACATCCAAGGTGGTTAGTCCAGCAATCGAGGGAATTTTCGAGGAAGAGGAAATCATCATAGTGGACATTCAAGTAACAGTCATTATGCCAATGATCCTAAGAATATGTTCCTTGCAAGTAGGTATATGTAGAAGACTGAAACTGTCGATCTTGATATTGATTGCAATTCAAAAGGAGAATTGTGTTATCAAGCAAATCAGGATCCTTGGTATATTGACAGCGGTGCATCATGTCATGTGACAAAGCATTAGGAAATGGTTCATAGAGATGAAACCATTAGAAGGACATAAGAATGTTATGTACACTGTAGATAACACACCGAATCCAATTCAAGGGAAAGGCATTGTCCCTATGAACAATTTCACTAGTACAAAAGGATTGGTGAAAGATGTTCTAAAACTCAGCAACAACGTCTTATCAGTTGGTCAAATGACAGAACACAACTATCGAGTCATCTTTGACGGAGATGAATTCACGATTAGAGATAAATCTAGAGGATATTAGCTAGTAGGAAAAGTAGTTGAGGAAGGATGCTTGTTCAAAATGCTAGCTTCAATACCATATTTGCATGCCATGTCAGCTCAACTGCAACAGATGCCACTTTCCACAATATGGGACAAGAAATATGGACATGTCAATTTCAAAAGCGTGATAGAGCTCAGAAATCAGAATATGGCAATTGTATCCCTAAGCTTCAGTTTCTTGGAAAAGTTTGCAAAGAATGGTGCTTCGATAAACAAAACCAAACCAATTTTGGCAAAAGCACCTCTCGAGCAAGAGGTATTCTTGATTTGATACATACAGATGTATGGGGTTATGCCTAGACCTGTAGCATCAATGGTTCACTTTACTACTTGAATTTCATAGCTGACTACAATAGATATTATTGGGTCTACTTTCTGAAAGAGAAATCTAAAGTCTTTTCTAGGTTTCAAGAATTCAAAGCCATGGTAGAAAACTAGACAGGTGGTGAATACATGTCTTCAGCATTCATGAACTTTTGCAAAAGTAATGGCATTCGAAGACAATTCACATGTGTAGATACTCCTCAGTAGAATGCAAGAACGAAAGGAAGAATGGTACTTTAGCAAACAGTGCTACAACAATGCTCAGTGAGAAGCATCTTTCGAATCAATATTGGGTAGAAGCAATAGCCACTACAAACTACTTGCTTAATTGGCTTCCAACCGAACCAATTCAAGGTATGACACCTTATGAAGCATTCAGTAGACACAAGCCATGCATTGGGCATCTCCACATATTTGGTTGCATAGCATATGCCTACATACATGATGATCATAAAAAAAAAATAGATGCAAAATCACATAAATGCATCAAGGTTGGCTATAGTGAAGAAAGAAAAGCATACAAGTTGTATGATCCCATCAACTGTAAGGTAATTATCTCTAGAGATGTAATCTTTGATGAGGAATTAGAATGGAAAACCTCAAATACATAGGAGATAAAGACACCCCTTATTCAGTCATCTATAGAAAAGGTTGATGAAGAAGAGCAAGAATTGCCAAAGACACCCCGAGAGGAGCAACAGTGAATCATATAGTCTACTAGGGGAACTAGACCACTAGCTAGATTAATAGATGCTCAAAAAGGCAAAGTATTTCAGGTTGAAACCACCAATTATGCTCTTATGACTACCATCATGGCTATAGAAGAGCCAAAGATGCAGTTGACAAGCCAGAATGACAAATTGCTATGAATGAAGAAATGGAAGCTTTGTACAAGAACAATACTTGAGAATTATGTGACCTTCCACCAGAAAAGAAGGCCATAGCAAACAAATGGGTATACAAAGTGAAGTACAATCCAAATGGAAGCATTGAAACATATAAAGCCAAACTACTTGCAAAAGGATTTGAACAGCAATATGGTCAAGACTATGATAAGCCATGCTCCAAACATGCTCGAGTAGTAAAGATGAATTCCATAGCATTCTTGATATCACTAGTGACACTCAACAGATGAAATATGTACCAGCTCAATGTCAAGAATGCTTTTCTCAATGGTTACCTAGATGAGGAAGTCTACATGCAACAACTAGTGGGTTATGTTGAACCAGGAAAAGAGAATCATGTTTGCCATCTCAAGAAAAGTCTCTATGGTTTAAAACAAGCACCCAAATGGTACAACAGCATTGACAAGTATTTTGCTAATCTCAGATACATGAAATCTAATGCATATCATACTTTCTACTACAAAGCTCAAGGGGAAGACATAACTATTGCACTTTTGTACATAGATGATTTGATTGTGGCCGGTGTTGAGATATCAAGCTCCACTCGTGATATGCCAGGGTGACTGTTGTGCATTTATGTCACTGACTTGTTAGCTACAGATGTAGTTGGTATATCGCCCATGAATAATAGCTGGATGACAGCTATCTTTATGTACTCTAGTTAGTGGCTCAGTTAGTATGCCACCTTAGTTAGCTGAGTTTGGTTTGAGACCCACATATAGGGTTCACTTATTCTTTTGTACTTAGAGTTCTTTTGGCTTTCACAACTAAGAAGAGAAAATTGTTTTCAGCCTCCACCTTTGTGTATATTCCCCCATTGTGTATGTGAGAAAGCTGCAAGTGAGACTCCTTCCTTCTCTCCCACTCTCTTCACATGGGATCAAAGCTCGGTTCGTGGTAAGGAGCTCAAGAGAGCAAACCAAGTTTGCAGTGTCCTAGTAAGAGGATCAATGTTGCTTTCCTTTTTTTTCACATTTGGGAGCATATCTCTGCAAGTAGCACAGCCAAAAAGTGCAAGAGTGCAGTGTCTTAGATTGGGACGCCCTTCATGGTGTGGTGAGAGGGCAGTATATGCTACGGGTAAGGGCCAAGCCCTTGGTGAATTTATTTTTTTGATTCGAGGCCATCTTGGGGCCCGTTTTGGTGGTGGAAGTTTTCCATAGGCACTCAAGAAAGTGCCCTGTTTTTGCTATGCGACCACTATTCTACAGGTCGATGAAAAGTTATCGTAAAAATTACATCGTATGCCTGTGCGTCGAGATATTAGGAGTGACAGAATCATTCTTATTACTTGTTGATGCATAATTGTCACTAGGAAATGACTGTGTGGTCAAATACCACTCTCGTTAGTTTTACAGATTTGCCCTTATGAGGCAGAAGTTGTGTTTTTTTGCAGTGATAGAATATTTTGCAGTGTTCTGTAATGGCGTCTGATGCTCTTTCACAGATTGTCACTAAAAAGCTTGACAAGAACAACTTCCAAGCATGGAAGTTTAGAATGACGAATTTCCTTAAGATAAAAGGCTATTGGGAGTTCATTACTGGAGTTAAACAAGAACTAGTTATTCCTAATGTTCCCAATCAAGAGGAGTTGCAAGCATTTGAAGGCTGGCATGAGAGAGCCATAAAAGTTATGTACTGGCTGTCTATCAGTATTTTAGATTCTATGATTGTGCATATTCCGGATGCAAGCACACCGAAGGAGGCGTGGGATACTTTGACAAAAATGTATGGGCACAAATACGCAAGCCAGGAAAATGCAGCTCAAGTAGGAGTTGCATAATATGTACAGAGAAAATATGAGCATCAATGACTACCACATGAAGGTGAAGAAGATTGCAAATGCACTTGCTTATATTGGGTCGCCAGTTGAAGATTATGATTTAGTTTCTGTGACCTTGAATGGTCTAGGAAAGGATTATGCACAATTCTAGACATCCATTGCCATCCATGAGAATTTCCTTGATTTTGAGGAGTTGATTGCTCTTCTAATTTCTGAAGAGCAGAGAAATGGTAGTGCATCTTCTTCAAAAGGAACTTCAAAAGAAGCTGTCTTCTACTCAAATGCTGGAAGAGGTAGAGGCAGAGGTAGAGCAGGCCGATTTGGAGGCTATGGCAGAAATAAAAATATGCAGCAAATTCAAGAAAACCACTCCTATGGAGGAGGACGTGGTAACTTTAGAGGTAGGGGGAGCCAAAGAGGTCATGGTGGATGGCAGAGAGGCCAAAATGCAAACAACAATGTTGAATGCTACTACTGTGGTAAAATGGGTCATATGGTTAAAGATGTAAGAAAACAATACAACATTTGTGCTCAACAGATAACATGATCTCGTATGCAAGAGAGAAAATAGATAGTATGGAGAATGAAAATTTTGATTACTGTAGAACTGATACAATAGATGGCGCTACATCCCAACCGTGCACTCCTGTGAAAGAAGCTTCAATGGCAAGCTAGAAATAGTAGAAGACGGAGGCTGGATGGTAAGGAATCAGGGTTGCTATAGCCAGTGATGAAATGGGCTTCACGGGCTTGCTCTTATATAGCCACCAGTCATAGTAGGTTAGACTCAATTGGGTGACCCGACCTAGTTTGCCCAAAACGGTCGACTGGGGGTCGAGGTCCCGAAATAGGCCACCGACCACATGATAGAACCAATGCACAAAATAGAGCAACTAACCTATGGTTGTTATTCGGCCCAGAGCCATTCGGGATCATCTGAGGCTCCAAACGAGCCTCGCAACTTGAGAGTGGGCTACCTCGGGAAATGCTCCATCTACCCTCAATGCGGTCAGTCATGGGAGGCTTTCCCACACTTGCATGTAGCCTAGTTGGTGGTGTGCCAACTCTATCTGAAGCCATCCAGCCATCAGGCCACACATGGCCCCCATCTGGTGTCCAAACCAGGACCTATCGGATAACCGAGCTACTCAAATGCCTTCTCCTCATATGGGGGGATTACAAGTAGAGTTAGCTGGTTCTCGCGTAGTTACATGAGAGTGGAGCATTGATATCTAACAAAAGACTGCTATAAAAAGTAGAATGACATCATGACTGGAAAAGTATAGCAAGGCAATTATGCATCTTCTAGTACATAGGGTGATGATAGAAGTGAGCATCTGTTTATGGTGCAACACATGACCAATTCTGTGACAAGTGCAGAAGAAAGCAATGATGTGGGGTATGTTGACTTATGTGTGTCAAACCACATGACAGGTCATGTAGAATGGATGCAAGATGCAAGGAAAATGGAAAGACCAGGATTTGTGGAGACTGGTGATGATTTTGCACATCCTATTGTGTAGATTGGTAAAATTCCTTTGTCTATGGAGGATGGAAAAAAGAAATACCTGTCTGATGTATTTCATGTCCCGAATATCACCAAGAACCTAGTTTCTGTTGGTCAAATGGTTGAGCAAGGCTTGCAGGTCAGATTAAATCCTCATGGATGCTTTATTGAGGATATGAAAAATAAAGGTTGCTTGATAGCAAAAGGGAAGAAGGGCAAGATGTTTACGTTGGATGCAGACCTGAATTGAGTGCAGCAATGTTTGCACATGGGACTGGTGTAGTTGCAGATATTGATATCTGGCATAAACGCATTGGTCATGTTAATGTACAACGACTTAAATTAATGCAGGTCCAAAATATTGTGGCATGATTGCCTAAGTTCAAGGTTGCAGAAATGAGGTATGTGAAGCCTGTCAATTTGTAGAAATGCATAAGGTATGTGAAGCCTGTCAATTTGGAAAACAAGCAAGGAAACCATTTCCTAAAACATGTTCAAGAGAGTAAGAGGCCATTGGAATTAATCCACTCTGATGTGTGCACTACTGAAGTTGCATCTATTGGAGGCTATCATTATTTGTCACTTTTATTGATGACTACAGCAAAAAAGTTTGGGTGTATTTTATGAAAAAGAAAAGTGAAGTGTTTGGGCATTTCAAAGCTTTTAAAGCTATGGTTGAAAAAGAAATAGGCCTGCAAATAAAATGCCCAAGGTTAGATGGAGGGGGAGAGTACCTCTCAAATGAGTTTGCAAGTTTCCTGCAGGAGCATGGCGTAAAGTAGCAATATTCATGTAGTCATACCCCACAGCAAAATGGACTTGAAGAAAGGAAAAACAGGCATATTGGAGAGGTATCTCGTGCCATGCTCAATGAAAAAGACCTGCCAGATTATTATTGGGCTGAAGCAGTTGCTACAGCAGTCTACATAATGAACAAGACTCCCACTGCAGCAATACATGGCATGATGCCAGAGGAGAGGTATACTGGTAGGAAACTAGATATTTCTCATTTGAAAGTTTTTGGTTGCATTGCCTATGTTCATGTGCCAGATGAGTTGAGATCCAAGTTGGATTCAAAAGCTGAGAAGTGTATCCTTATTGGTTATTCTCTACAGCAGAAAGGGTATAGATGCTATAACTCTTCTACTTATAAGTTTACAGTGAGCAGAGATGTTTTTGATGAGATGAGCAGCTGGTATAAACCAGTAAGTGTGATTGATGATGTAGATCTACACAATGGTAATGCTGCACGGAATTCACAGTAGCAATCACAAAATATTAGTGGACCTGTAGTGTCCTCCTCTAGTAGTGGTTCACATACTTCACCATGGATAGGCAAATTGAGATCAGGAGGATCTCCTCAAAGCAATGTAGATAGTGGTATGCAAGTATCACGTAAAGGAAAAGAGAAAGTAGATCAGCCCATGGTTGATGTGAATGCAGGTCACTCTTATGTGGGTGGTGAATCCAGTGGCTCAGAACAGAGCCTTGATGATGAGTTGGGTATTCTTTCTATTGTTACACCTAGAGTAAGGAAGACAAGGGATGTTTTGAGAGCACCTGGTAGTGAGCCTCTTTTGCGTAGGTCTACTAGAGCTAGGTATCCTATGGATAGGCTGAAATATGATGGATTTATAGCCATTCACTATGCCTATATGGTCAAAGTGATACATGAATCAGAACCCACTTCTTTTGAGCAAGCCATGGGAAAACAAAAATGGGAGAAAGCCATGGATGAAGAAATGGATGCCTTGGAAGCAAATGCTACATGGGACTTGGTGCCTTTGCCTAAAGACAAGAATGCAGTTGGCTGCAAGTGGGTTTATAAGGTGAAGCACAATGCAGATGGTTCTGTGAACAGATACAAGGCAAGATTAGTTGTTAAGGGGTATGCACAGACATATGGCATTGATTATGAAGAAACATTCAGTTCGGTTGCAAGGATGGCAACCGTAAGAGTAGACATTGCTATGGATGCATCAAAGGGATGGCCTTTACATCAGATGGATGTAAAGAATGCTTTCTTGCATGGGGATTTGCAAGAAGAGGTGTTTATGGAGCAGCCACCAGGTTATGTTCATGCTGTTCATCTTGAGTTTGTTTGCAGGTTGAAGAAAGCCTTGTATGGCTTGAAGCAAGCACCTAGAGCATGGTCTGACAAGATAGGACAGTATCTTGTCACTATTGGCTTTCATATTTCCAAGGCATATTTCTCACTTTATGTGAGAAAAATAGAGAAAGGCATTATGCTGCTTGTCATTTATGTCGATGATTTGATCATCACAGGTGATAGTGATGAAGATATCCTTTATGTGAAAGTGCTATTGAAGCAGAAGTTTGAGATGAAGGATTTAGGAGAGCTCCATTACTTGTTGGGCATTGAGGTGATTAGATCCAGAAGT
Source organism: Dipteris shenzhenensis (assembly GCF_047967505.1). NCBI lineage: Eukaryota > Viridiplantae > Streptophyta > Polypodiopsida > Gleicheniales > Dipteridaceae > Dipteris > Dipteris shenzhenensis. The sequence continues at coordinate 8,397,248 of NC_141596.1, read as the reverse complement.
GGGATATGGCTCTTATAGAGGCAGTATGGATTGGACATGCTGTCCAAATATGGGATGACAGGCTGTAAGCCTATTTCAGTTCCTTTGGAGCAGAATGTGAAGTTGAGCACAGATGCAGGTGAGCTTTTGGAAGACCCTACTATGTACAGATGCATAGTAGGAAGTTTGATTTATATGACTATTACCAGGCCATATTTGAGCTATGCTATTGGGTTGGTAAGTTAGTTTATGGAGGCTCCAAGGAAACCACATTTGGATGCGGCTAGACACATACTGAGGTATGTGAAGTCCACATTGCAGTATGGACTCTTTTATGAGACTAGGATTTAGATACAGTTGCATGGATACACTGATGTTGATTAGGCTGGTAGTAATTCTGATAGATGATCTACAAGTGGATATATGTTCTCTTTTGGGAGTGCTGCAGTCACTTGGAGTAGCAAGAAACAGCCTACAGTTGCCTTGTTGAGCACAAAGGTTGAGTACAGGAGTGCAGCAATGGCTGCATGTGAGGTAACTTGGTTGCATAAGCTACTTTATGATATGCATCAGTCTACAGATGGGCTAGTTGTCATTTATTGTGACAACATGAGCAATATACACTTGGCAAATACCCAGTCTATCATGCTAGAACAAAGCGCATTGAGGTGCATTATCACTATGTGCAAGAGAAGGTTATAGTAGGTTTTATTGATCTAGTTTATGTAAGCACATAGGATCAGGTAGCTGACATATTCATGAAGGCATTGGGTGCAAAGAAGCTGCGCAAGTTCAAAGACCTGCTTGGTGTGCAGGAATTGGGATTGAGCTCGAGGGGGAGTGTTGAGAAATCGAGCTTCACTCATGATATGCCAAGGGGACCATTGTGCATTTAGCTACAGATGCGGTTGGTACACCGCCCATGAATAATACTTGGATGACAGCTATCTTTATGTACTCTAGTTAGTGGCTCAGTTAGTATGCTACCTTAGTTAGCTGAGTTTTGTTGGAGTCCCACATAGAGGGTTCACCTATTCTTTTGTACTTCAAGTTCTTTTGGCTTTCACAACTAAGAAGAGAAAAACTATTTTTTGCCTCCACCTTTGTGTATATTCCCCAATTATGTAAGTGAGAAAGCTACAAGTGAGACTCCTTCCTTCTATCCCACTCTCTTCACAACCGGAAGTAATGATTGCTTCATCAAGAAGTTGAAACAAGACTTATTTATAGAGTTCGACATGAAAGATCTTGGACTTATGCACTATTGTCTTGGATTGAGTTTTGGAGAGATTACCTTTATGAGTTAGCTGAAATATGTTAACAGTCTCTTGAAGAAGTTTCATATGGTAGATTGCAAGATTGCTGCCACTCCCATGGAACAAACTTAATAAAGATTCAAAAAAGCCTATAGTTAATGACAGGTACTATGCAGCTCATCGGATCTCTTATATATTTGACTATCACATGGCCAGATATTTGTTATGTAGTAGCTTGTAAGCTCACTCGTATAGTTTATTGCAAATCCAAAATAGTCTCACCGGAATATAGCCAAAAGACTCTTGAGATACATCAAAGGAACAAGACAGTTTGGAATAGAATACAAAGGAAGTCATCCAAGGTTGCATGGATACTATGATAGTGACTATGCCGGAGATCATGAGACCAGGAGATCCACACAGGGATATGCATTTTTTCTTGGTCAAGGTGCTGTATCATGGTTTTCAAAAAAGCAACCAATTGTTTCTTTGGCTTCAACAAAAGCAAAATATAGAGCACTCACTACAAGTGCATGTGAGGCTATGCGGCTCAGAAGACTTGTCAGAAATAGATTTCTTTGATGAATCAAAGCCAACAACAATATAATGAATCGGCTCAAGCACTGGCCAAGAATCCAATATACCCTCCAGGACCAAGCACATTGATGTTAGAGAGCACTTTTTCAGAGAAAGAGTGTTACTTTGTGACATCACATTGTAGCATTGTGATAGCAAAGAAAATGTTGTAGACATCTTTACCAAACCACTCGGTAAAGAGCTTTTTGAGAAGCATCGACAAGCTCTTAGTTTGACATAGAGGAAGGACATTCTATTGTGATGGAATGTATTGCTTAGTCCTTCTTCAATTCCCAGAATCATCATCTTGAGGGAAGGCCTACTTCATGATGTTGATCTTGAGGGAAGGTAGTGAGAAACCATGCTCAACGTCATGTATTTGATATGTGCATAGCACTAACCCAATAGAGTGCTATAAATGAAAGGGTTAGACGTTGTAACTCTAACCGTAAAAGGGTTTGCATATATTCTACATTTTCAACTATTGTGAACCCACCATCTTTGCCTCTTGACATTGGTGGGTTGCATATGGCACTACTTTGAGCCAAGTTGACATTGATAATCTCAATAAAGGTGGTTATATACTAGAGTTGGATTGTATCAAGTGTCCATGCTTCCTTGTACTCCATGTCCAAAAGCATCTCCTAACCTTGCAACTCCTCCTCCCCTCTCCTCCAACCTTACAACCCATCCTCTCCCTCTCCTCCCCCTCCCTCCTCCTCCCTTCTCCCTCGCTTCTTCTCTCTCTCTCCTTTCCCCCCTTGCTCTTACACCTTCTTCCTCTCCCACTCCTATGCTCCCCATGAACCCTGCCTGCACTATGTTTGCTTACCACACTTAAGGCTATGTCTCTCACGGAATATGACTTGAGGTCCTAAGCTACACTTATACTACAAATGACAACACTGATATATCTGTAGGTGAATAAAGGCCTCGTAACCTTGCATACTGAGAAGACCCTACTCTTTCTGTGGAAGCCGTGGGAGAGAGCCAACATTTGGCACCACTACCACGTAGACTAACATCTCAAGTAATGAGTAAACATATGCAAGTATGTGTAAAAAACAAACTACTGCGAACTTTCATGAATATAGCACTCAAGGGTAAGGAAAGTAAATTTTTTTTCCCAACTCTAGCCAAAAGCATCAACCTTGGCTTACTACCTTAAGAAAATTTCCTTATTTCTTAAAAAGAAGCCACTTGAAAAACAAATCAGCTAAGTAATGGACATGAATACGTAGAGCTTGCAATTTTGATCATTTTAGCTTTTAGGCCATTCAGGTGAATACCAGTCTTGAATCTTCACAAGCTTCAGCATGCACCCTAAAGTTTGTAGAGTAACAATCCTACCAACACCTCGGGAGATGCATGCCTAAGAGGGGATGCTCTCTAACCTGAGAAATGGCCTACAGAAAGTGAAAGGGGTGCACATCTTAGATCAACTAGTTGCAAAGAGGACAACATTAGCTATGTTGGTGGCCCCTAAAACAAAGGAGAAATGGATTGGGTGCACAATGTCAAAGATGTTGCTAATTTGAAGGACCAACGTGGCTCCAACAGTTAAATGTAGAGTAGAAGCAATGCATGATCATCCCGATCCGAGAAGTTTGTGGGCTTCAATAGAATGCAAGAAAAGGAGAGGTAGTCTAAGTGCGGAAGACATTACTAGAGTGACAAAGTTTTGACATGAAAATACGAGAGTTTCTTGAAATAGAAAGGACATTTGTAAAAAGAGGATGGTACACAAGGTGTTTCACGAGAACATCATACACATGCTTGATACAACGTAGGTCAGTGGTGCCTAAACTAGCCCGATGGTGGTTTGTGATTGAGATTTAGGATAGTTTAATTGTTTCATTTCTTAAAGCAGGCTTGGACTAAATGTGATTGTCGTAAACTAGCCCCCTTGGTTGGAACATCATGCAACCGTAGGCTAGTTCAGCTCAAATATTAGTTATGTTCTTGTCCTGAACTAGCATGGTTGAACATACATTAGTTGTTGACTAGCCCGGTGGTGTGGTTGAGCAAAAAATAACAGCAATATATTTCTCAATATATTGTTATTTTACTAAACTAGCCTGATGGTTGGAACATCATGCAACCATGATTGTCCTGAACCAACATGGTTGACCTCCCCCTCCCCCTCCACCCCCCCTCTCCCTCCAACCCCACCCCCCTCCCCCTCCCCATCCACCACCCCCACCCTCCACCCCCTCCATCCCCTCCACACCCCCTCCATCCCCTCCACCCCCCCCTTCCCCCCCCCTCTCTCTCTCTCCACCATCCCCCTCCATCCCCTCCACCAACCCCACCCTCCACCCCCCCTCTCTCTCTCTCTCTCTCTCTCTAGCCCCCCCCCTCCACCACCACCCCCACCATCCCCCCCGCCCCCCCCCCCTCTCTCTCTCTCTCTCTCTCTCTCTCTCTCTTCTTACCCCCCCCTCTCTCTCTTCTCTCTCCCCCCCTCCCTCTTCTCTCCCTGGCCGACCGCTCGCCATCTCCCTAAATCTACAACTAAAGGGCTTTAGCCCTTACCTAATAAACTAAGGGCTTATAAACCCTTGCTGCCTGCAAAGGGGTTGCTTTGTAGCCCGACGGTGCACGCAGCGCCCGCTTATGCGGTAGTGTTGCCGGTCATCAGTGGCGGAGTGCCCGCCCCACCTCCTACATCTGCCCCACCTCCTATGTGCCCCCGACCGCGCCGCTTCATCTGCTCCTCTCCAACCTCCATCTCCATCTCCTTCCTCCCCTCTTCCAAAACCTCTTTTGCAACCCCCTCCCCCCCCTCTTACATCTCCTACGCCCCCCTCTCCCCTCTCAGCCGCCGCGCGATGCCCCCCCCTTAGTATTTTTTAAATTAAAAAACCTAACCTAACCATAGTTAGGTTAGCTCCAACCTAGGTTAGGTTATATTTAACTCAAGCTAGTTAGTCTTACTCGAGGTTAGTTAGCTACAATTAGTCAATTTACACTAATTGTTAGTTAATTAGACTAATTAGACAGTTAGTCTAGCTTAACCTTAGTTAGTTAACAATAAGAATGTTAGGTTACATTAACTGTTAGGCATCTAACTTGACAGTTAGGCTAGTTAGACTAACTAGACTTACCCTAGTTCAGTTACTCCAGTTTGAGTCTAGGACCATTCACACTATACTTAAGACCAAGGCCCCCCCGCCCCCCCTCCCAAAAAGACCCCATTTTACCCCTACTTCAACACATCATAAGTCATCCGTTGGGGACCCAAACTAGACCCCGTTTGAACCACATTTTCACACACAAAAATGCCATGCTATGGGGCATGTTTCCAGCCCATTGCACACCATTTTGGCATCCTTAGCACTCGTTAATTTGCACCCTCATGTGGGCCTTGTTTCACACTAATTCACTCATATCGTTATGCTGTGACCTCCGATTGACGATCCATCTACACCGGCATATTTCCCTATACATGTGGGACAATACTAGGCACATTATTAACACGATGGTCCCTACAACACTAAGAAATCTCTAACCCTTCTAACACAACTACATCAACACCCGCACTTGCGGCAGAGACACCTGTTGCACTTGCATGCAGCTGTGCTCCAGCCAATACCTCCGACACCAACACTCACCAAATTTGCATATAACTTCAATGTGAACATCGTCTCTGACAATCCTCTACCCCAATTCCCCCCTTGAAATTTAAGAAATCAGTTTGACGACTCCATGCCACAACATGTCTGGATGCTATTGCGATGATGGGGATATTGACCTCGATGCAAAGGGGAACAATTTCTTTAATCGCAATAATTTTGGAAACAATAATAACAATCAAGGAAGGAGCCCCTTGGGAAACTCGAACTTCCCAAATATAATGGTAAGGGCGATCCAGCCCGATTCCTCTAGCATTTTGATGCTACATGCTGAGTGGGTGGAGATCAATCCAATGGAACTATGGTCGCCTGGTTCCCCATGGCCTTAACCGATGAAGCGTTAGAATGGTCCCTAGACCTCCTAGTGGAAGAAAGAGCCACATGGGACTTGCTTCAAACTGAATTCAAGAGACGTTTTCAAATGAAGAGACTATAAGATGATCCCGCTCTCCAACTAAGGAAGATCGAACAAGGTCGCCAAGAAGATGTACGCATGTACCTGGGCAAGATGAAATGCTTAATTGCCAAATGTGACCCATGCCCCAATGCAAAGTACCTCACGACTTGGTTCATTGCAAGCCTAAGGAAGAAAATCTGCAAAGACATGAAAAAGATTAGCAGTTATGAAACATTCAGTGCTGCATTTGCGACAGCCATTGACTTCGAGGATGGCATGCCCGACTTTGATACCAACAGTGATGATGGAAGATCCAGTGCACAAGATAAGCACTCTAAAAAGGAAAAATCCAAGTCCATTGTCGAAACATCTAATGAACATCGCCTAGAGACCATGAAGCTGAAAGAAGAAATGATGTAGGCCATGGAACAAAAGCTTCAATTGTCTCAATCACCACCTCCGACTTATCCACGGTGAGAAAATGTATGGTGCCCACACTGCATGGCCAATCATACATCCAATGAATGCCCAGTCCTAAGAGCAAGGATCACTGCACAAGAAAATCCACCACCAAGGTTGTGGTGCCATATTTGTGTAGTCGGTGGCCATGATGAAAATAGTTGCATTTTCAACATGCGCAACATTTTGCCTCGACCTCAACAATACCAACCAGCACCCATGCTAGTGTATAGGCAACTAGTACTTGCACAAGCGCCCCTAGCTTTGAGGCTAAATCCTTTTCCCGTGCAGACACAAGTCCCACAATTACTCAGGAATCCAAATCCACGACCATATCTAAGAGCACCAAATCCAGCTCCTCCGGTAGTTCCAATACAACAACTTCAAGTCGAGAAAGTGGATTTGCCATTCGAGTATAATTTGAGTACCAAATATACTATGTGGAAGTCACAGAAGGATTAATCCTAGTCTATGCAAATCAAGTTTGACCCAATACATATCGAGCACCAATCAAGTGCTACGGTTGTGGAGAAAATCATCGGATTGCAGAGTGCCCTCATCGTGGTAGCCCCGCTACTTTCCAGTGGCATAGGCCATGCTTGTATGGATTGCCCCATGAAAAATAAGGTCCCACAACAAACAGAGGCTAAGCCTGACGTCCCAATTGGCATTATTGGGGTGGACCATCGAAGTTCGGGGTCAGCAAGCGTAATATCACAACTTGTGAATGTAATTACACGCCAGCAGAAAGAGGCCACCAAAGACCCTAATATTCCAATCCAACCAAGACAACTTCTTGACAATACTGCACAAGTGCTTCTACCTCCACCAAGCAATGAGCAGCCAAGCTCATCCACATCAGCTCCTGAGACTCAAATAAAAGAAGCTCCATACCCAAATGCAGAATTGGAGAAGCCTTGTCTTCAAGCACTTCAACAATGGGTACAAAAAGAACAAGCTCAATTTGAGGATGAGAAGCAAGTTCAAGATCCAATCCATGACTTGGCCCCACTGAGTATTGATACTATACTCGAGCCTTTGTTCTAACAATAGACTCTGCAACATAATGTACCACCATGCCAACTTGAAGGAGCTATGCTCTCTAGTATCCTAAGTTGCCCTGTGTCAATTCCCATTGGAATCATATTATGGAATTGTCCCAATCTCTAGGAGAGTTTCAAAGGATGGATTGAACTCGCGAATCCCCCTCCACCTATGGAAGACATTGAAGATATCCTTGTGCGAATGGGGGAGAGAGATGAGATATGCAACATCATTGTGCCTTTGATCCACAAGGCATATAATGAAGTCCAAGCCATAGTGTATGGTGGAGTAGGTGTAAATGTCCTAACAAAGGAGCTCTACAATGAATGGGGTCTGCTACAGAATGGGGTATTTTCACCTATAGAGTTATGCCATTCGGCCTTTGTAATGCCTCGACCACATTCGCGAGTCATGTTCACGGCCTTCAAGTCATTTCTGAATAAGATTTTACAGGTGTTCTTGGAAGATTTGTGCATCCACTCGAACAAAAAAGAGCACGTCAAATGTCTTGAAACAATACTAATCAAATGTAGGAAGTATGGCATCTCCCTAAATCCAACAAAATGCCAGTTCATGTTGACCCACGGAGTTGTTTTGGGACACATCATTTCTCAACATGGGATTGCAACTGACATGGACAAAATCAAAATCATCATGGAATTTCCTCCTACAAATTCCAAAGGTGTATAGGTCTTTATGGGACATGCTGGCTATTATAGAAGATTTATATTGTGGTATGCCATGATAGCCAGACCACTTTACAAATTATTAGTGGAATTCTTATGGACAGAAGAGTGCGACCAAGCCTTTGAGCTTTTAAAGTGGGACCTAATCACAACACCCATTCTTATATTTCCCAATTGGGATATTGATTTTCATGTTCATACTGATGGATCCAAGTATGCAATTGGGAGTGTGCTTTATCAACCTGGTGAACATAAGAAAGACTACCCATTCTACTTTGCCAGTTGACAACTCAATGATGTAGAGATCAACTATACCACCACATAAAGAGAAGCCTAGCAATGGTGTATAGTGTATAGTGTTAAGAAATTTCGGCACTATCACCACAGAAAGAGAAGCCCTAGCAATGGTGTATAGTGTTAAGAAATTTCGGCACTATCTACTGGCAAATGATTTTGTCTTCTACACTGGCCATCAAGCATTGCTTTATCTTGTGAACCATCCGTGTATGACCGGAAGAATAACCAGATGGCTCCTCTTGCTTCAAGAATTCAACTTCAAAATAGCGGTCTGCAAAGGTGCCCACACTACGTTGCTGATCACATGTCTTGTGTTAAGTCGGGAGAAGAATCCACTAGAGTAGAAGACGATTTGCCAGATGCCACACTATTTCAGATAGATGCTATTCTAGATTGGTGTGGAGATATCATTGAGTACTTAAAGGCAAGAAGACCACCCCCTAAAATGAAAGTAGTAGATGCCAGAAAACTAATTTTAAAGGCTGCACCCTATCAACTCATTGCAAGACAATGGTACAAGATGAGCAAAGACCAAGTTTTAATAAGATCTGTAATGCCTCATGAGATCATACCAATCCTGAGTGAAGTCCATGAAGGCATTATAGGAGGACACTTCCAAGGGGAAGCCACAGCTTGAAAAGCATACAGAGACAAGACTTCTAAACCTTGAACCTCCCTCTAACCCTTAAACTCCTCCTAAACCCTTCAATCCCCAATGAAGGCGAAAGCCTTCATTACCCCAAAGGATACATGGAGTTGTGGGTCTTGACCCACAACTAGGTTCTTTGTAGCTAAGCATAAACAAATCATTGGCCACCTAACATTGGGAGATTTCACAACTCCATGCAAAAAAGACTCGTCTATCTAAACTAGAAACATAATATGCAAAACTCTATGCACGATATGAGCAAATGCATACATGAACACTCCAAAGTTCAGTAAATACGCTATGCTCCACATGCAAATTCCTTGTACCCATTAGGAAAAAAGGGAACTCATTTTGGGGCCCTATAAGAAATTCACTATTTTCTCATTTTTCTTTGCTCCAAAATCTACAAAAATGAACTGGCATAAATGCTCCTATCATATTCTCTCTTTAAAGTGGGTTTTGTGTCATCCTCACTCATGCTGGCAGTAGATTTTTATGTAGAATCCCATAATTAACGATTAAGAATCTTTTTTTTTCAAAATTTTAAACCTTTGCATGAAAGATAAACATGGACTTATTGTAGTAAATATGGACTTATCGTTGTTGACTTATGTAGGTCACAAGATTCCACGGTCAAAAACTCATAACTAACCTTTAAGAATCTTTGTTTTAAAAATTTTAAAACATCCCCATGAAATATTAACATGGATTTATCGCGGTAAGTCCATTGCTAACACTTTGTTTTATAAAAGTTGACAATGGTGTGAAGCAATGGGACAACGCTACTAAAAAAAATGGCAACATGTGATCATGCCACTGAAGAACAATCCAGCAAGAAGAGACTTTACCACCTCCACATTAATTTAGAAGAAGAGTATGCACTTGTGAAAAAATGAGGAAGGGTCCACAAGTAGGTGTAATGCAAAGACAGAACATGAGGATAGAAGGCTTACAACATATCGATTTATGGTGTGATGGAAGAATTTACCCAAAATATCCAATCAGCAACTTTACTCCTCCATTTTCCAATCCGACAACACTCTTGAAAAATTTAGAACTCACATGCAATTTGCAAATCGGGGTCCAGCAAACAACGAGGGTGCCTTATTTGTATAGAAAAACATTGGTTGATCTTGTTTGGGCCCATGTTTTCATGTTACTAAATTCAACCCAAATTATGGGAGGTTTTGTATTTGTGCATGACCCTTTGAAAACTCAATCAATGCCATGTACCAAGCCATCAGAGATGTCAAGGTTACCAGAACATATCACAATTAGCATGCCAGATATCAGGCAAAGTTCTTTGTGCAGGCTGTCGATTCCCTTTGGTTCATTTGGCATTGTTATTGTTTGGCTGCATGTTTTGTGCCTTGCAACTGCTCCTTGAAGCACATTTTCCTTCATTTGAAGCATGTGGAACACTTTGAGATTGTGCTTGTCTTTTGAGGAGTTAGTGTAGTAAAGATAGAGCACGTTATGCTTATCATTCAAAATGCACAAGAAATGAGAGTTTATGTATTCAATGTCATTGTTGTGTTTGGGATCCATTACAAATGCAACTGAGGATGTCAATGAAGTGACTATTGCTTGGCACATCGGTGTCTCCATTTCTTAGTATAGCATATGGTCTCTCCAAAATGAGGGTAGCATCAATGTGGATGTTGATTGCTTAGAGACAATCCATGAGTCTTTTGTGGGGCTTGCTTGACACAAGTCACCATAAAGCAAAATGTCCACACCTTCGAAAGACTCAAGGTGATTGTGTTTGATTTCCCACAAATGCATGTCTATTGCTGCTATGAAAGTGCTTTGTCCTATCAAGAAGATCTCATCAAAGACCACCAACTACAAGTCTTTGTATAGGGTAGAGAGCTCATTGAGTTTCTTGGCAGAAAGGCTTGTGTAATTTGAAGCCATGAGCAGTAGATGGAGTTCTGAGTATATGGTTGTACCACCTATATTAAATGCTACTTTGACATTGTATGCTAACAACAATACTTTTGGAAACTCAAGACTTGATGTTCCCTTGTGCATGTAGTGTTGCAACAATGCTTGAACTATGAGTAGCAGTGTGTATGTCGTTCCTATCCCTACATTCCTAGTCAAGAGAAGGTGCAGTCATTGCTTGGGGTTGTTTTTTAAAGCATTATGTCCTCAAATATCAGGCGTTGCTCTATGTTTAGGGTTTGAATGGAAGCATAGTACTTATCATTGGGAAGAAGGTTGTAGGTAAATCCTTTGGTTGATGGAATTTATTGGTTCTCCATTGAATGTGCATGTCATTGCCAAGGTCAAACATTTGGCTGTTGCATTGCATGCTTGTGGATCTCGAAAGCTCACATGCAACTACTGACATTCACTAGAGGATGTTGGGGGGTGAATCAACTTGTTGAAGTTGCTCTTGTTGGCATCCACTAGGGTTTTGTAGGCCATGTACATGTCATTCCATGTGGGAAATTTTTCATCAAGAATGTGTTCCTGGCAAACAAAAGGCAAGCACAATAGGTAGATCTCTCTATAGTGGTTCTTTGGGTCTTTGTACACATTGTAGTTGTTGAAGCATAAAATCTTAGAATGCTTTCTCCTTTGTGCTTTGTTCCCTAAGACTGTGTATTCACTTGTGTAGGGTACAAGACAAATGGTACTAATCAATGCATGCCAGTGTGAGTACTTACTGACAATGTCTTCAGAGAAAATGTCTATGTTGGATGGGTCCATTTGCTCTAGCTATAGCAATGGCACCTTAGGAATAAAGTGCATTCTTTGGGTGTGCTTGTCTTCAGAGAAATGTCTATGCTAGATGGGTCCATTTGCTCTAGCTAGCAATGGCACCTTAGGAGTAAAGAGCATTCTTTGGGTGTGCTTGTCTTCAGAGAAATGTCTATGCTAGATGGGTCCATTTGCTCTAGCTGGTAATGGCACATTAGAAGTAAAGTGCATTTTTTGGGTGTGCTTCATTGATGTACATGAATTCCTTGGTGGAGCTCATAAGCGGCAAGAAAAGGGCAATGTAAACAGCTTGTTGTGCATTTATGTGTTGTGTGTTAAGTACGGTCTAGCAAATTCTCTCGTTCACAAGAGCATTTTGTTGTATGCTCTCTATAAGTGCGGTCTCTATAGCCTCAATTATAGCTTTATCAACCTTTGTGATGTATGATGTGCCATATGCAGTTGCTTCATATCGGTTCAAAATGAACTAAACCTCTATATTAGCTCCGCAGAGCTTTAACAAAGTTGGGTTAAAGTTGTTGGTGTACATGTCTTTTGGGTATCTTTTGAGGAACCGTGTTGGGTGTGATAGGGAAGCACACAAGGTTAATATGTACTCTTTCTCGCTTAAGCCAATTGCTTCAAAGAATGTGCAAAAGTCATAATGTTGAATCTTGAGAGAGGACACTCAGCATGCACTTATATTGTTGACGGTGGGGGTTGTCTTTATATTTTTCACAAAGTGGGAGCAAAACTTGTGTCCTCATCATGGGTGGCCTGTTAGATATCAATGCTCCACTCTCGTGTAACTACGCGGGAACCAACTAACTCTACTTGTAAGCCTTCCATATGAGGAGAAGGCATTTGAGTAGCTCGGTTATCTAGTAGGTCCTGGTTTGAACACCAGATGGGGGCCATGTGTGGCTTGATGGCTAGACAGCTTCAGATAGAGTTGGTACACTGCCAACTAGGCTACATGCAAGTGCAGGAAGGCATCCCATGATTGACCGCACTGAGGGTAGATGGAGCATTTCTCGGGGGAGCCCGCTCTTGGGTTGCGGGGCCTGTTTGGAGCCTCAGATGATCCCGGATGGATCTGGGCCAAACGGAAACCGTAGTTCAGTTGATCTATTTTGTGCACCGGTTCTATTGTGTGGTCGGTGGCCTATTTCAAGACTGACCCCCAATCGATCGTTTTGGGCAGACTGGGTCGGTCACCCAATTGGCTCTAACCGACTACTTGTGGTGGCTATATAAGAGCAAGCCCGTGAAGCCCATTTCATCACTCGCTACAGCAACCATGATTCCTTAGCATCCAGCCTCCATCTTCTATTGTTTCCAGCATGCCATCGAAGCTTCTTTCACAGGAGCGCACGGTTGGGAGGTAGCGCCATCTATCGTATTAGTTTTACAGTAATCAAATTTTTGATTCTCCATAATGTCTGTCTTCTCTCTTGCATATGAGATCCTGTTATCTATTAAGCACAGATGTTGTATTGTTTTCTAACATGGTATCAGAGCCTAGACTCAGCAAGAAGATTTGGTAGTGTGTTTCTGTTTGCGAGCAGATTGTGAGAGATGGCCCAGCCTGCAAGACTGCGAATCCGACTATTCGACGAAAGCGGAAAGTTGGATGGCTCTAACTATCCACTCTGGAAGTTCAAGATGAAGACCATCCTAAGCACATACGAGCTTTGAGACACTACTATTGGGGTGGACTTGAAACCAGTTCCGAGACCGAATCCGGCCAATGTAGCACAACAGATAGTACCAACTACGGATGAGATTCTCATGTGGATAAGAAGAAATGCAGATGCGCTATGTTCTATTGTCTGCAGTGTGTGAGTGATTCCGTCATGGCGTTAATTCAACATGTCGCCACAGCGGAGGAGGCATGATGGTCTTGAAAAATTAGTATGAGACCACGAATCAGATGCGGATTCAGAATCTGGAGACTCAACTCGCGAACGAGATACTGTTTGAGTCTGAAGCGGCAGAGAAGTTCATCACCAGGGTGAAGAATTTGCACGATCAGATGACTACGATTGGCATCACCATCACCAGCGAGAATCTAGCACGGAGGTGCATATGGATTCTCCCACCAAAGTATGACGGTCTTGTTACGGCGCTGAATATGTAGAACAAAAATCTGCCCTTAACTTTGAGGATTTCAGCACGATGCTTCTGGAGGAGGAGATGCATCAAAAGACGAGGACTAGAGAAGATTCCGCTTTCTGGACCGGATCAAAGAAAGGTAAGTGTAAGAACTCTGGTAACCCATCTTCTTCTTATGATAAAAAGAGAAAGAAGAAGATCAAGTGCTTCTATTGTAACAAGGCAGGGCACAAGCAGAATGAGTGCTGGAAGAAGATTGCAGATGAGAAGAACATATGAGAAGAACATAGTAAAGAAAGAGTCCAGCAACAGTGCGCAGGAAGTACCAGTAGAGATGTTTGTAGCAATTGAGGAGATTTGCACGGAGGCAGTTCATGTACCTGCGGATGAACCATGGATCATTGACAGTGGTGCATCACACCACATGACCAATCACAAGGATTGGTATACCTCTCTACAGCCGGTAGGGAATGACATCCTGGTAGCTCAACAATGATGCAAAATGTCCAGCAAAAGGAAAAGGTACGATTGCTCTCAAGTCAGATGGAGTTGTAAAACAGTTGTCCGATGTTCTTTATGTGCCAGATATTAAGAGGACTTGTTGTCTGTTTCTGCAATCACGGATCGGGACCGCAAAGTTCACTTCGATAAGAATGGCGCACAGATTTTGGATCTTCAAGGAAAGGTCGTTGGTAAAGGTACATGGCGCAACAACATCTATGAACTCTCAGCTTTCAATGCTCGAGCGGATGTGAAGAACACTAAGCTGTGGCATGAGAGGTTTGGTCATCTAAACCTTAGTTCTTTAAAGGAGATGCATAAAAGTGGAATGATTGCAGACCTACCAGAAATTGCAAATCTGCCTGATGTATGTGACGCTTGCATGATGGGCGAGCAGCATCGGCATCCCTTTCCTAAAGAGGCCAGCAGGGCAAAGGCTCCTCTAGAGCTCGTTCACACGGACCTCTGTAGAAAGATGGAGACGGAAGCTTTGGGTGGTTCCTACTACTTCATGACGCTGATCGACGACTACAGTAGAAGGATATGGATATACTTCCTGAAGATTAAAGACGAGGCTTTTAGTAAGTTCAAGGAATGGCATGTAATGGTCGAGAAAGAATCGGGGAGGAAGGTGAAGAAGTTGAGATTAGACAGAGGTGGAGAGTTCACATCAACTAAATTCGAGAGTTACTGCAAAAGTCACGGGATCAAGAGGCAGAAACCCCTGCCACATACATCATAGCAAAATGGAGTAGCAGAGCGCAAGATGCGCGTCATCTGCGAAATAGGCCGGAGTATGATGAAAGGGAAAGATTTGCCAAAGACTTTCTAGGTTGAAGCATGTAACACTGTAGTTTACATTCTGAATCGTAGCCACACGAAGGCTGTGAATGGGATGACTCCACTGCAGGCCTTTTTTCTGGTAAGAAACCTTCAGCTACATATTTCAGAGTTTTTAAATGTGACTGTTTTGTGCATGTCCTTGATGCTAACAGGACCAAATGGGAACCGAAGAGTTGGAAGTGTATTTTCTTGGGCTACAGTGAAGAGGCGAAGGGTTACCATGTCTATAACCATGTTACCAAGAAGGTAATTATAAGTTGCGATGTGGTCTTCTCAGAACAGCCGCATCAATTGGAGGAGGATGCTTCCTTCCCAGACAACCAAGACCAGGATGTCCATCCAGTACAACCATCGACAGCAGACCGAACTCCCCCAACGGTGCTTGGGAGGATTCAAGATAAAGAAGAGGAAGAAGAGCATGCAGAACCACAATGGCAACGGCCATTCCTGAAGTGGGTAAGGCAGATTTTGGACGGTAGAGAACCTCCAACCATTGAGGAGGAACCATCCGAACACCGCCGGTCCAAGAGATTAGAGGAGCAAAGAAGGGCACAAGAACACTTGGTCAACTACGCATTGATGGCAGAGGTGATCCGTGCTAAAGAACCCGTGTCTTGAAGAGGCACAAGGTGATGATAGGTGGATGGAGGCTATGCAGTCGGAGTATGGCTCCATAATGAAGAACAACACTTGGGACCTTGTGGATCGACCACCAAAATGCAAGGTAATTGGCACCAAGTGGGTGTACAAGATCAAGTACAAGTCCGACGGCACGTTGGATAAGTACAAGGCTCGGCTCGTGGCAAAAGGATTCGCACAAGTACATGGTTTTGATTATCAGGATACTTTTGCTCCAACAGCTCCACTAACCACAATTCGCAGTGTTTTGGCTTTAGCTGCCCAAGGAAGTTGTCCCGTGTTTTAGATGGATGTAAAATCCGCCTTTCTGAATGGAGATCTCAAGGAGGAGGTATACGGGAACAACCACCAGGTTTTGAGATCCCCGGTTCAGAAGGTAAAGTCTGTAAACTGAAGAAGGCACTTTATAGGCTGAAACAGGCCCCACAAGCGTGGTACCAACGATTTGATTCCTACTTTCTGCAAAACGGGTTCAGGAGGAGCCCATCTGATGCAAATTTGTATATCTTCAGAGAAGGAGGCAGGTGTATGATCGTGGTCCTTTATGTGGACGACCTTGTCATAACAGGGAACCATGAAGAGAAGATCTCGCAGACAAAGCATTTGCTAGGAAGAGAGTTTGAAATCACAGACCTCAGATTGATGCATTTCTATTTGGGGATTGAAGTTTGACGAGAGCCGAAATAGATCTTCATTTCATAGCTGAAGTATGCTGGAAAGATACTGAAGGCATTTGGCATGGCTGAGTGCAAGACAGTTGGTACCCCTATGGAGGTTGACATGAAGCTCTCAAACAAGGATTCATCACCACTGGTGGACGAAGCGAAGTACAGAAGTCTTGTGGGCAGCTTGATTTACTTGTGCAACATGTGGCCGAACATCAGTTTTGTGACTGGTGTACTAAGAAGGTTTTCCAATAAGCCCCGGGAGAACCATGGGAGGGTAGGGATGCAGGTGTTGAAATACATCAAAGGCACACTTGATTATGGCATCACCTATACCAAGGGCAACATCTTGACCGGATTCTGTGACTCGGATTGGGCAGGAGACGTGGACAATAGGAGATCAGTGACAAGTTATTGTTTCTCAATTGGATATGGAGCTGTGTCATGGGTCAGCAAGAAGCAACCCACAGCCTTTCTTCTACTGAGGCTGAGTACAAATCAGCTTGCTTTGCTTCCTGCGAGGCAGTGTGGTTGAGGAGGATTTTAGGGGACATGGGTGCAGTGTAGAACAAGCCCACGCAGTTATCATGTGACAATCAGAGTTGCATGGCGATTGCAAATAACCCCGTGTTCCATGCTCCCACAAAACACATTGAGATTCAATATCACTTTGTATGCGAGCTCATCATGGATGGAGAGGTTGACTTGGTGTACTGTCTGACTATAGAGAATGTTGTGGACATCTTCACAAAGGCTCTTGGAAGAGACTTGCTGAAGAGGCATCTTCATCGACTTGGCATTGGACCGAAAAAGTAAGTTCACTTGCGAGTGGACATTGAGGGGGGGTGTTAGATATCAATGCTCCACTCTCGTGTAACTACGCGGGAACCAGCTTACTCTACTTGTAAGCCCCCCATATGAGGAGAAGGCATTTGAGTAGCTCGGTTATCCGACAGGTCTTAGTTTAGACACCAGATGGGGGCCATGTGTGGCCTAATCTCGCTGGATGGCTTCAGATAGAGTTGGCACACTGCTAACTAGGCTACATGCAAGTGCGGGAAGGCATCCCATGACTGACCGCACTGAGGGTAGATGGAGCATTTCCTGGGGCAGCTCACCACTCTCGGGTTGCGGGGCTTGTTTGGAGCCTCAGATGATCCCAGATGGCTCTCGGCCAAATGGTAACCGTAGGTTAGTTGCTCTATTTTTTGCACTGGTTCTATCGTGTGGTCGGTGGCCTATTTCAGGACTAACCCCCAGTCGACCGTTTTGGGTGGACTGGGTCGGTAACCCAATTGGCTCTAACCGACTACTTATGGTGGCTATATAAGAGCAAGCCCGCGAAGCCCATTTCATCACTGGCTATAGCAACCCTGATTCCTTAGCATCCAGCCTCTGTCTTCTATTGTTTCCAGCACGCCATCGAAGCTTCTTTCACAGGAGCGCACGGCTGGGAGGCAGCGCCATCTATTGTATCAATTTTACAGTAATTAAATTTTTGATTCTCCATACTATCTGTTTTCTCTCTTGCGTACGAGATGCTGTTATCTGTTGAGCACAGACGTTGTATTGTTTTCTTACATGGCCGTGGGAACCTGAATTTGCACTTCTTATTCTTTTTGTAGCATGTTTTCTTATGTTTATGTGTTTGCATGTCAAGATGCAAAACATCTAATTTAGAGATATTTGGCATGATAGAATGATCTGCAAAGGTCTTGATGTTTCTTTTTGAGGCATTTGTGCATGTGGCTGCATCTGTTATCCATAGCAAAACATGGTTGTGCTGGCTCCCTCTATTTTGAACTTCATTGATAAAGAAGAAGCCTTCAATAGATCCGAGGATACTACTTTTATTCTTAAGCAAGGTTAGTGCTTGGAACTTGTGCATGTAATACCCTGTTGTGGTTATAGGGTTTGATCGTACCAAGTCTTGAGCTTTGAGCCTTGGGTCTATTGGTTCGCAAGTTGCCAATCCCAACCACAATTCCCAAAGGCATTCCATAAGTGGTTCCCATTGTTTTTTAGCAGCGGACAGTGTCACAAATAAAGTAGGCAAACCCAACTGTCAAAGCATGGTTAAGAGGTTTTTTTCAGCTGGTGCTTGTAGTCAGCGGATGCACTCAAGTGCATAAAATCTCGATAGCCAATGTGAGACTATAAAAGATTCTCTATGTTTGTATCAAGCAGTGTGTGTCCTCTCGTTCGCCCTTTCTGCAATCGTACCCATGCTGATGAGAGGACCTACTGTACCATTATCTTCATTGTTTTAAAGAAAAGATTCTCTATGCACATAGTGAAGCATCTATAATTGTTTGTTAGCTCCCATCTTGCAATATTTTCGTAAGAAGTACAAGTGCATAAGTTATACTTTCGAGGCTCGCCATAGAAAAGTGTTGGGAATGCCAACTCTTCATAGCAAGTATCTTTAAATATGTCGAGTGGGGAAAAGCGTTTCAAGGGAGCAATGGCTATGGTTTTGTCGTTGAAGTCAACTACTTGTCGACTAGTGTGAATTCCATGGACCAAGGTGTCCGTATGCAACTCATTTTCCATGGGTCAATGGGATCTGAATAGTTTTGAAGACCTGTTCCTTTAGCTTGCAATGTTTTTATGTGCTCATCCCAAAGGGTGTTCAGCTTGACCTTGTTTTCCTTCTACAAATTGCTTCTAGTAGCTTTTGTAATGCCATCATTGTCATCGAATGTCGGACAAGACTCCTCATGTAATTGTGCATGTAGTGCATTCTATGTGTTATTGCAATCTTACTGTGCCATTCTCAGTCATAAAATGAGGTAGCACCTTTTGGGCTCTATCAACATCTATGAAGACATTGATGATGCTACCACATAGATTGAGCTGACCCTCGTATGTCAGCTGGGATACTTTTGTGAAGGGAATATGAATAGATATGAGGCAAGCCTCAATGTCATTGAGTTTGCTAGTGTATCTTGTTTTCACTGACGTTGGCGTGTTCTTTGTACACATCTTGGGAAGGTTGCTAGTTTGAAGTACCTACTTCAAATATAAATTGCAAATACTTTTGCCTTTCAATGGAGCATTTGCACTTGCAAGCAATTGCATTTGCAAGACACGTTTGGATGGAACATCCAACCTCTTTAGCTTGGAAAAAAGTTTCAGTGCGCCGCAGTAAATGCATGAAAACCTAGGGGTGTTTTTCACTTTCTTGGAATAGACACACACACACACATCACACACACACACACACACACACCTACACCTCTCTCTCTCTCTCTCTCTCACACACACACACACACACACACACACACACACACCCCTCTCTCTCTCTCTCTCTCTCTCTCTATGGAGCCTAATCTCTTTTCCTTTTGTGGGCAATGGGTAGCGCTTGACACGCCTTGGGCTGCAACAATGCCTTGTGGGTAGCTAGACTGTGTCACATGAACGAACGACATGAGGCTTGGTTCTCTGTGTTTTGGTGCAGCACTTCATGCACCCAATGACAAAGATAAGCATAGAGGATACTTGCAAGCAAACTTAGCATGTGCTATTGAATTAGGCAATAAAATCCAAAGCGGCACTTTCAATCCTCATATCCACTTCAAAAAATTAGGAATCGTGAAAATCTAAGGCTGCCCACCAATGAGCAAGTAGCTAGCACAACAAATGTTCTTAGTGAAGATCCTTCACAAATGAGGAGAAAATGGCATTGAGTCCCATGCAACAAAGTCAATGCACGCAATGCATGCAGACCCTGCCACCAATCCAAAATACCCAAATTTGCAAATTAAACAAATGGTGCATTTTCCCCTTTACCTAAGTTGTGCCTCTGCTTAAGCCTTCACCATGGCAGGCCAAAAATGCAAGTGAAGGTGAATGAATATGGGGAAAGATAGATGAGTGGAAAGAGAGGACAAAAAAGAGATGAAAACGGATGGTCACACCCGATGAAATTCAACTTTGTGAATGGGCATGGAGCATGTGTCTTCAGATAAAGAGCTCTCCCAAAAGCTAAACAAGAGGTTGAAAAACTATGGTGAAGATTGAGCTTTATGCCTGCCTATGAACCCCCATTTCCTCTTTAACAGCTATTTCCAGGGCTACCTAAACTAAGGCACACACAGCATCCTGCAGCTCCTCCTGAGTAATAGTGTTTGGTTCCTCTTGGGTGACAGATTCTGGTTCCTTTTCTATAACAGCTTCAGGTTCCTTCTGAGCCTCAATTTCTGCTTCCTTTTTAGTAATAGCTTCTGGTTCCTTATGAGTCACAATTTCTACTTCCTTTTTAGTAACAATTTTTGGTTCTTTCTGAGTCACAATTTCTAATGCACAAAAGATGTCGACAAATGAAGTGGCCAATATAAGGCTATGTAAAAGCCAATGATCAAAGATAACATGGCAATTTACATGATTAATCTTGCTTTAACTAGCTAAATTAGCAACCCATGTGGCCACTGATGTGACTAATGTCGCATTTCATACCCTTAAAAAGCTATGACCATGTTCGGAGAATGGGATTGACTAAAAGGTAAACAACAACCATCAACAGTAATATCAAGCCTAATCTTTCAACCATCAATGCTCATATCGGCCCTCGAACCCTGCCACTAGAGGTGTTGACCCCAAACCCCATCGAGGGCGCTACTGCCAGACCCCCAGGCAGTGTTTATACCATATCCTAACCATCAAATAGTCACCATGAGACCTCATCTATTGTCAAAACTAGGAGCCTAACAATGTCTATTACGTCCAAAAAAGCACTATGGAGCATTGGTGGTTACATATGAGAGGTGGGCATTGAAGATGTATCAACAATATCAAACCCAATCTATTGAGTGTCAACGCCAATCAATGGAGGTCAATGCCCAAGCGTCCCATGAATGAGACCTCATAAATTGTCAAGGTTCCTTGAGGAGGTCTTGGCTTGGTTGGTTCAATGACGTAGTTGGAGCTTCGATACGATAAAGGAGAAGAGAAAGCATATTCCCAAGGGGTGCCTAACACAAAATGCTAAAGTAGCAAGAAGAACAAGGAAGAAAATGGAGGGAAGCATGAGTAAAAAAATTAGAAGCATGCATCTGCAAGCACGCATGCACGTGTGCTCGAAAGAGCAACAAAATTAGGTGAGGGTGATCATGTAAAACTACAAATAGTAGGTGGATGGGTGGAGTTTTAGTTCCATTCACGCTCAAAACTTTGAATAGCAAGAGTGAACTTTTGCAATCTGTGGTAATATTAGAGAGAGAGAGAGAGAGAGAGAGAGAGAGAGAGAGTTCCTCCAAAGTTCACAGCCTATCACTGTCGCCATTTCGAGTTAAGCTTCAGTTCAACTAACTTCGGCTCGGATCAATTTGGTCTAGTCAATTCAGTTAGCAATTCAGTTCAATTTTACTAGTTAGTTCAGCACTCCACTTCGTTGGGCTGAACCCTTGGCCCAACCTTGGGGGTTAGCTTTGAGCAAGGGGTACACACACAAGTGTAGGTCACCATGGAATTTCAATTTTTGCAACCATAGCCCCCTCTTTCAAGCCTTCGTATTCGACCATTGCGAAGACACCTTCCCCTTATGCAATTAGGGACTTCAAATCCAAACCCAAAGACTCTCGGCTTAAACTTATGTTATAAAGACCACTTTATGATAGTGTTTAGAATGTAGCTACGCTCTATAATAACTCAGGAAGAGTTGGTCTTCTCCACTCCCTCGATTCTCTGGCTATCCAGATGTAGTCAATTTTTGGTGCTGGTACTTTGTCTCATAGACCGGTGAGGTCTTATCCGAACGTTAATAGATCTTTCTTTCTTCTTTCTCACATGATCCTCTATAGCCCAAATAAACACTAGTCTATTAGGTTCATCACCCTAAGTTTGACTTAGCTTTGACCTTTTTGCATCCTGTAAACACAAATTGATTCTACATTTTCCATGATTTCACTAATATCATTTGCTTTCACTTTGCAGCAAATTTTTTGGACCTTTGTTTAGAGTCTCTAAATCTGCTTTTGGTGCCCAATATCTCTCTGTCTCTCTCTCTAATATTCCCACAGACTGCAAATGTTCAGTCTTGCTATTCAAAGGTCTGAGCATGACCACATCTCAAGCTTCTTTATCCAAGACTTCCACCTGTAAAAGAATACAGCCTGTTCATGGGTATCCAAAACTCTTGATACTTATCTTTCTCAGCAACCCCTCTCCTATGGTAATTAATTTGTCTCTGAGATCTTAATTCCTGCTGGAAAGCAAGGGTCACACTCAAACGTCAGCCATACAAAGCTTCTGAGACTTGTTTCTAAGTTGCAAGATCCTAGCTGCATGTAAAGTTTTAAAGACTCTTTCAGCGTATTGTTTGAGTCTTGTACAAACAAAAGATGAATACACACACAACAAGAAGTAAGCCCGTTACAAACTTGTAAATGTCTTTAGTTCAATATGATCCAAACATTTAAGCATTTCTTGTTGCTAATGGAACATCAAAAGGCAATAAAATCCTACCTTCACTCCACCACTCCCAGGTCAGTATATGAGGAACACTACTACTGGCAAACGGTAATCCCCATGTGACATTCAACAAAGAAATGTACTCGAGTAATCATTTTGCACAAGCCAATCGTCCCATTTGGCCACAAATGTCAAGCAACGAGTAGGGGACTCCAGTTTCAGAGAGATCTGGAAAACTTAGAGAGTGGAGACAACAGATGATCACCTTCCTATCCCTTACAACTTGTCAGACCAAAAACCATTCTGCAAATCACAATCTCAATGCGTCAAATATTCGTCTGTGGATGGTGTAAGATGAAGAACATAAGCAATTCCCAGGAAACAATGCTTGTCTATCAAATACCATGGCATTCCTCATTGCATCATTTTTGTGAAAGTTAGGTTCAAATGAGGATGCCTTCGTTGAAAAGGCTTGATTAAGGAGAGCTGCTGAGCAGATTCCTTTCTGGTGTTGCTAAACCTCCCTTGTAAATTGTTCCATAAGCCGAGAGGTTGTTCTGGCAGCCAAGTGAAGACGCCATGAAAGGTGTAAATAACATCAACTCAATAGTATGTTTTAATAGAAAAAGAACTGAGCCTTCCATAAGGACAACATCCCCCATATTAAAGCTTTCACAGTCCTACAAGAGTCTGACTCATCAGGACATGGAATATGGCATCTCCGGCTTGTCACTGCATCTCAATCAATGGCCAAGCAAAACATAACTCAAAAGGTGGTAACAATGCATCTCAATCAATAGCCAAGCAAAACATAACTTAACAGGTGGTAACAATGAATCAAAAACCAGATTTTTAGCTAAAGAAGCAATGCTGATCTGTGGAATTGATGGCATTTTATCCACAAAATTCACCCAGAAGCGAAGTCCCTGTGTATCAAGCAACAAACTTTTCCAGGAGGGGGGTTGTTTCAAAATTGGAGAAACATGTCACAAATTTCTTGCCCTAAAAGAAACACATCATAAACTTGAATGCAAGCTTCAGAAACTGCTCTTCTGCCATTGAACCTCGGACCTCCTTGTTTTAACCTTGTAAATTAAAAAATATACTTATCTTGCTGCTACACGTCACTACTGTGGTGGCTTTGCTTCAAATGCATCTAGCAAATCGGCAGAAACTTTGTCTGTGGCTTCAAGACCTGCAAAGCTTGGATATAATGAGCCTGCGTGAAGGGTGGTCCACATGCAGGAACTACTGTGAGCTGAATCACAGCCCTTAACCAAGCTCCAGGTCCTTTTCAGGAAATCAAACATAACTAGAGTCTCAGATCTGTTATACTCAGTGCCCTTGTACCTACGGAATGTTGAACTGTGTCCATTCCGTATGTAAACATACTGCCCCACAACATCAAAATAAGATGGGCGTCGATTCATCCTTCTAAATAGATCATCTGGCATGTCGCTGAGATGCAGCCAATGCACCAGTCTCTCGGCCGGTGTCTGAAGCGCCCATAGAGACATTTTGGTATTTAAAATGCACAGCAGTATAATATTATTACACACCAGAAAAGGTTCAATGCAAGCCGAGTCCTGGCTTCCTGGGGGCAAGGCTATGGTCTTAATCTTCTTATCATGGAGACTAGAAGCTTTCAAACTTTCATCCTCTAAATAATACATGACACCATCCAAGATAGGTTTTATCCAAGATAGTAAAGTAGTTTGGCTACAACCAGCTCCATGTGCGCTAATTACAGGACACCGTGTGGATCTTTCCAAGGGAATGGAAAACATCTTATGGCTTAAAGACGTGGCATGGATACCCACTTCAAAATTTTCCCCGTCATCGTCTTTCACGTAATCACTCTGCACACGGGCATCCACTCTCTTGATAAACCCGGTCACCGGATTCCAAACGAAAACCTTCGAAGATTTTTCAGATTCCACAATGATCAAACCCCCGACGGAATACACAGTAAAGTAACCATGTATTGGCACAGGAAACCTCACTTTCTCCCGAGTATTGGTTTCTGGATCGTACAGCCATACCCAGTTCGTCTTCCGTTTGTAAAAGAAGCTAAAAAAGAGAGCGTGTGGTGGCAAACATCTCTTCTCGCGCCTGAGTGCACATGCGTTGGCAAAATGCGAAGACTCAATCAGACGCTTCCAAGCGCTACAAACTCTGCGCAGCTTCCAGACATGAAGGATGGGCAAATAGAGAAGAATCAACTCCATCACCTCTTCAGGTATGCTTGCCCTTCTCGACCTGGTCACCATCGCCATCCTGAGCATTCACTCTCGTCAAGAAGTGCCCCGTTCAGCCTTCTACTTCAAGCTTTCATCTCCTTATCCAGCCTTCATGTGGCCCTTTTGCCTTCGTTGATTTCAGGAGCATTTCTCTCTCTCTTTCTCTTATTTGGCAAATCTACATGGTGCACTATCATCAAGCCATGAGGCTCTATTAAGATCGTTGATTTCAAGAGCACCCAAATAGAGTTTGGATCTGCTAGCAACTGCAGCTGCCCACCTGAGCTCGCTGCCCGCGTTCGAACCCGCCCTCTTGGGCCATGGGAAAATGTGCCCTCGTAGTTGGCCATGTGTGTGTGCGTGTAAGTAGGGATTGCAAGGGTCCTAAGGGATGATGAATGTTAATCTTGGCTCATAGTTTAAAATGTAGTTCATTTGGTCACCTTGACATGTTAATGGGTGTGTAGTGTTAGGATTCGTGGTAGTTTAGGCCATTGTAATGAGTTTTTTACGTTCAGGTTTTTGTTTCTTTGTGGAGATCCTAAATGACTCTCACTTTATGTGGATTAAGTTTTTGGTGAATTATTTCATCATTTAGAGTCACCTTTATTAAAAGCATGTGATATTATTTAAATGAGGATCTCTAGACAACATGGCCAAGTTCCCACTCATATTTAGCTCCCTTATCTCTCATGTGTTACATGGTTCTGTATGAGTCCATATGGACCATAGATTGGCATAATTCATCAATGTTGTATGTATCACGTTTGTTAACATAGCAGTGCATGAGGGCGGAGATTAGCTTCAATTACATGAGGCACAACCTGGTGTGTAGCTTTTGTATGCGGATAGGTATGGAAGAGGAAATTTTAGAAATGCTCATGACACATGTAAAAGTTATCTTCACTCATGTAGAATAAATCTAAAAGGAAAACAAGAATCACAATGGTGTGAGAAACGGATCACAAACTTGAAGGACATATATTTGAAAGATGGCAAGGGCAAGTATAGTTATGTTGGCATCCATCGATGCTACTATACCCCACATTTATAAGAGGGAAAAGAGAGATTCACTTATGCTTGCCTTAGATTTGGTAGATCAGAATCACAAGCATTTTGGACTAACAAGGAATATTATAAAAGAGCTCTAGGAGAATAAGGTCAACAAATTTGAACATAATTTTATCTTATGAAGGATAGGGGGTGCCTCCCATCTTTAAAATTCAGCTGACCAAATTATGATGAAAATCATTGTTGGTGTCTTCACCTACATGACAATATTAATCGAAGTTAGTCCAACAGGAATCATTTGTTATGAATCTGAATATCCTTGGCCAACTAACATCTAGGACCTAGTTCCCATTGTTATCCCTCTTTCATTCACCTTTCAAGCTTGATAGATGTTTAGATGCATTGCAGACACTTTTTCCAAGTAGGTCCATGGAGATTGAGTGCATAAGTCCTTTGGATGGTGGAATGTGTATGATCAGTTTTTCATAAATTTACAACATTCTAATGTGAATTTAGTGAGTCCTCAATTTCAACGAGTATAATATTTGAACTTGATGTCATGGGGTTTGGGATGATGGGACTTGTAAAAAAATTCCTATTATAGCAAATTGCACTAAAAATGAGATCACATGTCTACTTTTCAAGCATTCTCTTGTCAAATATTAATATGTTTCATTATAGAATGGATTGAATTTCATTTCTTCTTTATATGAGGTTGATTTTGTCATATTATAGGCATTTGGTACGTGTTCATGTTGTATTTATTTCAATATTTATTCAATTTGTTGTAATCAATTACGTGTCTTAAGATCATAGTGTGGCTTTTGATAGCGTTTGTTGTTTACCCCATATTTGCTATTGTTTGTAGATTGTTTAAATAGTCTTTGCTAATGTTGATGCTTTGGTATTTGTTGAGGTTTTGGTCCTAAATTATGTTTTACATTAGGTATAAAACCCCTTGAAACTAGAGAAGGTTTGAGGGTAAGCCGAAAGCGCTATTCCCTTTCACCTTGATGTTGAGAATATCCATTTCTTAATCGAAATTGAGCTTCAGTCATATGAACTATAACATTTAGACAATTATAAAGTTGTAGAGCGATTCGTTACAAGTATTCAGGCAATTAGTACACAACAAGTAGGTGATGAGTGTGTGAAAATGAGCTTGAAAAAATCGTGCATTTTTAAGGAAACCTTGTGTCTAAAATTAAACATGATTAAGCCCCATGCTAAGGCACGGTGTGTGGATTAATTGCTAAACCCTGTTCTCACAAGAGCTAGATGGGACCAGTCTTAGAGTGCAAGTAGCTTGGCTCTGTCAAAGAGAGAGGTGGCTTTTGTCAATGTCTGATTTGCTTGCATGTCATTTTTTCTTTTGCATTTTGTATCATGTTGCATGCATCTATTCATGGAGTATTATGTTGCATGCATGTAACAACTTTCAAAACAAAACACACATGAATTCTGTATAATATTGCATGCTTGCATTGCAACTAGCATGCATGTTGTATCATGGTGCTTGTATGCAATCTATCTTTCAAAACAAAAAAAACCATGCATGCAATCTATAATGTGCTAAATGCATTCATTGAACATCATATTTCTTGCATGCATTCTATATCATGTTGCACGCACTGCATGTTACATTCGTAATTGGTAAAGTGTTGATCTTAGGTTATTAGCCAACTCATTACTCAGGTCAAGATCAGGTTGTTAGGCCACCACGGTCAGCTTGTATGGAATCCATGCATGCACGCATGGGTTAAAACCAAAAAACCAAGCAATGTCACCTCAAGTTAGTAGGAAAGGCAACATAGGTTACATTGGCAAACCAATCAAATGGCAACAATTCTGCAAATCCTTAGGTCCTAAATCAAAAGTTGGTACATCTCAACTGTGTAATTCGTTAGTACATAGGTTTTTAGGAAATGAGTTTGAGATAAAATTGGCTCTCTTACGTCGTCTAGTTTTGCCTTTTTAGGATTAGTATAGGCTAGACTCTCGGCTTGAGCCTTGTTGCTCTAGGAGATCGTAGTGCCTCATCTGAGGTGTGTGAGAAGGAGTGTTTGAGCATGTGATTCTTAATTAGATAAGTATGTAGGCAATGAGTCTAAGATAAATTTGACTCTCTTGCGTTCTCTAATTTTGCCTTGTTTGGATTAGTACATGCTAGGACTTGAGCCTTGTTGCTCTTAGAGATCATGGTGCCTCATTTCCTTCCAGACACGTTCGAGCCAAAACAGGATAATCCAAAGGGAAATAGCACTGAGGGCACCTTCGAGGGACAAAAGTAGGATAACCCGAAGGGGAATAGCTAGAAGGGCACATTCGAAGGACAAAAGTAGGATAACCTAGAGGGGAGCAGCCAAAAGCGCACCTTCGAGGACAAGGAAATGGCGACAGGTGAGGAGGCAAGAGAACAAGACAGTAAAGTAATGGCTAGGGAGTAGAAAGTCTAAGCTGGTGATGCAGAGCCTTCACAAAAGTTCGAGCAAGATGGAGGTAGCTCATCACTGGCTCCAGTTACTTTTCTTCCACCTCCTTCCCCTCATCAGAGCCTCACGCATGTGGAACCATTTCCCCTAGACCCCCTTCTCACAAAAGATGATCATCAGGACCAAGCTAACACAAAGAGCCAGTGGAAAGTGCTAAGGGAGAATATGGTGCATGCGACGTAGGCCTTGAATTGTTTGGCCAAGCATTGGATCCCTCCCCAGGTACTCGAGCACCGGGAGGAAGTAACACGGTTCTTTGAAGAGCAGACTACCAACCTATGTCAAGCCAAGGAGCATTTGACAGTCGAGTGCAAATCACTATAGAAGCAGCTGGAGCACGAGAAAGAAGTTTATAACAAGTTGATTCAGACCCACTCGGAGTAGTTCTGATCAAGTATTGCCAGTATAATGCTTATTTTTATATTTTACCAATGTGAGTACTTCATTTAGATATGGTAATGTGAATAATGTTGTGATATTATTTCTTTTTTGCCTAATTTACCATTGACATTAATAGTCTTATTAGTGGTAATAAGATATTTACCACCAATTTGTTATACATTATTGTAGGTTAAAAATCATGACATAGTAGTGGCAATTGTCTACTTCAAAATCTTTCAAACTATAAATTTTTACCAATCATTGCATAAAAATGATGTTTGCATATGTAAACAATGTAAAAAATGCATGTTACTACAGAATATGAAAACCCTAGTTGAGATTGGGGGCTTATTGGTTTCCTTGATGCAAACGTTTTGGATCCAATCCAATTCAATATTCTACCCAAGTTTTGATGCCAATTGGGCACAAAACAAGATTAATCTTTGTTTTGTATCCAAACAAATTTGTCCTTTGGTTATTTGGAATTTATCACATTGTATGATTCAAGTAAGTGGTAATGTGAAGCACAATTGCTTGTTCCTTTAATAGGTCCATGTAAGGATCCTAGCCTATTGCCCTATGGTCCATGTAGCCTTTGTCAGATTTCAATTTGATGAAGGAATTTTCTTTGGAGTCTTCTTTGACCTTCATTGTTGACTTAAGTTTCTTACAAGGTCAATGTGCTATTATCAACACTTTGTTTTTTTATTCCTATAGATGGTGTAGATATTTGATATGGCGTGGTGTCATATACTAGTACTTGTTTGAGTTTGATGATCTCTTCACTCAAGTCTTGTATGTCACCTTGTTTGCCCAACATAAAGTGCAATTATTCTTTTCATCTTGCTCCTATTGTTGTTGGAGCTTCGTTAGCTATCGTTGCCAAGCATCCTAGACTTCATTCATTATTTTTATTTGCTCTTGGAATATATGCTCCACATTTCTTATTGGATCTTTTCTTGGTTATTCTCCCTTTCTAAATGTGTCAAAAGTTGGTCTTTAAGAATTGAAATGGGACAGTGCTGTCTAGGTCTAGATGGGGTTCAATTTGGCATCCAAATGGCAAAGACATGGCCTCTAACTAGTTGGGCTATGTATAATTAGGTAAGTAGTGGTGGTTTGCTAGTTTAGAATTAAAGAGGGGGTTGGGAGAAGGGTTAGGTAGAGAGAAATGATGTGGTGGTGATGCAATTTCTTGGTCAATCAGAAAGGGGGGAGTGAGGAAGGCCAGGAAGGGGGTTCATATGGGAGGACTTGGGAGGGGGGTCTAACTATTTTTTTCCTTTTGGGGGGGAAGGGGAAAAGCAAAGGGGAGGCGAGTGATTGGGGGGGGGATGGGAGATGGGGAGGGGGTTGTGAGCTAGCAAGGGGTAGCAATGGGGTATGAGCAGGTGGCAACACAATGGCAAGCAAGAGTGCAATGGTTTTGAGAGGTGGCTAGTGATGGGATGGTTGGTTGGTTGAGAGAGAGAGAGAGAGAGAGAGAGAGAGAGAGAGAGAGAGAGAGAGAGAGAGGAAGGAAAGAGAGGGGGCGTCAAGAGAAAAGAGGAGAAAAGAAAGAAAGAGAGGGGGAGGAAAAGAGAACATAGGTGTGTAGGTGGATGGTGATGGAGACGGTGGGGGTGTTGATGGCATAAGTGGAGGTAGGAAGATGGAGGATGTAGTAGTGGAGCAAAAAGATGGAGGAGAAGTGGAGATAGCAAGTTGGAGGGAAAGGATGTGGAGGAAATGGTGGTGGGGTTGATGGTAAAGAAAATGGGAGAAATGGAGGTGGAAGTGAAGGAGGAGGTGGTGGAAATGGTGGTGGAGGAGGAGGTGGTCAAAATGGTTGAGAAAATGGAGGGGTTGGGTGTGAAAACAACCTAAATAATATTTATTCACAAAGTGATGTGGAAGAAAATGAACCATAAAGTAAGTGAGGATAAATAGATGAATTCATCTTGAAAAACGTAAACATTCATAGATTCCTTTCGTCCTGGGTAAGACAATGGACGATTTTCTAATCACAAAATATGGAATAGTGCAGCATTTCTTAGCCCTATGTTTAGAAGTGCCAATCCAGCCTATAATTTGGGCAGTTTAATCTCATCCCAAGGTATATAGTGAATCTTGCATGTCTAACTATCTTCTTCCCACAAGAACAATCTAAACAATTTCAATGTGAATCCCTAAATCACCAGAGCTCGGGCATTCCATCCAACCTTTAAGCCATGCCAATAAACCAGCTTCTGTATCACCTGTTCTTTGAACCAAAGAAGTCTATGTCTCAAAGTGATCGCCAGGCCCAAAGGGGCATCCAGATAGTGCAGAATCTCTCCCCTGGGAACCGGCAAGTCCATAGCCCAATCTGGCAAGGCATCTAGGCTAGTTCTGATAGCAAAGGTCTTCAAAAAACCGAGGCATCATAGTAAACTTGAAGAGCACTCTGCACAACTCTTCGATTTCTGAACGAACACTACTAAATCATCAGCAAACAACTATAAGCTGAATTGTTGGCGTGAGGGGAGAAAGATCTCCTGAAACTCCCCCAACCTCCTTACCAGCTCAAGGGGATGGTACACAGGGCAAACTGCATCGGTGAAAGAGGACAACCCTGGCTCACTGACCTACATAAATCAAAGCTTCCCACAACCCCACCATTAAGGCACATACAAGTCGAGGCATTGTCAAAGATCAATTGAACCATCCTTTAGATGATCCAAACAGCAATAATGAATTCTCAAGATACTCAATCATATGCTTTGTCAAAGTCTAGCCCAAATAGAATGGACCTCTAGCCCGTTGCATAGGCATAGTCCAATGCCAAAGAAACATTCAAGATGTCGTCTAGTATATCCCTTCCCTTTCCTTACCAACCAAATGCATATAGAAACAACTGATTTATATTAGGTGGGAGGTCAGGCCCCAAAAAAGTCCCAAAAACAGTGGCCAAATACAAAGGCAACTGCCTAAGGCCTACACTGCGTTGCAGTAACCACATATTACAAAAGTCGAAGAATCTCCAATAGACCCCAATAGGGAGTCCTTCCTTCTTCCACTATCTAAGACAGAGACCACCTTAGCTCCTCCAAAATCAAAAGCACCTTGGCCCTACTCGGATCTGTTGATAAAAAACTAAGGTATTACCGGAGTACCATATTACCACACAGACACACGCTCTTAAACGCACCCAACAACTTGCTAGCATAGAGTCCCCCAACCCAAGTTTCCAATTAGAACTAAGTAGGAAATCTTGGAATAGACCAACATCCCTGACTACCCTTTCCGTGTGTTCATACTAACAATGATGTATTCCCAGAAGAGATGTTCACCCTTCCTTGGCTCTACCACAAATTCCGCACATCGGCTTTACTGGCATCCACCTAAATAGTCTACCCCTCATAGGAAGCCAATAATGGACAATTTTCCACAAAAGAAACAATTGTCTCCCCAGTAGATAGGTCTTCCAAATGGATCGGAATCGGTCTTTCCACCCCAGCATTCACCCCTACGAAGATTCCATTTTTTGTTGAGATCCTCCCCCGCAGTAGCTCTCTATACATCACCAATAGACAACACTTTCCCCTCCACAACACCAAATGGGTTAGAAGGCCACCATTGTGGAACCGAAGCAACAATTTGTGACAAGAATCTCACGTTTACAACAATCTAAACTCGTGCCATACTCAAGCGAGTGGTTTCTTTACCCGTATCTACACTTTAGATCGACAGCACAGTCAGCATCTCCGTGAATCTTAGATCTCCTTCCACCCCTTGTTTCCATGCACCAACTAGACCCGAGACAATATCATACATGGAAACCTTGAGAGGGAAGCAAGAAATCACCTTGTCATACCATGACAGGCCCAGCCCACTGTCCTAGGCAAGCTGTTCATCTTTCCCTAAAACATGTAGGTTATGCTTACCA